>NC_080418.1:133616822-134229822 GCF_029873635.1 Malania oleifera
TGGACTAGATTCAGACAACAGAGTACGGTACTGTAACTATTTTCAGTTTAGAGTGCAACCACATAACTCAGATAGTATGTGGATATTCAATAGTCGATCGTGCCTATGTTGTGAATAGACTCCTCGTCAGTTAGGGTTGAGGAGGCCGATCTGACTTTCAGAGTTCAGTTGACTTATCTTGGTTGGCCAGCCAGGATAGGGAACGCCTTCGGGCCGCACAACCTTGTTATGAGGGATTAAATCATGATTTTCAGTTATCCATCTAAGGAAAATTTCTCAATTATTAATCTGATTTTCAGAAACCATAGACATACCTACAAATACTAGAAGTATTATGAATAGATTATTTTGAAAATTAGTTTATGTTAAGAAACATAGGTATGAGCTATATTGTAATATTTATATGTGTTTTCTCAGACTCAGTTATTTATAGTAGTTCTAAATCATATTTTACAAGTATGTAAACTCACTTGTCACACATTAGTAATAACATATTTCGTCTTATTGAGCATTGTCTCATCCTAGCGATTAAACATTTTTCATGTGATCCAACTAGGCGAGTAGATCAGGCTTGCAGATAGAGGGGACTACAGTACTGCCCTGTCTGTATGGTGAGTATTTTGGGAAGTCATTTTTGAGTAGTCCCTAGGTCCAGATGAGGGTATTTTGGGAAATGGTTGTGTATACATATTTTGGAAAATATTCTGACATTATGGTATTGTATATATCGATATGGTTGTATGTATCTCTGCTTTGTGCTGCATAGGTAGTTTAGGACCATGATGGTGGTGTGAGTTATAATTAAAGGAGTCAGGGCTGTGAAATTTCACAGTATATATTTATAAGGAAAAAAATGGTATGAAAAATTAGGTCGTAACAAATTATATCTATGTTCATATTTTATTTTAAAAATATGTTTGAGTTAATTAAACTACATGGATTTGGTTATATTAGATTTTTGGGAATATTTTGGAATTAAATTAAATTGCAGGGATTTGGTTATATAAGATTTTTTGAAATATTTTAGAATTAAATTAAACTGTAGAGATTTGATTATATCAGATTTTTGAGAATATTTTGGAATTAAATTAAACTGCAGGGATTTGAGTATATATGGTTTTCTTGGAATATAATGAAATTAAATTAAATAGGTGAAATTAATCATATCCTTGTTTTCAGCAAAATATATTTTTTCCGGACAATTATTATATTATGATTTATCAATCAAATCATGTGGCATGGAGATAATTATTTTTGTATGATTAAATATGATGGTTTTTATACAGTTATGAAATGACAGTTCAAATGGCTTTATGCCGAGTTCAGACGGCTTATGCTGAGTTATGAAATGATTGTTTTATATAGAGATATAATATGATAAATTTTATACAAAATTGTGAACATGTCAAATTTTATATAGAATTATGAAAATGGGATCATGTAATGATTTTATTATATGAATTGTATTATATGGTAGCAAAACTCTGACGGACTAGTTATGATTCAGACCACGATACCGTAGCTAGTGTTACATGCAGTGCAGCCACACTATCAGGAAAGTGTAGGCGGATGACAGTTGATTGGCCCTTAAAGTGATGTATTGCAGGAGCAGGTTACCCACTAGGCCTGGACCAGGTTGGGTAGGCAATCGTACTACAAACATAACAATTTTGACTTAGTCTAGTAGACCAACCATGACTAAGTCTAGCCTTCGAGCCACATAATCCAATCATGGGAGATTATACATAATGTTAAATGATAGTTCCATCAGGAAAATTCTTTTATGTATATATACGTAGATTTATGAAAATATGATTATTTATTAAGTTAAAGTATGTTTGAGTAGAAATTATGTATTTAAAATTGTATAAGTGAATGCTTTTTTCAGTTAAAGTTAAATTAATGGTTATGCTTTGCTTATGTAAAAACTCATATTCCACACATCGATGATAATTTATTCCGTCTTACCGAAAAGTGTCTCACCCCAATAATTTCAACATTTCAGAAAGTACTAGAAACCAAGCCCAGAGAGCTTAGGGGCGAGATTAGTTAGTGTTGTGTCGGTAAGTTCTGGTGAGACACTGATATGTGTATGTAGATATGCTTTTGACTATTTAAGATGTAAATAATCAAGATATTGGAGGTATATGTATAATTATGGTGGTATTAGAATTCTAATATAGTTATTGTCGTATTTATGTTTTCCGCTACATGTTAGGTAAGAAGTTATGGACAGGTATACCCGGTATCCCACTTCGGGTTTAGGTCATTATATATATGGTATTAGAGATATGTTATGAGGAATAGCACTCTAGGCCCCACTGGGTTTGGGGCATTACATCTCACCCCAATATCCTTTTCATATTTCAGGACATTCAGGGAATCAAGCTTAGCGAGCTTTGGGGCGGGACTTAGATAATTTAATTTAAAGTAAGTGCTTGTGTAAAAACCAGTGAAATATGTTTTATGTTTTACGTGATATAAATATTATTACTGGGAGATACTAATGTAGTTGTGGTGGTTTTGTACTCTGGTATGGTATTTGAGGTTTAAAATATTTTTTGCTGCTTGCGGGTCGTCAGTGATGTAGTATCAAAGACAATATTATATTGTATATATTTTTGGGTCGTGATGAGTTTTTTGGTATCAGAGCTATAGGGGCCCTTTTGGGTCCCGACAGTTACAGGAGAAGTCTTCAGAGGTGTCTTTTGATGTCGAATACCCCGTTGCTTGCAATATTCATTAAAATGATCCAAATACTCTCCCCTATTATCTGTTCTGATGCACCTCAACTTCTTCCCAATTTGTCTCTCAGTTGAAGCCTGAAACTGCTTAAACACAGCTAATACTTGATCTTTTCTTTTCAAGGTATATACCCATAACTTCCTTGAGTGATCATCTATGAAGGTCACAGAGTAAACGCAGCCACCAAGTGTTATAGTCTTCATAGGGTCACAATCATCTAAATATATAAGATCAAGTATACCTAACTTTCTTGTGAAAGGGGAACTTTTGCAGGAGACTCTATTTTGCTTCCCTGCCAAACAATGTGTGCACTTTTTCAAAGGTGCACTCTTAATCCTAGATAGAAGATTCTTCTTGGCCAATATTGCCAAGCCTTTCTCACTTATTTGGGCAAGTCCCTTATGCCACAACTCTACTGAAACCTCATCATCCATTGCATTAATAATGTCTTTGGAGAGTTTTTCCTGCAACATGTACAAGGTAGAAAACTTATGTGCTCGAGCAACAACCATAGCACCTCTAGTGAGCTTCCACTGACTATTGCAAAAGGTGCTGCAAATACCCATCATCATCAAGTTTACCTATAGAAATCAAGTTCAAATGGATGTCAAGAATATGCTTCGCATCTCTAAGAACTAACTTCACGCCATTACTCATCTCTAAGCACACATCTCCAATACCAACGATTTTGGCCAAGCCACCATTGCCCATCTTCACTGTCCCAAAGTCACTGGTTGTATAGGACGTGAGGAAATCACGTCGAGATATAACATGAGTTGAGGCACCACTATCAATCACCCAGTTGGTATCATGGCATGCAAAATTAATGACATCATCATCATATACAGCGAAGAAGTCTCCAAAAGTAGTGATGCCAACTCGATCATCATTCTTGCTATCGCCATTCTTCGTCTCCTTCCCTTTCTTTTTGCTCTCTTTCTTCAACTGTCTGCAATATTTTCTTATGTGCCTTTTCGTGCCACAATGATGACACTCAACATCAGCAAAACTGTTGGACTTATTTAAATTTTTACCTCTATTCTTCAAACCTCTGCTCTTACTCCTCCCCCTTCTTTCTGTAACTAAAACTTTTGACTGTGAAGAGGATCCCTGTGATTTTCTTCTTATATCTTCATTCAATACACTGCTTTTAGTTAGATCCATATCGATTACACCATTTGGAGTTGAGTTAAATAATGACATTCTAAATGTCTCCCAAGAGTTCGACAATGTACCAACTAAACACTAGTACCTGCATGTACGCACTTGAATGCATATGACATATTTTAGTATTTTTAATATTTTGAAATATCTATATATTTAGATGGGTGGTTGTGTATTTGCTCTCGTTTTCTAATGAGGTTTGTGGGTGGCAGATGTAAGCATTTAGAAAAGAAAAAATTTATAGTATCAGTCCGGAATTCATGTCATTGTATGGTCATGATACGTGGCTATACTTTTGGTTATGTAGTTAGATAGTTATCTTGTTTTATCTCGTATCATTTGTTAAATAATAAAATTAAGTATTTGTTTATAATTAATATATATTTTATTTGTTTCCTTTTTTAGTAATTAAATAAATTTTAATAATTTTCAAGGTTTAAATATATTATTAAAAATATGAAAAATATAAAAAATATCCCAGGGGTCGCCATAAGAAAAATACTAACAGTGGGGGGGCGGAAAACAGATTTTGAAAACCATTTTAAAATTTTTCCAATTGAAGGCGAACGAGTGCTTTACTGCTTTTGGGGTAAAAAGAGCATAACAAAATCAAAAAGGAAGTTGGGACTTGGGACTGTGGAGGGGCGGAAACTGGCGGGCATACCATCTGCTGCGAATTGATAGAACACGGATTCCCACTTTCTGCATGCATCTATGAAGTGGGTTTCCTTATAAATTCGTATCTGACGTGGGTTTCGTTAGGATTACGGGAAGAGGGAGGAGGGTTTTGGTGGTTCTGGGTTTTGGGTTTCGGGTCTGCACTCTTTGTGGTTCTATTAGTAAGTGAGAGTCTGAGGCCACGAGGAAGAAGCTAGACACTCGTTTTCCTGCAGTAAGTTGTTCTGTTTCTTTCATGTTCATCTTTTAGTTTTTTTTTCTAATTATATTTATTTTTAATTTTTTGAAAAATCTTTTGGTTGTATGTTGTAAGACACGCATGTGTAATGAACTCTGCAATTGTTGTGGGGCTTGGTAAACAAATTCTAATGGTTGGTTTTTACACATGCACATGTAAAAACTATAAACTAAAGAAAAAATGAAATATGAAGAACAATGATATTTTTATTCAAATAAGTGAACACTACGTACTTTAGAGAGGATACAAGTAGGGGTATTTATACACTATTTCATAATATAGGTATGATAAATAAGGTACCATAAATCCCATGATTTGAGATAAGATCTGTTTTATTGTCATATATCATATTTTTTGAATCAATAGACTCTGATTTGTTAGCATATATGATTCGTAGACAATTGACTTTGGATCTTTGACGCTCCTTAGTCTTTATTGTGATAATTTGTTTCGGATCTTCGTCATTTAAACCTGCAGCGGACAAATGTGACTGTCGACAGTTTGATGAAATCGTCGACGATTTGGTGTAACTGTCGATAGGTTTGCTTTAGAATTGCTTTCTGAGTGTGTCGAGCTGTGATGCATTGTTAACACCCTCTTGCAAACTTTGCCAGGGTTGCAGGCAAAGTTTGTTGCAAAAAAAAATAATGAAGAGCGGCCTTTGAGGGTATGGATATGTTTTGGTATTGTTGTATGATCTTCTTTCCGAAGATAGTTGATCTATTGATGACTTTTGCATCTGCAATTGAGAAATGGTGTTGACGGGTCCGATCCTTCCTCGAAGGAGACAATTAGACTTCCGCCATGCTATGATGTAGTATTGAGATGTAGTGTACACAATGGTGAAAAAAAAAAGATATGGATATTACAGGGGCTGAAATTTTTATTTATATTTTTTATTTTGACATAGTGTTCACAATGGCTCTGATACCATAAATAAAAAATGAAACATGAAGAACAATGATTTTTTTATTCAAATAACTGAACCGTGAATACTACGTGCTTTAGAGAGGATACAAGTAGGGGTATTTATACACTATTACATGATATAGGTAATAATAAATAAGATATCATAAATCTCATGATTTGAGATAAGATCTGCTTTGTTGCCTTAGACCCTCTTTTTTGAATCAATAGACTCTGATTTTTTAGCATATATGATCCTCATTCCTCACACAATTTACTTTAAATCTTTGACGCTTCTTAGTCTTTATTGTGATAATTTGCCTAAGATTTTTGTCATTTAAACTTGCAGCGGACAAATGTGACTGTCGAAGGTTTGATGAAACCGTTGACGGTTTGGTGTAACCGTCTACTGTTTTTTTTCGGAATTGCTTTCTGAGTGTGCCGAGCTGTGATGCATTGTTAATAAATATGTTAATATATTAATGAATATTTTTTTTGATAATTTGGTGACTCCGGCCACCATCGTGCCACTTTGGACACTATGGTGTGGCACCAAACCCGGGGGTGAAAGCCGCCCGCCCATTGACGTATTCTAGTAATTCACCGGCGTAATGCCTCGGGAGTCAAACCCGTGACTGAAGAAAAAAACGTTCTATTAATGCTCCAAAAAATTTGATTGGTACTCCATATTTATTTTTAATGTATTAAATCTCATACTTTCACTTTATATTTTTAGTTTTCACTTTACAAATGAAATGACGGAAAAAAAAGGAGGCTGCAAATTCATCATTTCATTGTGCGGAAAAGATGGTGTACTAATGCAATATTTTTAGTTTGGGCATGAAGGTGTTTTAAAGTTTCGATATTTCAAATGTCATACCTTCACCTTATTTCTTAATTTTTACTTGACAGTGAAAAGACAAAAAATAATGGCTGCAATTCATTGAGTGGAAAAAATGATTAGTACTAATGGTATTTTTCAGAGTGCCAATAGCATCTCCTTACGGGAAATGAAATACTCATTTATTAGCAAGTTAACAATGTCAAACTAACTCACCTTTGAAATATCAAAACTTCAAAAATTCTTCATGCCCAAACATGTTGAGCATCCGAACTAACTCTTCTTCATGATTATTAAACAAATGAAGACTTAATGGGATTTTCAAACTGCCTTGAAAAAGTTTAGAAACCCTGAAATTTTTGAATCAATTCAAAAGAAAGAAAAAGTTGGTGAATTTTATTTATTTCAGTTCTAGAGACTCTAGGAAAAGATTATTAAGGCACTTTTGTATAAAAAAATGGTGAATTCTTGGGCTTTTAAATAATTGGGTTTGGTTAGAAGTTACAACCAACTGGGTTCATTGAAAACATTGGACCGATTCAACTTGAGAATCACACAATTTATGGTCAATTGAGTCTTTCTTTTACCTACCTACTAGATTTAAGTGGGTCGGATGGTGAATTAAATTGAATTGAATCATATGAGAGAATCATACAATTACAACAACAATGATTGTAAATACTCAAACCTGGAACATTACCAAAAGTACTTATCACCAAGCCATTTAACTCTGCTTTTAATTGAATAGGTAAAAACATAATGTAGTGTATACTATATATGGTGTGCTGACATCATGGTTGAACAGGATGGGTTGAGTTGGTTGAACTGTTCAACCTGTAACTGAACAACTCGCAGATTCAATGCCTGGTCTGAGTTAAAAAAACATTGTTCCAAACAGAGAAATCATAGATCTTTTAACGAATTCTACAAATGTACAGTTCATTTTCCCTAAGTGGAGTCTTAGAGTTAGATCGGAGTTGCTTTTTTTTCAAAAAGTTCCTGCCTTTTGTTGTGCCAAATGTATGCTGCTATATCACAGGACAGTGATTGGAGAATCGTTCTTTGTACTTTAAAAGTGTTATTCATGCATTTGAAGATGGCCTTATAAGTTTCTTCCTGTAATAGATTGTATGTATTTTATATGTTGAAAATACTTTTCTTAGAGGTAGAAGGAAGTTGATTTGTTGTTGTTATTTTTTTTAAAAATAATATGCTTTTTTTTGAAGATGAACGTGGAGAAAGGTGGTTGTATTTCTTTGTAGTAGAATATTCAGGGATGTTGTTTTGCTCATTGTTTACATAGACGGGATGGGTGCATTGAGTTTTTTTTCCTTTCCTTATTTATTTAAGGGTAGTTTTGAAGAGTAGTTGCCAGATATGATCTCTTTTGTTTCAGACTTTTTGATTATGTTGGTTACATATTTATAGTGCAGGCTGTTTTAAGGACTGCTGTTTTTAGGATTTTAACCGGCATGGGGTGGCATTATTAAGATGATGCTAGTTTTTATTTTATCTTATTTTATTTTTTTATGAGAGCAGTTTTGAAGAGTAGTTGGCAGATATGATCTCTTTTCCTTCAGAAATTTTGATTTTAAGGGTCACATATTTATGGCGCAGGCTGTTTTAAGGGCTGCTGTTTTTAGGATTTTAACCGACATTGGGTTGCATTATTAAGATGGTGCTAGTTTTTTTTTTTAATCTTTTTATGTTTGAGGAATTCTTGTTGTCTTGTCATGTATTTGTTTCTCCTGCTAGTTTTAATGGAGCTTCTTTTCCATTAAAAAACATTATTCTTTTTCTTGAAACTCGTACAAAATGAAATTTACCATGAGTTAAAGTGAGTAGTGCACAAGTTTATTTTTGCTCTGAACAATGAAAACTAAGCTCAGATGTAGGACTTACCCTTGAGACCTAGTTCAGGTTGTAATTGGTTGGGTGGGATAAGGGAGATCTGGGGTTCAAGTATATGAGTCAAAAAATGGATGCAGGATTTGTTTTTGTTTATTAAATTTTCTTCCATTTTCTTTGCAATCAAATGTTGCCTAGTGAAAATCTAACGGAGTTTCTTTTATAGTTTTTTGAGAAATATCTTTCAATTTTTAATATAAGATAGTGGTAATGAATTTCTAACAATCATCAGATTAATGTTTGGCAATGCCATTTTTCCAAATTTGGTGCTGTTTGATAAAATTAAGTATTAAAGTTGTATCACCTAGTTAAACAATAGTATTAAAATGGTGATCACTAAATCAAGTTCTGAATTTATAGTCATCTGATTTTATATGCATATTCATTTGGTAGGGCTGGATAAAAAGGATAATGCAAGCTGATGAGGATGTTGGAAAGATTGCGATGGCTGTACCACTTCTTGTCTGTAAGTAATTCAAAGCATTTTGTGCCGATCTATTTTGATATTTTTCTGGTTTAAATAATATTGGTTATTTGCAATTATATTGTTGTTTAATCAATGCAATTTTTTAATTGAATACATGCAGCTATAGCGTTGGAACTATTTCTGCAAGATCTATGTGATCAGACATATGAGATAACCCTCCAACGTGGTGTAAAGACCTTGACTTCTCTGCATTTGTAAGCCAATTGTTTTGTTCATTTTTAAGATGATTGAAGGCAGGCCACCAGTATGTAATAAATTTAAATTGGCCCTTCCGTATTATTTGTTTTCTAACTTTTCTTAATCATCGAAGCAATGACCTAAGCTCACACTAATTAATATCCCCTTTTAACAGAATTCTCTGTGAGTCTCCCCTCCCCCACTCTCTCAAATAACATTAGGATGAATCATGCTCTAGGAAATGATTATGCTGCACATTTTTTTCCAATATATATATATATAAAATTTTTTAAGAACTGAGATAATTTAACTTTTTCCAAACAATTGCGGAAAGCAATGCATACAGAGCTTTAATGTTTTTGATTTTCTAAGGGAAATTTTCAGTAAGGTTCCTGATTTAAGTGGCTATGATGCTGTTGGTGAGGATCGTTCTATTGTGAAAAGAAGGTTTGTGAGATTGTAATATTCTATGAGCTTGTGGACAATGTAATCTCAGGCTCACTATTTACTCTTTGATTTTCTAGGAAAGTTGCCGGGGATGAAGAAAATGAAAATGATGATGAGTCCAAGAGGGGTAGGATGGTAAGATGCTTCGATGGTTTTGCTTAAACCATATTTATATTCCCCTCCCAGCTGGGTTTGGTAGGGTGTTGGTTTTGTTCACTTGTTTTGGAAAATATTTTCTTATTGAGCTTTTGGCAAATATTGTTATTTTATACCATAGTTTTTGCTGTAAATCTGAAATAAATTGAAGATTCAATGAAGAAAGCACGACACTTTGGCTTAGTGACAGAGAAAAGAAGAAAGGGAGAAAGTTGAGTCTGAGCATATATGCAGCTCTAGATCTGCCCTCATATATTTATAATCAAAAAGAGATAAAAGGACAAAAAGACCCCCACTTGCACCACCAAGTTAATAGAATAATATAGTGTCTTCTAACACTCCCCTCAAGTTGGAGGTGTATAAAATCACCTAACCCAATTTATTACAATCATTAGACAAAACAGTCTTAAAAGAGCCTTTGTGGAAACATCACTTAACAGATCCACATATTTTACAATTGGAGTTCCCACAACGTTCTTTAACACTGCATCCCTCACAAAATGACAATAAACTTTAATGTGCTTTGTCCTGCGATGAAACACAGGGTTGCTAGCAATATAAATATGGCAGCATAACTATTGCAAAATAGCATCTATAGATATCAAGGATCCTATCTCTAACATAAGAGACTTCAACCACATAAGATTACTCGCAGGTAGTTTCTTTCTTGTGATGCCTATAACAGAACTACCTCCAACAAATGTACATTATCCATTGGTAGATCTTCAATCATCAGCAAAGCTAGCCCAATCTGCAACACTGTATCCATGATCTCTCAGTTTCTATTGCATATCAAACCTTCCGCCCTGGAGAGCCTTTGGGATACTGTGGCATTCTACAAACAGCATCCCTGAGTCCCAATGTTGTTGTTTTGGATTTTCCATAAACTGAGTCCGGAACCTCACACACAAAGGACATATTAGGTCTAATGACAATCAATAATCAAGTAGATTAACTTGCCAATCAACTCCCTATATCAAAGCATATTTTCAAAGTTCAATTGAACATTCTTGGATAACTTCATGTTGGGACGCATAGGAGTATCAGGTGTAGCTCTGAACATACTAGTATTACTTAACATGTTCAAGATACATTCTGCCGAGGCATATTCAGCTTTTCTTGCACCATACAATCTCAATTCCAAGAAAGTAACATAGATTACCCAAGTCCTTGATTTGAAAATTTTCTTAACGTCACTGCTGCAATTTCGTGCTCTGGTCATTATTAGTGATGATATCACCGGTGTGAACTACTAGAAAAAATATACCTGTGTCCTTTTTGTGGATCAGAATGGCACCAATAAAACCAGATCAATACATGTTTCGGGTCAAGGAGATTGCTTAAGACCATAAATGGCCGTACTCAACTGGTGTACTTTACCATCCTCTTACCAAGCAACACATCAGGAGGTTGCTCTGTGTACACATCTTCAAGCAATACAAATACATGAAGGTATTCTCCACAACCAATTGGTGTGAGGGCCGATTAAAATTAATTGCCAACAAGATCATACACAATCAGGATTTAGTCCAGTAATAGGAGAGAAGGTCTCAAAATTATCAATACCATATGTTTGGGTGTATTCTTTGACAATCAATTGAGCCTTAAACCATTTGACACAGCCTTTAGGAATATTTTTTATGGTGTAGACCCAGCAACACCTAACGAATTCCTTACCAATAAGAAGATCCATCAAGTCCCACATCCCTTATGAGTGGTCGAGGCCTCCATTTTTACATTCCACTGCATCCTTCCGCCTAGGGTAAGTAAGCATTTCAACATACGAGGAAGGCATAGAAACACAGGAAATAGACAAGGCAAAAGAACACACTAAACTAGGAAGGTGAATAATTGGAACATAATATTCTATAGGATAAGCAACTGTGTGGTGCTGAGTACATGTTTGGGTACTTTTCTGGAGCAATTGACGATCCTCACATTAAGATGGATGGATCTCCAAAAATAAGAGTCAAAATAGTGAAGGGTAGAAGAGGCGGCTGCATGGTGCTAATGATGATATGTGCCTGCTTTCTGTTTTTCATAAATCCTCAATCATGTCACTGGGTCCGTAATTGATGTAATTGGAAGAGGATAGAAGTATTATCCAAACGGATGCGGGTATGAATTGGAGGATCAATACCCGAGCTGACTTGAAATTATTGATGGACTCGAAATAGATTCATGCAAGAGGGACATGACACCAGAGAAGTAAGGTTTCCCTTAAAAAGTGACATGTGACATTTGCCCTAACATATTTCTTGCAAGTGTGGGGATCATAGCATCTATATCCTTTTTGAGCCGAGCACCCAATAAGGACAAATTTTACGGCACGAGGAGAGAACTTGTCATGACCATAATGTGGAACATGAATGAAACATGTGCGCCCAAATACATAAGGCACAATTGAGAGCATGGATGTTTTTGGGTTCACAATGGAGAAGGGAATTTGTCCCCTTAGAAAACTAGAAGGCATCATGTTAAGTAGAAAACATAATGTAAGATGAGCATCAATCCAAAAGGTTGTAGAAATATGCATAGGAAAGAGTAAAGATCGTCATGTCAAGTAAATGTTTAATTTTTCATTAGGCCACTCATTTTGTTGAGCGGGTACATGATGTTTGATGAATAATTCCTTTGACTAAGCAAAATGACAAACTCATTTTGAATACATTTAAGGCATTAATAGATCGAATCATTTGAATACCTTTAACAAATTGAGTTTTTATTTCCTAATAAACTAAGAAATTCAAAACTATCTTTTAACAAATGGATCCAAGTCATACTCGAAAAATCATTCGGACGAAATATTAATAACCGTTAAATTTCTTAACTCCACATGGACCCCAAATATTTGAATGAATAAGATAAAATGACATACTATGCGACTTGACTCGAGATGAAAAGATGCCCTAATATGCTTTCATAACACTCAAAACGAGAAATAGACTTGAAGGTGGGCAACTCTTGTAGCTTTTGAAGGGATGGATAACCCAATCAACATGCCAATAATCTAGAGGAACAGCATGAGTAGAAATTGAATAAGCAGGATGATAAGAATTGGATCTACCACCACCATCGCCATTGAAATAGTACAACTATACGAGCCATTCTTCTCAAGGTCTGCCCCAATCCTCTTCTTCGTTTGGAGATCTTGAATAATACAATGAGAAGGAAAGAAGGTTATGGAATAATTATGAGATTTAGTTAAGTCGACATCTTCAAGGGAAATTTAAGCACATATAACAAAGAAGAGACAAAAATAGAAGGAAATGAAAGAATATTTCCACAACCAAAGCCTGGTGTAACCTAACCATTGACAAGAGTAACATTTGAGTGCAAAGTAGCGAGTTTTTAGGACTGATATAAATTAGGACTACCATTTATATGGAAGAATGCACTGGAATCAATAACCTTAGATGAGAAGGATGAAGAGGCAAGAAGCTCCGCTATACATCAAAATGTGCCACAATAGCAATAGACAAAGAAGAATGGGTTTGGAGTTTTTGAACCATGCAGATAGGATTGTTGTGCTTCTCTTGGGACATGGTAGATGATGGACTCAACTCCCTAATGCAGTGGCCAGTGCATTTTGAAGTGTCAATGGTAGAATCACCCTTGGCAAGACACTTATTGGCCCAATCGGTTTTTGCAGAGAGATCTCATATGTGATCAATAGTGTCATTACCCCTACCACAATGTGTTCAAATGCTAGAATTGCCACCACCAACTCCTTATCGTCATACACTATGCGATGATCGCCATATGAACCCTTGTGTTCATCCTCCAACATTTACCTTACTACAGTTAGGGGTAGTGCTAACGGGAGCTGGACTATCATGAGACTTGAGAAGAAGACTTAGACAAATCCCAATTGAAATTTGGCAGCCAAGAGCTCTGCTCGCTGTCTCTTAATCATCTCAACTTCAGAACTAACTCGTTGATGGATATTGAGTTCCTCCCACATACCCATCAGAGTGTTGTAATGCTCAGTTATGGTAAGTCCTTGGTCTTACTTGAAAAATTCATCATGCTGGTCAAAACACGAGCTTGATTTTCTTTATCTTGTGAGAAGCTTTCGCTAAGATCAGCCAGTAAGGCTTTGGATGTCCTATTGAACATCACATTCACAACAACTCGTGCCTCCATGCTGCTCGACAACCTCTCAACAATATGTCATTTTCTTTCATCATTCTTCATAATCCTTGGACCTCACTTTTTACAGCAGTGCCTGAAACCACAAGTAGCTGGAAGATCCAACCAGTGATGGCTGTAATCTGTATGTTGACAGCATCAGCTGAAGCTCTCTTTGTAGAGGGCATTAGAGCCTCCCTTAATACACCACATTCAGCACAGCAGTATCAAGCATGAACTAGCAAAAATATTGAATCAGGCAACATACACTAGCATTAAACAACACTGCATAACTTCAAAGGTCCAGAACTTCAAGAGGCAACTATGACCACTTTTCAGGATCCTAGGAGTCATTGACCTAAATAGTCTCATTCATCTAGTCAAAGTTGGTTTCGACCACAGTACCACACAGAACAGGAAGATTACCGTTGACCATGAAGTACTGGAGGCACTTAAACAGCAGTGCAGGCACTCAAATGACCTGGCAGGTGCTAGAAGCATATGCATGCATGGAAACAGCAATCACAACATCATACCAGTATCACCACCTGACCACTGATCAAAGGAAACATTAGAGCAACAATAGCTGTCTACTAGAAACAGTAGATTGCTGTCTTTACCTGAGCAAAGTTCCACAAGACACATGACACCTACAAAAGTGGCTCACAGATGAGAGAAGGATGAGAAACACTAAATGACTCAGACGAAGAGAAAAAAACTATACTCCAAGACTCGACAAGGGAAAAAAGTTATGGAGGATAAGGGCTGTAACTACATCAAATTAATCAGGTTCAGAGAAGTTTATTGCTCTAAGACCATGTTGTAGATCTGAAATAATTTGAAGATTCAATGAAGAAAATACAACACTAAGGCTTAGAGATGGAGATGAGAAGAAGAGGAGTAAAGGAGCAAAATCACTCAGCAGTTTTTTGGAGCATTAAGGCCTGCCTCTTATATAGTAGTAATAAAAAAGTCATTCACAAAAATACCTCCACTCTAAAATGACTTTTTTCTTTGAACAGTTTAAAAACCTGGATCAGTCCTGCCGCTCTGACTTGGCTGGATCGGAATTTGTCATCTTACTGATCCAGATGATATGACAAAACCAGATTTGCAGTGAGCCAAAGTCAACCTGGCCAAAACCAGGTGACTCTGTCTGTCTCAGCCAGACCCTGGGAACCGGATCATTTAACTGACCCAAAACGAGTTTAAATTGCTGGACAAGGAGACTAGAGCTAGACGCCTCATAGGAGAGTGAGCAACTGTTTACCACTGCACCTGCTTATCTCTTGTGTAATTTTATTGACAATAATAGAGGGACTTCAGGCTTGTTACTGTACTGTTACTGTACTCTGTATGTATGTGCGTGGGGTATACACTCTTAACTATATTAGAGAATCAAATATTTTCTCTTGCTATTTTTGTTAATAATAATAATAGGTTTCAAGAATGTTTTAATAATAGGGAGAGTAGTACCAAAATTATCTTTGTTTTTGTTGTTTATTATTTTAAGCTTTAATTGACTATTATAATTTATAAGGAATGCCTTTGTAATTATAATCCAACCCTTGGATTTTTTAACCAATCTCACCAACCAACCTATTAGCTTCACTGAGTTGTTTGCCCTTTTGGGTTTTAAAATCATGGTTCATACAATTATTTTAGGTTATCATGCAGCATCAACCCAAAAAAAAAAAAAAAGGAAAAGTGGATGTCTTGCAGCAAGAGAGAATTTGCAGTGGTCATTTTCCTATAGTGTCAGGAGTGCTGCTAATTAAAATGTTAGGTTCCTAAAGTGGTCATTCCCAGGTATAGATTAGTTTTGGTAGTTTAGTTACAATTTGTTATACGAGAAATTATGTTGTTACTATAAAGCAAATAACAATGTGAAACATTTTATGAATCCATAATAAGGAATAAGGAATAACTATTCCCAAATTTCATCATGAGGATTTTTATTCCTTTTTTATTAGAGGTTGAATGAAATACAAGGAATAACTGTTCCCTCAACTTCCAAAATTTAAATTATAATCCTATTCAAAGGAATAGCTATTCTGCTGAGCTAAATGAGCTATTAAGGATTGTTATTTCTCCATATTGGTTTTCTACCAAAGAATACCTCTTCATATATTAAATATTACTTGTACAATTGTACTTCTAAAAAATCAATATATTGTACAAAAAAATCACCTTTTTTTTTTTGGCTTTTATTCATTTGATGCAAATACCTTTTTATTGAATAATTAAAATTTGAAAATAGCATTGTCTAATTGAACAGATGTTTGATGCTGTTAGTTAATAAAAAATCTACTCGATTCTTCTATTCATGCTAATTTGTTGTAATGTCATTGGAAACGTTCATGGCTTTTTCTTTAGGTGGTCATTTTCTCGAATGATTATTTTGTGCTATAATATTACATATATGCAATTTCGTAAGTGGCTAAAAATAATGATAAAAGTAGGTGTTGGTAGATTTAAAATGTTGTAATTGATTATGCTTAATTGATGATTCTTTTTTTCCCATCTAATTTTGCAGCATGAGACTGGCCAAACCACTGGTGGTGGCCGAGCAAGGGGAAGAGGAAGAGGCAGAGGGGTCGTGTGCGAGGAAGTAGAATTCTAGAAAAGTATGAAGATGATCCAGACATTTCTGTGCGCAATGGTGCCGATCACAACCAAAGCACTGGAGGCCTGGATAATTTGGCCAAGACTGGAGGATCAAGGGGGAATATATTGTCCAGTAATGTTGTAGATACACAAGTTTGGAACTTTGACCTGAATGTGGACTTGGATGACAATGGTGAGACAACAGCAGCACCAGCAGCTGCCCCTGCTGGCTCATCATTAAAGCCTACCCTGGAAACAAAGCATGAGGAGCGCCCTGCTTGGCCCCTGCCTGACATGGAGAGTATGGCCATTGATCCCATTCAACTTGCAAACTTGGACAGGGGGATAAATAATAATGATGATGATGATGAAGATTATGATGAGGAGCAGTAACTGATAGCAGTCCTACTTGTTTTTGTGGTTTCTTACATCAGTGGCAGTGGTAGTTTTTAATACTCTCTTATTTGGGGTAGATGTTAAGCCAATGGGTTGCAGATGGTGGTTAGCTTGGAAAAACATGCAGGTCGGTAGGAAGCTGGGAAGGCTAAAAAGGGTTTTTTCTCCCTTTTGGCTTCTCAAGAAAAGTCTGTACCATATGTTTGCATACCATCCATTAGGTTACTAACATCAGTAGCAGTATATATTGATTCCTGTTAATTTTGAAATCCTTGGTTTATGTAACTGACCAAATTTAATCTAGAATTTCCTCTCTCTCTCTCTATGCACAACCTTAAGTCTAATTTTTCTGGCCCTGGCTTGTGATGATAAATTGATTGCCAGTTTTGATGCATAGATTGAAATTGGATTTTAATGTACATGTTAGATATATGTTTGGAACAGGAATATGATGAAGTTAAATGGAATGGAATCAAATCTGCCAATTGTTCTCTGCAATTCCCATTTAATTTTGTAATTATATTTTCATTCTCATCTCATTTCATTTTTACAAAAACAAACATGAGACAATCTTTCCCTACATGAATACAGATTATTTTGATTACTGCATTGAACACAATTGCTTGAAAAAGAGAAAAATGAGCTTTGCCATGGGGCTTTTGCCAAAAATTTTTTCATAGCTAGTTCAGCTTTTGATAGAGAAAGCACAAACCTTCTGCTTCTAATTGCACTTGGGTGGACCTATGGAAAATTTAGAGTCCAATTTAAAGTTAAATGTATGCACCTGTGGAATATGTATTGCCGCAACAGCCCAATGTTATGAGGTCCAGAAATGGCAGGAGTGGTGCTAAACAAATGGAAAAGTCCTGCATAATTTTCTATAATTTATGATGTAATATTTCATCATGGGACACTAATACTAATTCTTTGAAATTAAGTTGTTTTTAAACAAAAATAAAATCCATAATATAATACATAAAATGCCATACAAGGAAGTATAAATTTAGAATAAAAATTTATGATTAAACCAACATTGTCACATAAAGAAATCAATACACACAACACACAAAGCACTTGGGTGAAGAATTAAGGATCAAAGAATAAATGAGAGCCACTTGTGCATATGATTCAGTAAATCTCTGAGAGCACCTAAATTGACACTTGATAAATTGGATAAAAATTGGTTAATTCGAATCGTATCCGATCCATTTCAACCGACTTATAATTATTTATTTACTAAACAAGTCGATTATAATTTTTTATTTTCATTTCCACACCTTAGCAACCCGCAATCGGGTTGGGTTTATCCAGCGGTTATCTACCAACCCGCTTACATTATTAACCCAGGAAAGCTCGGCTACAGCCAAACCCTTCAACCCAGCCAGCCCAGTGAGCCCACTGCCCAAGTGCCCACACGGCACGCCCCGCTCAGCGCCTCAGCCCCTCTCCGAGCCCCTATTCAGTTCGAGCCCTAGCTGCCTGCTGCCCTATTCGATTCTTCATTCGAGCGTGACGACTAACGAGCGTCTCTGTTCAGAGAGCCAGCACGAGAGGAGAGAGTGAAAGACGGAGACCCTTTGGCCCTGGCCTTCGTGAGTTCGTCGTCAACCCTTCAGGCTTCGAACCAGCAGGAGCTTTTGCTACAGAATACCCTTCGTAAGTATTCTTCTTCTTCTTCTTCTTCTTCTTCTTCTTCAGTTCTTCTACAGACTTTTTGGCCTCTCCGATTTGCTATTTCGCGAAGCAATATGATAACCCAACCAGACCCTCTGCGCCTCTGCGGCTCCGCCCCTCTGGAAAATTCCCATTCTGTTTGTCAAATGAGTCTTCTGTCCCTCGCCCCTTCTACTGGCTACGGCAATTTCGTGGTTTAAAGGAAAATTCAGGAGCGTTTTCGTACCAGAATGAAAGTTGCCCCTTCATTGTAAATATATGCTTATTTTATAAAGAAAGATTCTCCACATAAGATTTCAAATTTGTGCCAATCATCACATAATGTGAAGTTAGCATCTAGACTCACACAAGTAAAAGATGTGCCGGATGACTTGCAATACTAATACAACGTATATATTTAGTGAGCTCTAAATTAATCTTCTTCGTCAAACCTTCGGGCTTATAATCCGGTACGACCTTTTGACTTGTTTCCCCTCCTCTGTGTCGTGATTTGTTTAATCGGCTAGGGTTTGTGTTTTATCAATAATTTTCTCTTTTATTTTGTGGATTTTTTTTCTCTCTTTTGCATCTTTGTTGTGTTTGATGTCGATGTGTGTGGGGAGAGGGAGAGAGTGTGATGATCTTGGGAGAATGATTTCTGAGTTGCAATCGTTGTTGGGAAAAAAAAACGATTTTTAATTCTCATGTTTCATGATTATTTAACTTTATACTGTTGGCCTGTTAGGTTTTGGATATAAAAGCATTTTGTGAAAAATCTAATTTTAATGCTAAAAATTATAGGTTTTTAAAAGTATGACCGTTGTTTTGTACTGCTAGGGTTTGAAAATTGAAATAACATCTTGTGGCAAGGAATAGTTTTTATGCCAAAATTCGTTGATTCTTCTTAAATATCATTATTACTTTCTCCTGGGGGCTCTATGTTGATAAATTTTAAGAGAAGCTGTGGTTTATTTTTATTTTTATGATGAACTACTTACATATTCAACACCCACAGAATCCAGAGAGAAACAAACCCTAGAGAGAGAAAGCGATGGGGAAGGTGAAGGGGAAGCACAGGTTGGACAATTACTACCACCTCGCCAAAGAGCACGGATACAGATCCCGAGCGGCATGGAAGCTTATTCAGCTCGACTCCAAGTTTAGCTTCCTCAGCACCGCCCGTTCTGCGCTCGACCTCTGCACCGCCCCCGGCGGCTGGATGCAGGTCGCCGTCCAGCGCATGCCCGTTGCCAGCTTCATCGTTGGCGTCGACCTTGTCCCCATCCGCCCTATTCGCGGTGCCATCTCCTTCGTGGCTGACATCACCAACTCCAAGTGCCGCTCCACCATCAAGAAGCTCATGGACGAAAATGGCTGCCGCGCCTTCGACCTTGTCTTGCACGATGGCTCGCCTAATGTGGGCGGCGCGTGGGCTCAGGAGGCCACCGTCCAGAACGCGCTTGTCATTGATTCTGTGAAGCTCGCCACTGAGTTCTTGGCACGGAAAGGAACATTTGTTACCAAGGTACTGAATTGGAATTGGTTAATTCTCTGTTTGTCCAGTGGACTATAATGGCATCATCTTCAGTTTTATGTAGCTTATTTGGATTTATCTACTTCTGCTTTGATCCAATTTGCTTTATCATTTTTTTTAACCAAATAAGAATAGATTTTAATGCAGAAGGGAGAATATGAAAATAAGATCATAAGAGATCTTCACTATAAGAGATAAGAACTAAGGAAGGAAAAAGCCAAAAAAACAAAAGCATAAAAAATGCGTTTCTATCACAGCTGCAAAAGCCCACAGTGAGGCCATATACTGCATCCTTTCTCAGAGCAGAGACCAAGATATCTTTTTCTCAGTGAAAATATGAGCATTCCTACCAACCAAATACCCCACAAGACAGCCACCAGACCACATCTCAACAAAGTTGATCCATCTCTATTCCTTCCAAAACCTCTTAAGTGATATAGTTAACACATCCTTCACCATTATGGGCAAGCAAACCCAACTCCTATATAATCTAAACAAATTGTTCCAAACCCTCCAAGAAAATGATCAATGTAAGTAGATCCACCAATTTAATGTATCAATTTATATAGAATTCTTCTGAATATATTATTGAAATTGAGGTTAAAATGCTAAATTTGATTTTTTGTATTTTTATTAGCATTTGGATGTTTGGTATTGGTTTCTGGGAGTAACATGATTGTAATATACAATGATCTCTATTGGGTGGTGGATGGGCGCAGTAATGGGAGTCCAAAGAGCTAGGATTTTTGTGGAGTCTAGCCATTTTAAGTACGGGAGATGATGGATGTAATGAAAGAAGAAGTCTTAAGTGCCACTAAAGTGGTTGTTCCCCTCTATTAGATTAAGGGCTATTAAATTCTTCCTTATTATCTCGTTGTAAGTTAATTTAGGCCTACCGTTACCTCTTTTCATGTCATAAGCAATAACTAACTCACTCCTCCTCATAGGTGCTGTATTGGGCCTGCGCTTCAAATGCCCAAATCATCTAAGTTGTACTTCCCTTATCTTATCTTTGATCGGTGTTATGATTAAATTATTGTATATACTCGTTTCTTATTTTATCTTTTAATGTTATATCACTCATTCTCCTTAATGTTCACATTTCAACAACTTTTACTACAACAACAAGTCTTAAGTCCCACTAAATGGGGAAATGTTTCCCTCTATTAGATTAAGGGTTATTAAATCCTTCCTTACTATCTCGTTTTAAGTTATTTTTGGCCTACTCCTACCTCTTTTCATGTCATAAACAATAGTTAACTCACTCCTCCTCACATGCACTCTATTGGGCCTGCGTTTCAAACTTTCAAATGCCCAAACCATTTGAGTTGTCCTTCCCTTATCTTATCTTTGATTGGTGTTATGCTTAAACTATTGCGTATAAACTTGTTTCTTATTTTATTTTTTAATGTTATATCACTCCTTCACCTTAACATTCGCATTTCAACAACTTTTACATTTTGTACATGTTGTTTCTTAGTTGCCAACATTCTAAACATAAAGCATAGCGGGTCTTATAGCCGTTTTATGAAACTTCCTTTTTAATTTTAAGGGCAGTCTACAATCACACAACACACCTGGTACACCACTCCATTTTACTCAACTTATTTTAATTCTATCTATTACATCTTCTTCAATTTTTTTTCCCGCTTGTATAATAGATCCAAGATATCTAAATCTATTAGTGCTATTAATTTCTTGATTATCAAGTTTAATCTTCTTTCCACTACTATTCCTTACATTATTGAAATTACATTTCATTTATTTTGTCTTATTCCTATTTATCCTAATACCTTTAGACTCTAATGTGACTCTCCAAAGTTCTAGTTTAGATTTGACTCCGCTCATATTGTCATCAATCAACACAATATCATTTGCAAACAACATACACCAAGGGATATCATTTTAGATATTCCTAGTAAGTTCATCAATCACTAAAGTAAAAAAGATAAGGACTCAAAGTAGAGCCTTGATGTACACTTAGCGTGATCGGAAAATCTCTAGATTCCCTTCTTACAGTCCTGACGTTAGATACTACTCTATAATATATATCTTTAATGATCTTAGTATACCTATTGTATAATCCCTTCTTTTCTAAGACCTAACAAAGAACTTTCTTCAATACTCTATCATATGCTTATTCTAGGTCAATAAAAACCATATGCAAGTCACTTTTTTTCCCCTAAACTTTTCTATTAAACTCATTAAAAGATAAATAGCTTCTGTTGTTGATCTCTTAGGCATAAAACCGAATTGATCTTCTGAAATTCTTGTTTTTAGTCTTATCTTTGTTCAATTATCCTTTCTCATAATTTCATTGTATGACTCATAATCTTAATTCCATGATAGTTATTATAGTTTTGAATATCACTTTTGTTCTTGTGTAAAGATATTAATATGTTATCCTCCATTCGTCTGACATTTTCTTGGCTTTTATATTAATGTTGAATAGATTAGTTAAACAAATATTTTCTTTATCCCTTAAACATTTCTAAACTTCAATTGGTATTTTATTTGGTCCTAAAGATTACCCACTTTTCATCTTTTTTAACGCCCTCTTAACTTCAAGGACTCTAATTTTGCAAATAAATTTTATATTTTTAGTCTCCTCCTCATTTGTCACTTCCAAGTTCAATCTTTCATTATGGTTTTCATTAAACAATTTATTAAAGTATCTTCACCACGTCTCTTTTATTTCATCTTCTCTAATTAAGACATTATCATTCTTGTCCTTTATACATTTTACATTGCCTAAATCTTTGCATTTTCTTTTTCTAACTCTAGCAAGTTTATAAATATTTTTTTCTCCTTCTTTTGTGTGTAGTAGTATATAAAGTATCATAAGCTCTATGTTTAACTTCACTAATAGCTTTTTTTTTTTTTTGTATTTTTTGTTGTTTCTTTATATTTTTCAAGAATTTTTATATTTCTACAATTTAGCCATATTTATATCAATTTTTGTTTGTCTTAACGGTTTTTTGGAGTCCTTGATCTCACATCAACTTTCTTTACTATCCGAGGACCTACCTTTGGATTCACCTAAAATCTGCTATCCTTTGCGATAGAGTTAGTCATTTTATTTTTGAATTTTACTATATTGCATCTACCTTATCCCTTACTGTCCAATTACACTTTTTGATCATTTTATTTTTGAATTTTACTATATTATCTCCTTTCAAGCTCCACCACCTAGTCCTCTTGTGTTGATTTATGCTACTTTGTCTCTTTAATTTTTTAGTATATATATCTAATATGAGAATTCTATGTTGTGTAGTCAAACTTTCATCTTTGAATTTCACTATATTGTATCTACCTTACCCCCTACTGTCCAATTACACATTTTGATCATTTTATCTTTGAATTTTACTATATTATCTCCTTTCAAGCTCCACCACCTAGTCCTCTTGTGTTGATTTATGTTGCTCTTTCTCTTCAAATTTTTAGTATATATATCTAATATGAGAACTCTATGTTATGTAGTCAAACTTTCATCTGAGGTAACTTTACAATCCTTACAAGATAGACAATCCCCTTCTTAGTTAAGAAGAAATCTATTTGGATTTTATTAAGCCCACTCTTGAAAGTTATAAGTGTTTTTCTTTTTTTATAAATAAAGTATTCAGTATAACCAAATTGTAAGACATGACAAAATCTAAGATTATATTACCAACCTCATTTTTATCTCTATATCCATGGCCTGATGGTATTGCATGTAAAATACTATTCATATATTCACAAAGTTATCTTTTAAAATTTTCTACCATACCTATTTGGGGAGCATACGCACTAATGACATTTACTATCTCTAGACCCAGAGCTATCCTGATTTTAATGAAATTATCTCCTATTCTTTTAACATCTATTATATTATCTTTTAGGTCTTTATCTACAATAATTCTCACCCCATTTTTATGTTTCTCTTTTCCAATTTACCAAAGTTTAAATCTTGCCTTTCAATTTCTCTAGCTCTCTTATCCATTTCGTTTCTTAAAGGCAGATTAAGTTAATTTTCCTTCTAAACATTGTTTCTACTATTTCCTTACTTTTTCCTAGAAGTATCCCTATATTCCAAGCTGCTAATCTAGTAGTAGTTTTTTGTGCTAGCTTTTTAGCCCTTGCCCTTCTACAATGATTGGATTTATTCCCTTGATCAAGGTGAATTTGGTAAGAATTCATGATAATAAAATTTGACCAAGTTTTACATTGGCAGTCAGCTACCTAACACGACCTTGCTCCTTTAGCCGTGCTTGGGACCAGAGATGCCTGTACAATTTGTGTTACATAGATGATGTACAAGTTAAGAGTGTTTTTTTTATGTAGACTTATTTAACATAGACAATTTTCTAAAACATACCCTAAGATCAGTATAAACCACACAAACAACAAAATGCATTTAAAAATCTGAAGCATACAAGTTTGGGTGTGAATCCAAGCTAAAGTAACTAAAAAAAAGTGCAATAGTACATTTTTTGAAAAAGTTTGTATACTCCAAGATTTGCAAATGGAGAACACAAAAATGTGTATATGAAGCCTACAAATCATAAACACAAAATCTACACTACTAACCAACTATTGGAAAAATAATAATAATATTAAGAAAAGAAATAACAAGAGAGGAGAAGATCTCACCCGTGGCTGAAACTAAATGGCAATAACAATTGATTGAAAATACTATAGTAAGTATCCTTTGGTGTTGGAAATTTGATGCTGCTAATGAAAAATCA
Source organism: Malania oleifera (assembly GCF_029873635.1). Classification (NCBI taxonomy): domain Eukaryota; kingdom Viridiplantae; phylum Streptophyta; class Magnoliopsida; order Santalales; family Ximeniaceae; genus Malania; species Malania oleifera. Next base: position 133,641,615 of record NC_080418.1, read on the forward strand.
ATTGAAGAATATTGAAGCGACGAAGGATTGCAAGAATTTTTCAATCTAAATTCAAGAAAACCGACTAGAAAATATCACAGTAAGTACTCTTTGACATCAGAAATTAAACGCCAATAATGAAAACAAGATTGCAAGAATTTTTCAATCCAAATTCAAGATTCAAGTAATAGGCAGCTTAGCTGAGGATTGACCTGAGGTTTCTTGGTGTTGATTGTACTCCAAATCTCACCGAAATGGAAGTCTGAAGAGTAGAACGATGAGCCTGTCAATATCTCAAAATTTATAAAAAAATCTTTCACTGCTTTGATTTCATTCCTCTGAAAAATTTAAGAGAAATTTCATGGATGTAATGATAATTAGGAAATTCATGGATTTACATACTGTTTGGGTAGAATGTGAAAATTTAATTTGATGGAGGCTTTACTGATCTTAATGTGGTAAAAATAATAATGGATTGTGTGCATCCACTTGGTATTGGTCTGTGAATTAAGTTACAGAGATTCTAAGAAATTAGTGACCTGTGCAGTGCGCAATGATTAGTTTTTTCATCTAGAGGATGATTATGTTGCCCACAAATTTTCACATATTAAAGTGGAATGGAAAAAACCCCTCACAAAAATATGCCTTCTTTGCTTGGGAACCAACCCATAATAAGATTTTGACCATGGATAACTTGCAGAGAAGGGGTCTTTCAATTGTCAATAGATGTTCCCTTTGCATTGTTGAAGCCAAATCAGTTGAGCACATCCTTCTTCACTGTGCTTGGACAAGGAGTCTCTGGAGTACGGGGCTGACTCTGATTGGACGAAGGTGGGTTATCCCTAACTCTATTGGAAGGGAACTGATTTGGGCCATGAAGGCAAATAGAAAGGCTTTGCCCCTCATTCCCCTTGTAAATTTCTGGTGTGCTTGGAAAGAAGGAATAGGTGAGTGTTAAAAAATTCATCCTCGACAATCCAAATCAGCAAAGAACACTGGTTTACTGCCGTCAACAGCTGGCATAATAGGACTCTTCTTAATGATTTTGATGTTGACATGTTGTGTGACACCCCTCAGGGTGCTTGATTTGGTGTACACCGTTGGCTGGCATTTCCTTGATGCCTCTCCAGTATAGCTTCCTTTAGCTATAAAAAAAAAGTGGAATGGGAAGTACATAGGAGAAATGGGTGTAGGTATAGTATTCCTAAATTTCCAGTTAAATGATTTTATTGATTAAAGTTAGCATGGTGGGGTTTGACAGAGGACGTGCTCGTATGGTTTATAGAAGTATATGATCAAGTCGTTGACTGTTGGGGACTCTCAGTCCTCTATATTTGAAATATGCCTCTCTATGAGCATTACAATCTGCAGCTCAAATGGTCCCTATACTCGTGTCTCTTTCGTATCAAGCATTTCTTATCTCCATATTTCTCATTGTTTTGTTGTTTATCATTGGGTAGTTATACATTGAATATGAAGAGCTAATTTATTGTATTCTTGTAGGTATTCAGGTCACAAGATTACAATTCTGTTCGCTATTGCCTTAACCAGGTGACATTTCTCTGTTCTTTAGTAAAGTATCCTAGTCAGATTTCTGTAGATGGACGGTGCTTCTGATTCTGGAATTTGGTTTGCAGTTATTTGAAAAGGTTGAGGTTGTTAAACCATCAGCTAGTCGTAAGGAATCTGCGGAGATTTATGTTTTAGGACTTAAGTACAAGGCCCCAGCAAAGATTGATTCACGTCTTCTTGATGTGAAGCATCTATTTCAGGGTGGTGACAAAACCAGAAAGGTAGTTCAATACTTCTATCTGGAAAATATTGATTATATTCTTTTTCTGAAATTCTATTTTCAAACGTTGTTTTTTTTTTTTTTTGAGTTCTTATGGTGCATTTGATATTCAGTTCTCTGTTTTTAATTTTAATTTTCTGTCTATAGGTGGTGGATATACAGAGACCAACAAAGCAGAAGAGACACCGTGATGGGTAATAACTTTTGATTGATCTCCTAGATTTTGTCATTCCACTTGACAACATTATTTGTGCATCATAAATCCAATTAGTAGGGATGTGATGGTTTTCTTTGCTTCTTTTTATGAACAAACAGTTCAATAAGATTTTTATTCGCTTTATGCTCTGTTCATTATTTTACTTTATGATACAACCGGTGAGCTACAACTTTCACATTTATAGGTTGTTTGTATGCATGTAAAATTTTTTTTTTTTACCTATAATTGGGGCTATATTTTATTACTGTTGCTGATAGGTTCTCATTACAGGTATGAAGATGGAGACACAACTTTGAGAAAAGTATGTTCAGCTGCAGATTTTGTTTGGTCTGAGACTCCTCTAGAGCTCCTCCATTCAGTTACTTCTATAACCTTTGAGGATCCAGCTTGTTTGCCTATAAAGGATCATGATTTGACAACAGAAGAGGTATCTTTCTTGTTTGTTGGTGTATCCTTTATTGTCCTTCTATCGAAGTTTTAACTGGTCTGTATGCTATGTTGTTGCCAGATCAAAATTCTTTGTGACGATCTAGGTGTTTTGGGAAATCAAGACTTCAAACATCTTTTTAAGTAAGGAATTTCAGACTAATCGCTGTTTCTGTAGTTTCAGTACTTCTTATTTATCTAGTTATAAATTACTTTTATTATTTTGTGCATTTATTTATTTATTTGGCCATGGGGATTGTGGTGGATTCGTATTTGTGCATTTTTGCATGTGCTATATTCTTATAAGAGAGCGAGGGGTCAACATAACATAAGTGGGTTAGGCATGATAGTAAGGGATACAGAAGACAAGGTTGAAGACCCTACATGTGAGTCTTGAACCAGATGAGAATAAGGAGAAGTCTCATAAGAAAGAAGAAGCCGGTGGTTAGGCAGATGCCCCATTGTTTGTGGACAATGCCTACGACAAATTTCACAATGGTATTGTGGCTGTCAAATTGCATTGGGGCTCCAATCCTTTTGCTCAATGCGATTGCATGCAAAATAATTGGTCTTGGGGTCATGATTTTGGAGCTTCATAATGCAGGTTTGGGTTTTGGCACTTTAATGTGCATGATTCTCTCTCTCTCTCTCTCTCTCTCTCTCTCTCTCTTCCCCTTTTTGTTTGTTTGGAAGGAGGTCAGTTTGCAATTGCACATAGTTAGCTTATTTGGGTAAATTACCTTCTCTTGCCCTTTCTTCTTAGAATAATTTTTGTTTTGTGTAGGAGTTTGGTACTTGTAATTAAAGTGGTTTTAAGTTTGTATAACTGCCTTAAGTTTGTGCCCATACTTGAGGCCTGCATTCAGGGACCCTGTGACCTTTGATTTGATAACTTTTATTTAGCTAGTTTTGGGACTTTAGATTCCTATGCTGGTGCAACTGAATGATGGATTGGGATCCTGTGATACAAAGTTATTTATATTACTTGAAACTGTAACATTTCTCAAAAGAAACAAAGGTTGTTGAAGATATTCGGTTCCATTCGTGACAGAACAGTTAATAATGCACTGTAAACACTCTTCTCCTCTACTTAGTGCTATGCTTTATCATATCCATTTGGCATTAAATTTACTCAAATTCTTTTCCACAAGTTATCATATATAATGTTTTTTTTACATCTAGGTGGCGGACAAATATAAGAAAGGCTCTGTGTCCAGCACAAAAGGCTAATTCTTCTGCCACAAAGGTTGAAAATGAGAATGAGGTCGACGAGGATGAGAGAATGTTGAATGAAATGGAGGAGTTGACATATGCTATGGAGCGCAAGAAGAAACGAGAAAAGAAGCTTCTTGCTAAAAGACGAGCCAAGGTTAGCTTGTTTAGGACACTTTCTCTATAAGCATCCGTGCATGCATGCACCATGCACACAGAAGAATTGTTGCGTTTTATTTGATTCTAAAAGAAAAACTAAATTTCATTTGTTTGTTTTAAACGATATCGTGGCATGCTTCTACTTTTTTTCTCTTTATAATTTTGGCTGATTTGTCACTGCATTATGTTTCCTATTTCTTAGGACAAGGCAAGAAAGGCGACAGGGATGCAAGTAGATGCTCTGGATGATGGTTATATTGACCTTGAGTTGTTTTCTCTTTCTTCTATCAAGGTTTGCTGTCACTTTCCTTTGCTCTTTTTAGTCATGCTTTTGCAACAGAACTGGTTTTAATTTTGCATTTGATTACGTTTCAAGTCAAATTCATTGCAGGGGCTTGGGTAGCCTTGTTCCCATTTTCTTCTTCCTTTTCTTTTCCTTTTTTGGAAGGAAGATCTGGTGTTGGAGCTTGGGGGCAATGGTTCGACTGTATTGGATCTCTCTCTCTTTCCACTAGGTGGTTTGGAAATGAACTGCACATTCAAAAGTCACATTTTGGTGGTTAGTTGTCAAAGGACAAGATTCTAAAGGTAGAGGTGTTTATTAACTAGGTTAGGGCAATGCCCAATCAATGTATCATGTGTAAAAGACTACCACTTCATGGTATCTTGCCTGGTATTCTGGCCTTTTTTGGAGATTCCTTTTGCATTGGATTTTTATGGATGATGTAGAATCAAGAAAGGAGAAAGAGGAGAAAGAAGGAATAAGAAGATAAACTGGGGGAAAAACACATTTTAACTTCCAATTTAGCTTTAAAAAATAACCAACCTCCTTACAACAGTACGGCCCACTAATGTACATGGGAAACTAAAATTAAGAAAATTGCATCATACTGCCTAAAACACCTATTTACAGATCAACCCCTGCATAAATATAAGCCTAACTAGCTTCCTACCCTACATCAACGGGGTTGTGCTTGAAAACTGTGATGGATATTCTTGTAAATTGGAGAACTGCTTTTGCCTTAATAAGAACCAAGAATATGTGAACAATAGTCTGTCTGGTTTTTTGCAGTGTATTTTGAAAGAGCAAAAATAGGAGAATCTTTAGGAATCTAGAGATTCCTCTAGGGAGGCTAAAAATTTTGTTCCTTGTGTACCTGTTTAACTTTATACATTTATATTGTTTTTGAAGGATATGGTGTTTAACAGGAGTTTGCTTTTTTGATTTTCTGAATTGTATGCATAGCGGAGGGTTTGGGACTTTTCTTTCATGTGTACAACATGTTTACACCATTTATATGCTTGTGTGTGTTGGCATCATCTTTACTTTTCGCATTCGTAATTTTGCTTCTCAGGGCAAGAAAGATCTAGTAGCTTTTGATTCCACAGAACATGATGAGGATGGTGAATTTGAGAACAGTGGAAGTGAAGAAGTCTGTGAGGAAACTGAAGAACATTCACCCAGTGACATGGACTCTGATGAAGAGTGCAAGAGGTTTATCTTTTTTATCTTTTCATCATTCTTCTGCTTGATGATAATATTCACTAAAGTTGTGTGCTTGGATATTTAAATGATGCTTTTGAATTCTAGATATAATGATCAGCTGGAAGAGATTCTTGATAAGGCTTATGAACATTATATGGCTAAAAAGAATGGCAGTACAAAGCAGCGAAAGCGTGCAAAGGAAAGCTATTCTGAAGATGGGCAACTTTTGGAGGTATAATTTTTTTGTAAAATGCCTAACTAAAACAAGTGATGACTATAAGCCTGATTTTAATTAAGACTAGCAATAAGTACGGGCACTTCGCAGCAAAGCGAATAAATATTGAATTTTTTCAATGAATTTAACAAATATTAATATGATGATAATTTGCAAATAAAAGTGCGTGGATGATTAGCATGAACATGGAATCATTAATATTAACACACATTACAAAAATATTGACAACGCCTTTAATTTATATTTTTCTTTACAAGACTACTCTTTAGATTATTGTAGGTCACATGATCAACTAAAAAAGGCTTGTGAAAAAAAAAGAACAGAGCAAACAATTTATAATTTAATGAGTATTGCAATGACAAGCATAGATTTGTTAATAATAATAAAATAGCTGATAAAATGCACCAATGGTTGCAGTACTCTTATTTTCCAATTAAATATTAAGTGTTGAGAAAAATTCATTAAATGAATTTATTACTGTGGGGGTATCCATTTTCAACACTGGTTAATTGTGTCGATTGACATATATTGTGTTCACTCATTTATGGATGGGTTGACTTAAATTCGGATTTGTTAATCCTCACTCATTGGCTATTTGGCTCATTCATCACTACCAGAGAGTATGGAAAGAGAGTTCAATATTCTTCCACAGTTCTACTTAAATACATTAACATACAACAACAAAACCAAGCTTGACGCATGCTCTGACTTTCGACTCAACGCATCAGCTATCACGTTAGCTTTCTCTGGATGATAGCTAATGGTGCAATCGGATGGTAGGATTTGCACCTATTACCATGTCTGCAAACTTTGTGAAACACATCCTTTTCCTTCTAAAATTTGGGTGCCTAAATTGAGGACCGGTTGGCTGAATCAAAGTCAGTAGCTAAATGTCCGAGGTTTGAGTGCTTGGTTCCAAGTTCGGTTAACCGAACTAGAATCCTAAGCATTCAGGGAATATAGTCAGATAAGCCCTCATCCTTTACTTTGAACAAATTGAAGGAATGATATGAATTAAGTGGAAATTTGTTCATTCCTTTTTAGTTCAAAGTTAAAGTCCCATTAGGTGGGGTCGATTATATGAATCATTTTTCGCCAATTTATGTGATCATGGATCATTTCTTTTGATAGATTCAGGGATATTAAATCCTTATTCACTATCTCCTATTAAGTTAATTTAGGTCTACGCCTGCCCCTTCTATTGCCCCTCATAGTAATTAATCCACTCTTCCTCACTGGTGCATTATGTGGCTACGTTGCAAGTGTTCATATCACTCGTCCCTCTCTTATCTTATTTTCTATAGGAGCTGTATCTAACTTACCTACATTTGCATAAGAAAGGAAAAAAATATAAATAAATAAATTTATTTTAATTTGATAATGAGTACTTATTTGTAACTCACTATGGCCAATTAATTGAACTTAAGCATCTGTGTTTATTCACTGATTTATGAAATGAGTTGAGTTCGAACATATTTAACACTGACCCATAATCTAATTGCCCCATTAACCGGTTTGACCACTCAAGATAAAGTAAGATTTTTAAGGGAGAAAATCCTTCGAAACAAAATTTTTTTAAAAGAAAAATAATTTGATAGGGTATGACAATATAGGTGCATGGAAAGAGGAAAGAGAAAACAACTCCTTGCCACAATATTCCAACTGAACTGGCTTCTTAACATTGGTTATAGATTGTCAGTTTTGAGTTGTTGCACTCCAAGGGTATTCTAGTAATTTCAGTGCCTTGGAATGGGTCTTTCTTGTGAATAATAAGTCTTTACAGTTGTCCTTTTCTTTGTTTTTATGGACATCCTGCCTTAGGAAACATGGATTAGGTCTTAAATTTGGATTTGTGTGAATTTTGAAATAAAAATAATAATTTTATATTAAATTTTGTTTAAATCTATACAAATTCAAATCCAAAGTGGCTCCCAAACATAGGTCAATGTATTTTGACAAAACTTGGGCTCCAAGTTTACTCTGCCCAATTACGTGTCTTATATATTAACACAAAAACCCACCCACCTCTCACAACCAACATCCCCTCCCCCTAATGAAAACCACACTAGCACTTGCCCTTTAGCGCACCCATAGAGGATTGAACTGGGTCTTAATATATTTTATTTTATTCTTTTGGGCACAAATAACAAGAATGATGTGTAACCCAATGCCCTGGGCTTGGGCTTCACAAGATGAGCTACCTTCCATCCTATACCCCTTTTTCAAGATTAAATTTAGGATTGCTGACATTAAAGTCACAAGTTTTAACTATTGTTGCGCGAGACTTCTTAAATGTATTTTATAGAGGTGTAAAATAGTAAAGCTTGTCTGGTCAAAGTTTGTATATATGTGTCTTATGTGTATTTTCTTTTCCCAACTCCAAACAAACCTAAAAAAACCCTGCAACAAAAAATCTGTTTTCGAAGATATGATGTCCTCTATTGTAAGTACACTTTTGAGTCTTATCTTGCACATTCTTCTCCATTATCCATGGTGTTAAAATTGTTGAAGACTGGCTTGACTCCTCTCTTACTGTGAAAGTATGATGTTGACACTATTTTATTTTATTTTTTTATTGTGGAAATTTGTTTGCCATTATAGATTGTGTTTTTTCCCTTGGCTGTGCAGGGTGGTGATGATGATGACATTATTAATTCTGATCACAATTCAGACAATGGTCAGAGTGATCATGAAGCAAATCCTCTCATGGTGCCACTTGCTGAGGAAGTACCAACTCGAGATGAGATTACAGCTAAGTGGTTTAGTCAAGATATCTTTGCCAAAGTGGCAGAAGTGGATTTAGGGAAGAATGAGAGAGAAGATGAAATGGGGCTGGATAAAAAGGAGGAAAAGCAGCCCTCAAATGCAAAGAAAGTGAAGGAGAAAACTGCAAAGCATTCTGCAGAGTTAAATTTAGCTCAAGCTCAACCTTCTATGCCAGATGATGACTTTGAAATTGTCCCTGCTCCAGCAACAGACTCAAGCGATGACTCATCCTCAGATGAATCAGAGGATGAAGATGTTGACACAAAAGCTGAAATATTGGCTTGCGCAAAGAAGATGCTAAGGAAGAAACAAAGGGAGCAGATTCTTGATGATGCCTATAACAAGTACATGTTTGATGACGAGGGCTTGCCTCGATGGTTCATGGAAGAGGAAAAGAGGCACCGGCAGCCAATTAAGCCCGTTACAAAAGAAGAGATCGCTGCAATGAGGGCAGAGTTTAAAGAAATTGATGCACGACCTGCTAAGAAGGTGGCAGAGGCCAAAGCCCGAAAGAAGCGGGATGCCATGAGAAAGCTCGAGAAGGTTCGGAAGAAGGCAAACAATATATCAGACCAAGCAGACATTTCTGATCGTTCAAAGGGAAAGTTAATCGAAAAATTATACAAGAAGGCGGCACCCAAAAGGCCTAAAAAGGAATATGTGGTTGCGAAGAAAGGGGTACAAGTCAAAGCAGGAAAAGGGAAAGTTCTTGTTGATCGGCGGATGAAGAAGGACGCAAGGTCTCAAGGATCAGGAAAGCAAGGAAAAGGTGGTTTGAAGAAGGGAAAGAATGCCAAGGCACAGAAAGGTAAGGGGTCGAATAAAGGGAAGAAGGCAAACAAAGGAAAGAAAATGGGCATGCGTGACTGAGCCACTGAAGTTTTGGTCTTCTAAGGTTTTATTGCCTTTGGGCTTAAAATTTTGAGGTAATTTGTCCAAGTTGTCTGCTGGTGGCTGCGTTTACTGTGGTAGCAATTTAACCTTGTCCTTCTGAGTGTCATTCTAGTTGTCATTTGGGTTGTTTGAATTGATCTCTGGGTATATTAGTATATTTATGTTAAAAAGTCTAAATAATATTTCAAATCATTACATCACAAATTAAACTTATGTCTACCTCGTAAATTCTAGGTACATTTTGGCTGACCATTCCATCCTGATAAACAATAGCCTGCACTAGACAATAGGAAAATTATACTAGGTATTGAAGCTCCATTTGGATGATGAATTTTATGTAAGAAATCAAAATGTAAATAAAATAAGAAAAAATTCACATTTCATCAAATTTTTTTTTTTTAATGCAAAATGTTATGAAGAAAGTTTTTAATTTTTTGAATGTGATTAAAAGTTTAAAGGAATTTAAAAACTAATAAAATTGAATATTTTTTTTATTAATTTTTTGTAGCATTCACTTTCTTTTTCTAGTTTTTAATAATCAGTATGAAAAGGTGGTTTTTTAAAGAAGAATTTTTGCAAATGCTAAATTTGTAGGGGTCATAGATTTGGATAAAATGTAATATAATGTATTTAAATTTATTTAAATCTTCTTAAGTACAAATTGAAAATTTAAAATTCATGCTTGAAAGGTAGCATAAATGTTTTTAAAGTTTTAAATGGGGTCTCAATGTTAGGCAGACCTATGAGGTGGTTCAAATGAATTGTATTAAAAGATCGTTCAACATTAAAATATAGATTTATCTTGATATAATCTTGTAATAAATGTTCATACATATGGCAAAAATTTTGAAACTTGACCCAACTTTCAATTGGAATTACTACATAGATTTAATGTTTGCTTCCAGCTATGACTGTAGATTATACAGCATCACTCATTCTGCTTGATAAGCAAAGTGCAGAAAATTATAAACCTGCAAAAAGGCTTGCTTCAATTAATGCAAAGGTAAAAAAATTGGGACTGTATTAAAAATATTAAGTTCTTATAATCTTTTTGTCTTTATTTTTCTTCTTTAAATCTCCATGAATGTAGAAAGTTGAACCTCAGAAAGTACTTGCTCCGCTTGAGAAGCTGTGGAGAAACATAGATTTTCCAAATTCATTTGAATAAATATAATCTATAGATGGCTGGGAGAACTCCACTCTTTCAAAGGTTTTTGAACATACCGTCGCGGGTGAAGAACAAATGATGAATAATTGGAGACCCAAGGTAAATTTTTAACCAAATTGTGGGTGAAGTTCTATCAACAATGTAAGGCCCTGATTTTAGAATCATTTTTTTTTTAATATTACTATTGTGATAATACTCTGTAACCATATCATATAGCCAAAGTCAAACCGGACTCATTGGTATCAGGGATTTACCTATTCATACATACATATTACCTAGGCAGCGAAACCAAAATACACTTTACATAATTACAATACTAGAGTTTGCTGTTTCTACATATACATATATAAATCCCCAAAAAACCATTATAAACCTGACTTGACTACTTACCCTGCAGCTGGGTAGTACTCACAAACTCCTCCATCACGGAGCTCACTCCCTTTGTCTGTCAGGATTTCATGAAATATTTGTAATTCTAGGGTAAGACATCTCTTAGTAAGGGAAATAGACTAATATCAGTGTATGGCAACATGAGTATGTCATATTATAAACGTATGCTACAAATAGTTAAATAAAAGTTTAACTGAAACTGTAGCTCATAATACATGAAAATCCATGCTTATAAATATATTCATAATAAATTTACATAACGTTTAAATAATCTGATAAATCTATATAATACTGAAATTATACCCTGAATGTCCGTGTATCATGACTCTACCAAATACACCAACCTTAATCAAGCCTAAGTGTTCCAATTTATTACTATAATTTTTTTTTTCTATTAAATCATACCCTAGCCTGTCACTCTTTGCAACCTAAACTCACATCTATTTTTATCATAACCCAGTCTATCACTCTTTGCAAAAATCAATACTTTCAATAGATAGGTTGTTATGGTCTACAAAATGGAATGGGCAAGGCAAAGAACAAATGAATAGGAAGGGGTGTCATTCCAAGCCAAATTATGTTGGTGGTATCCCAATAAATGTGGAATAGACAATAGATGACCATTCCAAAAATTTACAAAGGGAATATGTATCCTAACTATTCCATATTAGTTTGAACTTTGAACAACAACTCTTGAATGTCACCTTAAAATAAAACTCACTTTTAATTTGCCTATTCTATCTTTCTTTTCACCTTCTCTATTTATATTGTTATTTTTATTCTACTTTTAACTAAATGGGTTTTTTTTTAGAGTTTCAAACCATAACCAACCTAGAATAAGCTTTTATAAGCAATTTTAACTCATTTTTTTTTTAATTTAATATTTTTTTAGAAATATTTTGTCTTACTTTTATAAGACGAGGACACTTTTGTCCACAAATTGATTTGCACTATATACTTCTGCATGTATAAATGTTTTTTACCTATTTTTTTAAGGTTCAAACCATAATCTATCTAAAATAGACTTCATAAATGCAATTTTATCTCAGATTTGTTTAGTTAAATTCCTTTTAAGAATATTTTGTCTTACTTTTAAAAGACAATGGCACTTTTCTCCACAAAATGATTTGCACTATCATACTTGTATAGATTTTTATTAATCAAATGGATTTTAAAAGCCCTCAAACCTTAGCCTATCTAAAATAAACTTTCTAAATGAAGTATTGTCTCAATTTTGTTGAATTTTATTCTTTCTGGATTATTTTTCCTACTTTTAAAAGATAAAATATTTTTTTTTCACCACAAAATAATTTGCACCATTCATACTTTTATGATGAGTATGGATGTTTTTAGCTAAATGTTCCTTTTTAAGGTTGATGACATTTTCCTAAAGCTCAAGTCTTAACCTATCTAAAATAAACGATCTAAGGTTATCTTGAGCACATTGAGCATCATATCCTGTTTTTATCGCATATACTGATATGGATTGTTCTTGGAGCATAGGAACATCTTGCAAGATCTAGCTATAAATTCTCTGGTACATGTGTATTCCATGGTAATATTTTTACTGATTGGTTCATATGACATTATTAATATCTAGTAAAATTACCAGGGTTATTTTTCAAATCGATTGGGGGAGCTTTCAAAATTAAAGTTGTAATTTTGTGCTCATCCACACGCTTGGCTTAGGTTTCAAACTAGAAATTTCACGTGACTTGAATGATTTAAACATGATGGTTTTATTGAAAATCTTAAATGAAAATTGTTGCTTAGCCACAATCATCTTAGCTTAGCCATATAATCTAGGATTTATAGGTTTGAGAAATATTCTATTTACAAATGACATGCTGCCGAAAATTTGTTAAATTTTTCACAAAATAATCAAAGTCATATACCATATTTGTGAGAATGCTTATAGTGTGCTGAATGTTAAAACATTTTTTAAAGGATAAGTGAAGTTCAAACGAATTTTGAACTTCATCTCTAAATTTACTTTTGCATATGTTAAGTAAAAATTCTATCAATCATGGATTCATTTGCATTATTTGATTATTATAGTTGTTTTTGAGTTCTAAGGAAGTCATGTAAACCATGAATATCACATTCGATTTTTTCATAGAACTATATTTTGATTTAAATTGTTTGTGGGATGCATGAATACATTACATTATTTAATGCTTATTATATGAAACTATTGTGCACTTATAAAATTCATTACTGGTTGGATTATTGTGAACTATTTATTGTAAACACTCAGGTTTGGAGCACATCTCTATGAAAAATGTTTGATTTTTGTTAAGTGCTTGTTCATGGATTTTATTATGCTGTTTGAAATTAAACTATGAGGCTACATTTAAATAGCAAAATGCATGTTTCCAAGAATAGATTAGTTTTAGCAGGTTATTTTCAATTAGTTGTACAAGAAAATATGTTATTACTATAAAACAAATAATAATGTGAAACATTTTAACGGTTCGTAATAAAGAATAGACAAGAAATAATTATTTCAAAATTTCATTATGGGGATGTGTATTCTTTTCTTATTTAGTGTTAAATGAAATAATTAGGAATATATAAGAAATAACTATCCCAAGATTCCCAAAAGTTAAACTATACTCCATCTTATTTAAATGAATAGCTATTTTCGTCGAATCAAACAAACCGATTCAAAAGTTGGATTGACATTTTATAATGATGATTTTGGACAATCAAATGAATGTAAGATGGTTATTGTAATGATTTGGATGTTCCTTACTTCTTCACATGCTAGACACTTAACATTTATATACCATAAATGCTATATACTAGTCATGAATACATTTTTTTCACTTTATCTTTTATCCAAATTATGCATAATCATGCCCATTAACATCTCCCAAAGTTCCTTCAAGGTTGCCATCATTTGTATAGGTTTCCATCATTTCTTTTTAAATGAAATTGAAGTCCATATTGAAATTGAAATTTCTGTAAATCAAGACTCCAAAAATTTCTATCTGAATTGAAATTTAATTAATTGTCTTGATGTTTCTCGAACATTTACAACATTATCATAAAATCATCAATAAAAATTCAGACCTGTAAAATTTACAGTTTGATCAAGAACATGGAATTGATTGAGGCAACCATGGAATGGAAACAATACCAATTTCAATTCATTAGCATGAAAACATGCAGAAGTAGCTAAGCACAAAACGATGACTTGTAACATTAATTATGAAATAAATATTCTACACTGAAAAATACAAGCTGCAGTGTACTTATTGACACTATTAAGCTTGAAGAAAATTATAGGTAATTGCATGAAAGTACAACATACTACAATATTACCATATCACTGGATCCATAATAAGACAGATCCCTCTTTAGAGAAAGGTTCAGACTCAAGTCTCATATCGCATCATTTCTTATAACACGAAATGGGCAGTTTTCGAAAATTATGGACATAGTTTCCTCTTTTGAGCTTGATTTCCAACAAGTAATAGCTATTTGTTGTTGTTAGAACATTAATAATCTCATTTGGTGTTTATACAGTTATATACTTCAACATCTATTATCTCATATTTTGAAAAGGTTTTTAACAAAATTTCGCTAGTATGCCGACTGTAAAGTGAACATTTCCAAATATAATTTGACCTGAAAAGGAGTTTATATATAGAAGGGCATGCGAGAACCTAGATTCACTACCAACATGCAATATACAAATCTACATCAGCCATGCCGAAGGCTTATTCACAACCAGTATGACAACTCAATCCAGTATTTCAGAAGAGATGCAATATAATTTCAAGAAGAGCAGAACATCTTAACACAACACTTATTTGATAAACAATACACTAATATATAAGAAAGGAATATACATTCAAATGGTGAAATTTGAGATTTGTAGCCAAGTCACTTTAGGGACAAAAAGAGAAGTTCCACTAAGCGAGGCAAGTCACTAAGCAATGGCATAATGGTTATGGCCTTTCATTTTGGCCTAGTGGCCCATAGAAATATTTGGTCTTTGTGTTCAATTGAAATGGGTTAGCCCCAATTCCTAATATTTTAAGCTCCGAAAAATCAAAAAAAATAAATTGAGTCAATGTGTCAAAACCGTTTATAGGTTAAAACTAATGCTCTAATATTCAGTTTCAGTTTTCAAACTCAAAAACCAACATATAAAAAGCCTTAGACAAGGTGATCAATTAGTCTCCTCCAATCCCTTATTGGACAGGTGCCACAAAGCAAATGTCATGTACTCCATAATCTCACCATGGTTGTGGTTACTTCATGTGGATACACTTATAGCTTGGATGCTTATGCAATTACCAAAAAAGAACTAATATGTTCAATCCAAAGATTGGATTCTCTTGATATTTCTTTATTTATTTTTATAATCAAAGATAGTAGCATAAATATGTGTTCTTAGATTAGTAATCACCTATTAGCTTTTAGTATGATAAAAATAATAACTAGCAACAATAAAATTTATAAATTTAAAATTTTTTTAATTGTTATAGTATATATCAAGAGTAAAAAATATTTAAGTTTGACAGCTTGAAGTTTTAATGGATATTGAAAGCATGTGTAAATGTGTATCCTTCAATAAAAAATATATACTAAAACACACAATTAATAACATTTTAATTTTACTTATCCTTGCATGTAGTTTTTCTTAATTTTGAATCATATTAGAACAATTTTTTAATTTCAAATGGTATTTGATATTGAGAGAAAATTTAGCGACAAATAAATTTCTTTATTATTTTTCTTCTCTTTTCATTTTCCAAGCAAAATTTTTTATCCAAGTTGGCCATTAGTATCATGGATTTTCTATAACTGCCTCTTAAATGACACTCCTAAAAGAGAATTGATTTGTAGAACTTGCAAAGAGCAAAGTCAACCAATTAGAGAACTTGCTTCTCACGTCTAATTTATAGGAGGGAGAGTGCTTAGATAATTGAACACTTGGGAATTCTGAAATTCAAAAAAATAAAAATAAAAAAATGCACTTGGTCTAAAACATTTAAAACATAAATCCTTGACTGCAAGAGTTCCAAATTCATGGTAAGTTCTTGCAATGGAAAATTTCTCATAAACCAGATCACACATGCACTTAGTTTCATTTGCCAAAATGGAAAAACACACACATGAAAATGATTGACATGTAAAAATAAAAGAAGTCTAGGATGAAAATGCAATCAATGTTAACCAAGAGACTGCTGCCCCTTTATTCTCATTAATAGCTGGATGAATGATACAATCTAAGGGGATAAAATTTCAATCTGAATTAAATTTTGTAATGGAAATTTTAATACTACATTAAAAAATAAAATTAAAATAATGAAAACAATAAACCAAATGTCACGGCGTCCCAGAGCGCCAGTGCCCCGGGGTCAGAAAAATAAAAATTATGGTTTAAATTTTTAAGAAAAGCAGGAATGTAGTCGCCACTAACCTTTTAGTGTGGTTAGAACACTTGATTACTATCTAATTAAGGGTAGAATCGGTTTGCGTTATCAAAGTTGGGATTGGAAGTTCGGTTACGGGAGGGGAAGGTACGAGCGCCTCCTACGCGTCCATTCTTACGAACGGTGCCTAATTAATTATAAAATTATCCCTAAATAAAATTACTCCCTATTAGCAAATTTTGAAATACACACAAGAAAATATATAATATATTCTCCCAGAATCAGGGTACGTGAAGCCCGAAAGCCCATACATTTTCCTTAAAATCATAGGGATATACATACACGAAAATAAATAATACTATAAAAAAAAAATATCATAATACATGATACAAAATATAAATATACCCAAGAAACAAGAATACTAAGAATATTTAACATTAGTAATAATAAAAAGTAATAACAATAGTAATAATAATAAAAACATATTACTATAATAATAGCCCTATACTAATAATATCATATTAATATTGTGATGCTACACTATAGTAGTAGTATATAATATCATAATAATACCATACTATACATGTAGTAAATATAATAGTAATAACAACAAACAAATGATAATAATAATAGTAAATAATACATATGATAATAATAGTAAGTAATAAATGATAAGGATAATAATAAAATAATGATGATAGGAATAATAATAACAATATTTATAGTAATAATAATATACATATTTTATTTACCTTAATATTAACACCCTATTAAAGATACAATACACACGTATATAGGCAATTAATTAATGAAACAAATCAAATTAACCACAAGCAAATAATGAACTTATGGAAACCTATTCAAACTATTACTAATAAGTAAACAATTAGTATGGTAACTTCTAAACTTATAGTAATAAATCAAATCAAAATTTGATATTCAATCTTAAACATTTAACATAATAATAATACAATATTACATGGTAAACCTTTATATTACATACAATATAAAATAATGAATCATAATATATACATGATAATAGAAACAATATAATAAACCCTAATACACCTAAATTATATATGCATAACAACCTTATAGCATAATAAACCATAATAATAAAAAACAATATGAAATTATATATCACCATATTACCTAAATATATACATGATAAAAATAATAATAAACCACAATATCACCCAAATAATAATAATAATAATAATAATAAGCAATAAAAATACCTAAATGTAAACATGATGATAATGACCCTAAAAAAAACACAAACATAACAATCATATAAAAAAAAAAAAAAATGGGTGCATGTGTGCATTTAAGTGTGTGTAAAAGTGTGTGTTTGGGTGTGTGTGCACGGTGTGTGTGTGGGCTGTGTGTGTACGCTATGTGTCTCTGCAGTGTGCTGTGTGTATATGTTGTGTGCTATGTGCTGTGTGTGTGTGTGCGCGCTGTGTGTATGTGCTGTGTACTGTGTGCATATGCTGTGTGCTATGTGCTGTGTGTAGGCAGGGCCGGCTCTTCATAATATGGGGCCCTAGGCGAATGATTCAATCAAGGGCCCTAGGCGAATGATTTCATATCCTGATTCATATTTTCTCGTTGACATAATTAAATTTCAAAATTAACACTAACTATAAATTAACAAATTATGTAAACAAATAAAAATAAATTTAATAAATTTATAGAAATAGTAGATTGAAATAATATAACCTGATTATTATTATTATTGCAAATTGATCGGCGAGCGAGACTTTAGAGATATCAGATTCTTACTGGATACAACGCTCTCACCTCAAAGCTTCCAAAATCTAAGAAAAAATAGGAAAAAAAAAATTTCAAAGTGAAAATAATATACAAACATTGAAATCAAAATTAGAGTTGATGAAAATTATGGAGAATCGGAGGCTCGAAGATGATGAACACAATAGTCGGAGCAAAAATCATAGAGAGACCAAGAGATGAAAAAATTTTTTTAGAGAGACTAAGAGAGAGAGATGGGAGTAATAGATAATTTGAAATACAATAAAGTTGTTAGTTGGGAAGTCTAAGACTTGAAAAAAAGAAGAATTAAATTGTATTTATTTTATATTTTAAAATATAATTTTATTTATTTGTTAGTTGGGAAGTCAATTATGGGAATAGAGCATAATAAATAATATTAATATTTTTAATTAAAAAAAAATTTGGGACCCAAAAATTATATTATTATATTAAGAAAAAATTGAGGGGCCAAAAATTTGGGAGCCCTAGGTGGGCGCCTCAATTGCCTAAAGGCAAGGCCGCCCCTGTGTGCAGGGGTGTACAAAAAATACCGAAAACTGGACTGAAACCATAAATGGTTTGATTTTTCGGTTTTCGATTTTTAGTTGCGGTTTCCAAAAATAAAAAAGTTTGGTTTTGGTTTTGGTTTCAGTTTATATTGAAACTGAACCAAAAAAACCGAAAAACCGATTTATATATATATATATATATATATATATATATATATATATGATTGGTAAAAATATAGCATGCAATATATTCATATAACCACTATAGAAAATAAAAATGCTCAATAAATTTTAAGAACTTTTGAAAAATAAAGGTTATTTTTGCTAAAAGTGTCCAACAAATTTTTTTTGTTAAAATTATGAATCCCTATAAAAAATTAAAATGTTTAATAAATTTTCAAACAACTTTATGAAAAATAAAGGTTATTTTTTTTTGTAAAAAAAAAAAATCGGTTTAAAACTGAAAAATCGCAACCGAACCGTCACATTTTTTGTTTTCAATTAAAGCATAATTTCGGTTCGATTTGGAAATCCCAAAACCTAAAATTTTGGTTCGGTTTTTGGTTTTGGCCAAAACCAAACCGCACCGAACCTTGTACAGCCCTAGCTGTGTGTGTGTATATGCTGCGTGCTTTGTGCTCTGTGTGTGTGTGTGTGTGCAGGGAACTTACAGCAGGTAGGGGAATGGCGGTGGGCTGCGGCTGTCCATTGTGTGTCGGGGCTGCTGTGCGTGTTCTGCTGCTGTTGGCGTGGTCGTTCTGCTTTGCTGGTGAGGCAGGATCTGCAGAGTTGCGAATGGAGAGCGACGGCGCAGCTGCTGTGTGCGGCCGTGGGTGTTCTGTGGCTGGAGTTGGCAGCGCCATTGATAGAGGACATGGTGATGGCGAGTGGGCGCAGCGACGATGGCAGCAGCGGTGTGGGCCGCGGCTCGCCTGCGTGGCGGTGTGGGTGACTGCGACTGGGCTGCTGCTGCGTGGTGTCGTGGCCGTGAGAAGCGACGACGAGTGGGCAGTGGCAACAGCAACATGGGCGGCGGGCTGTGCTCTTTGTGGCCGTGCTGCGGTTGCTGCTGGTAGCGGAGGGAGGAAGAAAGAGAGAGTGGGAGACAGCTGTGTGTGAGATGGATGCCGAGATAGAGAATGACGATGGAAAGGTAGTGGCTGCAGAGACAAGAAGATGAGGGAGAAAATGAGAGGCGAGGATGGGGATTCCAGGGTGCTGCTGCTGGGAGCGGAGGGAGGAAGAAAGAGAGGCTGTTGGGTGCGGGTGAGGAAGAGGGAGAGCGGGAGAAAATAAATGGAATTCCTCTCTTGGTGTTGTGCCCCCGCCCCCACCTTAGTCTCCGGCCTTGTGGCTTTTATAAGCCAAAGAAGAAAAAAAAAAACAACTTAAACCCTAAGATGCCCTAAGCCAGTGTGTGCGGCAGCCCTAATCCGGCAGCCCATTTATAAAAAACCAATACCTCTTTAATTTTTATATTTTTCCTCCAAAAAATAAAGGTGAGGTCCAATAAATTGTATTTGATTCCCGAAGAAAAATAGACCCAAACTCTATTTAATAAAATGACTCAAAAAATAAAAAAAAGTTCTCGAATTTTAGGGACTCAATAAAATACCAAACTTAAAATGTGAAAGACTCAATTTTTAAAAAATGAAAAGACTTAATTTATTTCTAGATGGGACTAAAAAAAAAAAGATTTTATATAAAAATAACTTGGACTCATTTTAAAAATCCAAAGGACTCAAAAAGATACCAAGACTCAAATTAAAAATACTAGACCTCAATTTTAAAATACGTGGATTGAATTAAAATAAAACGAGACTCAACTGAGACTTAATCAGATTCTTCTAATTCCGAGAATACAAGTTTAACGTTTTAGCACCAAGGACCTTCTCAGAATGACTTGGTTAAAATTGGGGTGTTTATACCAAATACCTGCACTAGGTTCAACTGAGTAGACAATTGCACTTTCTACAAACCCCACAATTATTTTCTTTTCCTAAACATTTTCAGCAACCAAACAGGCAACAACACATCAAATTATCGCAGTTTTGCAAACAAATAGCAGATATTAAACCAACAACTTTAACCTAAAAGTCTGATTGGAAAAACAAATTGCGGGCAAAAATACTTGGTAAGATACGAAGAAGGGACGATCAATGGCATCCAACAATGGAGTTTTGGAATAAATATCTCCAAAAGTCTACTTTGTTCAGCCGAGGGGCGACAGCGAGGTGAGGGCTTTGTTCGGCCGAGGGGCGACGGCGAAGCGAGGGGCGACGGCCACGGGCAACGGCAAGGGGCTGCGATAAAGAGAGGAGGATGCAGAGGGGAGGTGGGAAACAGAGGAGAGGAGGGAAATAGAAAAGGGAATGGAGGGAAAATGAGGGAGATTGGGGGAAACCCAGGGGTTTAAAAAAAGGATTAGTAGTGACGAATCCTCCAAACCATCACTACTACTCTACTAATAGTGACAAATACCAAAAACCGTCACTACTAGCTTTAAAAAAATTTGTTTATTTTATTAAAAGAAAAGAACTAGTAGGGACGAATCGTTAAATTTGTCACTAATACTTTGAAATAATTTTTTTATTTATTTTTTAAATAAAAGAGCTATTAATGACGGTACTCAAATCAGTCACTAATAAGGGTCTAATAGTGACGAATCTTTAAATTCGTCACTAATACTCTGAAATAATTTTTTTTATTTTTTTTTAAATAAAAGAGGTATTAGTGACGATTCCCAAATCCGTCACTAATAAGGGTCTAACAGTGACGAATCTTTAAATTCGTCATTAATACTCCAAAATATTTTTTTTAATTTTTTATTTAAATAAAAGAGGTATTAGTGACGGTTCCCAAATTCGTCACTAATAAGGGTCTAATAGTGACGAATCCTTAAATTCGTCACTAATATTTTTAAATAATTTTTTTTATTTTTTTAAAATGAAAGAGGTATTAGTGATGATTCTCAAATCCATCACTAATAAGGGTCTAATAGTGACGAATCTTTAAATTCGTTACTAATACTTTGAAATAATTTTTTTTTTTAAATAAAAGAGGTATTAGTGACGGTTCTCAAATCCGTCACTAATAAGGGTCTAATAGTGACGAATCTTTAAATTTGTCACTAATACTCTAAAATAATTTTTTTAATTTTTAAATAAAAGAGGTATTAGTGATGGTTCTCAAATCCGTTACTAATAAGGGGCTAATAGTGATAAATTTTCAAATTCGTCACTAAAACTTTGAAATTTTTTTATTATAAATAAAACAGGTATTAGTGACGGTTTCCAAATCCGTTACTAATAAGGGTCTAATAATGACGAATTTTTAAATTTGTCATTAATACTCATATATAATTTAAAAAATAAAAAATAAAATAGGTATTAGTAACGGTTCCCAAATCCGTTACTAATAATGGGCTAATAGTGACGAATCTTTAAATTTATCACTAATACTCTAAAATAATTTTTATTTTATTTTTTTAAAATAATAGTAGTGACGGTTATTTAATCGTCACTAATAAGAGTCTTTTAGTGACAGATTTAATTCATCACTACTTGTGATACCTCATGGATGAAAGGTTTAAAAGATTGGATGTTACCACCCATATCAACAAGGTGCACATTTCTTTTCGGGAGCCTTCCCATAAGAACTTCATAGTTAAGCGTGTTTGGCTTGGAGCAATCTTGGGATGGATGACCACATGAGAAGTTTTCTCAGAAAGTGTGTGAGTGAGGACAAAAATACACTGAAAAAGACACGTGTTGGTTTGTGGGGCTACTCATTAGTCTGATAAGACCCGCCTCCCTTGTTGTCTGGTCTAGGTTGGGGCGTTACAAATGGAATCAGAGCCAACACCTAACCGGAAGTGTGATGAGATTCACATCTCCTGAGTTTGGAAATGTGGGTTCGCAACGAGAACGTTGCGTACTATAAGTGGGGGAGAATGTGATACCCCATGGATGAAAGGTTTAAAAGATTATATGTTACTACTCATATCAACAAGGTGCACATTTCTTTTCAGGAGTCTTCCCATAAGAACTTTATAGTTAAGCATGTTTGGCTTGGAGTAATCTTGGGATGGGTGACCACCTGGGAAGTTTTCTCAGGAAGTATGTGAGTGATGACAAAAACACACTAAAAAGGACACGTGTTGATTTGTGGGGCCAGTCATTAGTTCGATAAAACCCCCTGTTGTTTGGTCCAGGTGGAGGAGGAGAGACGCAGTGCTCCTTAGCAGACTTGGGTTGGGGCGTTACACTAATACTGTAGAAGTTATCGCTAATATTTTTTTGAGATAATTTCTGCGCAAAAAATATTTTCCCGCAATTTTTTCCTAGTTTTCGTGATGAAATTATTAGTGATGGTTTCAAATAAATCCGTCACTAATAGTGTCGTATTAGTGACATTTGATAAAACTATCACTAATACTCACTTTTAGTGACGAAATTGAATCCGTCACTAAAAATCAGTTTTTTTTTTTTATAGTGCTAGATCAATAGAAAACTCTACTTTACGATCAGGAGGTAGTCCCGTAAAATTCTTGGGAAAAATATTAGGAAAATCCCTTACTGTTGAGACATCCTCCATCCTCAGTTCACCCTCTAATACCGCCTTTACACAGGCCACCAATCCCAGACAACCATCTAGCAGCAACTGTCCTGCCTGTATGGCAGATAACAACTGTGGTGGGATACGCACCCAAGACCCCACAAACCTGTACTCCTGTCCCCCCGGAGGCCTGAATACTACGTCGCCCTGATGACAATTTATACTGGCATAGTAAGTAGCTAGCCAGTCCATACCCAGTATCACCTCAAACCCATGCATATCTAGAACCACTAAATCAGCCATTAAAATCCCCCCCCCCTAAATGCATACTAGACAATTGCTAAGTACTTTATCACATATCCCCATAGCCCCTGACGGCATAGCCACTAACAAACTGACACCCAACTGTTGTGTTTCTAAGCCATAAAATTTAACATATTGCTGGGTGATAAAAGAATGTGTCGCCCCTGAATCAAATAAAATAGTAGTTGTAAATGATAGAATTGAAATTGTACCTATCACCACATCTCCTGCTGCCTCTACATCCCTTGGTGTCAGTGCGTAAACTCGAGCTGGGGTAGTATTTCACTACTGTCCACCATGAAGTGCCTGATGACCTCCTCTGTACGGTTTCAGACTAGGCACTGTCGCCGGCGGTGCACGACAATCTCTCGCCATATGTCCCAGGTGATAACACCGATAGCAGACCGTTTCTTGAGCTGGCATTCACCCGAGTTTCTCCCATAACATGTAGGACAAGGAAGGGGCATCTGACTGCCTTATATAGCTTGATCTCTCACTATCTGTCTCCGTCCACCTCTGTTGTCCTGCCTCCTCCATGGCCCTCGACTAAACTCTTCCTGAACATTTGAAGACTTAGGCCTTTTTCCCTGACTCTACGTTGCGGTGCCTCTCTAAAGGCCACCCTCAATCATGACAGCTCTGTCTACTACCTCTGCAAATGTCTGAGCCCGAAAGCCCATAACTTGATTGAATAGATTTTGCCTCAAACCCTCCTCAAATTTCCTCACCTTCCTCTCCTCATCAAGTACTAGACATGGAGCAAACCGAGATAGCTAGATAAATCTTGCCGCATACTGTTGTACTGTCATCGGTTCCTATGTCAGATGCAGAAATTCCGCTGCCTTTGCACTCTTAACTGTAGTAGGAAAGTACCTCTCAAAGAATATCTCTTTGAAGCGGCTCCAAGTCACTGCTATAGGGTCCAGTCTTTGCTCCTCCAACAACCTCACTGATCTCCACCAGCGCTTGGCCTCCCCTATCAGCTTAAACGTCGCAAATAAGATTATCTGCTCATCTGTACATGGCAACACTGCCAGCATATCCTCTATGTCCTGGAGCCAATTCTCAACTACCAATGGGTCAGCTCCTTTAGAAAATGATGGGGGTCTCATCCGTATGAACAATCGTGCAGCTCCACTCCCTTGTACCTCTAGCTATCTCGACCATCACCTACTAGGTGACACTACATAGTACTGCATCTGGGTCTCCTCTGCCCATACTGGAAGGCCCTGCATCATCACCTCCAGCTTGTGCACTACTACTCCTTGGATCCATCCTACAAAGGATATAAAACCATTTTAGAACTTTATCATCATAACTCACTATCACACCCAGCATACCAAAATTCACAAAATATTCCACTATACACATGCTTTATCCCCATTTTAGATTCAATCCTACCACACAGAAACACGATTCGGAGATGGTATCTATGGTTTTCTAGAAGTTGTCACCCTAAGAAAAACACAGAAACAACCGCGGAACTCCTGCTTCCAAGTCGCAAGATAGAACCCTAAATTCTAATCTCATCCTCTAACAATTTCTGGCTCATGTCTTATCATTATCCATTCCTATACTCTAGTATTGTATTTCGCTGTTTACTAAAGTCTGCAGAACCTAACAAACCTAATCTCTGATACCAAATTGTGATGCCCCAATTTTTCAAACCATTTTTTTCCATAATAATAATAATAATTCATATCCACATATCGGCCACGTCAACCACTGATACTGTAAAACATAACCCGACTCGCAAGTGGGAACTGGGTATGCATTCATATCTATACACATAATCCTAACAGCAGAAGTCATTTCAAACATAATATGTAACATCCTCAAAATTTTCAACATTTTTTTTTTTGTAATAATAAATTACTCCAATACCTGCATGTAATGGGCACCCCTATGCAACAGAAAAATATAAATCACATAACCACATATACATGTACATATAATACCACAATTCAATATTTTCAACCATAGCTACATAATACATCTCTCTCTCCAGTGTCAACTACCAAAAAAAATACAAAACCTTACACAAAACTTACCCTATAATTAGGGTGATCAAGTGATCTCTATCCACGAGCCTGATCTGCTCACCTAACTGACTCACCTGAAAAATGTTAAAGTAATGGGGTGAGTCGACGCTCGGTAAGTAGAAATATACTATTACTAGTGTGTGGCGACCGAGTCATAAAATTATAATAATAATAATATTTAAAACTGTATGATCTGACAAATCTATAAAACACATGTCTAAAAGCTTAAAACATTTGTATCATCTGAGTTTTCTATCATTCATACTACTATAACATACTATATACAATAAAAACTATAAAACGGTATACATATATATAACTGTGTTCTTTCCCTAGTGTAGACACCCTATTTTTGCCTAGGGCCCAATATATTATTTTTATTTTTATTACTATTACTATCGTATATATGATTAGTGTTAATACTTTATTATTATTATCATTATTATGATTTTTATTGTTGTTATTATTTATTATCATTATTATTATTTTCACTATTATTATTATTATTTTCCTATATTATTATTAGTACTTTATTATTATTACTATTTTTATCACTTTTATTGTTATTATTATTATTATTATTATTATTATTATTACTACTACTACTACTACTACTATATTATTATTATTGATATCATTATTATTGTTATTAGTATTTATTATTACTATCATTATTATTATTGTCTTACTATTATTATTATTATTATTATTATTATTATTATTATTATCATTACAAAAGAAAAAATTAAAAAGGAAAGAATTCTTAGAATTTTGGGAGTTTTATTTACAAAAGGAGGCCAAGGGCAGAGCTAGTGTGGGGGGGCTTCTTCTTCTTCTTCTTCTTCTTCACGCCGCCGACACCCAGCAACAACAGCAACTCCGGCGACCCAACTCCGACCTCCATACTTGCTCCAGCCAAACACTCCTCCGGCCACCCCTGTTTCTCCCTCACACCAGCACGGGCAGAGCCCTCTCCACACAGCCGAGGCCACCCTCATCCAAGCACGAACCAGAGCCAGCCCATGCCCAACAACCTCCTCGTAGGCCGTCCCCATCTCAGCCACTAACCACCCTCTGCAACTCTCCACAGACCACCGTCATCTCCGACGAAGCCTCCATAGCCACGTCAGCCACGACTCCAGCCACCGGTGGCCTCCCCTGCTGCACCGACCACCCCCACAGCAGCCAACCACCAGAAACCCGAGCAGCTCCATCTTCACCATCTGAACCCGAAGCAGCAGCAGACCAGCTACCCCTGCACAGACTTCAGAAGCCACGCGTCCGGCCAGCATTTACCCTGCGACCACCAACGCGGCCACCCTGCTGCTCCTCTGCCTCTGCTCCAGAACTAGCCGCACCCGCCTCTGCTATGGCAACAGCTTCAGGCTCCTGCAAATCCCGACCAGCACCAAGAACCCCTCGTGAGTCCCCTGTAAGTATACTCACACACACATGCACACAGCAAGCCCACACATGCAAGTTTGGATTTTTATTGTGTTTGCTGTATATTGTAATATATATACATGTAGATAAGATTATTCAAGTTTGGATTTTTTATTGTGTTTGCTGTATATTGTAAATATTGAATATTAATATTTTTAAAGTTACAGTATTTAACAATTGTTGTTCATGTTTGTGCAGGATTTTTTTTTTATTTTGTCATATTTTATTGTACTTTTTTTTTACTCTCTTGTCTTGTTTTGTTTTGTTTTCTATGATTATTATTAACGTAAATATTAATTCATTTGTCTTCTTTTTGTAGGATTCTCTTTAGGGGGCTTATTTCAGTGTTCAAAGGTTGAATCTTGTTGACATGATTTTTATTGCGTATATATTTATGTTTATTATGGTTTATTATTTTATATTGTTAATACGTATATATGTATATTTGTGGTGTATTATGTGGGTGATATGGTGATTTATCATTGTTTATTTTGTTTAGTGTCATGTGCATATTTATATTTTATCATGGTTTATTGTTTCATTTTGCTACCACAAATTATTGTATATTATTTGTTACTATATATAATACTATTATTTATTAGTTGTGAAAAATTTTGCTCTTATATTTATGTGATGTTCATATTTGTCAATGTTTAGAGGATTTCATGCTAATCTTGCTTAGGCAACTTCCTAATTTTAGGATATTGATTACTTTAGGTTTAAGTTCATTTAGGGTTTTAATTATTTTTACATTTTTAAATGTGTTGGTTATTTTGTGTTTAGGATTTTTGTCATAGTTAATGTTCATATGTGGGGTTATTATTATTGTTCATATTTAGTGTTTATTTCATATGTAGCATATTAATTTTTAGGGTTGTACATAATTTTCGATTCGACCCATTTTCCTAATTTTCCATTTAGTGGTCATATTGAGTATTTAAGCATTAGTATCAACTTTAAATTGTTTCCATAATTTCTACTTTTGTATAATCACTCGCTAAATTTAGAGTTAATTAGTTTCCATGTTTTGATCATAAGTTCGAATTATTTCCTTAATCTTGGTAAACGCTTCCATATGTGTATTGTGTGTTAATATTAAGGTAAGATTATGTTATGCATCATTTCCTTATTATCATTAGTAGTATTAGAAGTAAGTTATTATTATTATTATTGTACGTATTTATGTATGATGTATATGAGTATATTGCTATATTAAGTATGTTGCTATATTCAGCATTCTTAGATTATACGTTTATATTAAGAATGTTGGTATATTTTAGTATTACGTTATTTTTAGTATTTTATTCTATATTATATATTATTATTATGATTACATTTAGTATTATTTATTAGTGTATATTCTTTTAGTATTCTAATATATATGGCATTATTTTTATAGTATCTTTAATATTTTAACATATATTATATTATGGTATTTTATTACTTACTTTGATATTTGTAATATTTTAGTAGATGTGTGTTATTAGTATTATTATATATATTATGGTAGTTTAATTTCTTAGCTTGTCATCCTATTAATATATATTAAAACATCCCATACTAGTATTTTTCTATAAAATTTTTCTATACAATTTAAAAATTTGGGAGTGTATTTTCTTAAATATTTTTGATTTTAATCCCTATGATTTTAATGTTAGGGTATTAGCCTTCGGGCTTCACGTACCTTTAGTTCTGAGGGAATATATATATAGTACATATATTTTTGTATCATTTATTTATTTATTTATTTATACTGCATGTATATTTATAAATCCACTAATAGAGGGGTAATTTGAAAGACTTATTAGATTAACTTAGGGATAATTCCAAATTAATTAGGTACCGTTCGTAAGAATGGGCGCGTAGGGGGTGCTCGTACCTTCCCCTCGCGTAACCGAACTCCCGACCCCAACTCTGGTAACATAGGCCCATTCGACCCCTAACGGGGTAGTAATCATGTGTTCTAACCACACTTAAGGTTACTGGCGACTCCAATGTTCCTATTTTTTTTGAAAATATTAAACCCCATTTTTTATTTCGCTGCTCGGGGCACACGCGCTTCGGGACGTCGCGACACCTAGGACTTTGTATGTCATGATTTGACCTCTCATGATAGGGTTGTGCTCCCCGTAGGCGGGACTTAACCTGGTCGGCCCTCCAGGTAAGTCATCATACTCTACACTACCTCAGCCCGACCAAACTGCATCCACTCCTAAGTGTAGGACTGGCTGCTACCTCGTCTAACTGGCCCCCTCTACCCAGTGTACTGGGGAGCTGCATCCTCTCCGAGCACGGTTAGATGGTACCCACACACTATCTGAGATATGTGGTTGCACTCTATCTGTATATAGCAACGGTACCGTACTCTGTAAACTGTATCTGTCTATAATAATTCCACAGGAATCTAATACTATATAAGTACATCTATATATATATATATACCTTTGCTGTTTTCATTATGTTTCCAAAATAACCATAACGCTATAATTCTGTACTGTAAAATCTGAGTAACTATAGCATCTCGATGCTATAACTGTACAATCCGTTTTTATAAATTGTGTGTTATGGTATTTAGAAAAACATGGCATTTTGTAAAAACTATGATATACTGAACTGAATAAAATCTATATAAATCTGTTTATTAATCATCTGTGAATAACTGTATATACATGCTATATAACATGATATGCTGAAGTACTATATAAATTTTATATCAGGTAAATATCCACTCATGCCACACAACATTAAAACATACGTTCTGTAGAAACTGCATAATAATTGGTATATATGTATCTATGAAAACTCTGTTAGTATTCTTAAAACCCTAGCATAGCATATTTCCCTTACCTTAACTTTGAAAAGCCCCTACTAAATTCTTGCTCTATAACCGCAGAGTTCTTCACTCAACACCTTGAAAATCAATTCTCCCAGAACAAAACATCAGTATTTCTTTGTGTATTGTATTTCTTATAACTAAGGGAAAAGCAAATACTGAATAAAATGCCTTACCCTAAGATTGAGATGAAATCAAAGCCAACTCCACCAACGATCAACTCCAGCAAACTTGTAGAGAACTTCGCCAGGAGCATCATGGTAGCTTCAGATCTTCGATCTAGTGAGAAAAAGGCCCAAAATCGAAGAGAGAAGGAGAGAGGGACGTAGAGAGAGAGAGAGAGAAGAGGATTTCCTACGTTGAATTTCGTCTAAAATTCGGGTTTTCACTATTTATAGAGCCGAATTCGTCGACGAGATACGTCACCTCATCGACGAGTCCTTTAATAATTTCATCTATGAACTTCCTCCCTCGTCGACGAATTTCAAACTATCCCAAAAACCCTTCTTGATATTTTCTCGTCGACGAGGCGTGGCTTCGTCGACGAAGCCTGTTGCCTCCTTCCGTTTCTATTTCCGTTTCCCTCTCTCTTTAATATTTAAATATCATTATTTTTTGGGTCGTTACATTCTCCCCTCCTCGAAATTTACTATCTGCATCTCCATCTATACACTCCATCATTCCGTAAAGAAAAAAGGGTCTACTTATTTTATTTCCTGCCCTCATTTGTGGTGGAAGAATATCACGGTTACATATATGTTCTAGAAAATTACACATATAAAACTAAAAACTATCTACTAACTAAAATCAATACATGTACCTGCAAAAGAAACTTATCTAACTATTATACTTTACCAGAGTACCTCTATACCTCTTGGAACAACTACAGGTATCTCTGTCTAATCTGCTCCTCTAGTTCCCAAGAAACTTCCTCTATAGCGTGATTTTTCTACAAAACTTTTACTAATTGAATTTCTTTGGTGCACAATACTTGTATTTTTCTGTCTAAAATCTGTACCGATGTTTCTTCATAAACTAATGAATCTTTCAGCTTTATCTCTGCATAACTGATTATGTGGGACGGGTCTGGGACGTATTTCCTTAACATAGCAACATGAAACATGTCATGAATTCTAGCCAAAGATGGTGGCAACGCTAGCCTATAGGCAACTGACCCTATTTTCTCAAGTATCTCAAAAGGGCCAATATACCTAGGGCTCAACTTGCCATTCTTTTCAAACCTCACAACTCCTTTCAGAGGAGCTATCTTAAAAAATACTCGATCTCCCACATCAAACTCTAACTTCCGGCGGCGAGTGTCTACGTAACTTTTCTGCCTACTCTGTGCTATACTAATTCTTTCTCTAATTAATTGGACTTTGTCGGACGCTTGTTGTATTATCTCGGGACCCAAAACTCGCCTTTTCCCTACTTCATCCCAGAAAAGAGGAGAACGACATCCCATGCCATATAATTCCTCGTAAGGTGCCATACCGATGCTAGCTTGATAGCTATTAATGTAAGCAAACTCAACTAATGAAGCTGAATCCAACTGCCTCCAAAATCAAGCACACAATCATGAAGCATATCCTCTAGAGTCTGAGTTGTTCTCTCAGTCTGACCATCTATCTGGGGATGGAAAGCAGTGCTAAAAGCTAACTGTGTACCCATAGCCTCCTGAAAATTTTTCCAAAATCGTGAAGTAAACCGAGGATCTCGGTCGGAGAATATGGATACCGGCACACCATGGGCATGAACTATCTCTTAAACATATATCTTTGCCAACCTGTCCATGGAATAACCAATTTTAATAAGGATGAAATGAGAAGTTTTTGTCAGACGATCTACAACCACCAAAATCGCATTCAATCCTTGTCGTACTGGTGGTAACCTCTTAATGAAGTCCTTTGAAACGTGGTCCCATTTCTATTCTGGAATGAACAGTGGCTGCAACTGTCCTGCCGGTCTCTGGTGCTCAGCTTTAACCTGCTGACATGTCAAGCATTGCTGAACAAACTTGGCTATCTCCCTCTTCATCCCACTCTACCAAAAATACTCTCGTAGGTCCCTACACATTTTAGTATTGTCGGGATGGACCGTGTATAGGGATCTGTGAGCCTCCTCCAATATACTTCTCTTGATCTCAGTATCTGCAGGAACACATAGCCTAGTACGGAATCGCAAAGCTCCTTCATATGATGTTGAACTCCTCTCCTCGACCATCCCGCACTCTAGCCATCACCTCTGCCAACTTTGCATCATCGCCCTGAGCTGCTTTAATCCTCTCGTATAGTGTAGGCTGAACCACTAGACTAGAAATAACTGCCTGAGGACTCTTCTCTACCAATTCTATACTGAGCCTCTCCAGATCCATCAGAATTGAGTGCTGAATCTCCATAGCTGCCAATACGGGTCCCCCTGATTTCTTGCTTAGAACATCTGCCACTACATTTACTTTTCTTGGGTGGTAACTAATCGTGTAATCATAGTATTTAATAAGCTCTAACCTCCTTCTTTACAACATATTCAACTCTTTTTAGGTAAATAAATATTTTAAACTCTTATGATCTGTGAAAATCTCGCATTTTCCACCATATAAATAATGTCTCCAGATCTTGAGAGCATACACCACTTCAGCAAGTTCTAAATCATGGACAAGATAATTCTTCTCATATTCTTTAAGCAATCTAGACGCATATGCAATGACCCTGCCGTACTACATCAACATGCATCCAAGACCCTTCAAAGAGGCATCACTGTATATTACGAACCCATCCTCCCCTGAAGGAATAGCCAGTACTGGAGCTGAAACTAATCGTTGCTTTAACTCTTGAAAACTCTTCTCACAGTCATCAGTTCATTCAAATTTTACATTTTTCCTCGTAAGTCATGTTAATGGACCTGATAGCCTGGATAAACCATCCACAAAATGCCAGTAATAACCTGCTAATTCCAGAAAACTCCTGACTTCCTGAACATTTTCCGACCTTTCCCAACTCACCGCTGCCTTTATTTTACTTGGATCAACTGATACACCTGCTTTTGAGATCACATGGCCAAGAAATGTGACCTGTTTTAACCAAAACTTACACTTCTTAAATTTTGCATATAATTTCCTTTCTCTCAATATCTGTAACACTAGCCTCAAATAATGCTCACGCTCCCCAAAACTCCTTGAGTAGACCAATATATCATAAATGAACACAATCACAAACTGGTCTAAATACTGATGAAACACTTGCTTCATTAGATCCATAAATACTGTTGGTGCATTAGTCAACCCGAATGACATCACTAAGAACTCGTAATGCCCATACTTGGTACAAAATGCAGTCTTCGAAAAATCTTCTGCTTTAACTTTCACCTGATGGTAGCCTGACCGCAGATCAATTTTAGAGAAAACCTGGGTCCCCTGGAGCTGATCAAATAAATCATCGATCCTAGGGAGAGGATATTTATTCTTAACTGTCAGTTTGTTTATCTCTCTATAATCGATGCATAATCTCATGGTTCCATCTTTCTTTTTCACGAACAAAACTGGTGCACCCCAAGGCGACACACTGGGCCTGATGAAACCTTTATCCAGCAATTCCTGTAACTATTCTTTCAATTCTTTTAACTCTACCGAGGCCATACAGTATGGTGCTTTCGATATTGATGCAGATCCTGACAACAAGTCTATAGTGAACTCAATCTCATGATCTGGTGGCAAACCAGGCAATTCTTTTGGAAATAAATCTGGGAATTCCCTTACTATTGGTATGTCAGCTTGTCCCAATTATTCTTTTGGCAATTCTTTTATGCATGTGACATACCCCTGGTAACCACCCTGTAACAATCTCCTCACCTGAATAGCTGACACTAGTTGTGGTGAGGCTTGTTACAATTTTTACTGCCCAATAACCAATTTGGTCCCGAGGTAAGGAATAACCAGTTACACCAAAAGATGCGGTCAATACAGCCAGAACCACACCCGTAACCCAAGTCAATTCGCGGGGTTTTTTAAATCCACCGGTGAGATACACACGAAAGACATGCAGGATCATCATTAGGACCATCATACTTGCCGACCATTAATGAACTGATCGGATTAACCAACCGAAGTTGGCTTCAGTCATTATGTATTGAACAGAAGCAAAAGCCTCAGTAACGATCGGATGATAGTAAAAAGTCATAGCAAACCTCATAGCTACTTGTACTAAAAAACAAGTAAGGGTAATTCCTCCTAGACAATAAAATATGTTGACATGAGGAGGAACCACCCCGTACGCATGAACTCGCGAATCTAAATTTTGACTTGCCCGGGGGTCTAAAACTTACTTCCTTCATATGACAATCAATACTTACGTGATAAGTTGCTAGCCAATCCATGCCCAGTATCACATCAAACCTCTGCATATCAAGGACCACAAGATCGGCTAATAGCACTCTCTCGTGAATACTTACTAGAAAATTCCAGAGTACCCTCTTGCTTCTAACCACAGATCCCATTGACGTACTCACAGACAGTTTTACATCTAGTAGCTGAGTCTCTACCCCAGTTATTCTAACATACCCCGCCGAGATAAAGGAATAGGTGGCACCTGCTTCAAAGAAAACAACAATTGTATATGGTAAAGCAGTAAAGGTACCTATGACCACGTTTCCAGCCGTCTCAACATCTCTCGATGTCAATGCGAAAACCCTTGCCGGCGCGGTATTTCTATGCTGACCTCTGCGGGGCACCTAGTATCCTCCCCGAAATGGCCTAGGAGTCTGTAGATAACCTGGTGTCATCTGATAGGATCGAGCCATATGACCGGGTCTCCCGCAGCGGTAGCAAACATTCTCCCCTAATCGACATTCATCCGGGTGTCTCCGTCCACATCTGGTACAAATGGCGGGAGGCTGACTACCCTGCTCTACCATCTGTCTCTGACCTCCGCTAGATCTACCTCTCCTCCAAGGGCCTCGACTAGGACCCGCCTGAAAGCTCGAGGGTGCAGTCCTCTTCTTTTGACTCTGTGTCTCAATCTCTTTCGGTAGACTCTCCTCTGCTATAATGGCCCTGTCAACCAACTTTGTAAAATCCTGGATCCTCAGTACTGCCACCTGCCTGTAGATATCTCGCCTCAAATTCCTCTCAAACATTCTAACCTTCTTTACTTCATCGGGGATGATATATGGGTAGAAACACGAGAGCTCGATAAATCTCGCTACGTACTGCTAAACTGCCATCGACCCCCGGGACAGGCTCAGGAACTCCTAAATTTGAGCCTCTCTGATTGAAGCAGGATAATATCTATCAAAGACCATATCCCTAAAACAGGCCAAGGTCATCGGCACTAGAGTCGTCATCTGCTCCTCCAACAGTCTGGTGGCTGACCACCATCTCTCGGCCTCCCCTGCCAACTTATATGTAGCGTACATAACTCTTTGCTCGTCGGTGTAGTGAAGTACTATTAGGATCTTCTCTACCTTCTACACCCAATTCTCAGCAACTGTAGGGTCAGTCGCTCCAGAAAAAGCTGGCGGATTCATCTTTATGAATTTATCTATGGTGCATCCCTGAACTGGAGATGGACCTCCCTGCTCTCTAGAACTCCGCGCTATCTCAGCCATAACTTGCTGAGACACACTACGTAGCACAACATCTGAATCCCCACCTGCTGCGTTAGAAGGCCCAGCACCATCATTCCCACTAGCGTGAGCGCTATTGCCTCCTGGGTCCATCCTGCAAACACATAGAACACCGTTTCAGAATTCTATTTCCCTACAGATCCAACTTATTCAACTAAAACTCCAAATTCTTTATTAACCATCCCTCCTGATCCTAATCCCAAAATCCACTGCTGCAACCCAAACACATGACTCATCAACAGTTTACTATGGTTTTCCTGAAATTATCACCCCAAGAAAAGCACAGAAACTACCACTAAATCATGTATCCAGATCACAGAATAAAACCTCAAATCTTTTTCCTATATTCTGGTCTTGTTTTCCGCTGCACTTTAGAATCTACAGAACCTTACAACCTAAGTTCTGATACCAAAAATGTAACATCCTCAAAATTTTCACCATTTGTTTTGCAATAATAAATTACTCCAATACCTGCATGTAATGGGCACCCCTATGCAGCAGAAAAACATAAATCACATAACCACATATACATGTATATACAATACCATAATTCAGTATTTTCAACCATAGCTACATAATATATCTCTCTCTCTAGTATCAACTACCCAAAAATAAAAAATTCTACACAAAACTTACCCTATAACTAGGGTGACCAAGTGATCTCTATCCGCGAGCCTGATCTGCTTGCTTAGCTGGCTCACCTGAAAAATGTTAAAGTAATGGTATGAGTCGACGCTTAGTAAGTGGAAATATGCTATTACTAGTGTGTGGCGACCGAGTCATAAAATTATAATAATAATATTTAAAACTGCATGATCTGGAAAATCTATAAAACACATGTATAAAAGCTTAAAATATTTGTATCATCTGAACTTTCTATCATTCATACTGCTATAACATACTACATACAATAAAAATTATAAAACTGTATACATATATATAACTATGTTCTTTCCCTAGGACTTTGTATGTCATGATTTGACCTCTTATGACAGGGTTGTGTGCCCTGTAGGCGGGACTTAACTTGGTCGGCCCTCCAGGTAAGTCATCATACTCTACACTACTCAGCCCAGCCAAGCTGCATCCACTCCTAAGTGCTGGACTGGCTGCTACCTCGTCTAACCGGCCCCCTTTACCTAGTGTACTGGGGAGCTGCATCCTCTTTGAGCACGGTTAGACAGTACCCACACACTATCTGAAATATGTGGTTGCACTCTATCTATATATAGCAACGGTATCATGCTCTGTAAACTGTATCTGTCTATAATAATTCCATAAGGATCTGATACTATATAAGTACATATATATATATATATATATATATATATATATACACCTCTTTTGTTTTCATTATGTTTCCACAACAAACCATAAAACTCTAATTCTGTACTGTAAAATCTGAGTAACTATAATATCTCGATGCTATAACTGTATAATCTATCTTTATAAACTGTGTTATGGTATTTAGGAAAACATAGCATTCTGTAAAAACTATGATATACTGAACTGAATAAAATCTATATAAATCTATCTGTTAATCATCTGTGAATAACTATATATACATGTTATACAACATGATATGCTGAAGTACTATATAAATTTTACATTAGGTAAATATCTACTTAGGCCACACAACATTAAAACATTCGTTTTGTAGAAACTGCATAATAACTTGTATATATGTATCTTTGAAAACTCTCTTAATATTCTTAAAACCCTAGCATAACATATTTTCTTTACCTTAATTCTGAAAAGCCCCTACTAAATTCTGGCCCTATACCTGCAGAGTTTTCCACTCAACACCCTAAAAATCAATTCCCCCA
Organism: Malania oleifera; assembly: GCF_029873635.1. NCBI lineage: Eukaryota > Viridiplantae > Streptophyta > Magnoliopsida > Santalales > Ximeniaceae > Malania > Malania oleifera. Next base: position 133,678,631 of record NC_080418.1, read on the forward strand.
AAACAAAACATTAGTATTTCTTTGTATATTATATTTCTTATAACTAAGGGAAAGAAAAATACTAAATAAAATGTCTTACCCTGAGATTAGGACGAAATCCAAGCCAACTCCACCAACGATCAACTCCAGCAAACTCGTAGAGAACTTCGTCAGGAGCGTCGTGGTAGCTTCAGATCTTCGATCCAGCGAGAAAAAGGCCCGAAATCGAAGAGAGAATGAGAGAGGGACGTAGAGAGAGAGAGAGAGAGAGAGAGAGAGAGAGAGAGAGAGAGAGAGAGAAGAGGATTTCCTGTGTTGAATTTCATCTAAAATCCGGGTTTTCACTATTTATAGAGCCAAATTCGTTGACGAGACACGTCACCTCGTCGATGAGTCCTTTAATAACTTCATCGACGAACTTCCTCCCTTGTCGACAAATTTCAGACTATCCCAAAAACCCTTCTCAGTATTTTCTCGTCGACGAGACGTGGCTTCATCGACAAGGCCTACTTATGAGTTCATCGACGAACTCCTTGTGTTCGTCGACAAGGACCTGTGAACTCCCTGTTGCCTCCTTCCGTTTCTATTTCCATTTCCATCTCTCTTTAATATTTAAATATCATTATTTTTGAGGTCGTTACATAATAACATACATACTATAATGAATACTCATACTAGAGTACACTACCATCCATATAATCAAGTCAACCATAGAAACTCTAGGAGAATTAACCTCCCTAGCACAAAATACTCACCTTGACTACCCAGGGTATCTACTCCCCTCTACCTCGGAGCTCTATTATTGGGTCTATCTCGGTTTCTTGAAATATTTAAAGGATTGGGTTAGACACATCTCAATAAGACGGAAAAAATTATCTATAGTGTGTGGCAATATGAGATTCATTATATCATAACAAATAAGCATATCAGTGTTAGTATTTTCTGAGAAAATATACCTTTTCCCATTTATCATCATATAGATATACAAGATAAGCTTTCAAAAGCTTTTACCTTCATTTCCAAAATCTTTCACTAGAACCCAAGTTTACCAACGAAGTTCCTGAGAATAGGGAAGCTTACCTGCTCATACAGGTAACTTCCCTTTACCCTAATATCGTGTTAGCTTTACCGTGTTCCCAAGAGGTGGGGTGAATTGGTATTTTTAAATTTTACCTCCTAGGTATTCCTTTCTAACATCAGTATGTTCACAAGACTAGGGTCAATCTAATGCAATTAATGTAAATATACCTGAAATTAAATAAGGTAGTTTAAACAATCATATAAGCACTAGAAAGCAGTAAAGAGAGGATGACACAGAGATATGTTATCGAGGTTCGGCCAACTGCCTACGTCCCCGCCTTGGCTAACCAGCACAAGGATTATCACAATACCTTGCTCACTTAAACGGGTGGAGCAGCACCTATACAAACTAGGTCAAATTAACACAGGGCTGACCTTAACCTTTACACCAATCCTTACCGGGCTGGATTACCGCCCCCTCAGGCCACGCCTGGAATCTCTCAGATATACAATCACAAGGTACAATACAGGAGTGCTTTCACGTAAAGCAGATTTGTACCACAAATGCACACAAACACAAACACCACAGATGATTTAAAAAGTAAGCTCTGTGTGGTCTAAGTATGTCAACTCTCAACTATGTTTTCTATCATTGTAGCACGTACGTGAGAGTGTCAATAATAATCTGTGTACTTCAAAATATTCAATCAAGCGTGTTCACACAGAATATCAAATAAGCCTCAACATAATCAATCAATAGAATGTGTCAATCATACAAATGTGTATATGCTTGGATTGCAAAATAGATAATCTTTGTTTTCGGTAGATGATATATATACTTGTATAAATAATACCACAAAGATTGATATATCACACACACAAATATCTTTTCACAAATATATCAATATGAACACCACAAGATATTTGGATATGTTTGAAAGTATTTTTGTAATCTCCAAACAAAAACGAACTTCCTAAGATATTGCAATGAGAATGCAATACTTGGGATGTCACAACAAGTCTTTCTTAGGGCAGGCTTATTGCCAAAGCCTCCTTAGAAAACTTAGGTTATGCTCTCAAAAATCGATTCAACTATGCAACAATATGGAGAGCTAACCTCTAAGCAATGATACTCAATATACTTACAAATGATTTAGATAGACGAAGAATGTAAGCTGGAGTAGGTTTCAAAAGAAGTATAAGTAATGAGAGGCAAAAATAAGTATTTTGGCTTGAGAGAGATTTTCTTAATCTTTTTCGCTAATCGGTGCTTAATCCACCAAATGAAGGAGTATATATAGACATGCTGAAAATTTTGACCGTTGAGGACTTATTAGGGATTTTTAGGAAAGTTTAATGACACTTAAGATAATTTAACCCTGTTTAAAAAATTATTAACCGCCGTAAAAATAGAAGCAACCCGAGAGGTCCAGTCGACCAAAAGTGTTTCGGTCGACCAGGACTCAAGTAGATCGGTCGACCGGGGGCATTTTGAACTGAGTGGTCGGTCGACCGGGAAAGGGCGATTTTCAAAAATACCGAGGTTCGGTCGACCGGGGCCTTTTTGAACTACAGGGCTCGGTCGACCAGGTTGTTGGGAATTCTCCCAAGACCCCTCGGTCGACTAGGTAGCTGTAGTACAAATATAGTCGGTAGACCGGGAGGTCAAAAAGTTGACTCCCAGGAGGTTCGGTCGACCGAGGTTAAATGACCTATAAGGGTTCGGTCGATCGGGCCTAGGTCAAACAGTTGACCCGGATCGGTTTCGATCGACCGGGCTAAATTGAACTGAGTTGGCCAGTCGACCGAAAGTGCACCAAGTGTGCATTTCAGTCCCTTCTTGCAACATTCAAACCCTATTCAAGTGCCTATTACATACAAGTGCAAAAGTGAGTGTCCTAAGGTCACTTGGGTCCAATTTGGAAACACGAAAAAAGTCCGGTGTCGGTCGACCAAAGGTCGACCGATGGTTCACCCTAAGGTCTTTCTATGGTTCGGTTTGAGCTTACAAATTAAATCATGCATGTGATGTGTGTGAGCTTATTACAAACCGAAAACCCTAATTACTATTATAGACAAATTTCATTTAAAAACTATTACAATTAAGAGTATGAAATTGTCTTCAAGTCTTTAAGCTTTTCACGTGCCACTGAAGATATGCTAATATGAACCTGCACATGGACTAGATATTTATTAAATACAATTGTATTTGTCATTATCAAAACCAGGGTGTGACTTATAAGGTCAACATATCGTTTGTAACCTAGCCCAATTAACTTGGGTTCAACTAAAAATTATACTTATCAGAGCACTCACCTTACTCAGTAAGCCCTCAGGTTGTGCGTTTTACCTCGCATTAATTATCTATTAACTTACGTTGTTCATTTGTCATTTTCTTTCTCATTTCTATTCCATTTTCATTTCATTTTCCTTTTGTTTCCTTTTCTTTTCGATTTCCATATCAAGCTCATGAGTGTCTCCATATTGATGTATACGTGTCTATACTCATGGCTACCCTGAGGATCTCGCTCCACGTCATGCTTCCCCCCATGAATAGGGTTGTGTGGCCCGAAGGTTGGACCTAACCACAATTGGCCGAATTAGTTAGGTCAAATGTCATCATATCTCATGTATGTAGTACGACTGGCCGACCAAAGCCCTGATCTGGACTCAGGGGGTATAACAACTCTATGATACGACTCAGCCTACTGTCACGCCACACGCTCCACGAGCCCATGTGGTTGCACTACTCCACTAGCAACGGTACCGTGCTCTCAATGTTACAACTCATAATTAAGGTGTTCATGTCCATCCATTAGGGTTTCCTCTGCCACATACCAATAATCATTATGTGGTATTGGCATTTCATCAATCTCATGTCTATATTCCCCTTGCGGAATTCCATATTTCATTTCTCACATTTTAGTATTCTTATTGCAGAATTAATGGTGCAATAATTTCATTTCACATGTTTGCATTTCCCATAATCACATTTCACATTTCCTTATTGTAGTATTATGCATTGCAATATTTACATTTCATACAATCACATTTCCCATAATCATTTTCCACATTCTCATATTGTAGAATTAGCATTGCAATATTTTCATTTCAAAATCAGTATTCTCAATAAAATTCAATGGCTCAATGGTACTTTCTCAATTCATAAATCATTGCATCACATTCTATCATATACATACTTCAATTCACAAATATACAGTATTTCTCAAAACATATTCTCATATTTCACATTTCTTTAATTTCTCAGAAAATACATTCCCTGCATATTTCACTTTCTTCATTTCCCCACAGTTCAATTCTCATATAATAGCACATTCTAGTTTCACATATTTCACAGGGTTCATTTAACCCAGTTTAAACATTTCTCAATGTAATTCATATGCCACACAAATTTCATCTAATATTTATATCATAAATAAATTTCAGGTAAAAATATGATCATATACTATTTTCACATAAATTTCAACCCATAATTTCCATAAAAATGCTGCTATAATTTATTCCCCTTACCCGACTTACTGAGATACACAACAACACTCAATTTTGATGTTCCTCGGCGTTCCCAACTCAAAAGCCCTAAAATCATATTTTTACCAAATTAATCAACTCATTTCCCACAACAATTTCAATATAATACTACTTACATTTTAAATATTCCAAACAACTCATCATACCCTTAAATCTCTTACTTACCTTGATTTTGGGATGGTGTCCAAGTGCCCCAAATCAAAATTCTGATCCTGTAGTATTGTAGAGAGTCTTCCTAAGAGTAACGTGGTACCACCTGATCATTGATCTAGTCTTTTATGAAGCCAGAAATCTAGAGAGAAGGAGAGAGGGACGAATTTTATAGAGAGAGAAAGAGAGATTTGCATGCGTTTATGCTCGTTGAAAATGCATTTTTGCCTTTTTATAGAGTGCTGTCCACATGGCCTCGTCGACGAGCCACAACCCCTCGTTGACGAGTCCAAGAAGGGAGTTCATCGATGAAGACTACAGGTTCGTCAACGAGCTTCAGGCCTTGAAATCACTCTCTCGGTATCTCTTCGTTGATGAAACACATGTCGTCGTTGATGAGTGTAAGAAGGCAGTTCATCAATGAGCACATGGCTCTCGTCATCGAAGCCCTAGAGATAACCTTTTAAATTTTTTTGCTTCTTCTTTTCTTATCCTTTTCTTTTCACCTATTTCCATCTCTCTCTTAATTATTAAATGGTTATTATTTCCCAGGTCTCTACACGTAGATTTATGAAAACATGATTTTTTATTAAGTTAAAGAATGTTTGAGTAGAAAATATGTATTTAAAATTGTATAGGTGTGAGTTATGGTATATAAATGCCTTTTTTAGTTAAAGTTAAATTAATGGTTATGTTTTGCTTACGTAAAAACTCATCTATCACACACTGATGATAATCTATTCCCTCTTACTGAGAAGTGTCTCACCCTAATAATTTCAACATTTCAGGAAGTACTAGGAACCAAGCCTAGAGAGCTCAAGGGCGGGACTAGTTAGTGTTGTGTAGGTAAGTTCTAGTGAGACACTAATATGTGTATGTAGATATGTTTTTGACTGTTTGAGATGTAAATAATCAGGATATTGGAGGTATATGTATAATTATGGTGGTATTAGAATTCTAGTATAGTTATTGTGGTATTTATGTTTTTCGCTACATGTTAGTTAAGGAGTTATGGACAGGTATACCCGGTATCCCACTTCGGGTTTAGGTCATTATATATATGGTATCGGAGACATATGTTATGAGGAATAGCACTTTGGGCCCCACCGGGTTTGGGGCGCTACATCTCACCCCCAATATTAATTTCATTTTTCAAGACATTCAGGGAATCAAGCTTAGCAAGCTTCGGGGCGGGACTTAGATAATTTAGTTTAAAGTAAGTGCTTGTGTAAAAACCAGTGAAATATGTTTAATGTTTTATGTGATGTAAATATTATTACTGGGAGATACTTATGTAGTTGTGGTGGTTGAGTACTCTGGTATGATATTTAAGGTTTAAAATATTTTTTGCTGCTTGTGGGTCATTAGTGATGTGGTATCAGAGACAGTATTATATAATATATATTTTTGGGTTGTGACGAGTTTTTTGGTATCATAGCTATAGGGGCCCTTTTGGGTCTGGGCAGTTACACGAGGAGTCTTTGGAGGTGTCCTTTGATGTCGAATACCCCGTTGCTTGCAATATTCATCAAAATGACCCAAATACTCTCCCCCAATATCTGTTCTGAAGCATCACAACTTCCTCCCAATTTGTCTTTCAGTTGAAGCCTGAAACTGCTTAAACACATCCAATACTTGATATTTTCTTTTCAAGGTATATACCCATAACTTCCTTGAATGATCATCTATGAAGGTCACAAAGTAAAGGCAGCTACCAAGTGTTATAGTCTTCATAGGGCCACAGTCATCTGAATATATAAGATCAAGTATACCTAACTTTCTTGTGGAAGGGGAACTCTTGCAAGATACTTTGTTTTGCTTCCCTACCAAACAATGTGTGGACTTTTTCAAAGGTGCACTCTTCATCCTAGATAGAAGATTCTTCTTGGCCAATATTGCCAAGCCTTTCTCACTCATGTGGGCAAGTCTCTTATGCCACAACTCTATTGAAACCTCATCATCCATGGCATTAATAATGTCTTTGGAGAGTTTTCCCTGCAACATGTACAAGGTAGAAAACTTATGTGCTCAAGCAACAACCATAGCACCTCTAGTGAGCTTCCACTGACTATTGCAAAAGGTGCTGCAATACCCATCATCATCAAGTTTACCTAAAAAAATCAAGTTCAAACGGATGTCAAGAATATGCTTCGCATCTCTAAGAACTAACTTCATACCATTACTCATCTCCAAGCACACATCTCCAATACCAACGATTTTGGCCAAGCCACCATTGCCCATCTTCACTATCCCAAACTCACTGGTTGTATTGGACTTGAGGAAATCACATTGAGATATAACATGAGTTGAAGCACCATTATCAATCACCCATTTGGTATCATGGAATGCAAAATTAATGACATCATCATCATAAATAGCGAAGAAGTCTCTAGAAGTAGTGATGGCAACTCAATCATCATTCTTGCCATCGTCATTCTTGGTATCCTTCCCTTTCTCTTTGTTCTCTTTCTTCAACTATCTGCAATATTTTCTTATGTGCCTTTTCACGCCACAATGATGACACTCAACATTTGCAAACCTATTAGACTTGTTTAAGCTTTTATCTCTATTCTTCCGACCTTTGCTCTTACTCCTCCCCCTTCTTTCTATAACTAAAACTTCTGATTGTGAAGATGAACCCTATGATTTTCTTCTCATATATTCATTCAATACACTGCTTTTAGCCAGATCCATATCGATTACACCATTTGGAGCTGGGTTAAATAATGAAATTCTAATTGTCTCCCAAGAGTTTGACAATGTACCAAGTAAACACAAACCCTGAACCTCATCGTCAAACTTGACACCCATCCCAGTAAGTTGATTAATAATTCCTTGGAAAGTGTTCAAGTGATTTGTTAAGGGAGTTCCATCTTAGTATCTCAAATACATCAACTACTTCATCAAAAACATTTTATTATTTTCGGTCTTGCGAGCATACAACGCCTCAAGTTTTTGCCAAAGTGTGCGGGTAACAACCCGAAGAATAATGGTATTTAAATAATAAAAGAAAGGGAAATGGAAATCGAAAACAGAAGGTGGCAGTTGACTTTGTCGATGAACGCTTTGCGTTCGTCGACGACATTGCACTTTGGAAGGAATCATCGAGGGGAAATCATCAGGGCTTCGTCGACGAATCCCCTGTATTTGTCGACGAGGGCTTTAAAGAATTCGTCGACGAAGGCTGAATTTCATTGACGAAAAATTACCGAGAGGGGTTTTGAGCCAACTGAATTTCGTCGACGAGGACTAAATTTCTTCAACGAAATTAATGAAGGATTCATCGACGAATGACGTGGCTCATCAACGAATTCTCTGTTCTATAAATATCAAAATCCGGATTTTTAACTTACTAATGAAGCTAACTCTCTTCTCTCTTCTCTCTCTCTCTCTCTCTCTCTCTCTCTTCGATTTCGGGCTAAATTTACACCGGATCGACAGTTTGAAGTCACCACGACGCTCCTGGGGAAGTTCTCTCCAAATCTACCGAAGCGGATCGGTGGTGAAAGCAAGTTGGAAATCATCCCTGAGTTGAGGTAAGACTTTTTAAGCCAAATTTGGTCTTACAATAGTTATAGGAAATGATATACACGTGAAAATACTGAAATTTAATACTGGGAGTTTTCATTTTCAGGGTATTAGTCAGGAAATCCTACGGGTGTTAGACTAGAATATTTTGGGGGCTTTTTTAGTAGTCAGGTAAGGGGATAAACTAAGCCAGTATTTTATGAAAAATGTATGTATATTATTATAAAATTTGATTTCAGGGAAATGAATATATTTATATATGATTTATATTTGGGAAAATACGGTTAAAATGATGATATGTTAAATATGCGAAAAATCTGTTCAGTGTGGCATGAGTATAAAATGTTATGAAATACTGTTTTCTGGAATGTGATTATGATAGGGATTTTTATATATGTTTGTCGGCGTACAGGCTGTGCTATGATGTGATTTGCCAGTGTACGAGCCGTGCTATGATATGTTTGCCGGGGTATGGGTCGTGCTATGATGTGATTTTCCAGCATACAAGCTGTGCTATGATATGTTTGCCGGCGTACGGGCCGTGCTATGATGTGATTTGCCAGCGTACGAGCTATGCTATGATTTTTCGGCGTATGGACCGAGCTATGATAAAATGTGTAGTATCGGCATACGGGCCAATGATTTTCATGATATACGTATATATGCAAAATGATATGATTGATGTGAAAATTAATAATATGAAATATCCATGTATCACAGTTTCAATATATATTATATGGTATCAGAACCTGGTTAGCTTGGTTTAGGCTAGCACTTGCACGGTACCGTGGCTATGTGTCCATGGTCTTCGTGATTATGATATTTGTGTTAACGCCGATGTACGGAGTGGTGTGAGATTGGATAATCGATGTGGTTTTTAAGAGGTGTGTGATCGCCGCTGGTGTACGGACCAGGTCTAACAGACCCATCAAACTTACAGACTGTACTTTTGACTTGGCAATGGTGCCAACCATTGTTAGGTCCCGCCTTCGGGCCACACAACCCAGTCATGTGGGGGTAATAGATGACAACAGCTAGCTAACCCACCAAGAATGTTTTTATGTTATTATTATTATTATATGAGATGAGATTGGCTTATGAAAATGCAGTATGTTCTGCCATGATTTGATATATATATATATATATATATATATATATATGTTTTTCTAGATTTGACAAAACAGTTACTGAACATATTATGTATGGTATATGTAGAGCAAGAAATACTCATGTTGTCACACACTGGTATTAGTTTATTTCCCTTACTGAGAGGTGTCTCACTCCAAAATTTTATAAACTTTTCAGGAGCCCCAGATAGGAGAGCGGGAAAAGCCCCACTGATTTAGAGCTATTGTCTGCCCTTTTTGAAGGGTAAGTTTTAGTAGAGACAGTTGGATTTTTGGGGGAAATGTCCCTAGATTTTGTTTGAGATGTGTATATACTGAAATACAGTGGTATAGGGACGATGGTATTTGTAGTATATGATGGATGTTTTGTATTTACAATATTGTGAATATATGTTTCCTGCTGCTTAGGCTTCCGTGTCGTGTTCTGATTTATCCCTGGTACCCACGGGTCCAAGTGGGTTATGATCTGCTGAGTTGGGATTTGTGATATTGATTTTATAAAAAAAAAAATGTGAAAATTAAGCAGGTCGTCACAGTTTGGTATCAGAGCCTAGGTTGTTAGGTTCTGTAGACTTTAGAATGCAGTGGAAACAATACCAGAGTTTAGGAAATGATTTGAGATTTTGTTCTATAGTTTAGAGGCAAGACTTCCATGGTAGTTTCTGTGTTTTTCCTGGGGTGACGATTTCAGGAAAACCATAGTAATCTATTGTCGGGTTGTGTTCTTAGAATGTAGGACTGGGAATTAGAAATGAGTTAGAAATGTTAAGATGAGTGGTGAGGATAGGTGAGTAAATTATGAGGATAGGATTATTGAGTTGCAACTGCTATTTTTTAAGATGGATCCAGAAGGAAATAGTGCCCATGCGAGTGGCAGTGATGGAGCAGGACCATCAGGTGCAGCTGGGACCGACTCTGATGCAGTATTACGTAGCGTGGCTCAGTAGGTTATAGCTGAGATCGCTAGGAGCTCGAGGGAGCAAAGTGGTCCATCCACAGGTCATGGGTGCACTATCGAGAAGTTTACAAAGATGAATCCTCCGACATTCTCAGGTGGAGTTGATCCGGTAGCCGCTGAAAACTGGATGCAAGAGATCGAGATGGTATTGGCTGTGTTACAGTGTACTAAGGAATAGAGAGTCCTCTTCGCCACCTATAAATTGACGTGAGAGGCCGAGAGGTGGTGGACTGCGGTGAGACTATTGGAGCAGCATAGGGTGACTCCGACAGCTATGACATAGGATTGGTTTAAAGAATTATTTTTCGATAGATATTTTCCAGCTACTATTAGGGAGGTTAAAGTAGAAGAGTTTTTGAGTCTGAAGCAGGGATAGCTATCCGTACAGCAGTATGTAGCACGTTTCATCGAGCTCTCTCGTTTCGCCCCATACATTGTTCCTAATGAAGTGAAAAAGGCGAGGTAGTTTGAGAGAGGCTTGAGGCAGAATATATTTAAGCAGGTGGTGGTGTTGCGGATCCAGGACTTTGCCAAGTTAGTTGACAGAACGGCCTCGGCAGAGATTGGTGAGCGCCTTGATGTAGAAGACCAGGGACAGAGGAAGAGATCTGCATCTACCGGCTACTAGCAGGGTCATAGACTGGGTTAGTGGAGGAGAGGAAATCATGGTAGAGGACGGAGGTAGGAGACAGGAGGACGCCAGGTGCAGACAGGGCAAGGTCCTCCAATCTATCAGATTTATGGTAGGAGGCACTGGGGAGAGTGTCGAGCTGGTGGTGTGGTATGCTATCGCTGTGGTAGATCGGGGCACATGGTACGAGACTGCCCTACCAACTAGATGCAGTAGGTGGTGTGGTATGTTGTCACTGCGGTAGATCAGGGCACATGGTGCAAGACTACCCTACCCCACCAGATGTAGTTCTAGCTCCCAGACTATATCGGGGAGGTTACCAGGAACCACGTGGGAGCCAGCAGAGGAATACGGCTCCAACCAAGGTGTTTACTCTGACGCTGGGTGAGGTTGAGACGATGAGTGATGTGGTGACAAGTATGGTTACTATGCTTTCTTTTAAAGTATTGCATTATTTGATTCAAGAGCTACACACTCGTTCGTGTCTTCAGGGTGTGTTAAATTGTGTGGGGCCGAACCATAACTATTAGATGTTGGATTGCTGGTATCTACACCAACTTGGTTAGCAGTGAGGTGTAGTAGGGTGCTCCAAAGTTGTCCAGTTGATATTCAAGGAAATACTTTGTCAGCTGATTTGATAGTGCTAGACATGCATGAGTTTGATGTTATATTTGGCATGGATTGGCTAGCGGCCAATTTTGCAATTTTTGCTAGCATAGATTGCCGAGCACGAGAAGTGATATTTAGATCTTCGGGGAAAACAGAATTCAAGTTCGTAGGGTCGCGAGTGCAATCCCCGCCTTTGTTCGTTTCAGTTATTCAGGCTAGAAGACTATTGTTGAGTGGTTGTTAGGGGTTTGTGGCTGTTGTAAAGGAGACGTCAGAAAATGAATTGAAACTTGCTAGCACGCCTGTAGTAAAGGAGTTTACAGATGTTTTCCCAGATGAGTTACCATGCTTGCCACCTGATCATGAGGTAGATTTCCCTATTGATCTACTTCTAGGTACAGCGTGGATTTCTAAAGTACCCTGCCGGATGGCGCCTGTAGAGTTGGCAGAATTGAAGAATCAATTACAAGATTTACTTGGTAAAGGCTTCATACAACCCAGTGTATCTCCGTGGGGAGCCCCAATTTTATTTATGAAGAAGAAAGATGGGACCATGAGGATGTGTATAGACTATAGGGAGATTAATAAAGTGACAATCAAGAACAAGTATCCTTTACCCCGTATTGACGATTTGTTTGACTAGCTCTAGGGTACACGGGTGTATTCGAAGATTGACCTCAGATTCGGCTATTATCAAGTGAAAATGAAAGCAGAAGACGTCTCGAAGACGACCTTTAGGACTAGGTACGGGCATTATGAGTTTCTTGTTATGCCGTTTGGTTTGACGAATGCTCCTACGATATTTATGGACTTGATGAACAGAGTTTTCCACCAATACCTAGACCAGTTTGTTGTTATTTTTATTGATGATGTACTAGTCTATTCGAGGAGCTTTGAGGAGCATGAGACGCACCTGCGGTAGGTTTTACAGACACTTCGGGAAAAGAAGTTATACGTCAAGTTCAGTAAATGTGAATTCTGGCTTGAGAAGGTCATGTTTTGGGGCATGTTGTATCTGGAGACGGTATTTCTGTAGATCCTAGCAAGATTGAGGCGGTAGTGAATTGGGTTAGACCGAGAAATGTCTAGGAGATTAGGAGTTTCTTGGGGCTAGCTAGCTATTATCACCGTTTCGTTGAGGGATTCTTAACTTTGTCAGGACCTTTGACACGACTGATGAGGAATAATGTCATATTTGAGTGGGACGACAGCTGTGAGCAGAGTTTTCAAGAATTGAAACAAAGATTAGTCACGGCACCAGTATTGGTTATCCCGTCATTGGGTGAGGGGTATGTTATTTACAGTGATGCGTCCTTGAAGGGACTTGGCTGTGTATTGATGCAGCATGACAAGGTAGTGGCGTATGCGTCTAGGCAGTTGAAAGAATATGAAAAGAACTACCATACACATGATCTTGAATTGGCTACAGTGGTACACGTATTGAAAATTTGGAGGCATTACTTGTACGGAAAGCAGTGTGAGATTTTCTCCGACCGCAAGAGCTTAAAGTATTTCTTCACGCAGAAGGAACTGAACAAGAGGCAGAGAAGGTGGTTGGAGCCGATTAAGGATTTTGATTGTACCATCAGTTATCACTTGGGGAAAGCAAACGTGGTAGCTGATGCGTTGGGTAGGAAATCCAAGGAACTAGTGTTGGCAGCTATGGAGATCCAGCATCCGATCATGATGGATCTAGAGAGACTCAACATAAAGTTGGTAGAGAATGATCTTCTAGTGTGTATTGCAAGCCTAGTAGTACAGCCTACTCTACAAGAAATGATTAAAGCCGCTCAAAAGGAAGACTCAGAATTAGTAGAGGTGATGGATAGAGTGTCGAATGACCAAGGGGAGGATTTTAGTATTGCAGATGACGGAGCTTTGCGGTTCCGTTCCAGATTATGTGTTCCTGTTGATACAAAGATCAGGAAGACTATTTTAGAGGAAGCTCACAGATCTTTGTATACAGTTCATCCCGGTAGTACGAAGATGTACAGAAATCTACGAGAGTCGTACTGGAGGAGTGGAATGAAGAGAGAGATCGCTGAGTATGTAGCCTAGTGTTTGACGTGCCAGCAAGTAAAGGCTGAGCACTAGAGGCCCGTAGGGCAGCTGCAGCTGTTATTTATCTAAGAGTGGAAGTAGGATCATATATCTATGGACTTCGTGTCAGGACTGCTGACGGCATTACATGGCCAGAATGCCATCTGGGTGATTGTTGATCGTTTGACTAAGATCGCCCACTTTATACCTATCAAGATCAGCTACTCCCTTAACTGCTTAGTGGAGATCTACATTCAGGAAATAGTTCGTTCTCATGTGGTGCCAGTATCGATTGTGTCAGATCAAGACCCGTGTTTTACGTCACGTTTTTGGAAGAGTCTGCAGGAAGCTTTAGGGTCTCAGCTATCATTCAACATGACATTCCATCCTCAGTCAGATGGGCAGACTGAGAGGATGATACAGACATTAGAGGATATGCTCCGTGCATGCGTATTAGACTTTGGAGGTAGTTGGACTCAGTTCATGCCATTGGTAGAGTTTGCGTATAATAACAATTACCAGTCCAGTATTGGCATGACACCGTTTGAGGCTTTATACGGTAGGAGATGTCGTTCTCCTTTATTTTGGGATGAAGTGGGTGAGCGGCAAGTAGTGGGGCTAGAGCTCGTGCAGCAAGCGTGTGATAAGGTTATGCTTATCAGGGACATGATTAGTGCAGTTCAGAGCCAACAGAAAAGTTATGCTGATAATCGTCGCAGGAATTTGGAGTTTGATGTGGGTAATAATGTGTTTTTGAAGATAGCTCCGTTGAAAGGGGTTATGCGATTTGGGAAGAAGGGTAAACTTGGTCCTAGGTTTATCGGTCCATTTGAGATTCTAGATAAAGTGGGGCCGGTAGCTTACAGGTTAGCTTTACCACCTGGTGTTGTCCAGGATCCACGACATATTCCATGTTTCTATGTTGAGGAAATACGTCCCAGATCCTTCTCATATCATCAGTTATGATGAATTAGAGCTTAATGATTCACTGGTGTATGAGGAGGTACTAGTATAGATTCCGAACAGGAAAGTACAAGAGTTACGTACCAAGAATATTCCTCAGGTGAAAGTGATGTGGAGGAATCATGTGGTAGAAGAGGCTTCTTGGGAATCCGAGGAGCAGATGAGGCAGAAGTATCCACATTTATTCCCAGAAGTTTGATTTGGTAAAATGTAAGTAGTTAAGTTATATTTCTTTTGCAAGTACATGTAATCGTTTAATTAGTGTAGCATTTTAGTGTTGGGAGAATTTTTATTTTGTATATGTAATCTCTTAGGACTTGAAATGTAACCATGGTATTCCTCCGCCATAAGTGAGGGTAAGTAATAAAATAAGTAGATCCTTTTCTTGTTAAGGGATGGCGAATTATGTGAATAGTAAATTTCGAGAACGAAATTTTATAAGGAGGGGAGAATGTAATGATCCGAAGAATAATGGTATTTAAATAATATAAGAAAGGGAAATGGAAATCGGAAATAGAAGGAAGCAGTCGACTTTGTCGACGAACGCTTTGCGTTCGTCAATGACATTGCACTTTGGAAGGAATCATTGAGGGGAAATCATCAGGGCATTGTCGACGAGGGCTTTAGAGAATTCGTCGACGAAGACGGAATTTCGTCAACGAAAAATTACCGAGAGGGGTTTTGAGCCGACTGAATTTCGTTGATGACGACTAAATTTTTTCGATGAAATTAATGAAGGATTCATCGACGAATGACGTGTCTCGTCAACGAATCCCCTGTTCTATAAATATCAAAATCTAGATTTTTAACTTACTAATGAAGCTAACTCTCTTCTCTCTCTCTCTCTCTCTCTCTCTCTCTCCCCTTCGGTTCTCTCTCTCTCTTTGATTTCGGGCTAAATTTACACCAGATCGACAGTTTGAAGTCACCACGACGCTCATGGGGAAGTTCTCTCCAAATTTACCGGAGCGGATCATTGGTGAAAGCAAGTTGGAAATCATCCCTAAGTTGAGGTAAGAATTTTTAAGCCAAATTTGGTCTTACGATAGTTATAGGAAATGATATACACATGGAAATATTTAATACTGAAAGTTTTTATTTTCAGGGTATTGGTTAAGAAATCCTATCGGTGTTAGACTAGAATATTTTGGGGGCTTTCTTAGTAGTCAGGTAAGGGGATAAATTAAGCCAGTATTTTATGAAAAATGTATGTATATTATTGTAAAATTTTATTTCAGGGAAATGAATATATTTATATATGATTTATATTTGGGAAAATATGGTTAAAATGATGATATGTTAAATATGCGGAAAATCTGTTCGGTGTGACATGAGTATAATATGTTATGAAATACTGTTTTCTAAATAGGGATTTTTATATATGTTTGCCGGCGTACGGGTCGTGCTATGATGTCATTTGCCAGCGTACGGGTCGTGTTATGATGTGATTTTCTAGCATACGGGCTGTGCTATGATGTGGTTTGACGGCGTATGGGCCGTGCTATGATATGTTTGTCGACGTACAGGCCGTGCTATGATGTTATTTTTCGGTGTACGGGTCGTGCTATGATATGTTTGCCGGCGTATGGGCTGTACTATGATGTGATTTGCTAGCGTACGGGCTGTGCTATGATTTACCGGCGTACGGGCCGAGCTATGAAAAAATGTGTAATACTGGCATACAGACCGATGATTTTCATGATATATGTATATATGCAAAATGATATGATTGATGTGAAAATTAATGATATGAAATATCCATGTATCATAGTTTCAATATACGTTATATGGTATCAGAACCTGGTTGGCTTGGTTCAGGCTAACACTTGCATGGTACCATTGCTATGTGTCCATGATCTTCGTGATCATGATATTTGTGTTAACGCCGCTGTACGGAGTGGTGTGAGATTGGATGGTCAATGTGGTTTTTAAGAAGTGTGTGATTGCTCCTGGTGTACGGACCTGGTCTTGCAGACCCATTAGATTTACATACTGTACTTTTGACTTGGCAATGGTCGGCCAACCATTGTTAGGTCTCACATTCGGGTCACACAATCCAGTCATGTGTGGGTAATACATGGCAACAGCCAGCTAACCTACCAAGAATGTTTTTATATTATTATTATTATATGAGATGAGATTGGTTTATGAAAATGTAGTATGTTCTACCATGATTTGATATATAGATGTTTTCCTAGATTTGACAAAATAGTTACTGAACATATTATGTATGGTATATGTAGAACACGAAATACTCATATTGCCACACACTGGTATTAGTTTATTTCCCTTACTGAGAGGTGTCTCACGCTAAAATTTTATAAACTTTTTAGGAGCCCCAGATAGGAGAGCGAGAAAAGCCCCGCTGATCTAGAGCTGTAGTCTGCCCTTTTTAAAGGGTAAGCTTTAGTAGAGACAGTTGGATTTTGGGGGGAAATGTCCCTAGATTTTGTTTGAGATGTGTATATACTAAAATATAATGGTATAGTGACTCTAGTATTTGTAGCAATATGATGGATGTTTTGTATTTACAATATTGTGAATATATGTTTCCTGTTGCTTAGGCTTCCGTGTCATGTTTAGATTTATCCCTGGTACCCATGGGTCCAGGTGGGTTATGATCTGCTGAACTGGGATTTGTGATATTGATTTTATAAAAAAAAAATGTGGAAATTAAGTTGGTCATCACAGTGCGTGCATGTGTCTCGCTAGCAATATGATTCATAACATTATCATCTACCACTACCTAAGATATCCACAAACTTATCTATGCAAAAAAGTCCATTGTTCATCAGATTTATTTTCTAGCTTCTCAAAAGCAAACACAAGTAAATGGAATTGTTTCACATAAAGTAGGTCTTTCATTTTTCCTTTCCATATATGATAATTTGAACCATTCAAAGACACCATTCTACTTAGATTAGCCTCCATAATTCAGCACAAGATATTTAACAAAATAATAACCACTTAAGGGCGCTCGATCAAACTTTACTCTGATACCATTTTGTTGGGAGAAACAACAATACTCAAACTCCCTCTTTGTGTGAATCTGCAGGAAATTATAAAATAGAGCAATATATATGCGAAAAATATATATCCAAACACCAGAAGCACAAGACACACAATTTTTACATGTAAAACCTTCTCAACGTGAGAAGGAAAAACCACAGGACCGTAGTCCACTCAAACAATTCCACTATCAATAATTACGGGAATACATGAGTCTTCTTTGGTCTAAACTAGAGGCATACAATCAACAACTATCTTCAATAAATAGAATTCCTTGGCATAAATAACCTTCTACAAGAATTAAAGAAAGATCTCACTAAAACAATGGTTACTGTTCACAGGCCGGAAAAAAAAAAAAACAATGAATGCTCAGAATCCAATCTCTACCGTTCACAATGAATTCATATGTCATGAACATCCCTATGAAAATTCAGCTCAATCAGACCACAATGCTTGTTGATCGGAGAAGTTGATCAAGACTGGACACCTTTCTCTCTGTGTGGCAGCAAAAAAATTGAGGCTACTGTTCTCGGGCTAAAGACCAACGCCGAATGCTTAGAATCCAATCTCCACCGTTCACAATGAAGCTTCATGTGTCATGAACATCCCTGTAAATTTTCAGTTCAGTCGGACCACGAACGCTTGTTGATCGAAGCAGCTGATTAAGACTGAACATCTCTCTTTGTGTGTGTGTAATGAACCCAAGAACTTATTATGCCTTCCATATTTAGACATCTAATTAGTGGAGAATTTTTTTTGGACACACATGTGCACATGACACATCATCACTATACATTTAATAGCTCTCATAATTGATAAAAAATATATAAAACTAGAATAGAAATTAATTTTTCCTAAAATTTGATAAAAAAACATTAACCAGCCTCAAAATTTTAAAAATTTCAAAAATCTTTCTTGGGATTTTAAAAATTTCAAGAACTTTTCTTCAAATTTGTCAAAAAAAATGTAAATATTTTCTTATATTTTGCAAAAGACAAGTCTTTTGAAAGGGGAATTGATATCTTTTTGATAAATCTCATGTAAGATTTATGATATTTTTAAAATTTCAAGAAAAGTGGATGAAGCATTTGAAATTTCAAGAATAGTTTCTATCTTTTTATTAAATAAAAAAAAAAAGTATCTTTTAGTTTTAGAATTTTGACTAAGTAGGGCATTGACCCTTTTGAAACATAGAATTGGAAAGGAACTATAATATAAAATTATATTATAACATCTCATTCATTAATTATCTATTGCCATTGCCGCGGGCAACCCAAGTTTGAAAGTCATTTATCTTCTTGCGCACGTAATTGTACCTACCATACGTGGACTACTTGACCTAGCTTCACCACAGTTTTAAATATTTATAAATTGACCCCCATAATAATGTTAAAGCAAGCTATCGATTCCCTGAAGTTTCTGAAATTACTATAACACTTCTTACATATAATTTATATTCATGCCTAATATATATACACACATATTTATAGCAGTGTATATATTTGAGTGTACATTCGGGTAGTAATTTGACTATGAGGTTGGTTCGGGTTAGATTCGAGTCAAATAATGTTTGACTATAGGTAAGTACTATTTTCGGACTAGATGGTCGAGGTTATGATTTGTACCTTTACCAAATTCTACCTATTTTCAAGTCAATCATTTGGTCTATAATTTATTTATGTGAGTATGAGTTCATTATTTGGCAAACACATACCCGATTGATTGTGCATGCACGTACACACGCACTTGAATGCAAATGATGTATTTTAGTATTTTTAATATTTTAAAATATCTATATATTTAGACAGAAGTTATGAGTCTCGGGTTTAAACTCGTGAGAGTTAAAAATTAGTATGAAAAGGAAATAAATTGTCTCTTACTCGATAACTAGATCTGATATATAAAAGCTTCAATGAGCACACGTAAAAATGAGGCAAATGTAATCTATATCTATGTATTAAAATTGAGTATGATTCCTTCTTAATGCGACATGTGTCACATGCCATGTCATTCTATTTAGAAACCTACTAAATGACTTCGAGTGGTTGTGTATTTGCTTTGGTTTTGAAATGCAATTTATGGGTGGTAGATGTAAGCATTTAAAAAAAAATAAATTATAATATCAGTTTAGATATTCACATTATTGAAGGATCATGATACGTGACTATACCTTTGGTTTTGTAGTTAGACAGTTGTCTTGTCTTATCTCGTTTCATTTGTTAAATAATAAAATTAGGCGTTTGTTTATAATTAATATATATTTCATTTATTTCCTTTTTTAATAATTAAATAAATTTTAATAATTTTCAAGGTTTAAATATATTATTAAAAATATGAAAAATATAAAAAAAAAATATCCCAGGGGTCGCCATAAGAAAAATACTAACAGTGGGGGGCGGAAAACAGATTTTGAAAACCATTTAAAAATTTGTCCAATTGAAGGTGGACGAGTTCTTTACTGCTTTTGGGGTAAAAAGAGCTTAACAAAATCAAAAAGGGAGTTGGGACCGTGGAGGGAAACTGGCGGGCATACCATCTGCTACGAATTGATAGAACACCGATTCCCATTTTCTGCATGCATCTATGAAGTGGGTTTCCTTATAAATTCGTATCTGACGTGGGTTCCGTTAGGATTACGAGAAGAGGGAGGAGGGTTTTGGTGGTTCTGGGTTTTGGGTTTTGGGTCTGGTCTCTTTGTGATTCTACTACTAAGTGAGCGTCTGAGGCCATGAGGAAGAAGCTGGACACTCGTTTTCCTGCAGTAAGTTGTTCTGTTTCTTTCATGTTCATCTTTTAGGTTTTTTTTTCTAATTATATTTATTTTTAATTTTTTGAAAAATCTTTTGGTTGTATGTTGTAAGACACGCATGTGTAATGAACTCTGCATTTGTTGTGGGGCTTGGTAAACAAATTCTAATGGTTGGTTTTTACACATGCACATGTAAAAACTAGAAACTAAAGAAAAAATGAAAAGAACAATGATATTTTTATTCAAATAATTGAACCGTGAACACTTAGAGAGGATACAAGGAGGGGTATTTATACACTATTTCATAACATAGGTAATGATAAATAAGGTATCATAAATCCCATGATTTGAGATAAGATCTGTTTTATTGTCATATATACTCTTTTTTGAATCAATAGACTCTGATTTGTTAGCATATATGATCCGTAGACAATTGACTTTGGATCATTGATGCTCCTTAGTCTTTATTGTGATAATTTGTTTCGAATTTTCGTCATTTAAACCTGTAGTGGACAAATGTGACCGTCCACGTTTTGATGAAACCGTCGACGATTTGGTGTTATTATCGACGGTTTTGCTTCGGAATTGCTTTCTGAGTGTGCCAAGCTGTGATGCATTGTTAACACCCTCCCGCAAACTTTGCCAGAGTTGGAGGCAAAGTTTGTTGAAAAAAAAAAAAATGAAGAGTGGCCTTTGAGGGTATGGATATGTTCGGCTATTGTTGTATGATCTTCTTTCCAAAGATAGTTGATCTATTGATGACTTCTGCATCTATAATTGAGAAATGGTGTTGATGGGTCCAATCCATCCTCGAAGGGGACAATTAGACTTCCGCCATGCTATGATGTAGTATTGAGATGTAGTGTACACAATGGTGAAAAAAAAAGATATGGATTTTACAGGGGCTGAAATTTTTAATTTATATTTTTTATTTTGATATAGTGTTCACAATGACTCTGATACCATAAATAAAAAATGAAACATGAAGAATAATGATTTTTTTATTCAAATAACTGAGCCGTGAATACTACGTGCTTTAGAGAGGATACAAGTAGGGGTATTTATATTCTACTACATGATATATATCATAAATCTCATGATTTGAGATAAAGATCTGTTTTGTTGTCATATATTCTCTTTTTGAATCAATAGGCTATGATTTTTTAGCATATATGATCCTCATTCTTCACACAATTGACTTTGGATCTTTGATGCTCCTTAGTCTTTATTGTGATAATTTTCCTCAGATCTTCGTCATGTAAACCTGCAGTGGACAAATGTGACTGTCGACAGTTTGATGAAACTGTCGATGGTTTGGTGTAACTGTCTACGGTTTTGCTTTGAAATTGATTTCTGAGTGTGCCAAGCTGTGATGCATTGTTAATAAATATGTTAATATATTAATGAATTTTTTTTTTTTGATAATTTGGCGACTCTGGCGACCATCGTGCCACTTTGGACACTATGGTGCAGCACCAAACCCAGGGGTGAAAGCCGTCCGCCCATTGACGCATTCTAGTAATTCACCGGCATAATGCCTTGGGAATCAAACCCATGACTGAAAAAAAGGTTCTATTAATGCTCCAAAAAATTTGATTGGTACTCCATATTTATTTTTAATGTATTTAAATGTCATACTTTCACTTTATGTTTTTAGTTTTCACTTTACAGATGAAATGATGGAAAAAAAAGGAGGCTGCAAATTCATCATTTCATTGTGTGGAAAAGATGGAGTACTAATGCGAGACGTGTTTGGGCATGAAGATGTTTTAAAGTTTTGATATTTCAAATGTCATACCTTCACCTTATCTCTTAATTTTTACTTGACAGTGAAAAGATAAAAAATAATGGCTGCTATTCATTGAGTGGAAAAAATGATTTGAGTACTTGTGGTATTTTTCAGTGCGCCAATAGCATCTCCTTATGGGAAATGAAATACTCATTTATTAGCAAGTTAACAATGTCAAACTAACTCACCTTTGAAATATCAAAACTTCAAAAATTCTTCATGCCCAAACATGTCGAGCATCCGAACTGACTCTTCTTCATGATAATTGAACAAATGAAGACTTAATGGGATTTTCAAATTGCCTTGAATAAGTTTAGAAACCCTGAAATTTTTGAAAAAAGAAAAAGTTGGTGAATTTTATTTATTTTAGTTCTAGAGACTCTAGGAAAAGATTTTTAAGGCACTTTTGTATAAAAAAAATGGTGAATTCTTGGGCTTTTAAATAATTGGGTTTGGTTAGAAGTTACAACCAACTGGGTTCATTGAAAGGTTGGACCTGTTTGCTCATTGAAGCGTGAATCTAATATTTGACTCTCGAATTGTAAGATTCAACTTGAGAATCACACAATTTATGGTCAAGTGAGTCTTTCTTTTACCTACCTACTAGATTCAAGTGGGTCGGCTGGTGAATTAAATTGAATTGTATCATATGAGAGAATCATACAATTATAACAACAATGATTGTAAATACTCAGACCTGGAACATTACCAAAAGTACTTATCACCAAGCCATTTAACTATGCTTTTAATTGAATAGGTAAAAACATAATGTAGTGTATACTATATATGGTGTGCTGACATCATGGTTGAACAGGATGGGCTGAGTTGGTTGAACTGTTCAACCTGTAACTGAACAACTCGCTGATTCAATGCCTGGTCTGAGTTAAAAAACATTGTTCCAAACAGAGAAATCATAGATCTTTTAACGAATTCTACAAATGTACAGTTCATTTTCCCTCAGTGGAGTCTTAGAGTTAGATCGGAGTTGCTTTTTTTTTTTTTCATAAAGTTCCTGCCTTTTGTTGTGCCAAATGTATGCTGCTATATCACAGGACAGTGATTGGGGAATCGTTCTTTGTACTTTAAAAGCGTTATCTTGTATTTGAAGATGGCCTTATAAGTTTCTTCCTGCAATAGATTGTATGTATTTTATACGTTGAAAATACTTTTCTTAGAGGTAGAAGGAAGTTGCTTTGTTGTTGTTGTTATTTTTTAAAAAAATAATATGCTTGTTTTTGAAGATGAACGTGGAGAAAGGTGGTTGTATTTTTTTGTAGTAGAATATTCAGGGATGTTGTTTTGCTCATTGTTTACATAGACGGGCTGGGTGCATTGAGTTTTTTTTCCTTTCCTTATTTATTTAAGGGTAGTTTTGAAGAGTAGTTGCCAGATATGATCTCTTTTGTTTCAGATTTTTTGATTATGTGAGTTACATATTTATAGTGCAGGCTGTTTTAAGGGCTGCTGTTTTTAGGATTTTAACCGGCATGGGGTGGCATTATTAAGATGATGCTAGTTTTTATTTTGTCTTATTTATATTTTTTTATGAGAGCAGTTTTGAAGAGTAGTTGGCAGATATGATCTCTTTTGCTTCAGAATTTTTGACTTTAAGGGTTACATATTTATAGTGCAGGCTGTTTTAAGGGCTGCTGTTTTTAGGATTTTAACAGACATTGGGTTGCATTATTAAGATGATGCTAGTTTTTTTTTTAATCTTTTTATGTTTGAGGAATTCTTGTTCTCTTGTTATGTATTTGTTTCTCCTGCTAGTTTTAATGGAGCTTCTTTTCCATTAAAAAACATTATTCTTTTTCTTGAAACTCGTACAAAATGAAACTTACCATGAGTTAAAGTGAGTAGTGCACAAGTTTATTTTTGCCCCTAACATTGAAAACTAAGCTCAGATGCAGGACATGGTCTTAAATTTCCACGAAATTGTCGAAATTTCCATCGAAATTTCCGATTTCCGTCACCCTCGAAATCGAAATGGCAATCAATTTCCGTCTTGCATAATTTCCGTCGAAATCTCAACGAATCATCCGAAATTTATTGAAACTTCGAAATTTTAGCGAAATTTGTTGAAATTTTAACTATGCAATGAAATTTTGTCGAAATTCAAATGAAGGATTCAAGAGTGAAGTGAAATTTATCTTTTAATTTATATTATTGAAAAAAAAGGTTATCACAAGTGCTTTTGAAATTATATGAAAAAATAAACTTATAGTAATATTTTATTTAACCATTCATGTCTAAATTATCAATATTTGTATAATAAATAATTTTTAAATGATTTATGAATTTCATTTGCATTAACTGAATATGTTTAATGTACATTATCTTACAAGCATGTTTGATGCACATACTATTTTACGACTTTTCCACTTCATACAAAACATAGATGTATTTAATTTGTAATATATTAGTCTTAAAACTTATATTATTATGTTTGTTAACCATTTCTAAAGTTTCACAAATAATTTCATGCTTTACTACTAGTTTCCGTTATTTTTTCAAATCAAAATTGAAATTTCCGTGGAAATTTTTGTACTTTTGGAGCTTCGAAATTTGAGTCGAAATCGAAATTTAAGACCTTGATGTAGGACTTGCCCTTGAGACCTAGGTCAGGTTGTAATTGGTTGGGTGGGATAAGGGAGATCTGGGGTTCAAGTATACGAGTCAAAAAATGGATGCAGGATTTGTTTTTGTGTATTAAATTTTCTTCCATTTTCTTTGCAATCAAATGTTGCCTAGTGAAAATCTAACGGAGTTACTTTTATGGTTTTTTGAGAAATATATTTCTATTTTTAGTATAAGATAGTGGTAATGAATCTCTAACAATCATCAGATTAATGTTTGGCAATGCCATTTTTCCAAATTTGGTGCTGTTTGATAAAATTAAGTATTAAAGTTGTATCACCTGGTTAAAAAAAATGTATTAAAATGGTGATCACTAAATCAAGTTCTGAATTTGTAGTCATCTGATTTAATATGCATATTCATTTGGTAGGGCCGGATAAAAAGGATAATGCAAGCTGATGAGGATGTTGGAAAGATTGCGATGGCTGTACCTCTTCTTGTCTGTAAGTAATTCAAAGCATTTTGTGTTGATCTATTTCGATATTTGTCTGGTTTAAATAATATTGGTTATTTGCAATTATATTGTTGTTTAATCAATGCATTTTTTTAATTGAATACCTGCAGCTAAAGCGTTGGAACTATTTCTGCAAGATCTGTGTGATCAGACATATGAGATAACCCTCCAACGTGGTGTAAAGACCTTGACTTCTCTGCATTTGTAAGCCAATTGTTTTGTTCATTTTTAAGATGGTTGAAGGAAGGCCACCAGTATCTAATAAATTTAAATTGGCCCTTCCATATTATTTGTTTTCTAACTTTTCTTAATCATCGAAGCAATGACCTAAGCTCACACTCATTAATATCCCCTTTAATAGAATTCTCTCTGTGTCTCCCCTCCCCCTCTCTCTCAAGTTTTTTCACTCAAATAACGTTAGGATGAGTCATGCTCTAGGAAATGATTATGCTGCACATTTTTTTCCAATATATATATATATATATATAATTTTTTAAGAACTGAGATAATTTAACTTTTTCCAAACAATTGCAGAAAGCAATGCATACAGAGCTTTAATGTTTTTGATTTCCTAAGGGAAATTGTCAGTAAGGTTCCTGATTTAAGTGGCTATGATGCTGTTGGTGAGGATCGTTCTATTGTGAAAAGAAGGTTTGTGAGATTGTAATATTCTATGAGCTTGTAGACAATGTAATCTCAGGCTCATTATTTACTCTTTGATTTTCTAGGAAAGTTGCCGGGGATGAAGAAAATGAAAATGATGATGAGTCCAAGAGGGGTAGGATGGTAAGATGCTTCGATCGTTTTGCTTAAACCATATTTATATTCCCCTCCCAGCTGGGTTTGGTAGGGTGTTGGTTTTGTTCACTTGTTTTGGAAAATATTTTCTTATTGAGCTTTTGCCAAATATTGTTATTTTAACCATAGTTTTTGCTGTAAATCTGAAATAAATTGAAGATTCAATGAAGAAAGCATGACACTTTGGCTTAGTGATGGAGAAACGAAGAAAGGGAGAAAGTTGAGTCTGAGCGTACATGCAGCTCTAGGTCTGCCCTCATATATTTATAATCAAAAAGAGGTAAAGGACAAAAAGACCCCCACTTGCACCACCAAGTTAATAGAATAATATACTGTCTTCTAACACCCCCCTCAAGTTGGAGGTGTATAAATATCACCTAACCCAATTTATTACAATCATTAAACAAAACAGTCTTAAAAGAGCCTTTGTGGAAACATCACTTAACAGATCCACATATTTTACAATTGGAGTTCTCACAACGTTCTTCAACACTGCATCCCTCACAAAATGACAATAAACATTAATGTGCTTTGTCCTTTGATGAAACACTTGGTTGCTAGCAATATAAATATGGCAGCTTAACTATTTTAAAATAGCATCTATAGATTTCAAGAATCCTATCTCTAACATAAGAGACTTCAACCACATAAGATTACTCGCAGGTAGTTTCTTTCTTGTGATGCCTATAACAGAATTACCTCCCACAAATGTACATTATCCATTGGTAGACCTTCAATCATCAGCAAAGCTAGCCCAATCTGCAACACAGTATCCATGATCTCTCAGTTTCTATTGCATATCAAACCTTCTGCCCTGGAGAGCCTCTGGGATACTGTGGCATTCTACAAACAGCATCCCTGACTCCCAATGTTGTTTTGGATTTTCCATAACTGAGTCATGAACCTCACAACAAAGGATATATTAGGTCTAATGACAATCAATAATCAAGTAGATCAACTTGCCAATCAACTCCCTATATCAAAGCATATTTTCAAAGTTCAATTGAACATTTTTGAACAACTTCATGTTGGGACGCGTAGGAGTATCAGGTGTAGCTCCCAACATACTAGTCTTACTTAACAAAGATATATTCTGCCGAGGCATATTCAACTTTTCTTGCACCATACAATCTCAATTCCAAGAAAGTAACATAGATTACCCAAGTCCTTGATTTGAAAATTTTCTTAACGTCAGTGCTGCAATTACATGCTCTGGTCATTATTAGTGATGATATCACCAGTGTGAACTACTAGAAAAAATACACCTGTGTGCTTTTTGCGGATCAGAATGGCACCAATAAAACTAGATCAATACATGTTTCAGGTCAAGGAGATTGCTTAAGACCATAAATGGCCATACTCAACTGGTGTACTTTACCATCCTCTTACCAAGCAACACATCAGGGGGTTGCTCTGTGTACACATCTTCAAGCAATACAAATACAAGAAGGTATTCTCAACAACCAACTGGTATGAGGGCTGATTAAAATTAATTGCCAACAAGATCATACACAATCAGGATTTAGTCCAGTAATAGGAGAGAAGGTCTCAAAATTATCAATACCATATGTTTGGGTGTATTCTTTGACAATCAATTGAGCCTTAAACCATTTGACACAGCCTTTTGGAAGATTTTTTATGGTGTAGACCCAGCAACACCTAATGAATTCCTTACCAATAAGAAGATCCATCAAGTCCCACATCCCTTTCGTGTGGTCGAGGCATCCATTTTTACATTCCACTGCATGCTTCCGCCTAGGGTAAGTAAGCATTTCAACATATGAGGAAGGCATAGAAACACAGGAAATAGACAAGGCAAAAGAACACATTAAACTAGGAAGGTGAATAATTGGAACATGTTATTCTATAGGATAAGCAACTATGTGGTGCTGAGTACATGTTTGGGTACTTTTCTGGAGCAATTGACGATCCTCACATTAAGATGGATGGATCTCCAAAAATAAGAGTCAAAATAGTGAAGGGTAGAAGAGGCGGCTGCATGGTGCTAATGATGATATGTGCCTGCTTTCTGTTATTCATAAATTCTCAATTGTGTCACTGGGTCAGTAATTGATGTAATTGGAAGAGGATAGAAGTATTATCCAAACGGATGCGGGTATGAATCGGAGGATCAATACACGAGCTGACTGGAAATTATTGATGGACTCGAAATAGATTCATGCAAGAGGGACCTGACATCAGAGAAGTAAGGTTTCCCTTAGAAAGTGACACGTGACATATGCCCTAACATATTTCTTGCAAGTGTGGGGATCATAGCATTTATATCCTTTTTGAGCCGAGCACCCAATAAGGACACATTTAACGGCACGAGGAGAGAACTTGTCATGACCATAATGTGGAACATGAATGAAACATGTGCACCCAAATACATAAGGCACAATTGAGAACATGGATGTTTTTGGGTTCACAATGGAGAAGGGAATTTGTCCCCTTGGAAAATTAGAGGGCATCATGTAAAGTAGAAAACATAATGTAAGATGAGCATCAATCAAAAAGGTTGTAGAAATATGCATAGGAAAGAGTAAAGATCGTCATGTTAAGTAAATGTTTAATTTTTCATTAGGCCACTCATTTTGTTGAGCGGGTGCATGATGTTTGATGAATAATTCCTTTCATAGATCGAATCATTTGAATTCCTTTACCAAATTGAGTTTTTATTTCTTAATAAACTAAGAAATTCAAAACTATCTTTTAACAAATGGATCCAAGTCATACTCGAAAAATCATTCAGACGAAATATTAATAACCGTTAAAATTCTTTACTCCACGTGGACCCCAAATATTTGAATGAATAAGATAAAATGACATACTATGCGACTTGACTCTAGATGAAAAATGCCCTAATATGCTTTCATAACACTCAAAATGAGAAATAGACTTGAAGGTGGGAAACTCTTGTAGCTTTTCAAGGGATGGATAACCCAAACAACATGCCAATAATCTAGAGGAACAGCATGAGTAGAAATTGAATAAGCCGGATGATAAGAATTGGATCTACCACCACCATCACCATTGAAATAGTACAACTATACAAGCCATTCTTCTCAAGGTCTGCCTCAATCCTCTTCTTCGTTTGGAGATCTTGAATAATACAATGAGAAGGAAAGAAGGTTATGGAATAGTTATGAGATTTAGTTAAGTCGACATCTTCAAGGGAAATTTAAGCACATATAACAAAGAAGAGACAAAAATAGAAGGAAATGAAAGAATATTTCCGCAACCAAAGCCTGGCGTAACCTAACCATTGACAAGAGTAACATTTGAGTGCAAAGTAGTGAGTTTTTAGGATTGATATAAATTAGGACTACCATTTAATGGAAGAATGCACTGGAATCAATAACCTTAGATGAGAAGGATGAAGAGGCAAGAAGCTCTGCTATACATCAAAATGTGCCACAATAGCAATAGACATAGAAGAATGGGTTTGGAGTTTTTGAACCATGCAGATAGGATTGTTGTACTTCTCTTGGGACATGGTAGATGATGGACTCAACTCCCTAATGCAGTGGCCAGTGCATTTTGAAGTGTCAACGGTAGAATCACCCTTGGCAAGACACTTATTGGCCCAATCGGTTTTTGCAAAGAGATCTCATATATGATCAATAGTGTCATTACCCCTACCACAATGTGTTCAAATGCTAGAATTGCCACCACCAACTCCTTATTGTCATACACTATGCGATGATCGCCGTATGAACCCTTGTGTTCATCCTCCAACACTTACCTTAGTACAGTTAGGGGTGGTGCTAACGGGAGCTGGACTATCATGAGACTTGAGAAGAAGACTTAGACAAATCCCAAATTGAAATTTGGCAGCCAAGAGCTCTGCTCGCTGTCTCTTATCATCTCAACTTCAGAACTAAGTCGTTGATGGATATTGAGTTCCTCCCACATACCCATTAGGGTGTCGTAATACTCAGTGATGGACGTAAGTCCTTGGTCTTACTAGAAAAATTCATCATGCTGGTCAAAACACGAGCTTGATTTTATTTATCTTGTGAGAAGCTTTCGCTAAGATCAGCCAATAAGGCCTTGGATGTCCTATTAAACATCACATTCACAACAATTCGTGCCTCCATGCTGCTCCACAACCACTCAACAATATGTCATTTTCTTTCATCATTCTTCATAATCCTTGGACCTCACTTTTTACAGCAGTGCCTGAAACCACAAGTAGCTGGAAGATCCAACCAGTGATGGCTGCAATCTGTATGTTGACAGCATCAGCTGAAGCTCTCTTTGTAGAGGGCATTAGAACCTCCCTTAATACGCTACATTCAGCACAGCAGTATCAAGCATGAACTAGTAACAATATTGAATCAGGCAACATACACTAGCATAAAACAACACTGCATAACTTCGAAGGTCCAGAACTTCAAGAGGCAACTATGAACACTTTACACGATCCTACGAGTCATAGACATAAATAGTGTCATTCATCTAGTCAAAGTTGGTTTCGACCACAGTTCCACACAGAACAGGCAGATTATTGTTGACCATGAAGCACTGGAGGCACTTAAACAGCAGTGCAGGCACTCAAACGACCTGGCAGGTGCTAGAAGCATATGCATGCATGGAAACAGCAATCACAACATCATACCAGTATCACCACCTGACCACTGATCAAAGGAAACATCAGAGCACCAATAGCTGTCTACTAGAAACAGTTGATTGCTGTCTTTACCGGAGCAAAGTACCACAAGACACATAACACCTACAAAAGTGGCTCACAGATGAGAGAAGGATGAGAAACACTAAATGACTCAGACGAGGAGAAAAAAACTATTCTCCAAGACTCGACAAGGGAGAAAAGTTATGGAGGATAAGGGCTGTAACTACATTGGATTAATCAGGTTCAGAGAAGTTTATTGCTCTAAGACCATGTTGTAGATCTGAAATAATTTGAAGATTCAATGAAGAAAATACAACACTAAGGCTTAGAGATGGAGATGAGAACAAGAGGAGTAAAGGAGCAAAATCACTCAGCAGTTTTTTGGAGCATTAAGGCCTGCCTCTTATATAGTAGTAATAAAAAAGTCATTCACAAAAATACCTTCACTCTCAAATGACTTTTTTCTTTGAACAGTTTAAAAACCTGGATCAGTCCTGCCGCTCTGACTTGGCTGGATCGGAATTTGTCATCTTACTGATCCAGATGATATGACAAAACCAGATTTGCAGTGAGCCAAAGTCAACCTGGCCAAAACCAGGTGACTCTGTCTGTCTCAGCCAGACCCTGGGAACCGGATCATTTAACTGACCCAAAACGAGTTTAAATTGCTGGACAAGGAGACTAGAGCTGGACGCCTCATAGGAGAGTGAGCAACTGTTTACCACTGCACCTGCTTATCTCTTGTGTAATTTTATTGACAATAATAGAGGGACTTCAGGTTTGTTACTGTACTGTTGCTGTACTCTCTATGTAGGTGCGTTGGGTATACACTCTTAACTATATTAGAGAATCAAATATTTTCTCTTGTTATTTTTGTTAATAGTAATAATAATAGGTTTCAAGATTGTTTTAATGATAGGGAGAGTAGTACCAAAATTATCTTTGTTTTTGTTCTTTATTATTTTAAGCTATTATTTTAAGCTTTAATTGACTATTATAATTTATAAGGAATACCTTTGTAATTATAATCCAACCCTTGGATTTTTTAACCAATCTCACCAACCAACCTATGAGTTGTTTGCCCTTTTGGGTTTTAAAATCATGGTTCATACAATTATTTTAGGTTATCAAGCAGCATCAACCCAAAAAAAAATGGAAAAGTGGATGTCTTGCAGCAAGTGAGAATTTGCAGTGGTCATTTTCCTAAAGTGTCAGGAGTGCTGGTTGTTAAAATGTTAGGTTACTTTTGGTTTGTGGAATGCTTATTCCCAGGTATAGATTAGTTTTGGTAGTTTAGTTACAATTTGTTATACAAGAAATTATGTTACTATAAAGAAAATAAAAATGTGAAACATTTTATGAATCCATAATAAGGAATAAGGAATAACTATTCCCAAATTCCATCATGAGGATTTTTATTCCTTTTTTATTACAAGTTGAATGAAATACAAGGAATAACTATTCCCTCAACTTCCAAAATTTAAATTGTAATCCTATTTGAAGGAATAACTATTCTGCTGAGCTAAATGAGCTATTAAGGATTGTTATTTCCCCATATTGGCGAATCTCTTTTTTTCTACCAAAGAATACCTCCTCGTATATTAGATATTACTTGTACAATTGTACTTCTAAAAAATCGATATATTGTACAAAAAGATCACCTTTTTTTTTGGCTTTTATTCATTTGATGCAAATACCCTTTTTATTGAATAATTAAAATTTGATGATAGCATTGTCTAATTGAGCAGATGTTTGATGCTGTTAGTTAATAAAAAATCTACTCGATTTTTCTATTCATGCTAATTTGTTGTAATGTCATTGGAAACCTTCATGGCTTTTTCTTTAGGTGGTCATTTTCTCGAATAATTATTTTGTGCTATAATATTACATATATGCAATTTCGTAAGTGGCTAAAAATAATGATAAAGTAGGTGTTGGTAGATTTAAAATGTTGTAATTGATTATGCTTAATTGATGATTCTTTTTTTCCCATCTAATTTTGCAGCATGAGACTGGCCAAACCACTGGCGGTGGCCGAGCAAGAGGAAGAGGAAGAGGCAGAGGTCGTGTGCGAGGAAGTAGAATTCTAGAAAAGTATGAAGATGATCCAGACATTTCTGTGCGCAATGGTGCCGAGCACAACCAAAGCACTGGAGGCCTGGATAATTTGGCCAAGACTGGAGGATCAAGGGAGATTATATTGTCCGGTAATGTTGTAGACACACAAGTTCGGAACTTTGACCTGAATGTGGACTTGGATGACAATGGTGAGACAACAGCAGCACCAGCGGCTGCCCCTGCTGGCTCATCATTAAAGCCTACCCCGGAAACAAAGCATGAGGAGCGCCCTGCTTGGTCCCTCCCTGACATGGAGAGTATGGCCATTGATCCCATTCAACTTGCCAACTTGGACAGGGGGATAAATGATGATGAAGATTATGATGAGGAATGGTAACTGATAGCAGTCCTGGTTGTTTTTGTTGTTTCTTACATCAGTGGCAGTGGTAGTTTTTAATACTCTTTTATTTGGGGTAGATGTTAAGCCAATGGGTTGCGGATGGTGGTTAGCTTGGAAAAACATGTAGGTAGGTAGGAAACTGGGAAGGCTAAAAAGGGTTTTTTCTCCCTTTTGGCTTCTCAAGAAAAGTCTGTACCATATGTTTGCATACCATCCATTAGGTTACTAACATCAGTAGCAGTATATATTGATTCCTGTTAATTTTGAAATCCTTGGATTATGTAACTGACCAAATTTAATTTAGAATTTCCTCTCTCTCTCTCTCTCTCTCTCTGCACAACCTTAAGTTTAATTTTTCTGGCCCTGGCTTGTGATGATAAATTGATTGCCAGTTTTGATGCATAGACTGAAATTGGATTTTAATGTACATATTAGCTATTTGGATCAGGAATATGATGAAGTTAAATGGAATGGAATCAAATCTGCCAATTGTTCTCTGCAATCCCCATTTAATTTTGTAATTTCATTTTCATTCTCATCTCATTTCATTTTTATACAAACAAACATGAGACAATCTTTCCCTACATGAATACAGATTATTTTGATTACTGCATTGAACACAATTGCTTGAAAACGAGAAAAATGAGCTTTGCCATGGGGCTTTTGCCAAAATTTTTATTATAGCTAGTTCAGCTTTTGATAGAGAAAGCACAAACCTACAGCTTCTGATTGCACTTGGGTGGACCTATGGAACATTTAGAGTCCAATTTAAAGTTAAATGTATGCACCTGTGGAATATGTATTGCCGCAACAGCCCAATGTTATAATAAAATCCATAATATAATACATAAAATGCCATGCAAGGAAGTATAAATTTAGAATAAGAATTTACGAATAGCATTCTTCCTAAAATTATCATTAAACCAACAGTGTCAAAGAAATCAGTACACACAGCACACAAAGCACGTGCAACAGGGCTCCAAAAGCTGTCTGTTTTGAAGTGTAGGTGAAGAATTAAGAATCAAAGAAAAGCTGTCTGTTTTGAAGTGTTGGTAAAGAATTAAGAATCAAAGAATAAATGAGAGCCACTTGTGCATATAATTCAGTGAATCTCAGAGAGCCACACACACACACTGCCTTGGCTAGCCTTGGATCCATCTATTCAGTGATTCATATGCATATGAATAAAAATACGTCGTCCTAATCAAGGGGTTATCCTTCAAATTTGTACGCAGCATAGATGGATCCAAGGCTATCCAAAGCAGCACAATATGGAGACATTGCTACACTAAATGCTGCATTACTGGAAGAAGATCCACTGATCTTGGAAAGAGTTGCTCTTGTAGGCTTCTCTGAAACTCCCCTCCATGTTGCTGCGCTGGCCGGAAGGACTGACTTTGTCAAGGAGATGATCAGCAGGAAGCCTACCTTTGCAGAGGAAGTGAACCGAGATGGGTTTAGCCCCTTGCACATAGCTTCAGCCGCCGGGAACATTGAGATGGTGAGAGAGCTCTTGACGCTTGGTGACAGCCTTTGCCTTCTCCGAGACAACGGCGGCCGAACTCCCCTTCACTTTGCTGCCATCAAGGGGAGAGTCCATGTAGAGGAAGAGTTGCTGTCCAAGTGTCCCCAGGCTATCAGAGAAGTAGCAGTCGGGGGAAGCAACGCGCTTCACCTAGCTGTGAAAAATAACCAGTTTGAAGCCTTCAAAATGCTGCTCGAAAAGCTCAATGACGATGATGGAGAACTCGTAAACGCAAAGGATAATGAAGGCGATACGGTCCTGAAACTGGCTATGGCTAAAAAACAACTCCAGGTAAATTAACCAAGGGGGCACTCGTCTCTTGCCAGTACACTTATCCAGGCAATGCTAAATTAGAGTTGAGTGTTGAAGTAGTCATCATATGGCTTCTAAGGAAAAGAAGGGTTGATCACAAACTAGGATGGGGAGTTCAGAGGCATGACAGAATAATGCACTACTGTGGGAAAAAAAATAAAAAGTTAAAAACATTCCAAGACAGATCAACCTATATTCAGGAACAATACAGGCACTCGAGAACTCTGGATAGCGGACATACAACACCTGCTCTGCTTGAAATATATATATATATAAATATATATAATTGACTATTATTTTTATAACATCAAGATACAAACTGAGAAACTGCGTGGGACTGCACAAAATGACCAATAAATCTTCTATACTTGCATAAGAATTATATCCCCAACACCACCCACCCCCCAAAAAAAATTTGTTTGAGAATTATTTCCACATTCTAGGTTTATTTATTAGCTATCCAAGCCAAGAATTTACAGGAAATACAATCGAATCTTCCGTCTCCTGAGTAATCCCACTTTACAGTCTTGATTTGAGGCACAAAATAAGAGTATGGATCGATCAATGACAAACCTGAATGAACACCCAAAAACATCAATCAACCATCAGTAATATTTTTTTTAATTTTATTTTTTTGTTAATAGTGATTGTTAATTAAATATTTTTGTTGAAGTTCAAAGACTAACAATAAATTATTAAAATTTCAATTGTAAATATTTAATGCTATGTGATAGAAACAAATATTACTTTTTTGTATCTGGATTACTCCTTGTATTATTTTTATTTAGAACAAATAAAGAGATTTCAGCCTATATTCCATTTTGAAGCAAACTAGGATTGAACCGGGCAACCCAGTTGAAACTGGGCTAATCAGTCTGAACCCGGTTTGTAGGCAGGTCAAATTGTCTCCCAATATATATATATGATATACCCCAAAAGTATATCACCTTATAAGTCAAGAGGAGACTAAGGCCCAGCATTGATGAGGGCAATTACCACTCAAGTCAATTATTCGGCCAAAGCAATTGACACCACCGCTATGATGATTGTAGGGATTCACACCAAGCATCATAAACACGCTCATAAATGGCGAATCTCTTGAGGGTCAAACCTCGCCAATATAAAAGGGGAGCACTGCAATAAGGTACGACATCTCATCCTAACCCATCTTTATTGTTGCTTACAACCTCTGTGGAACAATCCCTTACTTAGGCATCGAAGTGATCCCCCGGAGTATACTCCAAATCCTCCAAGTCACTCTTCTTTCATCCTTTTTTAGGTGTCGGAGGTCATTCGATATTTTTATTCCACAACAGTTGGCGCCGTCTATGGGAACGCTTTTGAGAGTTTTCTTTCCTACTTCCGATCTTCGATCCTTGAAATATGACAATGTCCAACAATTCAAGCTCAGAGTCGGCTGCGGGTGATCAATCACCTCAGTCCATTCACTCCACACTCAGAGATCATACTAGTGTGACGAGGAGAGAATTCCTCGCTTCCCAGAAGAGAATGGAAGACATGGCAACTTCCTAGAAAAAGATGGAGGACATGTTGAAAATGATCCTGCAACAAAGGGGTCATCTAGAGACTGTTCCTCACCATCAGCAAGTAGATCCTAAATCTCACGAAAAAATGGCAAACCAGAAGGAGAGTGGTGAAAAGACCAACCCCACAAAGAAGGTGGAGGATGCAAGTAGCGTGGGGATCAATGAACAGTGATCGAACGAACTGGAGGAGAGGATCAAGAAGATTGACCAAATAGAAAAGATGATGAAGGAGACTCATACCAACATGTCCTGTGGGGAGAACTCGTTGAAGTGTTCAGATCCACCCTTCACCAAAGAAGTGATGGAGACCCCACTGCCAAATAAGTTTAAAATGCCTACCTTTGAAAGGTATGGAGGCTCGACCGACCCGGTTGATCACCTAGATACCTTTAAGGTGTTAATGCAACTGCAAGGCACACCAGATGCTATCATGTGTCGTGCGTTCACGGCCACCCTTAAAGGGAATGCCAAGGCGTGGTACCGGACCCTAAAGTCCTGATCCATTAACTCATTTTGTAGTGACCTGGAAAATAAAATAGTAAAAGAAATTGGAAAAAAGGATTTTTTGCTAAGGAAGGAGAAAATCGGCGACGGTTTTCTAAAAGAGGTATAAAATCGGCGATGGTTTTGGGTTTTAATCGCAGTAGGGTAAAGGTAAAATGATAATTTTAGGGGTCGGTTAATAGAAAATCGGCAACGATTTTCTGAGAAGTTAGGAAAACTATTGACGGTTTTCTGAGACGGTGCTAAGATTATAAAAGAACCGAGAACTCATTTGAAGGAAATAAATTTCCCTTCTCCTTCTCTCTCTTACAACCCACGAAACCCCTCCCTTTCTCTCTACAAATTCCACTCAGATGAACTTCATGCTCTGCAGCGCTCCTAGAATATATTAGGATGTCATCAATGAATACTACAACAAACGGATCTAAGTATTCATGAAAGACCCAGTTCATCAGATCCATATATACTGCAGGTGCATTCGTTAGACCGAATGATATAACCATAAATTCGTAATGGCTGTACCGAGTTTGGAAAGCTATTTTCGGAACATCCTCCATTTTCACCTTTAGCTGGTGATACTCACACTATAAATTGATATTAGAAAAGATCTGCGTGCCCTAAATCAAACAAATCATCAATCCTTGGTAACGGGTATTTGTTCTTTATCGTCACCTTACTAAGGTCTATGTAGTCGATGCACATCCTCATCGACCCGTCCTTTTTCTTTACATATAGCACAGGTACTCCCCAGGGAGAAATACTTGTTGAATGTACCCCTTATCTAGCAGCTCGTGAAACTATTCTTTCAACTCTCTCAGTTCAGATGGAGTCATACGATACGTAGCTTTTGATATTGGCGTCGTACCAAGAACCAACTCTATACCAAACTGCACTTCACGATCTGGAGGTAATTCCGACAAGTCCTTTGGGAACTCACACACAATAGGAATCTCCTCCAGTTCACGTTCCCCTGTCGGCATGTCTTTCACAAATTCTAGATACCCTTAGCATCCTTCCAAAAGAAACCTCCTAACCTGTAAAGCCGAGAGGATCCATGGTTCATAACGCACACACGACCCTAAGAATCTGAATTCCCACTTCCCCGGAGGTCTAAACACCATTTTTCTTATGTGGCAATCAAAACTGGCATAACTGGCAGACAACCAGTCTATACCCAAAATAATATTGAAGCATGCATATCAAACACAATGAGACTAACTGGTAGTACTCTCTCTTGAATTTATACTGGAAAGTCACGGATTACCCCACTACATACAACAACCGACCCTGAAGGCGTAGCCATCACCAATTCATAATCTAACTGTTGAGTCTTAATGCCACACAATTTAACAAATCCCCGTGAGATAAAGGAATGTGTTGCCCCCAAGTCAAATAGTATAACAGCTTTACTAGAAAGCAAGTAAATGGTACCTGTGACAACATCTCCTGCATTCTCTGCATCACCAGGAGTTAGGGAGTACACCCTAGCCTAGGCTGTCCCTCCTTGCTGACCACCCCGCTATGCCTGAACACCTCCTCCATATGATTGTTGTGGAGCTATGCTGTTCATGGCATGCGACAATCTTTCTTTTGATGTCCCATCCTACCATAACGAAAACAAGCGCCATAACCCGACAAACACTTCCCTAAGTGAGGTCTCCCACACTTGGAACAAGCCAGAGTAGTTGCGGTACTCTGAGAAACACCACCATAATTCTTCTTTCAGTTAACCTGCTTTGCCCGTCCATAAGAACTAGAAGGCGCATGTCTCTTCTTCGGAACCTAAACCTCAAGGTCCTCTTGCAAACTCTCTTCCACTATGGTGGCTTTGTCAACCAGAGTAACAAAGCCCTACATCTGCTAGATTGCAGTCTGCTTCCTCATCTCCTTCTTTAGGCCCCTCTAAAACTTCCAAGCCTTCTTTGCCTCATCCGGAATCATGAATGGAGCAAAATAGGATAGCTCTTGAAATCTGGCAGCATATTGCTGAACCGACAGCTACCCTTGCTCTAGACTCATGAATTCCTCCATCTTGGCATTTCTGACCGTGGCTGGAAAATACCGCTCAAAGAATAAATCTTCGAACCGATCCCACGTCAAAACCATAGGAGTAGGTCAATGCTCTTTAAGCATCTTAACTGACTTCCACCACCTCTCTACTTTGCTCGTCAGCTTGAACGTCACAAAAGCTACCTTCTGCTTCTCAGTGCAGTTCAGGACGTCTAGAATCTTCTCAATCTTCCCAATCCAATTTTCAGCCTGAATTAGATCCGCACTCCCCACAAAGACAGGAGGTTTCAGTCGTGTGAACTGGTCAATGGAGCATCCCAACTTAGCAAGGGGACGATCCCGACCTTTATTCGTCCAAACAACCTCAGCCATAAGCTGCTGAGCGAAGTCTTATAGCATACTAGTAGAGTCATTGCCAGCCTCATGGCCAGCACCCTCACTACTATTGCGCAGTTGTGACGCCCCGATTTTCATACAATTTTTTTTCAATAATAAATAAATAATCACATGTCATCCATAACATTCACAAATTGGCCAAGTCAACAATCATACTATCATTCGTACGACCCGACCCATATTGGGTACCGAGTGAAAAGTCATTTTATTTATAAAATCTAACAGCAGAAGACAATATACATATATATATATATATATATATATATATATATATTAGTCAGAATATAATACCCAGAGTATCAATATACATATATACATATCACCATAATAGACTCAAAAATAACTCAACTCTAGGGGAATAACACCTCCCCTAGTCCAAAAACTCACCCTAGGTGTCAGGGTCCTAGCTCCCTATGATCACCTTACCTATCCCTGTTCCCTGAAAAATTTAGATAATTTGGGTGAGATGCATCTCAATAAAAAAGAATAAATTATTTACAGTGTGTGGCCATATGAGTTCAGTTATAACATGCTTTACTTTTTTTTTTTTTCAAAACAACATTTCATCTAAGAAAATACATTGATATTCACATTCTCATAATCATATAGATATACAACACAAGCTTTCATAAACTTTAAAATCATTTCTCAAGTTTATTCATTTCCAACATACATAATTACCTGCAAAGTTCTTGAGAATAGGGAAGATTGCCCGCCCATACAGGTAGATTCCCTTTACCCTAACACGTTATGCTGTCAGGAATGGCCACATCTGATACCTATTAGGGCACTCACCTTACTCAATAAGCCTCAGGCGGAGAGTTTCACTTCGCCTCAATTATTTATTTTTAAAATACACACTCTTTCATTTTTCATAATCAT
Organism: Malania oleifera; assembly: GCF_029873635.1. Classification (NCBI taxonomy): domain Eukaryota; kingdom Viridiplantae; phylum Streptophyta; class Magnoliopsida; order Santalales; family Ximeniaceae; genus Malania; species Malania oleifera. Next base: position 133,718,888 of record NC_080418.1, read on the forward strand.
TTCCCATTTTAACTCATTATATATCTATGTATACATAAATTCACATTTATGTACTTTACATAATACATTAAATCACATAATTGCAATTCTCAATACATTCACGATTTCCATATTGAACATACCTCCCCAATGGCATCAATAGGAATCTCTCTCTCTCTCTCTCTCTCTCTCTCTCACACACACACACAGTCTCCATACTGAGCATACCTCTCCAATGGCATCAGTAGGAACTTCCCACACACACACAATATCCATACTAAGCATACCTCCCCAAAGGCATCAGTAGGAACTTCGCACACACATACACAGTCTCCATACTGAGCATACCTCCCCAACGGCATCAGTAGGAACTTCCCACACACACACAGTCTCCATACAGAGCATACCTCCCCAACGGCATCAGTATGACCTTCACACACACACACACACACACAATCTCCATACTAAGCATACCTCCCCAACGGCATTAGTAGGAAATTTGCACGCACACACACACATAGTCTCCATACTGAGCATACCTCCCCAATGGCATCAGTAGGAACTTCATACACACAGTCTTCCTACTAAGCATACCTCCCCAACGACATCGGTAGGAACTTTACACACACACAATCTCCATAATAAGCATACCTTCCCAACGGCATCAGTAGGAAATGAATACCACCTACCCTTAATTATTGTCCGGTATTGGCATATCATCAATCATATTTCAGTATATCTCAATTCAATTTAATATAAATATTCTCATCATTTTCTGTGCACATTTCATCTTCTCATAATAATATATATCATATTTCACATATTTCCACATTTCCCAAAATACTCATATCAGTAATTTGTACAAGCTCATTTTTCATGCAAATAATTTGTACTCACATATAAATATCATATCAATCATTCTCATTTCAATATTTTCTCAAAAAATACACATCATTATATTTCATATTTTTCAACACTTGTCATATGCCACACAATTTTCATCTAATATTCATAATATATTAATTTCAGACTCCAAAGTATCACAAATTAATATTACTCAAATGCCACACAATTTATCTGATATTTATATCATAATAATTTTCAGGAAAAATACAATATGCTCATTTTCATACATTAATTCAAACGGTAATTTTAAAAATACTGCTATAATTTATTCTACTTACCTAGGTTATTAAGAGTCTCATTAGGACCCAAATCCTACGCCCTTGGCACTCAAAATTCAAATCATGAAATTTGCATTTTCCCCAGATTAATTAATTCATTTTTCCAAAAGAATACCCATCTAACATTCCCTAGGCTCTATATACCTCAAATTAACATTTAAACCAATATTTGACACCCCCACTTAATTTTCTAAATTTTACCTGCGGGTCCAAAAATTACACTCGCAATATTCACCCAGGTCCTAAATTTCAAAAATCCTATTTCAACCTCAGATGCTCAATATTTTATTATTTCTAAATTAATACTAATTAATTAAAAATAAGCCCCTTAATAACCCCCGTACCCCAAATTTGGGGTTTTGCCCACCACGACCCCACGAAAATTTCATCCCGCTAGATTTGTAGAGAATCATCCCTAGATTCTCGTGGTGGTGTCTGTTCGTCGTTTGGGCTTATAATTTGTAAGAAATTAAAGAAAAGGGAAAATTGGCTTACCCTAGGAGATACGTCTACGCCGCTCCTACCACCGATCCGTTCCGGTAGAAATGATGGTAGCAGAGAATGGAGTCTAGCAGTATCTTCCAATTTTCGATCTGGTAAAAATCCGTCACGAAATCAAGGAGAAAGGAAGAGAGAATAAGAGGAGAGAGAAACTCCTGCGCGTTGAAGAAACAGAAGGAAAGGGGCGAGGGGGGTCTCTGGCTTCTCTGATGCTTCCTGAAGCTTTAAAAGCTTCAGGAAGCTTTGTTTGGTTTTTTTTAAAATTATATATCTAATGTATATTATAGTATTATTATTTAATTAATGATAATAATTATTTAATTAATTTAATTAATAATTAATTTATTTTTTTATTTTTTATTTTATTTTATTATTTATTATTTATTATTATTATTTTATTTTATTTTCATTCTCAAGCCTATCAATTCCTGGGGTGTTACATTCTCGCCTCCTTATAAAAATTTCATCCTCGAAATTTGCTATTCATTTGCTTCCTATCCTTAGAAAAGACACTTCCAATTTTATTAATTTATCTCACTTATGGCGGAGGAATACCGTGGTTACAATGAGGGTTCTGGGAGATTACAATTTTTCCAAAATTCTCCTAAATCCATTCATATCTCAAAACTAAAAACTCTATCCATCCTACGTTACACTATACAAATAAAAATATACAGTCTTATTTCCTTTATTCTCACTGGCCCAACCCTAAATTCCACTGAATAAGTGTAGATACCTCTTGCGCATATGATCCTCTAGCTCCCAGGATGCCTCCTCAACGGCATGATTGCACCACAAAACTTTCACCAGTGGAATTTTCTTCGTGCGTAGCTCCTATTCCTTCCTGTCAAGAATCTGCACTAACACTTTCTCATAAACTAAGGTATCACCCAACTCCAGTGCTTCATAGTGGATCACATGGGAGGGGTCTGGGACATATTTCCTTAGTATAGAAATGTGGAATACGTCATGGATCCTAGATAGGACCGGTGGTAATGCCAATCGATAGGCAACTGGACCCACTCTTTCAAGAATCTCAAATGGTCCAATATACCTAAAGCTCAGCTTACCCTTCCTCCCAAACCTCATAACCCCTTTCATCGGTGCCACCTTCAAGAACACGTGATCTCTTGCGTCAAACTCCAATTCTCGCCTGCAAGTATCTGCGTAACTCTTCTGCCGGCTCTGCGTTGTTTTGATCCTATCTCTAATGAGTCTGACTTTATCCTGAGTCTGTTGTATCAGATCTAGCCCTAATATCTATCTCTTCCTAATCTCATCCCAGTATAATGAGGATCGGCACCTCCTGCCATACAGTACCTCATACGGTGCCATCCTAATACTGGCCTGATAGCTGTTGTTATACGCAAACTCGACTAGTGGCAAATATTGTATCCAACGACCTCCAAAGTCCAGCACACATGCTTGTAACATATCCTCCAAAATTTGTATCGTCCTCTACTAGCTCCACACCAAGTCTCTCCAGATCCATATGGACCAAATGTTGAATTTCCATCGCAGATACACACGAATCCATTGATTTTCGGCTTAAAGCATCAGCAACCACATTAGCCTTTCCCGCGTGGTAGCTGATAGTACAGTCGTAATCCTTTATTAGCTCCAACCATCTCCTCTGTCTCATGTTTAATTCCTTTTGCGTGAAGATATACTTTAAGCTCTTATGGTCAGTAAATATCTCATACCTACCCCCATATAAATAATGCCTCCAAATCTTTAGTGCATAAACAACCGCTGCCAACTCCAGATCATGGATAGGGTAGTTCTTCTCATATTCTTTCAACTGTTGTGAGGCATAGGCTATTACTCTCCCCTACTGCATTGACACGCATCCGAGCCCTTTATGGGACGCATCACTGTAAATCACAAACCCCTCTTCTCCTGAAGGAATCGTCAACACAGGCGCATCACTGTAAATCACACTTCTTGAGCTTAGCATAAAGCTTCTTCTCTCACAATACCTGAAGCACTATAGTTAGATGCTCCTCATGTTCCTCTGGGCTCTTCGAACACACTAGTATATCATCAATAAATACTACCACAAACTGATCCAAATACTGGTGAAAAACCTTGTTCAACAAATCCATAAACACCGCAGGAGCATTCGTCAAACCAAACGACATAACTAGAAATTCATAATGGTCATACCGTGTTCTAAATGCCGTCTTCAGAACATCTTCTACCCTGACTTTCACCTGATGATACCCGGAGCATAAATCTATCTTCAAAAAGATCTGTGTCCCCTGTAACTAGTCAAACAAATCATCGATATGCGGGAGCAGGTATTTATTCTTGATAGTCACTTTGTTTATTTCTCGATAGTCGATGCACAACCTCATCGACCCATCCTTCTTCCTCAAAAACAAAATCGGTGCTCCCCAGGGTGACACACTAGGCCAAATAAACCCCTTATCTAATAGTTCCTGCAACTGCTATTTCAATTCTTTTAGCTCTACTGGTGCGATTCTATACGGCGCCTTCGAAATCAGCGCAGTCCCTGGAACTAGATCAATAATGAACTCAACCTCACGATCAAGAGGTAGTCCCGACAAATCCTTGGGAAATATATCAGGAAAATTCCTCACCACTGGGATCTCCTCCGTCCTCAGCTTCCCTTCCGATACTGCCTTCACACAGGCTAAATATCCCTGACAGCCTTCTAATAACAACCTACATGCCTGAATAGCTAATAGTAACTGAGGTGGGGTGCGCACACATGATCCCACAAATCTGTACTCCTGTCCCTCTAGAGGTCTGAATACTACCACTCTCTGATGGCAATCAATGCTAGCATAGTGGGCAGCTAGCCAATCCATACTCAAGATTACCTCAAACCCATGCATATCAAGAACCACCAGATTAGCTGGCAAAGACCTCCTCTGAATACCCACTGGACAGTATCTGAGTACCTTTCTACATATCCCTATAGCCTAGTCGGCGTAGCAACAGACAAACTAATATCTAACTGCTGAGGCTCAAATTCACACAACTTTACATAATCTCGAGCGATAAAAGAATGTGTCGCCCCATAATCAAATAAGACAGTAGCTTTAAATGACAGTATTGAAACAGTACCTATCACCACATCTCCTGTCACTTCAGCATCTCCCAGCGTTAGTGCATAAACTCGCGCCCGAGTAGTATTCCTCTCTTGTCCACCTCGAGGTGCCTGGTAGCCTCCTCTGTATGGTTGAGGAGCAACTGCTACCGCTGGCGGTGCCTGACAGTTCCTCACAAAATGTCTAGGCTGGTGGCACTGATAACAGACAACCTCCCTCGCTCAACACTCTCCTGGGTGCCTCCTCAAACATCTAGGACAAGGAGGGAGCATATGTCTGCCCTGCACTACTTGCTCTCCTCCTCCCTGTCATCGTCCCTCTCAACTGTCATATCTCCTCCACAGCCCGCGACTGGACCCTGCTTGAAAATCAGAAGGCGCGGGCCTCTTCCTCTAGCTTTGTGCTGCTGCGCCTCTCTGTATGCTGCTCTCAATCACCACAGCCCTGTCCACTATCTTTAAGAAGGTCTGAGTTCAGAAACTTACCACTTGCTTATACAAGTTCTGTCTCAGACCTTCCTCAAACTTCCTCGTCTTCCTCTCCTCATTTGGCACCATATACGGGGCGAACCGGGATAGCTCAAAAAACTTCGCTACGTACTGCTACAACATCATAGACCCCTGTGTTAGATACAGAAACTCTGATGCCTTCGCACTCCTAACCGTAGTAGAAAAGTACCGCTTGAAGAAAATCTCCCTAAAGCGACTCCACGTCATCGCTACAGGGTTAAGCCTCTGCTCCTCAAGTAATTTCACTAACTTCCACCATCGCTTTTCTTCCTCGGTCAATTTAAATGTAGCAAATAACACCTTCTGCTCATCTATACATGAAACGACTACCAATATGTCCTCTATGTCCTGAACCCAGTTCTCTGCTACCAGTGGGTCCGCTCCTCCAGCAAAATACGGGGGTCACATACGCATGAACTGCTCGATCGCGCAGCTCCGCTCCCCTGAACTCTTGGCCATCTCAACCATCACCTGTTTAGTGATGCTACGCAACACCGCGTCAGGGTCTCCACCACCCATACTGGAAGGTCCTACTCCATCACCTCTCGCATTCGTGTTACTATTCCCCAAATCCATCATGCAAAGGGAGTAACTAATCTCAGCATTCACTATCACACAACCCATACACTACAGTAACTCATAAATTATTCTTCTATCCACATCCTTAATCCCCATTTAAGATTCAGTCCTACCACTCAGAAACAACATCCAGCGACAGTATCTATGGTTTTCCTGAAATCGTCACCTCAGGAAAAACACAGAAACAACCCCAATACTCTTGTCTCTAGGCCACAAGATAGAATCCTAAATTCTCTCCTCATCCTCTAACAACCACTAACTTCCATTTCAATCTACTCATCTCCTATTTCCCTTAAAATCCACTTATGTACTCTGGTATTGTATTCTACTATTTATTTAAGTCTACAGAATCTAGCAACCTAGGCTCTGATACCAAACTGTGATGCCCCGATTTTCATACAATTTTTTTTTCAATAATAAATAAATAATCACACGTCATCCATAACATTCACAAATCGTCCACGTCAACAATCATACTATCATTCGTACGACCTGACCCGTATTGGGTACCAGGTAAAAAGTCATTTTATTTATAAAATCAAACAACATAAGACAATATATATATATATATATATATATATATATATCAGTCAGAATACAATACCCAGAGTATCAACATACATATATACACATCACCATAATAGACTCAAAAACAACTCAACTCTAGGGGAATTACACCTCCACTAATCCAGAAACTCACCCTGGGTGTCAGAGTCCCAACTCCCTATCACGGAGCTTTATCACCTTGCCTATCCCTGTTCCCTAAAAAATTTAGATAATTTGGGTGAGACACATCTTAGTAAGAAGTAATAAATTATTTAAAGTGTGTGGCCATATGAGTTCAGTTATAACATGCTTTACTTTTTTTTTTTTCAAAACAACATTTCATCTGAGAAAATACACTGATATTCACATTCTCATAATCATATAGATATACAACACAAGCTTTTATAAACTTTAAAATCATTTCTCAAGTTTATTCATTTCCAATACACATAATTACCCATGATGTTCCTGAGAATAAGGAAGATTGCTCGCTGATTACGCACCGAAACTGCGTAATTGGGCATCTTAACCCGGGCTTTACGGTTTATATTTTTAATTAAATGTCCAAAATTATCCAATATTTTAATAAATGCAAAAATCATCATTCTTGAACTTTATTGCACTATTTATGAGAATTTGGTAATTTTTTGTTGCAGGAAAATTCCCGGGAATCAAAACCAATACCTGTTTTTATTTTGTACATAACTTTTCTGTCCGAGCTTCGATCGAGACGATTCAAATTTCTAGAGAAATAGGAAAGGATCATCTACAACTTTCATGTTTTGAGTTTTGTGAGATACAGGCTCCAGAAGAGCAGAATTTGTAACGAATAGAGAATTAAAAAAATAAAAAAATCAAGTTGCCGGGTCAACCCGTTGCAAACTGGTCGGGTTGGGTAATTCGGGTCATAGGGCTTTTCCCCATCCCGTTTAAATCTTCTCTTCCTCCTTATTCTTTTGGGAAGGTAGCCCGTGGGGGCTCTTCACGCTGCCTCTGTTCTTCTTCTTCTTCTTCTTCTTCTTCTTCTTCTCCTTCTTCTTCTCTTCTCCTTACTTTTCTTTGCTGTTTCTGTCTTCTCTTTTGGTATTTCTGTTAGCCTTTCTATCTTCCATTATTTCTCTTCTTCTTTTTCCTTTTTCTTCTTCTCCTTTCCCATCTTCTTCCTCCTCTGTTTTCCTCCTAAAACTCCCTCTGCTGTAGCCAAACCCGAGAGCCCTCCCTGCTGTCCCCTGCTAGTCCACCCGAGCACACCAGCTACTGCAACCCTTGCTGCCACACACCACGCACAGCAGCAGCAGCCGCGGCTTCACCCAGCAGCTCCTCTGTTACTGCCAGAGCACACAGCTCATACGAACACAGCAGAGGCCAGCAGTAACACAGCCAAAGACAGCAGCAACCGAGTAGGAACAGCAGAACCGTGACACACCATCAATCCTCCTCTGCCACAGCATACAACAACATCCACATCTTCAAGGATTTCTCTCTCTCTCTTCTTCTTTTTCCTTTCTTTCTTTATTTATTTCTTTTGATGGATACTATTGTGTTTATTATTATTTATCTATGTTATTTGCAAGTTTGAGTTTTAATGTTTTATTTTGTAATGGTTATTTAATTGTGTTTTTTTTCTTGTGTTTTGTTTTGTTTTGTCTTCCCATAAATTAGTAGTAGATTAATTTAGTTGTTCTCTTCTCTTAAAAAAAATTTAATTTTTAATTGAAGTTTGATTTAGTTTAGGTTTCTTCTTGTTAAAGTTTGTGTTTTTATATATTGTCTGGGTATTTCTTAAGTTTTCAAAATACTAAATTTTGGTTTGAATTCTCGATTTTTGTTAAAGTTTCGATTTTTAGTGCATGTTTGTGTCTGTTTGAGTTTCCATAGTGTGCTCTTAATTCCGTGTCCAAAGTTGCCATTTTTAATTAGTGCGTGTCTTGATGTTTCCTTAGGTAGATTAGAGTTTCCATTCTTGCATGTTTTAGTTCTATGTTTTAGGTTTCCAGTTTTTATTAACGCGTGTCCCAATGTTTCTTTAAGTAGACGTAGGGTTTCTATTCTTGTTTTCTTTTATTTAGTGCATGTTAGTTTAGAATTTTAAATTACGTGTCATTTAATTCATCAAAAGTGAAATTGAACAATCTTTAAAAACCCCGAATCTAAACCAAGTTCAGTGCCTTCTTAATTTTGATTGGAAGAACGTAAAATCTGAGATTAAAACGCATTCTCTGGGAGACGATCTAACCCTTGGGCTTAATATTACACGACGTAACTCCTATACTTGGGATAGCTTTCGAGCTGCTCATTTTTCGAGTGAGTCACCCGCTCATACAGGTAGCTTCTCTCTGCTCTAACACGTTATGCTACCAGGAATGATCACATCTGATACCTATCAGAGCACTCATCTTACTCAGTAAGCCCTCGGGAGGAGAGTTTCACTTCGCCTCAATTATTTATTTTATAAAACACACACTCTTTCATTTTTCATAATCATTTCCCATTTTAACTCATTACATATCTATGTATACATAAATTCACATTTATGTACTTTACATAATACATTAAATCACATAATTCCAATTCTCAACACATTCACGATTTCCATACTGAGCATACCTCCCCAACGACATTAGTAGTAATCACACACACACACACACACACACACAGAGTCTTCATACTGAGTTTTAACGACCTACTTAATTAACTGATTTGATTTCTTTATTTTTTATTTTTTATACTGCAACAATTAACATACTCTGATACCACAACATTAACCTAAGCAGCGAGAAGCAGAATCATATAAACATATCCATAACCATTATATACAATACAAAAACCAATACCACACAATACTGGAGTACTACATGTTTTCCAAAATATATATATATACATACATCTCTTCCCTAAAAATACCCTCAACTAACTAGGGTAAATGCAAAAATCCTCCACTGTACTCACTTTACTGATAGGGCACTACAGACGCCCCTCTATTTGCGAGCCTGATCTGCTCGCCTATCGGGATCACCTGAAAAATATTTCAACACTGGGATAAGCCAATGTTCAATAAGAAGAAATATGTTATTACTAGTGTGTGGCAAATGAGCTACTATATATCATGAAATCTGTTTCATATAAACATGAATAACTGAGTACACGAGTACAAATAATAAAGTTCACCGCCCCTTTTCCCTATTGCTTAACATATCCGTATTATGGTTATAATTCAAAATACTTCTAGTGTACATAAGTAGTATCCCTGTTTGTGTAAATCAATACATAAGTAATAGTAACTGAAACTGCTCCTTGTGGCTATCTGTGTCATGACATGCCCCTCATGACGAGGTTGTGCAACCCGTAGGATGGATTTACCCTGGCTAGCCAATCAGAAATAAATCACTGAACTCCGTCAGTCGACCTTCCCACCTCAACCCATATCTGGATGGGGAGCCTAACCTCTTCAAGGGCCTAGGTGGTCGACCTTACCACGTATTATCTGAATAGGTGGTTACACTAAATAAGTAACATAGTATCTGTAACAACGGTACCGTGCTTTGTAGCTGCAAGTCCAACAGGGTCTGATATCATATAATATATTTCTATACATATCTATCTGATTTACCATGATTTTGAAGTAATCATAATAACCATGATGCTGCATAACGTACTGAAATCTGAATAATCATAACATGGAACTGCATATTCATAATACTAGAATTCGTATAAACATAGTACTGAGAGTCGTATAATCATGGTACTAAAATCCATAAAATCATGGTACTGAAGTTCACATAATCATTGTACTTAAATCCATAAAATCATGGTATTGAAATTCATAAAAATCATGAAACTACAATACGTAAAACATATCCCCGTATTACATACATATTCACAAGTCACACCATAGTTTAATACATAATTTTCGTAAATAAATATACTGTATAATATTTAGAAATTTCCTAGCATAGCATATTTCTCTTATTTTAACTCTGAAAAGCCCATATGGAACACTAGCCTAACTTCCGCAGGGCCTCTTACAAAACACCCTAAAACAAACATATGCCAGAACATAATATCAGTATTTTTCTGCCTACATTATTTCCTATAATTGCCAGGAAGTCAAAAACTGGATAAAAGACCTTACCCTGAATTTGGGATGAAACCCAACTTCGTTTCTCTGATGATCCGCTCCGGCAGACTTGTGGAGAACTCCGCCAAGAGTGTCGTGGTAACCTCGGATTGTTGATACGGTGACTAGCAGGGCTGAAAACAAAGAGAGAAGGGAGAGAGAGTCGTAGGAGAGAGAGAGAGAGAGAGAGAGAGAGAGAGAGAGAGAGAGAGAGCAGCAAGAGAAATGAAAAATATTCCAATTTTTCTCCTTATATACTTCCAGATTCGTTGACGAGACACGTCATCTCGTCGACGAGTCCTTTATTAAATTTGTCGACGAAGCTCTATATTCGTCAACGAAATTCAGGCTACCTCGGACCCCCTCTTGGTACTTTCTCGTCGACGATGCCCTGTGTTCATTGACGAAATTCTTAAACCTTTGTCGACGAAACCCTATGTTCGTCGACGAAGCCTGGTAATTTCCTTAAAATTAAATTAAATTATTTTATTCTCTAAAATGCAATGTCGTCAACGAAGTCTACGGCCTCCTTCTGTTTCTATTTCTATTTTCTCTCCCTCTTAATTATTAAAACACTATTATTCTTCGGGTCACTACACTAAGCATACCTCCCCAACGGCATCAGTAGGAACTTCACACACACACACACACACACACACACAGAGTATCCATACTGAGCGTACCTCCCCAACGGCATCAGTAAGAACTTCGCACACACGCACAGTCTCCATACTGAGCATACCTCCCCAACGACATCAATAGGAACTTCGTACACACACACAGTCTCCATACTGAGCATACCTCCTCAACGACATTAGTAGAAACTTCGCACACACACACACACAGTCTCCATACTGAGCATACCTCCCTAACGGCATCAATAGGAACTTCATACACACAATCTCCCTACTGAGCATACCTCCATAACGGCATTAGTAGGAACTTCACACACACACAATCTCCATACTGAGCATACGTCCCCAACAGCATCAATAGGAAAGGAATACCACCCACCCACAATTATTGTGCGATATTGGCATATCATCAATCATATTTCAGTATATCTCAATTCAATTTAATATGGATTCTAATAGACATACCAGAGTATCTAACTGTACCTTACATACATTCATCAGTACGTAAAACATAAATTGTATTACATTCCTAAAAAGAAAACCCATCCTGGCTAAACAACCCAGAACTTATACAAAACTTATGTCAACTAACTAGACGCTATACTCTAAAGTCTTTCTAGAAGACTAGGACTGATTTCCTGTAACCCCTGAAACAAAGGTTGTAAGATTGGGGTGAGACACTTCTCAGTAAGGAGGAAGATATTGCATCAGTGTGTGACTGTACAATTATATTCTTGTTTAAAAACAGTTTTGTAGATTGCACATTCTCAATGTTGTAATATATATAGTACATATATAAATCCCAGATAGCATATAACCCAGCATCATTACAGGCGAGAGTTCTCGATGTTAGGGTAGGGTACAGACCCATACACTGTACAATCCCTTCGCCCGGTACTCAGACCTGTGACTTTGCTCAGTAAAGTTTTTAAATCATGTATATGCATATTTAGAATACCGTCCAACTCAAAACTATCATAACAACGCCAGTAACTCCCCATGGCAAGGGTTGTGTGATAAGAAAACATTGATCGAGCCTTGTACGTACAGGCATTGTCAGGCATCATAACATATTGCAGTTCAACTTGGCCATCACCACCCTAATCCCTATTGACCAGTGGCCCTTCTTACCAAGCCTACTACTAGTTACCCACATTGAACAATAACTATGCATGGTTGCACTGTACCTCTGTTTTGGCAACGGTACTGAGCCTACATAATATAAGCTTTTTAAGGCTTCATATACTATTGAGACAAGCTGCGGTCCCAATATCATATATACAATTTACATTAAAGCATAATAACCTTTGCAATTCCAGTATTTACACAATCCCATTCATGCATACTTTCATTCATACTGTGGTAAAAATCGGCTCATAACCTCTTGGTTTTACCCTTTTCTCATACTTGGAATGGTATCTAACCGGCACCTATTTTCTTCAATTTTTGATAACCACTTGGAACCTTAGTCCCAATAGTTCATATACATGCATCTCAAATCAGTATAGAATCAATTCATATCATACATCACACTTATTTGATCATATACATATACAATTCATATAAACTGGTTCATAAAATATCATTTCTGTTGCTATTAAGAGTTTCAAGCATCTCCTACTTTAGTTTTAGTGCAAATAAAGTAGTTTAAGAAATTTGGAGATCATATGCCAAAAACCTCATTTTTGCCCAAACCGTAAAATCGTGAAAACCATAAGAATCAGCATTTATACCCTGTAAAACTTTACAAATAAGCTATCAATAAGTACATATAAATATAAGCTACATATCTTGTGATTTCTTTTTCTAAAAAAACTTATGTAAACAAATCCCCTTAACTTAATCCCGAAAATCGAAACACGAACAGATCGATCCAAAACGACGACTTGGGATCCCCGAAACCTAAAAATCAAAGAACATTACTTCACTATAATCTCGACTACTACATAAATACTGAATAAAAAATGAAATCGGATCCTTACCTCGATTTTAGAGAAAAACCCGAAAATCCTCAAATCAAAAATCTAATTTGCTATAACTATAGAGATTCTCCTCCTAACCCACGTAGCAACGTCAGATCCTTGATTTTGGCAACCGATGGCACGGATTCTTAGGGATAAAGAGGGTTGGTTTGAGTTCTAGAGAGAGAGAGAGAGAGAGAGAGAGAGAAATGGGATAACTTAGCATGTAAGTAAAGGATATTCTATTTATATCTAGTTTGACCCAGCCAGCCTCGTCGACGAAATGGAGTTCTCGTTGACGAGCCGAAGAGGGTCACTTGTGGCCGAGAACATTACTTTGTCGACGAGCCTGAGATTTCAGAATCTTTAAAAATCCCTCGGTATCTTCTCGTCAACGGATCCTTGCGTCTCGTCGCCGAGCCACAAAAGAGACTTTGTCGATGAGAAATGGAGCCTCGTAGATGAGCTCCGCTGTTTTATCCTTTTTACTTTCCCTCCTCTTTTCCTTTATTTATTTTTCGAATTCAGGTCCTTACAATCAATCAGCTTGCTACTATGAAAATAGTTTTTGATTATGAATTGCAGACCTTAATGCCTCATAGCTCCTTGCTAGAAAGTTGGGAGACTTTGGTTGTGATAGTTAATAATTCGGCTCCCAATGGAATTATTACTATGAACCAAGTAACTAGCAGCTTGTTGAATGAAGAAATTAGAAGAAATCAGTTGGCTCTTCTCATTCAAAGGCACTTGTGGTAGAAAAGCAGGGGAGAGGCAGAAACAAAAGCAGGTATTCTCACCGTAATGATAAATAAAGAGGCCGGTCCAACTCAGTTTCGGAAAAAAGATATTAAGTGCTACTATTGTCATAAAAAGGGGCATATGAAGTGCGAGTGTAAAAAATTGAAATTCAAGGAGCAAAACAAAGAGAAAAATTTTGAGAAAAAACATGATGACATAACTTCAGTTGCATTTGATGGTGATCTTATGGTTGTTTGGGATGAAAGTTGCATTGATTTGACAAGTCAAGAAACTGATTGGGTTATTGATTCTGGTGCGTCATTCCATGTTACTTCTCGGGAAGATTTCTTCACTTCTTATTCCAAAGTAAATTATGGAGTCGTTCGGATGGGAAATGAAGGTTTGTCACAAATTGTTGGCATTGGAGATGTTTGTTTGGAAACAAATCTTGGATGTAAGTTGGTGCTCAAAGATATGAGACATGTACCCGACATTTGGCCAAATTTGATATCTACCAAAAAGCTTGATGATGAAGGGTTTGACAACCATTTTGGTGATGGAAAATGGAAGCTCACAAAGGGTAATTTGGTGATGGCTAAAGGCAAGAAGATTGGTACACTCTATATGATGCAAGGTAAAATTGGTAATGATATTGTGAATGCAATTGAGAGTCACTCTTCCACTAATTTGTGGCATAAGCAGCTTGGGCACATAAGTGAAAAAGGAATACAGTTTTTGTTCAAAAAGAAGCTTCTACCCTGAATGAAAGGTACTTCTGTTAAAGCTTGTATTCATTGTTTGGCCGGTAAGCAACATAGAGCTCATTTTCATACAAATAATGTTATTAAAAAATCAAATGTTCAAGATTTGATACATTCCGATGTATGTGGTCCGTTGAAAGTTGAATCTCATGGTGGTGCACTTTATTTCATTAATTTTATTGATGATTGTTTAAGAAAAGTTTGGGCTTACACTTTGAAGACCAAAGATCAAGTTTTAGATGTGTTTATGCATTTTCAGGTTAAAGTTGAAAGGGAGACTAGAAAGAAGGTGAAATGTGTGCGCTCGGATAATGGTGGAGAGTACATTGGCCCATTTGATGCATATTCTTATAGCCAAGGCATTAGACATCAAAAGACCGTCAAGAAAACCCCTTAACAAAATGGAATTGTCGAAAGGATGAATCACACCATACTAGAAAGAATGGGATGTATGCTCTCTCATGCAAAATTTCCAAAATCCTTTTGGGGTGAAGCAATGAGAACGGCGGTGGACTTGATTAATTTGTCTCCTTCAACTCCTTTACTTGGTGAAGTTCTCAAAAAAATTTGGAAAGGTAAGGATGTCGATCATTTGAAAGTATTTGGTTGTCATGCAATTGTTCACATTCCAAAAGATGAAAGATCCAAACTTGATGATAAGACAATGCAATGTATTTTTCTTGGCTATGGGTATGATGAAATTGGATATAGATTGTGTGATCCAGTTGAAAAGAAAGTTGTTAGAAGTCGGGATGTTGTTTTCTTTGAAGATCAAACAATTGAAGATTTTGGCACGGTTGAGCAACCACAATCTAATGAGAATGATTTTGTTGACTTAGAGTCACCTTCTCTACCTTTGGCACATGATGAAAATATGGAAGATGTTCTTCCACCTCTTGAAGATGTTGGAAATGATGAAATTCCTAGTGATGTTGAAGATGAAAATGAGGGAGAGCAACAAGTTCAAGAGCAAGTTCCATTGAGAAGATCTTCAAGAAAGCCAAGACCTTTAACTAAATATTCATCAAGTGATTATGTTACTCTAACAGATCAAGGAGAGCCCAAAAGCTATCAAGAAGCCATGAACCATGAAAATAAAGTTGAATGGATGGAGGCTATGCAAGAGGAAATGAAGTTCATAGTTGACAATCACACTTATGATTCGGTTAAACATCCTCCTAGAAAGAAAGTTTTGAAAAACTAATGGGTGTTTAGGTTGAAAAATGATGGAAAGAATCTTCGGTACAAGGCTAGGCTTGTGGTAAAAGGCTTTGGTCAAAAAAAGGGAATTGACTTTGATGAAATATTCTCATTGGTTGTGAAGATGTCATCTATTTGGGTTGTTCTAGGCATGGCAGCATACTTGAATTTAGAAGTTGAACAATTAGATGTGAAAACTGCTTTCTTACATGGTGACTTGGAAAATGAAATTTACATGGAATAACCGAAAGGTTTCAAACAAAAAGGGAAAGAGAGTTTAGTGTGCAAATTAAAGAAAATTTTGTATGGTTGAGGCAAGCACCACAGAGATGGTACAAGAAATTTGATTCTTTCATGATTGATCATGGTTACTCAAAAACCTCTTCAGATGATTGTGTGTTTGTGAAAAATTTCCGGATGGTACTTATATTATTCTCTTACTCTATGTTGATAATATGCTTGTTGTAGGACAAGACTCCTCCAAGATTGATAAGTTGAAGTTGGAGTTGAGCAAGTATTTTGCTATGAAAGACTTGGGACCGACAAAACAAATTCTTGACATGAGAATTGTTCATGATCGTGAAAAAGGGAAAATTTGGCTGTCTCAAGAAAGGTACATTAAAAAAGTGCTTGAGAGGTTCAATGTGGATAAAGCAAAACCCATTGGTTGCCCACTTGCTACTCACTTCAAGGTTCATACAAAACAAAGTCCTACAAGTGGGAAGGGCAAGGAAAAGATGAAGAAAATTCCTTATGCTTCTACCGTTGGTTCTTTAATGTATGCAATGGTTTGCACAAGACCGGATTTAGCTCATGCTGTTGGAGTTATTAGTCAGTTTCTCTCTAATCCGGGAAAAGAGCATTGGTTAGCGGTAAAATGGATTCTCTGATACCTTAGAGACACTTCGAAGGTGTTTTTGTGTTTTGGAAATGGTAAATCTATGCTCCATGGATTGACGGATGCCGACATAGCTGGTGATGTTGATTCTAAAAAATCCACTTCGGGTTATTTGATGACTTTTGCAAGGGAAGCTGTGGCATGGCAATCTAAATTACAGAAAGGTGTTGCTCTATCTACTATAGAAGCTGAATTTATTGCCATTATGGAAGCTTGCAAAGAATTGCTTTGGTTGAAAAGATTCTTGAAAGAGTTAGGCATAGAACAGGAAAGGTATGTTCTTTATTGTAATAGCCAAAGCACAATTCATTTGAATAAGAATTCTCTCTTCTATTCAAAGTCAAAACATATTGATGTTAGATATCATTGGATTCGGGATGTGTTGGATAAGAAATTGTTGGAACTTGACAAAATTCACACCGATGATAATGGTTTGGATATGATGACAAAAGTTTTAGGGAGAAGCATGTGAACTGTAGAGTTTTGGCTGGATTGGTGGAGTCGTCCCCATAAGTCGGGAGGGGGAGATTTGATGGGTTTCCCTCCTTGTGGGGCGCAACAATTGGAAAGTGGTGTGTTTTTTTTATTTTTTATAAGGCTTGTTGGCTTCTCAAGGAAGCAGCTCTCATGCTTGTAGCAACAAGTCTCAGGCGCAGCAACAGCTCCAGCCCCTTCATCTCCTTTTCTCCATTTTTCTTACAGTAGCTATGGCTCTCCTAATTCTCTCTCCATTTTTCTTACAATAGCTGCGGCTCTCCTAGTTCTCTCTCCATTTTTTGGATTTTCACTCACACAAAACCTCCGTCAGCAGTAGTACCTCACCAGCGCTGGTCGCCTTCTTCACTGCAGTAGCCTGTTGCTGCTCTTCTCTTCTGCAACTACGGCCTTGGATTATCAACAACATTTTGAGATTTTTCTGGTTGAGCTTATTTTGGTTGGTTGCTTTGAGTTTTTTTTCAGAATATTTGGTGAGGTATCTACATCTTACTATATTTTTTTATACACTCTTGTGTATTTGTAAGGCTCGTGCCTTTTGTATCCACTTTGTACAACATATTTGGTGATAGTGGATTTGGACCGCCGTACCCTGTGGAAGTACCTCAACATTTGAGGGAACCACGTTAAATTTTGTGTGTCTCATTTTATTTATTATTTGCATTATGCCATTAATTTACGTGTGGGAATTGTTTCGCATATATAATATTTTTCCAACATATTATGCATGCAACAAAAGACAGTAAACAGAAAAGACATGAAGGGAAGCACAAAAACAAGGGGCGAGTATCTTTTATCATTGTATTATGCTCAAGCCTACTAATGTTGTCTATTCCTTTTTATTCTGGTTATTGTCAATTTTCATGATGGAATTTAATCATTTTCATTTCCATATTGCATATATGTCATTAATTGGAATCTTATTAATTAGTTAGCTTTAACTTCATTTTTCTCAAGCATAGAATAATTAATAGAGTCATAATATTACTCGCAGATACTAGAATTACTTAAAATGTAAGCAAGATAGTGCCGGAGGACATTTTCAAAGTTCCTGTTGCACTGGAGCGAGAAGGCTGTGCTATTGCTAATTACAACCTCCAAATATCACAAACTATTTTAGAGACAATGGTCACAGAGCAATCGTCACTGCATCAACCAGATCAAAATGCAAAATCTACCGACGAAAGGTGGAGTGGTGTGGAAAAAAATCAAGACTTGGTTCTAGTTGTGGCCAGTTTGATAGCAACAGTGACTTACCAAGCAGGCCTTACCCCACCTGTAACCATATGGAAGGAAAACATGAAACTGGACTACCATGTATTTTTAAAAAGAATAGCTCTCTCTGGGGTCCGAACAGATGTCCTGCCCTAACATACAATATTTTCATGTGTTCCAACACAGCAGGGTTTTTATCCTCTATCCTCCTCATATTGCTCATGTTTTTGGGAAAAAAGTCCTCAGCCACACTTCTTCTACCTACTGCCCTTGGCTCAATGATGGTAACTTGGCCTTATTAACAAGCATGTCAGCAGATGTGACCACCTTCTTTCTTACCTAGCTACCAACATGGATCTTTACTTTTATTGCATATGTAGTGATAACGCGGCACATTATTCTTAGAACCCTTGATAATGTAAGGGGAGGAATCCATGGGAGAATGTCTAAAGTTTGGAGGAAAAAGCCATCCTCGGAAGGTGTGTCCAAAGAAAATGCCTGACCTAGGCCCGTGATAGATTTTTCATGAATACCTTGTACTTTGTCTGATGTAATAAATTTTAGATAGGGAGTAGAGTAAATGAATATGTGTGTGCCCACTGCGTGAGTGTATTTTTCTTTCTGTCCTTTTCTTTTACTGTTCCAGAAACAGAACAAAGAACATAGCTATTTTTAGTATTTCATTAGTTTTGTTTGTGGAAGAAAATTGCAGGTTGTGTAAGTTAGTACAAATATTAATTCAGCCTTTCTTGAATATGACCATCTATTTATCGTATAGACTATTAACTTATTGTGTTTTGAAATAGCAGAACTAGGTGAGGTTTTCTTAAGGCCCTAAGTTCAAGTTTTGGCAGTGATTAGCAATAAATTATTCTTGGTCTATTTTTTTTTGTTTCAGACTTCTGTATTGAATTTAGACTTCCAATTTTCTGTCATATTAATTGTTATATGTGTCGCGTTAACTTTTGGGTAGCAAAAAAATGGCCTGCCGTCATTTTGGCACTGCATTATTGTTTCGCATGATTTGTCTAACCTTTGAAAATCCCAACCCGGTTTAAATTTTGGGAAATGCCTTTTTCGAAGAAGATGGTTTCGATTTTAAAGCTCAAAAAGGTTCATCAAGTGATTAAAAATATTGGGTTCTTTAAGGGAACTGGTGGTCTAAAAATGGTCATCCGTCATTTAATCGAAACAATGAGCAAAGAGGGAACACATGAAATGATCCTTTCATTCATTTCTTTTGGAGATGTATATAACCATCAGGCATAATATTTCTTTATAGCATCAAAGTTAACAGGGTGCAATAGGTTGGTTCCGTCCATATTTGCTAACAGTAGGAGGCCTCCTGAGAATGCCTTCTTTACCACGTAAGGCCCTTCATAGTTTGGTGTCCACTTTCCACGAGGGTTCGTATGAATCGGTAAAATCTTTTTCAGTACTACGTCCCTCTCCTGAAACTGTCGGGGCCGCACTTTTCGGTTAAACGCTCTTATCATCCTTTTTTGGTACAATTGTCTATGGGCTATAGCGGTCATCCTTTTCTCCTCGACCAAGTTTAACTGGTTCTTTTCCTCTTCCTTTAGTGGTGCCCCGATTTTCATCTGCTTGGGTTCTTCCTCAGTTCCCAATTTAATCATAACAGTGGGATCGCTACTAGTCAAGGTTGGTTTTTCATCGGATTTTAACATTCTTTCCATTTCAAGGGACAAGTTTAGTTCTCGATCTTCAACTTCGGTTTCATGGATTAGATTTTCAAAGTTAATGTCAATTACTTGGCGAGGGATTCTGGTGTTGTTATTTTCTTTATTCATGCATGAAATTAACAAACAAATTTTGACAGTTGATTTCCAAAATGCACATAAATGACAAGGAATGCATGATTCATTTTCATTAAGGAGCTTCCCCGATTTTTCAGTGGCTAGGGGAATACAAAAGAAAAACAGAACTAAACAAATCCTGAAAAAAAGATCATTACATGATGATATTTGGTAAATCAAAAGAACTCCAATTTTAAAGTTGTACTCCTGGTTTGAGATGATGGATCCACTCTGTAGAAGTGTTCAAGGGGATTTCAGCATCCAAAGCCAAACGATCTAGGTTGGCTTCTTGTGACTTTCTGAGTTCTACCCCGACCATACCAATTTGGTCTCCCTCATAATTGGGTAAAAGGTTTCCTTGAATGCCCGTCGGCTTGTCATCAAAGGCCAGCCACCCTGCATCCTTCAATGACTGAACTTTATATTTGAAAGCCCAGCACTGGTTAATGGAGTGGCCCGGAGAGTTTGCTTGGTATGCATAGCAGGCATTAGGATCAAACCATCATGGTGGGGGATCGGTGATGGGAATGGCTGGTATGGTCGTCACCATTCCTCTGTCACACAGTTGAGGAAACAAGTCGGCATAGGGCATTGGGATTAGGTCAATCCTTCTAACATTCCTCGGTGCATCCCTTTCTCGAACTTGATTGTTTGTTGGTGCTGGTCTTAGTCGGGGGGTTGCAAACTGGGGCCTCGAGCCCATATGTAGTGTTTGGTTCACTTTTGGTTCCATGTAGAAATTTCCCCTAGGTTGTTGACTTCGGCTTCTCTGCCTTAGGCTCCTGATAGACCCCTGTATCATTTGGGTCTCTTTTTCCTTTTTACATTTGACCCACTTCTTGCTTGGGCCGTTATCGATAGTGCCAGTCTTTATTCGTCCAGCTTTGACGTCGGCTTCCACTCTGGCCCCTACCGCCACAATGTTCGTGAAGTTATGAGGGGTGGACCCTACCAGATGTGAACGGTAGGGATTAACGTCCCTACGAACATCGATATTGCCTCACAGTCGCTGACCGGAGGGTCCACTTGAGTGGTTGCGTCTCTCCAACGGTGTGCATACTTCTTGAAAGTTTCTGTTGGCTTCTTCTCTATCTCAGAAAGAGAGATCCTGTCCGAAGCCATTTCCAGAAAAATGAGTATCCTGAAGGGGCATCCAGTAATGATCGGAGGACTATTAGAAGGTTGGCCATGGGTTTTTTCTTAGATGGTGAGGTTTTGTACAAAAGAAATCATGACATGACCCTCCTATGGTGTGTAGAGGCACAGGAAGCCTGACAAGTCACGCGTGAGGTTCATGAGGGAGTCTGCGGTACCCATGCTGGAGGCCACTCATTGGCACAAAAAATACTTAGGAGTGGGTATTATTGGATGACCATGGAGAGAGATTGCATTGACTACGCCCGAAAGTGCCATAAGTGCCAAGTTTACAGTGATCGGATCCAAGTCCCACTAGCCCCACTTCATGTTCTCTCCACACCTTGGCCCTTTTCAGCCTGGGGCATGGATGTGATCGGGGGCCAATAAGCCCAAAAGCCAATAACGGACACCGTTTCATCTTTGTGGCAATCGATTATTTCACTAAATGGGTAGAAGCCGCCTTGTATTCCAGTGTCACAAAGAATGTTGTAAGTCGTTTCGTCAAAAGAGAGTTGATCTCCCGGTACGGAATCCCTGAGAGAATAATCACGGATAATGCCAAGAACCTGAACAACGCAGTAATGACCAAGCTATGCAATCAGTTCAAGGTTAAGCATCACAATTCAACGCCTTATAGACCACAGATGAATTGCGTGGTGGAAGCAGCCAACAAAAACATTAAGAACATTTTGGAGAAGATGACAGAAACTTACAGAGATTAGCATGACAAGCTTCCCTTCGCCCTAATGGCTTACAGG
This sequence comes from Malania oleifera, assembly GCF_029873635.1. Lineage (NCBI taxonomy): Eukaryota > Viridiplantae > Streptophyta > Magnoliopsida > Santalales > Ximeniaceae > Malania > Malania oleifera. Next base: position 133,740,995 of record NC_080418.1, read on the forward strand.
ACTACCACCAGAACCTCCACGGGCGCTACTCCTTTCTCTTTGGTGTACAGAATGGAGGTAGTGGTCCCTGTAGAAGTTGAGATCCCATCTCTAAGAGTTTTAAAAGAAGTAGAGTTGGCTAAGGCAGAGTGGGTACAATCCCGGTATGACCAGTTAAACTTGATCGAGGAGAAAAGGATGGCCACCATGGCCCAAAGAAGGATGATGAGAGCGTTTAACCGAAAAGTGCGGCCTCGACAGTTTCAGGAGGGGGACCTTGTGCTGAAAAAGATTTTACCGATTCATACAGACCCTCGTGGCAAGTGGACACCAAACTATGAAGGGCCTTACGTTGTAAAGAAGGCGTTCTCAGGAGGTGCCCTACTGTTAGCAAATATGGACGGAACCGACCTATTGCACCCTGTTAACTCTAATGCTGTAAAGAAATATTATGCCTAATGGTTGTATACATCTCCAAAAGAAATTAATGAAAGGATCACAGTGTTATTTCATATGTTCCCTCTTTGCTCATTGTTTCGATTAAATGACGGATGGCCATTTTTGGACCACCAGTTCCCTTAAAGAACCCAATGTTTTTAATCACTTGATGAACCTTTTTGAACTTTAAAATCGAAACCATCTTCTTCAAAAAATTCATTTCCCAAAATTTAAACCGGGTTGGGATTTTCAAAAATCAGACAAATCATGCGAGACAATAATGCAGTGCCAAAATGACGGCAGACCATTTTTTTCTGCTACCCAAAAGCTAGAGAAAGAAAACACCCCTTGATACCCTCTATTGTGCCCAAAAATATTTAATCTTTCGTTTAAACCCGCCAAAGGATCGCACCCCACACTGGGGCAATTTTGGAAAGACCGATCTCGAACAAAGCCTAAATAAATATATAGAGGCACGATTCCCTATAAAAAAGAAAGGAAAATGATGCAAAAGAACAAGGGGAAAATCAAAGCACAAGAAGGGCAGGAGATATGCGTCGTTTGTGATTTTTGGCCAATTCACCCTTTGGTAAAATTCATAAGTTCGAGCGTCATGCACCCTTTCTTCTTTAACCAATACCCATAACCTACATTACAACCCGAATGAAAAGACCTGACCAAATTAGCATCTGTTGTTGCCTCAAATGATTTGTCAGACTCAATTTTGAGTCTAAACTACGTAATGACCTGATCTTGAAAAGGTATGTAGGCAGCTTGTTCAAAAGGACGAGTTCGGTCAAACTCTTGCAAAAATGTCTCACCCCAAACTGGGGTAGAATTTGTTGCCATGGGATGGGTTTTTGAGCCTTGGTTTCCTTATTCTTCTGAAAACCTAAATCCCCGAGCCTACGTTTTGTCCCGAGTCTTAAAGACCATCCAGAGATTGAAATGTGAAGCAAAACACCAAAATAAGCCTTGAGCAAACAATGGACCTAAGTGCACTATTCAACCTTACAGTACCAAAAAGGTCAGTCTCCTTCTAGTTGAAATTAGGGCAGTTATCGCAAAAATAAGAGATTTTAGTTTTCAAAAATTAATGTCGATACCCTTTAAGAATAGGGAATGTTGTTGTGAAACTTATCTTTTTCTTGAATAAATTTTGAATGTAACAGAACAACTATTTCGCACAGCTTGACGTCTTGATTCAACACATTAATGACATAAATGCATGATTATTCTCATTGTTAGGAATTCCCCGTTTACTGAGGTCAAAAATCAGGAACCCAATACACCAAGAGGGTGTTCAGGCACCAATGGGGAGCCTGAAGCATGTCAAACATCGGTAATGAAGGAATGTTTGGTCAGATTCGGCGTACTCCTTCGAGTTTTCGGAATCACTGGAAGCGTTAGTGATTAACTGCAAGGTTAGATTTGAACAATCCCTGAATTTGGAAGATCATGGAAAGTACTAACAGCCAGACACTGGGGCAGATTTTGAGTATCTTTTGAAATCTGAAGTGCCGACAGCCAGACGCTGGGGCGGAAATTGAGTATCTTTGGATTTTGAGGAAAGTGTTGACAGCCAGACACTATAATAAATATTGAGTATCTTTTGGAAAATACCAACAGTCAGACACTGGGGCAGATTTTGAGTTCCTATAAAAATTTGAAAATGGTTAGAGTCGTGCCAAGAAAACACTGGGGTAGATTCTGAGACCCTTTTGTGATCTGAAACGCAGTAAAGACTAATAGCCAACGAACGAAACTGGGGCAGTTGTTGGGTTCCATAAAGGCGAAGTTGGGTATCGTCGTGCCAGACTAGAACTTAAAAGTTTGGCCAAGATCTGGGATCGAGAAGAAAGGCCATGCATCCTCATACATTTCATACATACATTCACCCTCATGCAAAAGGCGTTCCCATTATAGGTAGCAGCATACAAACATATCATGTAAGGGGCATTATGTATATATAACAACATGCCCCTGCATTCAAGCATCGCAATTTAGTAACATGCATACATATAGCAGTACAGCACCATTCATTCGTACTTGCCTGGTTGAATAAATTTTTGATTAATCCTATCGCATTCATAGCCAACCATCATAGGGGTTTGGTCATTATACCCCCATGGCCCAAATTTTTACATCCATAACAAGCCATTCGGAGGATATTATAACCCGGTTCGGTGTACTAGCAATACTATTATCCTCTGTAAAAAAAAAAAAAAAACACCCAAATTTTATTAATTTCCCTCACTTATGGCAGAGGAATACCGTGGTTATAGTCATGGTCCTGGGAGATTACAACCAAAACTCTTCCAAAACCCACAAAAAAAAAAAAATAAAAATTCTGACCTTTTCTAGGTCACGTACACACAAATTTTCATTTCAGGTTGAAGAACGAGAAGTCGGACCTTTTCCATGCACCATGGTTTTGAGCTGTTTTTGCTCTCGCTGGATGTCCTCCCGGCTTTTCTCTAACTCAACTATTCTAGGCCTAAGGTCGTCGGAGTAAACTACCACCATTTTTCTCAAATCATCGATCTCCCGTTTTAACATCATATTTTCTTACCTTAAGTTTCTCCATTTCTGCTGTTCCTCTTAGTATTTCGTCCGTAAGGCGTAGGTTTCATTCCCAAGAAGGGTCAAGGTCTCGTTCTGTCTCTGCAAGCGACGGACAAGGTGAGATGTCGAAGACATTGCCTGGGTACTGTGATAGAGTGCCTGATTGACTATGCCTACATCGGACATTGTGGCCAATACTGCCTCATTCCTCAGCATTTCTTTTTGGAACTGAGGAGAGAGCTGGAAGGAATTGAGAACAGTAGAACAGGATGGCACCTATGGTACCACATTCAAATCAGGAACCTGCTTAGAAGATGAAGCCCCAGCCATGAGATACGGTTAAGAGTATTGAGAGATTTGAGATGGTTAAGGTACGGTTTCTCGTAACAGAGGATGACCAAAGATAGGTTATAGTCACGCGTGGAGTTTGCCTGTGGTGTTTAAGTGTGAGAGGAAGTCTGCTTAAATAGAATAAAAAGGATTGCCATGCTGAGTGTGTATCTGACAAGAGGACGAGAGAGGCGACGTGCATCGAGAAGCCCCCAAAGGTTATGAGCGAGGTAAGCTATGGGAGTTGTGCAATCCCCTCAGTGGAGGATAATGTTCACATGGCGGCAAAAAAAATACCGAGGCTCATTTTGAGAGACGTGGAGCAGTCATAATATCTAAACCCGAGGAAAAAGAAAAAGAAAAAAAAAATGGGGGGGCGCATTTATTCTTAGGGCCTGTTTTTTTAAAAAGAACCCGAAGCCGGTTTGTTTTGCACAAAGCCCAACTATTTAAATAAACTCGGGTTTTATTTTTGAAAAGGGAAAGTGGGCTGGCCTGTTTTAAAAGACTTGGGCTCTGTTTCTTTCTAAATTGGGCCGACCTAGTTTTAAAACTTAATCCAAGCCCAACCATTTTAATAGACACGAGCTTTTGTTTTTTAAAAAAGTGGGCCGACCTCTTTTAAAAATGACTTGGGCCCTATTTCTTTTTGAATTGGTTCGGCCCGGTCTTGAAACTCAATCCAAGCCTAACCATTTAAATAGACACGGAGTTTATTTTTTAAAAAAAGTGGGCCGGCCTGTTTTAAATGACCTGGGCTTTGTTTCTTTCTGAATTGGGCTGGCCCAGTTTTAAAACTCCATCCAACCCTAACCGTTTAATTAGACACAAGCCTTATTTTTTAAAAGGAAAAATGGGCCGGCCTGTTTTAAAAATGACTTGGGCCCTATTTCTTTCTGAACTGGGCTGGCCCATTTTAAAAATCAAAGCCCATTTTTTGAAAACAAACTCGGGCCCAATTCACTCAAGCCCTTCCCAAAGACCACACGTGACTTGAACACGTGATAGAGCCCATGTGGCTCACTCGTGATCCCCCAAATTCACTCGACTCGAAGACGAGCTGACTCATCCTCGACCTCACCACCCCAACTGAAACCCTAATGAAACCCTAACCCTAACTTCCAAACCAGAAACCTTAAATACCTAAAGCCCTAAATTTTCACACAAGTAACAACCAGTAATCAAGCATGCACAACATTGAAAATATATGTATATAAAGAGAAGAAAGAAAAAGCTTATCTCCTTTGGGGAGTTCGAAACAACTCCCTTTGCATCTGTGCGGATCTTCCCTACCAGGGCACTCCCGGTGATCATCATTTGTCTGGGCTTCATGCGAAAACAAAATAGGAGGCCGATCGGAGCTGGATCACCTCTAAAGATGTTTGGGATCTTAAGTTCGCCAAGATCTAAGGTCTCTGAAGAACAGTATATAGAGAGAGAGCTTGGAGATAGGAAAGAGTAGGAAAGAAATTACAGAGGGGCTAGGGTTTTAAGTTTGCAGCAAATAAAAGCAGAGCACAGAGATTGAAAGAGGAGAATAGAGAGGGTGAAAGAAGAGCGAAGAGAGAAGAGAGAAGAGAGAAAGAGAGGGTGTTCGAGAGAATGAAACACAGGGAAATGAACAGAACAAAAAAATTAGGTTTAAATATCTAAAGCCCCGGAGCCAAAGGATTCAACCACGTGGCAATCCGCCGTCCATTTGATCAAAGAGTCTGCGTGGCCACCCTGATCATCGCATAACCTGTGTTTTCCAAGGATGGTCAGGATTGTGCCATGCCTTGATCCGGGTCACATTTGACCAGCCACTCAGTCACCAACACGTGGCTCATTCTCCCCCACACACAAAAAGTCTGCGTGGCCACCCTGATCACCACACGATTTGTGTTTTCCAAGGATGGTTAGGATTGTGCCACTCCTTCATCCGGGTCACATTTGACCAGCCACTTAGTCACTCAAACGTGGCATCTCTCCTTAACCAAACGATCTGTGTTTTCCAGGGACGGCTTGGATTGAGCCACATCATTAATCCACACCCGCATACACCAGCCACTCAGTCATTGACACGTGACACCCCTCCTCAACCACACGATCTGTGTTTTCCAAGGATGACTTGGATTGAGCCACGTCATCGATCCACATCCACATACACCAGCCACTCAGTCACTGACACGTGACATCCCTCCTCAACCACATGATCTGTGTTTTCCAAGGACCGCTTGGATTGAGCCATGTCATCGATCCACACTCACATACACCAACCACTCAATCACTGACACGTGGCACCTCTCCTTAACCGCATGATCTAGGTTTTCCCTGGACAAACCAGATCATGCCACGTCTTCGATCTGGGTCACCCTCTATCTTCCTTTTTTCTGATCGGCACATAACCTTACTCAGAAGACGACACGTGATTAGTTGTATGGCTTGGCTAAAATAGGTGTCTTTTATCTTTATAGGCTTGTTGCTATAGATAACATAGGAGAGTTCCTATTGTTACCCCAAAGCAACAAGACCTATAAAGAGGGGCAGCTGTAGACACCCTAATTTTAACCAAGCCTTTCCGAGGAGACCTCATGTCAAAACCTTCCCACACTGGCTGTGGACCCCACACATTCTTGTAGGTCCCACACTAGTTGTGGACCCCACACATCCTTGTAGATCCCACACTGCTTGTGGACCCCACACATCCTTGTAGGTCCCACACTGCTTGTAGACCCCACACACCTTTGTAGGTCCCATATTGCTTGTGGACCCCATATATCTCTATTGGGCCCCACATATGTTGTTGGCCACACATCTCTTGGTACACTAGCTCAGAGTCCTACATCCGATGCACGTTACTCCATCTGGTACGCTAGCTCAGATTCCTACATCCGATGCACGTTACCCCATCTGGTACGCTAGCTCGGATTCCTACATCCGATGCACGTTACCCCATCTGGTACGCTAGCTCGGATTCCTACATCCGATGCATGTTACCCCCTGGTGCGCTAGCTCAGATTCCTACATCCAGTGCACGTTACCCCCTCTGGTATGCTAGCTCGGATTCCTACATCCGATACACCTTACCCCCTCTGGTAAGCTAGCTCGGATCCCTACGTTCGATGCACGTTACCTCTTTTGGCATGCTTGCACTTGCTAGCTCAGGTTCCTATGACCCTCAAATGGCTCGTCGACCCCACATAACTTGTGGGCCCCCCACATATCTTCATCGGGGCCCACATGTTTTATGGGCCCCACCTCTCTTGGTACGCTAGTTCGGATTCCTATATCCGATGCACGTTACCCCTTTTGGTACGCTAGCTCGGATTCACATATCCGATGCCTTGCTAGCTCGGGTTTCTATAACCCTTAAATAACTTATGGACCCCACATGGCGCGTGGGCCCCACACATCTTCGATGGGCTCCGCACAGCTTCTAGAACCCTCATATTATTATTATTATTATTATTATTATTATTATTATTATTATTATTATTATTATTATTTATTTTAATTTGTCAAATGCAAGCATATTTTGTCCCCCTATCATCATTCATCACATGTCATGTTTTCTCCCTTTATCATTCTTCCCATGCTATATTCCCTTCATCATTCTTCATCCCATACTTTGTCCCCCCATCATCACTCACCACATGTCATGTTTCCTCCCTTTATCATTCTTCCCATACTATATTCCCTTCATCATTCTTCATCACATACTTTGTCCCCATATCATCACTCACCACATGTCATGTTTCCTCCCTTTATCATTCTTCCCATACTATATTCCCGTCATCATTCTTCATCCCATACTTTGTCCCCCCATCATCACTCATCACATGTCATGTTTTCTCCCTTTATCATTCTTCCCATACTATATTCCCCTCATCATTCTTCATCTTATACTTTGTTCCCCCCATCATCACTCACCACATGTCATGTTATCTTCTTTTATCATTCTTCCCATACTATATTCCCCTCATCATTCTTCATCCCATACTTTGTTCCCCCCATCATCACTCACCACATGTCATGTTTTCTCCCTTTATCATTCTTCTCATACTATATTCCCCTTATTATTCTTCATCACATACTTTGTTCCCTCCATCATCACTTACCACATGTCATGTTATCTCCTTTTACCATTCTTCCCATGCTAATTTCCCTTCATCATTCTTCCCCCCATACTTGGTTCCCCCCATCATCACTCCCTTATATCTTCTTTCCTATGCTTGCCCCAAGCTAAGTCTATAAATAGCCCTCTCATTCCAAGCACAAGGGAGGAGAGTTCTTGGTGGTGATAAGGAGAAGATTTAAAATATTGAAGTTTTCTATTATAAGTTTGTGAAGCTAGTTTTTTTTTAGTGCTGAGTCACCCCATTTGAAGAAGGCACTCCATAGTGCCTCGAGTCAGAACTCAAGAACAACTCTCGGGAAGACGCTGTAGAGCGGCTCTAGTAGACTCACCAACAGGAAAAGAAGACCGGAGTGGAGGAAAAAAAAAGAAGATCAAGCAGTTGATTGATCCCGTTTCCTGCTGGTACCGGGTCACTCCATTTGAAGAAGGTACTCCCTAGTGCCTCGAGTCGGAGCTCAAGAACAACCCTCGGGAAGGCGTTGTAGACTAACCCCTGCGGATTCACAGACAGGAGAAGAAGACCGTAGGAGAAAAAGACGATAGGTAAAACCAATGAACTTTCTCTTCCTATGTTACACCTCTGCCCCCCTTTCCCGAACTGACCTCTGCTGGCTTATTTGATTCTATTTCATTTCTCATTTTATTTTAAATGGCTTCTTTTTAACTCATAAAAAATAAAAAAAGAAATTTCATAAAAGACACAAAAATTCAAAAAAAATTGTCAAAGAAATTTCAAAAATTTTTAAGGCTTTGAAACTTATTTACATTTGAAAATTTTTGAAGAAAATCCAAGAAAGTTTCCAACATGTTTGGCAAATGTTAGATCTGTTTCCTTACATTCAAAATTTTCAAAAATACATTCTAAAGTCATGTCTTTAAAACTATGACTTTCATGATTGTTGTCTAAAATTCTATTATATTTGGAAGAACATTGGAAAACCCCGAAAAATCAATGGTCTCGACCAAGACCTTAAACTGGTTTTCCCCCAAACTGGTCAACATTTGACCGACTCACCATTCCCGAACTGATTCACCCTGGTTTTCTCCATTTCGCTTGTATATTATTGTTGTATCCATAAAATTCACAAAAATCATGAAATTTTCAAAAATTCCAAAAATATTTTCACATTTTGATTTCAACTGATTTCATTTGTGTTATTTTGAAAATTTGGGAAAAATCACAAAAATCATTTTCGCACTTAGAAAAAATCACAAAAATATCTTTTTAGGCATAAGAAAAAAATCATTCCAATCCCAAACAAATTTCAAAAACCTCCCGAAATAGTATTTTTGATACTTTAAAAAAAAAACCTATAGATTTCAAAATCCCCGGGAGCGTATTTTGTATCCTATTTTTGATTTTCCTTCCCGATGATTGCGACCAAGAGCATTGGCTCTTTGGGGTATTGGATTGTCCCGGTTCTGAGGGAATACCTATATAGTATTTTCATTTTTTTGACTTTTGAAAGGGAGTAATCTTTAAAGGCTTATTACATTTATTTCGGGAAAACTCTTTATTAATCTGGTACCGTTCGTAAGAACGGGCGTGTAGGGGGTGCTAATACTTTGCCCTTGTGTAACCATACTCCCGAGCCCAACTTTGGTGACGCAGACCGATTCTACCCCTAACGGGGTAGCAATCAAGTGTTCTAACCACACTTCAAAAGGTTAGTGGAGACTCCACCACACATCGTTTTCCATGAAAATTCACATTTTCAAAAGACACATTCATTTTTCCTAATTCGCAAGCCGAACCCATTTTTAACCAGAGATTGGTTCTCTGGGCCGGGTCAAATCGAAATAAGCCTTTTTGATTACTCCATTTCATTTTTGTACAAATTTGGTTGCATATACATGAATAATTGTGAATGCCTTGCTTGCTTTGGTATGTGAATAAGCATGTGTTTAGTTCTGTTTGTTTTTTCTAAGCATGTGATTAGAAGTACCTCGAATAAGCATGATGTTTTGTTTCCCTTGCTATTTTATTAAGCATGTATTTTGAATAATGGATGGATGTGGGGTCAGGGGTGTAGGTTGAAATGGTTAAACTTACACACTCTCACAGCTCTACACCCAGGCTTTCCCAGCTAGGATTAGAAAGGAGTGTAATAGTGCCAGTTCCTATGTGGCATGGCCTATGGGGACCCGCGAACCACTCTGCTCAGTGCGAGCTCTATTCGGACCTCTGTGAGGGAGGATGGAATTTCAATCTGGGAACCTTTTGTCTATAAGGATAGAGCTTAACCACACGTGGTCATCCATAATCCCTAGCCTAGGGTAGAGCCTTAGAGGAATCTATGTACATACCTTCCTCAGGGTCGGGACAGAAGCCACATCCGTCTCCACATGTTGTAATCCATGTCTGTTGTATATATGAAATGCCTTGTGCTTTATACTTCCTGCCTCCATGTCAGACATCCATATTACTTGGCCAATGTTTCAAAAAAAGCCTGATTCACTTAAAAGTCAAACTTTATCTCTTAAAGTACCCTACCTAGGGGAAAATGGATCATCCTTGAGATCATTGAGGTTTTTTTTTCCGGAACCTTGGCCAAATGATTAGTTAGGTTGCATTCCATGCATACATGTTTTCTCCAAGGGGCCGGTAATCACTCTTTGACTTCCAATCAGGCAAAGTTAAATCCAGAATCCCAACATTGAGCCCACTAATACACACCTTTACAACACTCGCAGAAAAGCAAAATCTATGGCAGAACAATTGGAAAGTCGTGTTCTAGGGATCGAGCAGGGGCAGGAAGAGCTGAGCAATCAGCTGAAGAAGATATTGGACCTACTACTGAACAAAGGGAAGACAGTCCAAGATCAGGATCATGAAGAAGAAAATGACCCTATCCACCCGCTCGATTTTATGCCAGTTCATGGGCAATCTTCTGGTCTGCCCCCATTCACCTCGAAGAAACCGCCGCATGACACGCCACCCTTTATCCCGGTAGTGACAGGAATGGGGATGCCCTCATCAGCAATTGCGGGTGTAGGGACAAGCAATACCGTGACGGAATACCGTTGTGACGAGCTGGAAGAGCGGCTAAGGGCCATAAAGGGGACTCGAACCGCTAGTACCACCAAACCCTCAGATTACTGCCTAGTGCCTAATGTAGTCCTTCCTCCAAAGTTTAAGATGCCAGACTTCGAGAAGTTTGAAGGGACCACATGCCCTCAGACCCACCTCCGGAAGTATTGTCAGTCGATGGCCGCCTATACCGATAATGAGAAGTTGATGATGCATTGTTTCCGAAGCAGTTTTACCAGGACAGCGGCTAGATGGTATGTCCAGCAGAATAAGGCCCAGATCCGTACGTGGGGTGACTTGGCTGATGCCTTCGAACCACAATATCGTCATATCTTGGAAATGGCTCCGGACAGGATCTCTCTTTTTGAGATGGAGAAGAAGCCAACAGAAACTTTCAGGGAGTATGCACACCGTTGGAGAGACGCAACCACTCAAGTGGACCCTCCGGTCAGCGACCGTGAGGTAATATCGATGTTCATAGGGACGTTAATCCCTACCGTTCACATTTGGTAGGGTCCACCCCTCATAACTTCATGGGCATTGTGGCGGCAAGGCCTAGAGTGGAAGCCGACATCAAAGCTGGACGAATAAAGACTGGCACTATCGATAACGGCCCAAGTAAGAAGTGGATCAAAGGTAAAAAGGAAGAAGAGACCCAAATGATACAGGGATCTATCAGGAGCCTAAGGCAGAGAAGCCAAAGTCAACAACCTAGGGGAAATTTCTACATGGAACCAGAAGTGAACCAAACACTACATATGGGCCCAAGGCCCCAGTTTGCAACCCCCCGACTAAGACCAGCACCAACAAACAATCAAGTTCGAGAAAGGGATGCACCGAGGAATGCTAGAAGGATTGACCTAATCCCAATGCCCTATGCCGACTTGTTTCCTCAACTGTGTGAGAGAGGAATGGTGATGACCATACCAACCATTCCCATCACCGATCCCCCACCACGATCGTTTGATCCCAATGCCTGCTGTGCATACCACGCAAACTCTCCGGGCCACTCCATTGACCAGTGCTGGGCTTTCAAATATAAAGTTCAGTCATTGAAGGATGCAGGGTGGCTGGCCTTTAATGACAAGCCGACGGGCATTCAAGGAATCCCTTTACCCAATCATGAGGGAGACCAGATTGGTATGGTCGGGGTAGAACTTAGAAAGCCACAAGAAGCCAACCTAGATCATTTGGCTTTGGATGCTGAAATCCCCTCGAACACTTCTACAGAGTGGATCCGTCATCTCCAACCAGGAGTACAGCTTTAGAACTGGAGTTCTTTTGATTTACCAGATATCATCATGTAATGATCTTTTTTTCAGGATTTGTTTAGTTCTGTTTTTCTTTTGTATTCCCCTGGCCATTTTGAAAAATAGGGGAAGCCATTAATGAAAATGATCATGAAGTCCTTGTATATGAGCATTTTGGACATCAACTGTCAAACATTTGTTTGTTAATTTAGCAGAATAAAGTAAATAACAACACCAGAATCCCTCCTCACCACGTAATGACATTAACTTTGGAAAATATAATATGTAAACCAGAAGTTGAGACGAGAAATAAACTGTCTGAAAGGAAAGAAAGAATGTTAAAATGCGATTGTGAAAAAAACCAACCTTTACTAGTAGCGATCCCACTGTTTGATTAAAACTGGGAAAATGAGGAAGAACCCACGCAGCATGAAAAATGGGAATATAAGGAAGAGGAAAGAACAGTTAAAATTGATTGAGGAGAAAAGGATGACTGTCATAAGCCCATAGACACTATACCCAAAAAGGGATGTAAGAGCGTTACCAAAAGTACGGCCCCGATGTTCAAGAGGGGGGAAAGAGACGGAAAAAAAGATTTACTGACGATTAATACCACACACTAGTGGCAAGTGGACGCCAAACTATGAAGAGCGTAAGTGGTAAAGAGGCATTCGCAAGAGGATGCACTACATGTTAGCAAATATGGAAGGAACACCAGGAACCCCCGTTACACTATGAATGCGTCAAAGAAATATATGCCGAATGGGTGTATACATCTCCCCAAAGAAATTAATGAAAGGATATTCATGTTGTTTCCCTAGTGCTCATTGTTTGAGTTAAAATGACGGATGGACCATTTTTGGACCACCAGTTCCCGTAAGGAACCCATATTTTTAATACACTTGATGAACATTTTTGAGCTTAAAGCGGAAAATAATCTTCTTCGAAAAAGTCATTTCCAGAATTAAACCAGGTTGGGATTTCAAAGTAAAACAAAATCAGTGCGAGGCAATAATGTCGTGCCAAAAATGACGGAAGGACATTTTTATGTCCCAAATGTGAGAGAAAGAAAAACTCTGATATCCCCTATGTGCAACAACTGTTTAATCTTCGTTTTACACCCGCCCAAGGATCACACCCCACACTGGGGCAGTTTGTTTGAAATACCGTCTCAAACGAAGCCACATAATAAATGGACAGGAGATCCCAGTGTCAAAAAAAAAAGGAAAATGATTCCAAAAAACAAAAAAAAAAACAAGGGGAAAATCAAAGCCAAGAAAGGCAGGAGATATGGTGTTTGTGATCTTTGGCCTACCCTTTGGTAAAATGTCATACGTTCGGCCTATGCAAACCTTCTTTTCTTTAACAATACCAATACATCATTACAACCAGGAAATGAAAAGACTGACCAGCTTGGAATGTGTTGCTAAAATGATTTGTTAGACTCAATTTTGGGTCTGGACTACGTAATAACCTGATCCTGAAAAGGTACGTAGGCAGCTTGTTCAAAAGGACAAGTTTGGTCAAACTCCTGCAAAAATGTCTCACCCCAAACTGGGGCAGGATTTGTTGCCATGGGATGGGTTTTTGAGCCTTGGTTTCCTTATTCTTCTGAAAACCTAAATCCCCAAGCCTACGTTTCGTCCCGAGTCTTAAAAACCATCCAGAGATCGAAATATGAAGCAAAGCACCAAAATAAGCCTCGAGCAAACAAGGGACCTAAAGGCACTATTCAACCTTATAGTACCAAAAGGGTCAGTCTCCTTCTAGTTGAAACTGAGGCAGTTGTCGCAAGAACAAGAGATTTCAGTTTTCACAAATTAATGTCGATACCTTTTGGAACAGGGGATGTTGTTGTAAAACTTATCTTTTTCCTGAATAAATTTTGAATGTAACAGAACAACTCTTTCAAACAGATTGACGTCTTGATTCAGCACATTAATGATATAAATGCATGATTATTCTCATTATTAGGAATCCCCTGTTTATTGAGTTAAAAAATCGGGAACCCAATACACTAGGAGGGTGTTCAGACCCCAACGGGGAGCCTGAAGCGTGTCAAACATCGGTAATGAAGGAATGCTGGGTCGGATTCGGAGTACTCCTTCAAGTTTTGGAAATCACTGAAGCGTTAGTGATCAACTACCGGGACAGATCTTGAACAATCCCTGAGCTTTGATGATCATGGACAGTACCGACAGTCAGACACCGAGGCAGAAATTAAACATCTTTCTAATTTTGAAGAAAGTACTGACAACCAAACACTATAACAAATGTTAAGTATCTTTTGGAAAGTACCAACAGTCAGACACTGGGGCAGATTTTGAGTGCCTGTAGAAATTTGAAAATGGTCAGAGCCGTGACGAGAAAAGCACTGGAACAGATTTCGAGACCCTTTTGGAATCCAAAATGCGGTAAAGACTAATAGCATATGGGTGAAACCGGGGCAGTTGTTGAGTTCCATTTCATGCATGCACTTCATGCATCCTCATGCATTTAGTGAAAGGCATTCCCATTATAGGTAGCAGCATACAGACATATCATGTAATGGGCATCATGTATATATAACAACATGCCGCTGAATTCAAGCATCGCAATTTAGTAACACGCATACATATAGCAGTAGACCACCATTCATTCATACTTGTCTGGTTGAATAAATTTTTGATTAATTCTTTTGCATCCATAGCCAACCAGCGTGGGGGTTTGGTCATTGTACCCCCATGACCCAAATTTTTACATCCATAACAAGTCATTCAGAGGATATTATAACTCAGTTCAGTGTACCAGCAATACTATTATCCTCAGTAATAAATAAAAAAAAAAAGAAAGAGAAAATACTCAAATTTTATTAATTTCCCTTACTTATGGCAGAGGAATACCGTGGTTACAGTCACGGTTCTAGGAGATTACAACCAAAACTCTCCCAAAACCCAAAAAAAAAAAAAAAAAAAATTTGACCTTTTCCAGGTCACATACAAACGGATTTTCATTTCAGGTTGAAGAACGAGAAGTTGGACCTTTTCCATGCGCCATGGTTTTAAGCCATTTTTGCTCCCGCTAGATGTCCTCCCGGCTTTTCTCTAACTCAACTATTCTAGGCCTAAGGTCGTCGGAGTAAACTACCTCCATTTTTCTCAAATCATCGATCTCCCGTTTTAACGTCATATTTTCTTGCCTTAAGTTTCTCCATTTCTGCTGTTCCTCTTAGTATTTCGTCCGTAAGGCGTAGGTTTCATTTCCAAGGAGGGTCACGGTCTCGTTCTGTCTCGGCAAGCGACGGACAAGGTGAGATGTCGAAGACATTGCCTGGGTACTGTGATAGAGTGCCTGATTGACTATGCCTACATCGGACATTGTGGCCAATACTGCCTCATTCCTTAGCATTTCTTTTTGGAACTGAGGAGAGAGCTGGAAGGAACTGAGAACAGTAGAACAGGATGGCACCTCTGGTGCCACATTCAAATCGGGAACCTGCTTAGAAGATGAAGCCCCAGCCATGAGATACGATTAAGAGTGTTGAGAGATTTGAGATGGTTAAGGTACGGTTTCTCGTAACAGAGGATGGCCAAAGATAGGTTATAGTCACGCGTGGAGTTTGCCTGTGGTGTTTAAGTGTGAGAGGAAGTCTGCTTAAATAGAATAAAAAGAATTGTCATGCTGAGTGTGTGTCTGACAAGAGGACGAGAGAGGCGACGTGCATCGAGAAGCCCCCAAAGGTTGTGAGCGAGGTAAGCTATGGGAGTTGTGCAGTCCCCTCAGTGGAGGATTATGTTCACAAGGCGGAGAAAAAAATCCCGAGGCGGATTTTGAGAGATGTGGACCAGTCATAATATCTAAACCCGAGGGAAAAGAAAAAGAAAAAGAAAAAAAGGAGGGGCGCATTTATTCTTGGGGCCGGTTTTTAAAAAGAACCCAAAGCCGGTTTATTTTGCACAAAGCCCAACTATTTAAATAAATTCGGGTTTTATTTTTGAAAAGGGAAAGTGTGCCGACCTGTTTTAAATGACTTGGGCTCTATTTCTTTCTGAATTGGGCCGACCCAGTTTTAAAACTCAATCCAAGCCCAACCGTTTTAATAGACACGGGTTTTTGTTTTTAAAAAAGTTGGTCGACCTCTTTTAAAAATGACTTGGGCCCTATTTCTTTCTGAATTGGTTCGGCTTGATTTTGAAACTCAATCCAAGCACAACCGTTTTAATAGACACGGGCTTTTGTTTAAAAAAAAAAGTGGGCTGGCCTCTTTTAAAAATGACTTGGGCCCTATTTCTTTCTGAATTAGTTCGGCCCGGTTTTGAAACTCAATCCAAGCCCAACCGTTTTAATAGACATGGGCTTTAAAAAGTGGGCCGGCCTATTTTTAAAATGACTTAGGACCTGTTTCTTTCTGAATTGGGCCGACCTAATTTTAAAACTCAATCCAAGACCAACCGTTTTAATAGACACGGGCTTTTGTTTTTTAAAAAAAGTGGGCCGACCTCTTTTAAAAATGACTTGAACCCTATTTCTTTCTGAATTGGTTTAGCCCGGTTTTGAAACTCAATCCAAGCCCAACCATTTAAATAGACACGGGGTTTATTTTTTTAAAAAAAGTGGGCCGGCTTGTTTCAAATGACCTGGGCTCTATTTCTTTCTGAATTAGGCCGGCCTAGTTTTAAAACTCCATCCAAGCCTAATTGTTTATTTAGACATGGGCCTTATTTTTTCAAAAGGAAAAGTGGGCCGGCCTATTTTAAAAATGACTTGGGTCCTGTTTCTTTCTGAATTGGGCCGACCCGTTTTAAAAATCAAAGCCCATTTTTCGAAAGCAAACTCGGGCCCAATTCACTCAAGCCCGTCCCAAAGACCACACGTGACCTAAACACGTGATAGAGCCCATGTGGCTTGCTCGTGATCCCCCGAATTCACTCAACTCACTTGACTCGAAGACGAGTTGACTCATCCTCGACCTCACCACCCCAACTGAAACCCTAATGAAACCCTAAACCTAACTTCCAAACCAAAAATACCTCAAGCCCAAAATTTCCACACAAATAACAACCAGTAATCAAACATACACAACATTGAAATATATATCTATAAAGGGAAGAAAGAAAGAACTTATCTACTATGGGAGTTTGAAAGAACTCTCCTTGCATCTGTGCGGATCTTCCCTACCGGGGCACTCCCGGTGATCATCATTTGTCTGGGCTTCACCAGATCTCTCCAGAGCTAACCGCGAAAACAGAATAGGAGGCCGATCGGAGTTGGATCACCTCTAAACATGTTTGGGATCTTAAGTTTGCCAAGATCTAAGGTCTCTAAAGAACGGTATATAGAGAGAGAGCTTGGAGATAGGAAAGAGTAGGAAAGAAATTACAGAGGGGCTAGGGTTTTAAGTTTGCAGCAAATAAGAGCAGAGCACAGAGATTGAAAGAGGAGAACAGAAAGGGTGAAAGAAGAGAGAAGAGAGAAGAGAGAAAGAGAGGGCGTTCGAGAGAATGAAACGCAGGGAAATGAACAGAACAAAAAAATTAGGTTTAAATATCTAAAGCCCCGGAGCCACAGGATTCAACCACGTGGCAATCCGTCGTCTGTTCGATTAAAGTGTCTGCGTGGCCACCCTGATCACCGCACAATCTGTGTTTTCCAAGGACGGTCAGGATTGTGCCATGCCTTGATCCAGGTCACATTTGACCAGCCACTCGGTCACCAACAAGTGGCTCATTTTCCCCACACACACAAAAATTCTGCGTGGCCACCCTGATCACAGCACGATCTGTGTTTTCCAAGGACGGTCAGGATTGTGCCATGCCTTGATCCAGGTCACATTTGACCATCCACTCGGCCACCAACACGTTGCTCATTTTCCCCCACACACAAAAAGTCTGCGTGGCCACCCTAATCATCACACGATTTGTGTTTTCCAACGACGGTTAGGATTGTGCCACTCCTTGATCCGGGTCACATTTGACCAGCCACTCAATCACTCACACATGGCACCTCTCCTTAACCACATGATCTGTGTTTTCCAAAGACGGCTTGGATTGAGCCATATCATCGATCCACGCCCGCATACACTAGCCACTCAGTCACTGACACGTGACACCCCTCCTCAATCACATGATCTGTGTTTTCCAAGGACGGCTTGGATTAAGCCACGTTATCGATCCACATCCACATACACCAGCCACTCAGTCACTGACATGTGACACCCCTCCTCAACCGCACGATCTGTGTTTTCCAAGGACCGCTTGGATTGAGCCACGTCATCGATCCACACTCACATACACCAGCCACTCAATCACTGACATGTGGCACCTCTCCTTAACCGCACGATCTGGGTTTTCCCTGGACGGACCATATCATGCCACGTCTTCGATCTGGGTCACCCTCTATCTTCCCTTTTTCTGATTGACACATAACCTTACTCAGAAGACGACACGTGATTAGTTGTATGGCTTGGCTAAAATAGGTGTCTTTTATCTTTATAGGCTTGTTGCTATAGATAACATAGGAGAGTTCCTACTGTTACCCCAAAGCAACAAGACCTATAAAGAGGGGTAGCTGTAGACACCCCAATTTTAACCAGACCTTTCCGAGGAGACCTCATGTCAAAACCTTCCCACACTGGCTGTGGACCCCACACATTCTTATAGGTCTCACACTGGTTGTGGACCCCACACATCCTTGTAGATCCCACACTGCTTGTGGACCCCACACATCCTTGTAGGTCCCACACTGCTTGTAGACCCCACACACCTTTGTAGGTCCCACATTGCTTGTGGACCCCACATATCTCCATTGGGCCCCACATGTGTTGTGGGCCCCACATCTCTTGGTACACTAGTCATATTCCTACATCCGATGCACGTTAACCCATCTAGTACGCTAGCTCGGATTCCTACATCCGATGCACATTATCCCATCTGGTACGCTAGCTCGGATTCCTACATCCGAGGCACGTTACTCCCTGGTACGCTAGCTCGGATTTCTACATCCGATGCACGTTACCCCCTTTGGTACGCTAGCTCGGGTTCCTACATCCGGTGCACGTTACCCGCTGTGGTACGCTAGCTCAGATTCCTACATCCGATGCACGTTACCTCCGTTGGCATGCTTGTGCCTGCTGGCTCGGGTTCTTATAACCCTTAAATGGCTCGTGGACCCCACATTTCTTGTGGGCCCCATATATCTCGTGGACCCCATATATCTCCATTTAGCCCCACACGGTTTGTGTGACCCACTTCTCCTGGAACGCTAGCTCGGATTCCTACATCCGATGCACGTTACCCCCTCTGGTACGCTAGCTTGGATCCCTACGTCCGATGCATGTTACCTCTTTTGGCATGCTTGCACCTGCTAGCTCGGGTTCCTATGACCCTCAAATAGCTCGTGGACCCCACATGGCTTGTGGGCTCCCCACATATCTTCATCGGGCCCCACATGTTTTATGGGCCCCACCTCTCTTGGTACGCTAGCTCGGATTCCTACATCCGATGCACGTTACCCCCTTTGGTACGCTAACTCGGATCCACATATCCGGTGCCTTGCTAGCTCGGGTTCCTGTAACCCTTAAATGGCTTGTGGACCCCACATGGCGTGTGGGCCCCACACATCTCCGATGGGCTCCGCATAGCTTCCAGAACCCTCATATTATTATTATTATTATTATTATTATTATTATTATTATTTATTTATTTATTTATTTATTTTAATTTGTCAAATGCAAGCATACTTTGTCCCCCCATCATCATTCATCACATGTCATGTTTTCTCCCTTTATCATTCTTCTCATGCTATATTCCCTTCATCATTCTTCATCCCATACTTTGTCCCCCCATCATCACTCACCACATGTCATGTTTCCTCCCTTTATCATTCTTCCTATACTATATTCCCTTCATCATTCTTCATCCCATACTTTGTCTCCCCATCATCACTCACCACATGTCATGTTTCCTCCCTTTATCATTCTTCCCATACTATATTCCCTTCATCTTTTTTCATCCCATACTTTGTCCCCCCATCATCACTCACCACATGTCAGTGATTGAGTGGCTGGTGTATGTGAGTGTGGATCGATGACGTGGCTCAATCCAAGCGGTCCTTCGAAAACACAGATCGTGCGGTTGAGGAGGGGTGTCACGTGTTAGTGACTGAGTGGCTGGTGTATGTGGATGTGGATCGATGATGTGGCTTAATCCAAGCCATCCTTGAAAAACACAGATCGTGTGGTTGAGGAGGGCTGTCACGTGTCAGTGACTGAGTGGCTGGTGTATGCGGGTGTGGATTGATGATGTGGCTCAATCCAAGCCGTCCTTGGATAACACAGATCGTGTGGTTAAGGAGGGGTGTCACGTGTCAGTGACTGAGTGGCTGGTGTATGCGGGTGTGGATCGATGATGTGGCTCAATCCAAGCCATCCCTAGAAAACACAGATCGTGTGGTTAAGGAGAGGTGCCACGTGTGAGTGGCTGGTCAAATGTGACCCGGATCAAGGAGTGGCACAATCCTAACCGTCCTTGGAAAACACAAATTGTGTGGTGATCAGGGTGGCCATGCAGAATTTTTGTGTGTGGGGAGAATGAGCCACGTGTTGGTGACCGAGTGGCTGGTCAAGTGTGACCCGGATCAAGGCATGGCACAATCTTGACCGTCCTTGGAAAACACAGATTGTGCGGTGATCAGGGTGGCCACACAGACTCTTTGATCAAACGGATGGCGGATTGCCACGTGGTTGAATCCTGTGGCTCCGGGGTTTTAGATATTTAAACCTAATTTTTTTGTTCTGTTCATTTCCCTGCGTTTCATTCTCTTGAACGCCCTCTCTTTCTCTCTTCTCTCTTCTTTCACCCTTTCTGTTCTCCTCTTTCAATCTCTGTGCTCTGCTCTTATTTGCTGCAAACTTAAAACCCTAGCCCCTCTGTAATTTCTTTCCTACTCTTGCCTATCTCCAAGCTCTCTCTCTATATACCGTTCTTCAGAGACCTTAGATCTTGGCAAACTTAAGATCCCAAACATCTTTAGAGGTGATCCAGCTCCGATCGGCCTCCTATTCTATTTTCGCGGTTAGATCTGGAGAGATCTGGTGAAGCCCAGACAAATGATGATCACCGGGAGTGCCCCGGTAGGGAAGATCCGCACAAATGCAAAGGGAGTTCTTTCGAACTCCCCAAAGGAGATAAGGTCTTTCTTTCTTCTCTTTATATATATATATATATATATATATATATATATATATATTTTCAATGTTGTGTATGCTTGATTACTGGTTGTTACTTGTGTGGAAATTTAGGACTTTAGGTATTTAAGGTTTCTGGTTTGGAAGTTAGGGTTAGGGTTTCAATTCGGGTGGTGAGGTCGAGGATGAGTCAACTCGTCTTCGAGTCGAGTGAGTTGAGTGAATTCGGGGGATCACGAGTGAGCCACATGGGCTCTATCACATGTTTAAGTCACATGTGGTCTTTGGGACTGGCTTGAGTGAATTGGGCCCGAGTTTGCTTTCGAAAAATGGGCTTTGATTTTTAAAACGGGCTGGCCAAATTCAAAAAGAAACAGGGCCCAAGTCATTTTTAAAACAGGCCAGCCCATTTTTCCTTTTAAAAAATAAGGCCCGTGTCTAATTAAACGGCTAGGCTTGGATGGAGTTTTAAAACTGGGCCGGCCCAATTCAGAAAGAAACAGAGCCCAGGTCATTTAAAACAGGCCGGCCCACTTTTTTAAAAAAATAAGCCCCGTGTCTATTTAAATGGTTGGGCTTGGATTGAGTTTCAAAACCGGGCTGAACCAATTCAGAAAGAAATAGGGCCCAAGTCATTTTTAAAAGAGGTCGACCCACTTTTCTAAAAACAAAAGCCCATGTCTATTAAAACAGTTGGGCTTGGATTGAGTTTTAAAATTAGGTCGGCCCAATTCAGAAAGAAATAGAGCCCAGGTCATTTAAAACAGGCCGGCGCACTTTCCCTTTTCAAAAATAAAACCCGAGTTTATTTAAATAGTTGGGCTTTGTGCAAAACAAACCGACTTCGGGTTTCTTTTAAAAACAGGCCCCACGAATAAATGCGCCCCCCCCCCCTTTTTTTCTTTTTCTTTTTCTTTTTCTTTTTCCTCAGGTTTAGATATTATGACTACTCCACGTCTCTCAAAATCTGCCTCGAGATTTTTTTCACCGCCTTGTGAACATAATCCTCCACTGAGGGGACTGCACAACTCCCATAACTTACCTCGCTCACAACCTTTGGGGGCTTCTCGATGCACGTCGCCTCTCTCGTCCTCCTGTCAGACACACACTCAGCATGGCAATCATTTTTATTCTATTTAAGCAGACTTCCTCTCACATTTAAACACCACAGGCAAACTCCACGTGTGACTATAACCTATCTTTGGCCATCCTCTGTTACGAGAAACCGTACCTTAACCATCTCAAATCTCTCAACACTCTTAATTGTATCTCATGGCTGAGGCTTCATCTTCTAAGCAGCTTCCCGATTTGAATGTGGCACCAGAGGTGCCATCCTGTTCTACTATTCTCAGTTCCTTCCAGCTCTCTCCTCAGTTCCAAAAAGAAATGCTGAGGAATGAGGCAGTACTGGCCACGATGTCCAATGTAGGCATAGTCAATCAGGTACTCTATCACAGTGCCTAGGCAATGTCTTCGACATCTCACCTTGTTCGTCGCTTGCAGAGACAAAACGAGACCGTGACCCTCCTTGGGAATGAAACCTATGCTTTACGGACAAAACACCAAGAGGAACAGCAGAAATCGAGAAACTTAAGGCAAGAAAATATGATGTTAAAACGGGAGATCGATGATTTGAGAAAAATGGTGGCAGTTTACTCCAACGACCTTAGGCCTAGTATAGCTGAGTTAGAGAAAAGTCGGGAGGACATCCAGCGGGAGCAAAAACGGCTCAAAACCATGGCGCATGGAAAAGGTCCGACTTCTCGTTCTTCAGCCTGAAATGAAAATCCGTCTGTACGTGATCTGGAAAAGGTCATAATTTTTATTTTTTTATTTTTTTTAGGGTTTTAGGAGAGTTTTGGTTGTAATCTCCCAGGACTGTGACTGTAACCATGGTATTCCTCCACCATAAGTGAGGGAAATTAATAAAATTTGGGTGTTTTCTCTTTCCCTTTTTATTTATTTATTTGTTTATTTATTTATTTATATTTTTTTATTACTGAGGACAATAGTATTGTTGGTACACTGAACCGGGTTATAATATCCTTTGAATGGCTTGTTATGGATGTAAAAATTCGGGTCATGGGGGTATAATGACCAAACCCCTACGCTGGTTGGCTATGGATGCAACAAGATTAATTAAAAATTTATTCAACCAGGCAAGTATGAATGAATGGTGCTCTACTGTTATATGTATGCGTGTTACTAAATTGTGATGCTTGAATGTAGGGACATGTTGTTATATATATATGATGTCCCTTACATGATATGTTTGTACGCTGCTACCTATAATCGGAACGCCTTTTGCATGAGGGTGCATGTATGCATGAAATGTATGAGGATGCATGGCCTTTCTTCTCGATCCCGGATCTTGGCCAGACTTTTAAGTTCTAGTCTGGCACGACGGTATCCAACTTTGCCTTAATGGAACCCAACAACTGCCTCGGTTTCGTTCGTTGGCTATTAGTCTTTACTGCGTTTCAGATCCCAAAAGGGTCTTGGAATCTGCCCCAGTGTTTTCTTGTCACGACTCTAACCATTTTTAAATTTTTATAGGAACTCAAAATCTGTCCCAGTGTCTGACTGTTGGTATTTTCCAGAAGATACTCAATATTTATTATAGTGTCTAGCTGTCAGCACTTTCCTCAAAATCCAAAGATGCTCAATTTCTGCCCCAGCGTTTGGCTGTCGGCACTTCAGATTCCAAAAGATACTCAAAATCTGCCCCAGTGTCTGGCTTTCAGTACTTTCCATGATCTTCCAAACTCAGGGATTGTTCAAATATAACCTTGCAGTTAATCACTAACGCTTCCAGAGATTCCGAAAACTCGAAGGAGTACGCCAAATCTGACCCAACATTCCTTTATTACCGATGTTTGACATACTTCAGGCTCCCCATTGGTGCCTGAACACCCTCCTGGTGTATTGGGTTCCTAATTTTTGACCTCAGTAAATGGGGAATTCCTAACAATGAGAATAATCATGCATTTATGTCATTAATGTGCTGAATCAAGATGTCAAGCTGTGCGAAATAGTTCTTCTGTTACGTTCAAAATTTATTCAGGAAAAAGATAAGTTTCACAACAACATTCCTTGTTCTTAAAGGGTATCAACATTAATTTTTGAAAACTAAAATCTCTTGTTCTTGCGATAACTGCCCCAATTTCAACTAGAAGGAGACTGACCCTTTTGATACTGTAAGGTTGAATAGTGCCCTTAGGTCCGTTGTTTGCTCAAGGCTTATTTTGGTGTTTTGCTTCACGTTTTGATCTCTGGATGGTCTTTAAGACTCGGGACGAAACATAGGCTCGGGGATTTAGGTTTTCAGAAGAATAAGGAAACCAAGGCTCAAAAACCCATCCCATGGCAACAAATTCTACCCCAGTTTGGGGTGAGACATTTTTGCAAGAGTTTGACTGAACTCGTCCTTTTGAACAAGCTGCCTATATACCTTTTCAGGATCAGGTCATTACGTAGTTCAGACTCAAAATTGAGTCTGACAAATCATTTGAGGAAACAACATATACTAATCTGGTCAGGTCTTTTCATTCGAGTTGTAATGTAGGTTATGGGTATTGGTTAAAGAAGAAATGGTGCATTAGGCTCGAACTTATGAATTTTACCAAAGGGTGAATTGGCCAAAGATCACAAACGACGCATATCTCCTGCCCTTCTTGTGCTTTGATGTTCCCCTTGTTTTTTTGCATCATTTTCCTTTTTTTTTTTTGACGGGGAATCGTGCCTCCATTTATTTATTTAGGCTTCATTTGAGAACGGTCTTTCCAAAACTGCCCCAGTGTGGGGTGTGATCCTTGGGCGGGTTTAAACGAAAGATTAAACATTTTTAGGCACAATAGGGGGTATCAAGGGGTGTTTTCTTTCTCTAACATTTAGGTAGCAGAAAAATGGCCTGCCGTCATTTTAGCACTACATTATTGCCTCACATGATTTGTCTGACTTTTGAAAATCCCAACCCGATTTAAATTTTGGGAAATGACTTTTTCGAAGAAGATGGTTTCGATTTTAAAGCTCAAAAAGGTTCATCAAGTGATTAAAAATATTGGGTTCTTTAAAGGAACTGGTGGTCCAAAAATGGCCATCCGTCATTTGATCAAAACAATGAGCAAAGAGGGAACACATGAAATGATCCTTTCATTAATTTCTTTTGGAGATGTATACAACCATTAGGCATAATATTTCTTTACAGCATCAGAGTTAACGGGGTGCAATAGGTTGGTTCCGTCCATATTTGCTAACAGTAGGGCGCCTCCTGAGAATGCCTTCTTTACCATGTAAGGCCCTTCATAGTTTGGTGTCCACTTGCCACGAGGGTTTGTATGAATCGGTAAAATCTTTTTCAGTACTAGGTCCCCCTCCTGAAACTGTCGGGGCCGCACTTTTCGGTTAAACGCTCTTATCATCCTTTTTTGGTACAATTGTCTATGGGCTATGGCGGTCATCCTTTTCTCCTCAATCAAGTTTAACTGGTTCTTTTCCTCTTCCTTTAGTAGTGCCCCGATTTTCATCTGCTTGGGTTCTTCCTCAGTTCCCAGTTTAATCATAACAGTGGGATCGCTACTAGTCAAGGTTGGTTTTTCATCGGATTTTAACATTCTTTCCATTTCAAGGGACAATTTTAGTTCTCGATCTTCAACTTCGGTTTCATGGATTAGATTTTCAAAGTTAATGTCAATAACTTGGCGAGGGATTCTGGTGTTGTTATTTTCTTTATTCCTGTATGAAATTAACAAACAAATTTTGGCAGTTGATTTCCAAAATGCACATAAATGACAAGGAATGCATGATCCATTTTCATTAAGGAGCTTCCCCGATTTTTCAGTGGCCAGGGGAATACAAAAGAAAAACAGAACTAAACAAATCCTGAAAAAAAGATCATTACATGATGATATCTGGTAAATCAAAAGAACTCCAGTTCTAAAGCTGTACTCCTGGTTGGAGATGATGGATCCACTTTGTAGAAGTGTTCGAGGGGATTTCAGCATCCAAAGCCAAACGATCTAGGTTAGCTTCTTTTGGCTTTCTGAGTTCTACCCGGACCATACCAATCTGGTCTCCCTCATGATTGGGTAAAGGGTTTCCTTGAATGCCCGTCGGCTTGTCATCAAAGGCCAGCCACCCTGCATCCTTCAATGACTGAACTTTATATTTGAAAGCCCAGCACTGGTCAATGGAGTGGCCCGGAGAGTTTGCGTGGTATGCATAACGGGCATTGGGATCAAACCATCGTGATGGGGGATCGGTGACAGGAATGGCTGGTATGGTCATCACCATTCCTCTCTCACACAGTTGAGGAAACAAGTCGGCATAGGGCATTGGGATTAGGTCAATCCTTTTAGCATTCCTCGGTGCATCCCTTTCTTGAACTTGATTGTTTGTTGGCACTGGTCTTAGTCGGGGGGTTGCAAACTGGGGCCTCGGGCCCATATGTAGTGTTTGGTTCACTTCTGGTTCCATGTATAAATTTTCCCTAGGTTGTTGACTTCGGCTTCTCTACCTTAGGCTCCTGATAGACCTCTGTATCATTTGGGTCTCTTCTTCCTTTTTACCTTTGACCCACTTCTTACTTGGGCCGTTATCGATAGTGCCAGTCCTTATTCGTTCAGCTATGACGTCGGTTTCCACTCTGGCCCCTGCCGCCACAATGTCCATGAAGTTATGAGGTGTGGACCCTACCATATGTGAATGGTAGGGATCTTTTAACGTCCCTACGAACATCGATATTGCCTCACGGTCGCTGACCGGAGGGTCCACTTGAGTGGCTGCGTCTCTCCAACGGTGTGCATACTCCCTGAAAGTTTCTGTTGGCTTCTTCTCCATCTCAAAAAGAGAGATCCTGTCCGGAGCCATTTCCAAGATATGACGATATTGCGCTTCGAAGACATTGGCCAAGTCACCCAACGTACGGATCTGGGCCTTATTTCGCTGGACATACCATCTAGCCACTGTACCGGTAAGACTGCTTCGAAAGCAATGCATCATCAACTTCTCATTATCGGTATAGGCGGCCATCGACTGACAATACATCCGGAGGTGGGTCTGAGGGCATGTGGTCCCGTCAAACTTCTCGAAGTTTGGCATCTTAAACTTTGGAGGAAGGACTACATTAGGCACTAGGCAGTAATCTGGGGGTCTGGTGGTACTGGCGGTTCGAGTCCCCTCTATGGCCTTTAGCCGCTCTTCCAGCTCGTCACAATGGTATTTCGTCGCGGTCTTGCTTGTCCCGACACCCGCAATTGCTGATGAGGGCATCCCCATTCCTGTCACTGTCGGGATAAAAGGTGGCATGTCATGCGACGATTTCTCCGAGGTGAATGGGGGCGGACCAGAAGATTGCCCATGAATTGGCATAAAATCGGGCGGGTGGATAGGGTCATTTTCTTCTTCATGATCCTGATCTTGGACTGTCTTCCCTTTGTTCAGTATTAGGTCCAATTTCTTCTTCAGCTGATTGCTCAGCTCTTCCTGCCCCTGCTCGATCCCCAAAACACGACTTTCCAACTGTTCTGCCATAGATTTTGCTTTTCTGCGAGTATTGTAAGGGTATGTAGTAGTGGGCTCAATGTTGGGATTCTGGATTTAACTTTGCCTGATCGGAAGTCAAAGAGTGATTACTGGCCCCTTGGAGAAGAACATGTATGCATATATGCATGGAATGCAACCTAACTAATCATTTGGCCAAGGTTCCGGAAAAACCTCAATGATCTCAAGGATGATCCATTTTCCCCTGGGTAGGGTACTTTAAGAGATAAAGTTTGACTTTTAAGTGAATGAGGCTTTTTTCAAAACATTGGCCAAGTGATATGGATGTCTGACATGGAGGCAGGATGTACAAAACACAAGGCATTTCATATATACAACAGACATGGATTACATCATGTGGAGAAGGATGTGGCTTCTGTCCCGACCCCGAGGAAGGTATGTACATAGGTTCCTCTGAGGATCTAACCTAGGCTAGGGATTATGGACGACCACGTGTGGTTAAGCCCTATCTTATAGACAAAAGGTTCCCAAATTGAAATTTCATCCTCCCTCATAGAGGTCCAGAAAAAGCTTGCACTAAGCGGAGTGGTTCGCGGGTCCCTATAGGCCATGCCACATGGGAACTGGCACTATTACACTCCTTTCTAATCCTAGCTAGGAAAGCCCGGGTGTAGAGCTGTGAGAGTGTGTGAGTTTAACCATTTCAACCTACACCCCCTACCCCACATCCATCCATTATTCAGAACACATGCTTAATAAAATAGTAAGAGAAACAAAACATCATGCTTATCCAAGGTACTGCTAATCACATGCTTAGAAAAAACAAACAAAACCAAACACATGCTTATTCACGAATCAAAGTAAGCAAGGCATTTACAATTATTCATGTATATGCAACCAAATTTGTATAAAAATGAAAGGGAGTAATCAAAAAGGCTTATTTAGATTTGAGATCGGGATAATTCTTAATTAATCATTGGCTCAACTCTCAATATCCCCAACGGAGTCGCCAAACTGTCGCGACGTCCTGGACCCGGCCTAGAGAACCAATCTCTAGTTTAAAAATGGGTTCGGCTTGCGAACTGGGAAAAATGAATGTGTATTTTGAAAATGTGAATTTTCATGGAAAACAATGTGTGGTGGAGTCGCCACTAACCTTTTGAAGTGTGGTTAGAACACTTGATTGCTACCCCATTAAGGATAGAATCGATCTGCGTCACCAAAGTCGAGCTCGAGAGTATGGTTACGCAAAGGGAAGGTCTTAGCACCCCCTACACGCCCGTTCTTACGAACGGTACCAGATTAATAAAGAGTTTTCCCGAAATAAATGTAATAAGCCTTTAAAGATTACTCCCTTTCAAAAGTCAAAAAAAATGAAAATACTATATAGGTATTCCCTCAGAACCGGGGCAATCCAATACCCCAAAGAGCCAATGCTCTTGGTCGCAATCATCGGGAAGGAAAATCGAAAATAGGATACAAAATACGCTCCCGGGGATTTTGGAATCTATAGTTTTTTTCTTAAAATATCAAAAATATTATTCTGGGAGGTTTTTGAAATTTGTTCGGGATTATAATGATTTTTTCTTGTGCCTAAAAAGATATTTTTGTGATTTTTCCTAAGTGTGAAAATGATTTTTGTGATTTTTCCCGAACTTTCAAAATAACACAAATGAAATCAGTTGAAATCAAAATATGAAAATATTTTTGGAATTTTTGAAAATTTTGTGATTTTTGTGAATTTTATGGATACAACAATAATATACAAGCGAAATGGAGAAAACCGGGGTGAACTAGTTCGGGAATGGTGAGCCGGTCAAACGTTGACCAGTTTAGGAGAAAAACCAGTTTAAGGTCTTGGTCGAGACCATTGATTTTTCAGGGTTTTCCAATGTTCTTTCGAATACAATAGAATTTTAGACAACAATCATGAAAGTCATAGTTTTAAAGATATGACTTTAGAATGTATTTTTGAAAATCTTGAATATAGGGAAACAGATCTAACCTTTGCCAAACATGTTGGAAACTTTTTTGGATTTTCTTCAAAAATTTTCAAATGTAAATAAGTTTCAAAGCCTTAAAAATTTTTGAATTTTCTTTGACAATTTTTTTTGAATTTTTGTGTCTTTTATGAAATTTTTTTTTTTTTTTATGAGTTAAAAAGAAGCCATTTAAAATAAAATAAGAAATGAAATAGAATCAAATAAACCAGCAGAGGTTGGTTTGGGAAAGAGGGGCAGAGATGTAACATAGGAAGAGAAAATTCATTGGTCTTACCTATCGTCTTTTTTTCCTCCGGTCTTCTTCTCCTTTCTGTGAATCCGCAGAGGTTAGTCTACAGCGCCTTCCCGAGGGTTGTTCTTGAGCTCCGACTCAAGGCACTAGGGAGTACCTTCTTCAAATGGAGTGACCCGGCACCGGTAGGAAAAGGGATCAATCGATCGCTTGATATTCTTTCGTTTTCCTCTACTCCAGTCTTCTTTTCCTGTTAATGAGTCTACTAAGGCCGCTCTACAACGTCTTCCCAAGACTTGTTCTTGAGCTATGATTTGAGGCACTACGGGGTGCCTTCTTCAAATGGGGTGACTCAGCACCGATAGGAAACGGGATCAGTCGACCTCTTGATATTTACTCAAAAAAAACTAGCTTCACAAACTCATGATAGAAAACTTCAATATTTGAAATCTTCTCCTTACCACCACTAAGAACTCTCCTCCCTTTGTGCTTGGAATGAGAGGGCTATTTATAGGCTTAGCTTGGGGCAAGCATAGGAAAGAAGACATAAGGGAGTGATGATTGGGGGAACCAAGTATGGGGGGAAGAATGATGAAGGGAAATTAGCATGGGAAGAATGGTAAAAAGAGATAACATGACATGTGGTGAGTGATGATGGGGGGACAAAGTATGGGATGAAGAATGATGAAGAGAATATAGCATGGGAAGAATGATAAAGGGAGAAAACATGACATGTGCTGAATGATGATGGGGGGACAAAGTATGCTTGCATTTGACAAATTAAAATAAATAATAATAATAATAATAATAATAATAATAATAATAATAATAATAATAATAATAATATGAGGGTTCTAGAAGCTATGCGGAGCCCATCGGAGATGTGTGGGGTCCACACGCCATGTGGGGTCCACAAGCCATTTAAGGGTTATAGGAACCTGAGCTAGCTAGGCACCGGATATATGGATCCGAGCTAGCGTACCAAAGGGGGTAACGTGCATCGGATGTAGGAATCCGAGCTAGTGTACCAAAAGAGATGGGGCCCATAAAACATGTGGGGCCCGATGAAGATATGTGGGGGACCCACAAGCCATATGGGGTCCACAAGCCATTTGAGGGTCATAGGAACCCGAGCTAGCAGGTGCAAGCATGCCAAAAGAGGTAACGTGCATCGGACGTAGGGATCCGAGCTAGCGTACCAGAGGGGGTAACGTGCATCGGATGTAGGAATCCTAACTAGGGTACCAGAGGGGGTAACGTGCACCGGATGTAGGAATCCGAGCTAGCGTACCAGGGGGTAACGTGCATCGGATGTAGGAATCCGAGCTAGCATACTAGGGGGTAACGTGCATCGGATGTAGGAATCCGAGCAAGCGTAGCAGGGGGGTAAAGTGTACCAGATGTAGGAATCCAAGCTAGCGTATCAAGAGAAGTGGGTCCCACAAACCGTGTGGGGCCAAATGGAGATATGTGGGGCCCATAAGAAATGTGGGGTCCACGAGATATGTGGGGCCCATAAGAAATGTGCGGTCCACGAGCCATTTAAGGGTTATAGGAACCCGAGCCAGCAGGCACAAGCATGCCAAAGGAGTTAACATGCATCGGATGTAGGAATCCGAGCTAGCGTACCAGAGCGAGTAACGTGCACCGGATGTAGGAACCCGAGCTAGCGTACCAAAGGGAGTAACGTGCATCGGATGTAGGAATTCGAGCTAGCGTACTAGGGAGTAACGTGCATCGAATGTAGGAATCTGAGCTAGAGTACTTGATGGGGTAATGTGCATCGGATGTAGGAATCCAAGCTAGCATACCAGATGGGGTAACGTGCATCAGATGTAGGAATCCGAGCTAGTATACTAGATGGGGTAACGTGCATCGGATGTAGGAATCCGAGCTAGTATACTAGATGGGGTAACGTGCATCGGATGTAGGAATCCAAGCTAGCATACCAAGAGATGTGGGGCCCACAACATATGTGGGGCCTAATGGAGATATGTGGGGCCCACAAGTAATATGGGACCTACAAAGGTGTGTGGGGTCTACAAACAGTGTGGGACCTACAAGGATGTGTGAGGTCCACAAGCAGTGTGGGATCTACAATGATGTGTGGGGTCCACAACCAATGTGGGACCTACAAGAATGTGTGGGGTCCACAGCCAGTGTGGGAAGGTTTTGACATGAGATCTCCTCAGAAAGGCCTGGTTAAAATTGGGGTGTCTACAATATGATAATCAATATATATAGATGTGTAAAATTTTGTGGTGCATTATCCGGGTGGGTGGTAAGCATAGGAGGCGTGCCTGAAGGGTAGCGGAGGCAATGTGGTTACAAGTGCCGTCGCGTCATTGAGATTCGCAGGGTGGCGGGGACTTCGATTGCCTTGTATATGGTGAAGAGAAGGGATAGTAGGCTTAGTAGGGCTCAAAACCTACAACACCATTGTTATGAGCTATGTTTAACCAATTAAACTATAAGCCCCTACGAATATCTCTACATGCAATTCACTCACTTCTGGAAGAGTGCATGGAAGTGGATAATAGATGGATAGCCATAGTATTGACATTGATTACGGTATCTGTGAACCAGCTTGAACTACTAGCTTGAACTAATAATTAAATGGTCAAATTGGGTTATTATTAGTGTGATCACAAAATGTGGGGGTACCGAGTACCAATATGATCAAAATATGATAATTAAAAAACAATCGTTGATTAATAAATTCCTTAACTGAAGGATTAATTAAAAAAGCTAATAAAAAATAAATATCAAGGGAGATGTGTCTTAAGCCCTTAATATAAACTACTAATAAAGGCAGCCCAATCTATCTACTTGGAAATCCCATGAATTAGGTACAATGGATAATAACAAGTCATTGAATAATTTGTTTTGATCATCCTTATAGTGTTTAAATAGTGCAACTGTGATGATTGTGAGATTAAGTTTGTTTTTTTAACAAATCCACATCCTTTATTAGGTGGTGTTTAGTTACAGTTACAACCCATGTGAGTGACGAAGTGGAGCCACTTCCTAACTGAGCGAAAATTTTTTAGAGCACTCATGAATATCCAGGTATGGTGCATAACCTATTCGTACCAATACATAAGAATTTTGTGTTTAAATATATTATATGAATGATATGATTATAGTATTACGCTAAATGAATTTAGTTTGAAAATTTAATATTCACTAAATTCTTCGAAATAGCTTTATCTTTTACTTTTTCTTGAAATTTAT
Source organism: Malania oleifera (assembly GCF_029873635.1). Taxonomy (NCBI): domain Eukaryota; kingdom Viridiplantae; phylum Streptophyta; class Magnoliopsida; order Santalales; family Ximeniaceae; genus Malania; species Malania oleifera. The sequence continues at coordinate 133,773,841 of NC_080418.1, forward strand.
ATGTTATTAGATAATTAAATGACACATCTTTTATAGCTCTTGTGTTTGTGAGTGCACACAAAATTAAGCTAGCAGAGCATGGTGACTATATGCACCAAAAAATGTTCCTCCCACTCAACTTTTGATAGGTATTTGTATTTTTATTGAATATTATTTTTATTAATAGATATTTTTTTTTCTTTCTATTATATTTCTAACACTAGTTATAGGCTCTGGTGGATTTAAAGAGCTGCTTGAATCTCTCACATGCTTCAAGAACATCAGCCTCTTGATTCAGAGCAGCAACCCTTATGAATCCTTCGCCTGTTGGGCCAAATCCACTCCCAGGAGTTACAGAAACATGGATCTTTTCAAGGATTTCATCAAAAACATCCCACGAGCTCCGACCAGGGAATTGGACCCACACAAAAGGTGCATTTTTCCCTCCATACACTTTGAAACCAAGTGAGTTAAATGTGTCCACTATTAGTTTAGTATTGTTTTTGTAGGACTGAATAATGTCTTGTGTAGCCTGCAGGAAATAGTTGTCCTCGTTAACTTCTTCAATTTAAAGACTAGGGTTTCAGCATTAGAGAAGAAAGTAGAAGAACCTCACTTTCCAGCCCTTGGGTGAGAGGCAGGCCAATCCACCAACTTGAGCAATGATAGATGCACCGCTGAAACAAGTATTTGATATGCGTTTGAAGTCCTTGGCGATGGGAAATCCATCTGAATAGAGAAGCTCTTTAGGAACTACCGTCCAACCAAGACGAATGCGAGAAAACCCTGCTGTTTTTGAGAAGGAAGATGTCTCGATGGCAACCTAGAGTAAACATAAATGACAACTATTAGTTTGATCACTCGTGCAGTTTATTTCGTATGCACATGAAAATAAAAGTAGGAATAAAATTATCTGACGAAGCACATTTTAAGTATCTCCAATCATCTTCCCGTTACCTAGACCATTATGCAGTATACTAAAACATTTACATCGAGAGTTTTTTAATAGACAAACATAATAAAATTCATAAATGGCAGGCAGCAAGAGTGTGCAGGCCCAATTACAATCAAGGGAAACAAAAATTACAGAGCCAAGATCAAAGAGGTCAATCCATGATTTGAGATCTGAGGTAAAAATTCCACGAATCCAAAAATGTGAAGTTTATCTAAGCGAGTTTTTAAAGTTCTGTACTGACGGCTCTTGCTCAAAAGCACTCCTGTTCCTCTCCCTAAATGCACCAAAATACAAAAATGGCAAGCTATCCACCACAGCCTGGTATTGCAATCCCCTCCCCTTAAACTTCCAGCGATGATTCAGGGTTGTGACCAAGGCATAACCGAAGATATTTCAAGACAACTCCAGATTCCAAACTTACCCAAGCAGCAGGGCAGTGCACGGCATTAGTGAGTGTTCGTGCTTTCCCATCTCCCTTCCACACAAAGCATCCATTCACAGGAGTCATTCCTCTCTTTTGGAGATTGTCCTCAGTGAGAATATCCCCTCAAGAAGCTTTGCTCCTGTGCTTTCTCCATCTTCTTACACAATTATAGCTTGAATAATCACAAATTATCTCCAACACTGATTAATTTAATCAATTCTCCCAAGTCCCAACACACTGCTCACTATTTTGGCAGCAAGACAGAGGCATCAGATTAAATATCACAAAGCAAAACCCAAACATGCCACCAGCTCTTGGGAATTAAACTCATAGACTTCCCATCCACCAAATCAGACAAGGAACCCTTAACCACCAAGCAACCAACCCAATGGCCAAGGATATGGTCAGAGTCATGAAATTTATTCAAATGGTTCCTTTGGCCAATTATTTGCAAATAGCAAGTGTTTCGCACTGTCCTACTTTTTTAACACTTCATAAATAATTAATGTCATCAATGTAGTCAATATGCTAAATCAGAAAGCTTTGGTAATGCGTGTTAATCATGCAAAAAATAAATAAGTAAAGTTTTCATAGAAGAAATTTGTTCATAACCTTAAATAATGATCTAATATTTTTGGCGTTACATCCAAAAATTGAGAATAAAAAAACTAGAAACTAAAACTAAAAAACTGAAAACTAAAAATGAAAAGTAGCAATTAGTTATATTTTCCAACTTTTAAAAAAAAAAAATCTTAAACCTAATTGAAATACATATTCATTTTTGTCCTCGGATCAAATAACAATTAATTATTGTACCACCCTCCAATTATCATATTTTTTTCATCCTCAAATCCTAAGCAATTTAACAATATTGCTACTAAACCTTATAAATCTAGCATTTAAAAACAGAACAGTTAAGTAATTTAATGTCATTACTAATAGACCTAGTAAACCTAGCATTAAGAAACAGATTTAAACATTAAACCTTCAATCAATTCAAATATGCTCGGAATAATAAAAAATTCAAAGAATACAAACTAAAAGAAATTATTACAAACGAATAGAAATGAATTGATAATTATACATTTAAACTCACTCTCTTATACTCCAAGAGTAATCCCAGCATATATGAAAGTTGAAAAATGATCAAAATATTTTTTGAAAATGATTTTTCTTAAGAAATGTTATGGATATTTTAAAATTTTGCATTAAAGTCACATGAGAATTTTCCTTTGATTTTTTTTTTCATTAAGAAATTGTGTACACAATGATTTAATCCACAAAAATAAATTTTGGCTATTAAAGTATTGTGCCAACATGTTGTCACAACAACTAAAACCAAACGAATCTAATTTCCAAAAGAGTTGAACACCTAGAAGTAAAACTCAAAACAAAAACCAATTTCTTGATATAAAAGTATCATGATAATAAGGTGTGACAATTATTCAAACCTGGAAAATCTAGTCTCTAGTTATTGTCACAACAATTAAAAGCCTACATTAAAGTAAAATTTGGCAATGCAGATAAACATGCAAGCCTCTATTTTCTTGCCATACTGTAACAAAAACAGAAAAGAAGATACAAAAATAATACCAATAACTGCTACATCTAAGTCATGTTCATTGAAAATGCATATATTTTATATTCTATTTCCCCTTAAAAAATAGAAGCATAGAACAACAAAAATGCAAGGGATATAAAAGCTTATCTTTTTGGGGAAGGGGGGGAGGGGAGTGAGGGGCAGTAAGCATAAAATTTCATTTCCAAATTTACCTCTTTTGCTCCGGGAATTTCAAAGATAGAACGCGGGCTATCATCTGATATATACATGGAGTATGTGGCATCATGGATTATTATTGAACCATTGTCTTTAGCAAATTGTACAAGACCCATTAACTGCTCCTTTGTAGCAGCAGCACCAGTTGGATTGTTTGGCGAACAATAAAAGATGAGATCAGCTGGTGAAATAGTTGACAAATCTGCAAAGAAATCATTCTCTGGAGTACATTTCATGTACTTAATATTTTTGAACTTCTTAAGATCACTCTGGAATTCCCCACTTTGTCCCATAATGACGCCCAAGTCCACATAGGCCTGTAAATAACAATTGCTAAAATAATTTTGATCTTTATACAGAGTAAAAGAACTTGAAGGATAATATGGTAGATGTTACTGTATTGCAGAATTATCATCATTAAAGTCTTGCCTAACCTAACTAGCTAACACAATTTTTGGTGAACTTCTTATGAGCATTTTTTCATGAATTTATTATTTTTCATAATACTTTTTTATAAACAAATTTCATATCAGTTTAGTAAGTAGCTAGTGTTCCAATATTTTGGACAATTAATGTCGAAGATTTCAAGTACACATTAAAAAATATAAATTAAGGTTGGCTTGCATATATTCAATTTGGAGTTTTCTTTTATTTCCCCTTAACCATTTTAATGTTCCCAGTGAGTTCTAAAGTTTTCTCAAGATTGAGTATAAACTGTTTGCTTAATGGACTTTGCTATTACGTATATATGTATGAACATATATTTGTCCGAGCCATATTTATAAGAAGTCTAAGCATTAGTAGTCATGGAGAAGAAACTATAAACCTTGAAAACAACTTTAAGTTTACGGACCAAATTTCCAGCCTTAGCACCATCCAACTATAGGCTACATGTCTTGTCACATAACATTGTGCACTGTTATTAGACACCATAAAGGTCAACATTTCACAAGCTCCTTTTTCTAGATAGAATCACTGCACAAGTTTTATCATTGTAGATGAACAGTATTCAATCATTTTAGCATATTGATGTAAAACTATGGATCCCAAATGAGTGCAAGAACTTACTGAATACACAGGGTCCTGAACGGCAATTATCTTGTCATGCCCAAATAGTATCTGTAAAAGGAAAATGCTATGAAGGTCAAACAATCTCTTCTCCTTTTCCCAAATCATTTATCCCCCTGCCCCCTTGCCTAGATGGTTTTAGTGTTATTTTGGATGGGTGAATCTTATAACTTATTTGCACATAGAAGTGGTGTATCAGAGTATTGATCACAATTATTAATATGTAATAAGCATAGCAAATGAATAAAAAAAAAAATAGATAAACCAAGAAGCAAGGAATAAGATGCAAACCTGTAGACGAGAAATGTCACACAATGTACCATCAGATATAAAAATATCATCATTCTCAATGCCAAGATCACCATAAATTTTTGACGCAATTTCAGCTCTTAATTGCTGCATTTATTAGGAGTCTGTATCAGTCATTTGTTACTTCAGGCATCTCATGAAAGTAAGGTAATTGAAGAACAAATCAAATACTCATAATATCTAGAGACTAGAGTCAACAAGAACCAACCATGCCTTAAGTCCCACTAGGTGGGTCAGCTACGTGAATCCTTTTCCACCAACTCACATGATCGTAGGCAATTTCTTTTGACAAATTCAGGGTAATAAATCCTTATACACTATATCATTCCAAGTTATTTTAGGCCTACCCTATCCCTCCTATCGCTGTTCATAATAACTAGCTCACTCCTCCTCACTAGATTTAGGAGTCAACTAAATTTAGAAAAAAAATATATTATTTTTCAAACATTTTTTACAGGAAAATATGTTATGGTTCTAACTTCTAAATGTAATTGAGATTATTATATGAATTTTTAATCTCAATTCTCAATTATTCAAAAAATTAAAATACACCCAAAAAAATAAAATTTGATGTGAAGGATATAATGTTACATGAAGGGAACATTCTGACTCATGGCCAACAGCCCATGTCTATCTGTCTTAATGCACATTTGGTTTTAAATAAAACATTTTGTTCAAGCACTTTTTCTTTTTCCATTTTTTTTGTAAAAAAAAATCTCTTACAAATTATTTTTTCAAATTTAAATGCATACAATAAGGAATAACCAGCTAAACATTATAAAGGACACTTACTTCTTCAACTCGCCTAGCTCCATAGACACTGTTGCCGTCCAAGGTAGACAATGTAAGTGATTTCTGTCAATAAAAGAACAGTCACATGCAATCTGAAGGACAAAGTTTCAGTAATGAATGAACATTATGGTAATTCAAATAAAATGCGTTGATTCTGTCAATATAAGAACAGTCACATGAAATCAGAAGGACAAAATTTAAGTATTGAATGAAACAGTTATGGTAACTCGAATAAAATGCATTGAAGTAAAATTTTTAACCCTCACTAATTCTATTTGAGAAATAATGGATCATTAATTCTATTTGACAAAATTCACACATTTTAATCAGAGACCAGTTCTTCATGTGCTGTAGCTCGGAAGTGGTGACCAAACCAATTACTTTCTTAAGTGAAGCAACTATCTATGCAACATTTTGACATACATGATAGGAATAATTAACTAACAACCTTGTTTTCCTTCAAACTTTATTGAACTTTAGGATTCTGTTCTACCTTTCAGAAAGAAAAACCTTTAGAACTCTATTCTGCATCTTTAGCCACAATATCATGCTTTGAAAATGGGTAGTGCTAACTCTTTGTAAGGTCGAAAAAACAGAAAGGAAAAAACAAAAGGTTACAGGGAAAAGTTTATGCGGAATTGTACGTAATACAAAGTTGGATCGTTCCAAGTGTAGAAGAAATTTAAGCTAGTTTATCATTACCATTGCCATTGCAGATGTTATGAACTCAGGAAACAAAGTTGGATCGTTTCAAGTGTAGAAGAAATGTAACATAGATTGTCATTACCATAGCCATTGCAGATGTTATGAACTCAGGAAGGGGCTTTGATGTTTCGGAAACTCCAAGACTGATTATCCTCTCCTCAGGGTGCTTCATTTTATGTTCTGCCATTCTCCTCTCAACCTGAACAAATTTAAAATAAAATAAAATTCATGAAGAAATCTTCCAAATTCAATCTTGCACATTGACTAATTGAGCCAACAAAAAAACAGAAGTTTCTGACTTCAAATAAAAAATCGTACAATTATTTAGAAATAAAATTATTTTTCATTTAGCAAATCAAAAACAAGCACGAACCAAAAAAACCCTCTCTAAGTTCGTTGTCCAGGAAGCACATATAAGTATCATTATATTTTTCGGATCCCTGAAGTTCTTCAGAAGACAAAGCTGCAAGAAAGGATTCAAACCTAAATGATATCGTTTTGACTTTCGAATGAGAGGTTGGCCGTGGCAAATGTCAGCCATGACCGCCTCACCCTTCAGTAAAGCGCACTCTACCGAACACCAAATTCTCCGAGGATACCCAAAATCCACCACTGCAGAACCTCCGCATCACAAATCGCCGCCGCATTCGACTTCATCATCCCTTTGAAATCGCTCGTGATTCGCCGCCGTCGTGGACGGAGGCACAGCCTAGAGCCTCGCTCTGCAGCCGGCCAGCGGTAAGAATTCGTGCTACGGAAAACGATTCCCAAAAATACAATTTTCATTTTAAAAATTTAAAATTTTTCAAATAGCGATTCTCTAATGCGGTTTCACCGCCCCTAAATTTAATGATTTTTTGACAATTGGTACTAAAAATTTTAATATTCAAAAATAATTTTTTAAAATTATATTATTTATTTTATACTCTTTTAAAAGAAAATAAAAATTAAATAATTATTTAAATTTAAATATAATTAAAAAAGTTTACATAAATTTTAAAAAATAATAATAAAATCAATTACAAAATACTTTCACTATTTCTCAATTATCATATCCATTAAAATTTTTATTGTAAAGTAAAATTTGAAATTAAAACAATTAAGTAGAATAATCATAATAAATTTTATTTTTATTATAGTAATTTGTTAATGTGTATTATTTGTAATTATAGTCTTATTTTATTTAAAGATGAAATAAATATTTTTTAATAAAGTTTAAAATTTATATTAATTTTATAAATGTTAGTCAGACAGGTTATTCGTTTCAAGCTTTTAGTTTGTATTTTTGGGTTTAGGTTTTCATTTCTAGTTTTTTTTTTTTTAATTTTTGACAATGATATCGAATGACCCCTAAATTTTTTAAAATTATGAAAAGGTTAAAGAATGGATTTTTTTTTTTTTTTTGAAAAAAATTGCTAATTACTAGCTTGTTTGTTATTAAATTTTAATTTTAATTTATATTTTAAAAAAATAAAGAAAATGGGGAAAATATGCAAGTTAAAACTACCCTCTTCTTAATTAACAGTATATAAACAAGTAAATGTTTTAAAAGATTTGTCTTGAAAACTCTTTGTAGTATAATGTGTATGGCTTTTTTTTTCCAAACATGTTAAAGAATTATTTTTCAAAGTCATGTTTTGACTTTAAGGAAAACTGTCTAGATAGCTTACATGGTTATTTATTAAGTCATCGAAAATTATAGACATGTTGAGTTTACATAAGAAAATATATCATTGCTATGTAGGTAAGTGAGAGTGGTAGGTTGTGCCTCTAGAGTATTAGTTCAAAAAAGAGGTTGTAAAAGGGGTTCATGCCCCTTTATCAGGTTCTTCCTCTAATACATTTTTTATTTCTTAGGTTAGTAAAAGATTGTATGAGTTTTTCGCAGTTGTGGGAAGAGGAGTGACAAATCTCTTGTTATAATTTTTCCTACACCTTGATAGTAATTAAATTATTGTCGGATCACCCATGGATGGACACCAACTATCGAACCACTTAAATTTCATGTACTGTAATTGTTCACTTCTTTATTTCTTGTAATTTCGTTGTCTAACTTTTTATTAATTGCAATGTGGATAGTCCTTGTAGCCGAACAAAGTGGCACTAGAGTTGCACTTTTCATTAGTGAGGAGCTTGAAATTTTGCTTAAAGAAAAAAAGATGGAGAAGGTTGTGAATAATCAGTTTGGGAAGGAGACTTTGATGGCAAAAAGAACTTTGAACTATATAAGTTGAAGGTCTACAATGTGTTAGTACAACTTACGCAACACATGCCTTGCTTGAATGGAGAAAAAATTGAAAAATATGCGCAATGATAATTGATAAATCAAAAGTTACTTTGGGAAAAGGATGATGCTATTTCAATAGAGAATGATAAGCAGTAGAGATTTCTCTATATTTCAAGTCATGATAAATTTTGTTGTATGGTAGTCAACAAGTAGATATATTATCAAGCTAGGCGAGGGATATGAGCTTGATGATCAAACCATATGTACGTAAGGTGGAGATTAGTTAGGTTGATCCAACTTTTTTGGTAAGACCCACAACTTATTCAAACGATAAAACAAAATAAAATAAATAAAAAGGAAGAAGGGTGTTTGGAAGTTGATTCTTGCATAGGACGTAAATATTTAGTTAACATGGTCAAAATTTCCATCCCCAGCTTATTTTCAAGGATAAATAATTTGTTTTGAATTAGTTTATGCATTAGTAGGAATATATCTTTCTAAAATATGCATGGGCGACTTTGCAACTTATCCATTTCTTCCTTGAAGATTCCTTGTTAGATGTGAAATAACGTATATGGCTTCTCTTCGTAAGCATTTTAGAGTTTTTTTTTTTTCGAAATCATGTCCTGAGTTTGATGACAATCGTGTAGATATGCATATGTGATTATTTATTAGGTGGTTGAGAATTATATACAAGCTAGGTCTATATAAGGAGAAAAAATTTGGTCCTTTCGAAGGACTAGAGGTCAGATACCCATCAAACGAAATCACTCTAAACAATAAGTTCATGTGAACCCCACCTAGAAAGACCAACATATGTAGTCTAGTGGAATCCATTGCTTGAATTGATTTCATTGGAAGAGGGACTTGACTAGAGGACCATGTTGGTCCTTCGGGAAGACGTAACTTTTTTTCTTATATATAGAGTTGGATCTTAGTGTCACGTGTGTAAAATAGAGTGGTGATTTATGTAGTTGGATTGTAAGCTCAAAAAGAAGAGTGAATTTGTAAACATGATTTGTTAGGACCAGAGGAGTCTATGGGTGAGCTTGATACACATGGGTGAACACCAACTTGACCTAAAAGTTTAAACTTATTGGATATTGGGCACAATCATGTATATAAGCATCCATCATCTATTCAAATTTTCTAATGTGGGACAAGTTCACAAGTGGAATTCTCAACAATCTTCTCCTCACTTGTGAGTTCCAAACGTTTCCCCTTGAACGGAAACCATCTCCCTTATGGGCGTAAGCTCAATTCCCCAACAGTTGCTCAAGTACGCCTTACCACTAGCGTCTTACGTGCCTGGATTGCATTCCACGTGCCTCCGAACCAATCCTACCTCCCACGTCTTGACCCTATTCGGATCCATCCCAGTCCTAGATGATCCTTATTGGTCTCAATTACACATTTGGTCCTTCAACTGTTAGCGAGTCAAAAGAATTAGCAGCACGTCTCAACTTTTTATGATATCACTCACCCAGAATTACGAACCGTCGGCTCTGATACCACTTGTTAGGATCAGAGGAGCCTATGGGTGGGCTTGATACATATGGGTGAACACCAACTTGACCCAAAAGCTTAAGCCTATTGGGTCTTGAGCCCAACCATATATATAAGCACCCATCATCCACTCAAATTTTCTAATGTGGGACAAACTCACAAGTAGAATTCTCAACAGGATTCACCTTGGATTCTTCCTCTTACAAATTTTCTTTTTTTGTGGGTTAGGAAAGGATTATGGATTTTTACAATTGTGAGGAGAGAAGTAATAGCTATCTCATTGTAATTTTCTCTACACCTTGATAATAATTAACTCTTGTCAAAATATTACTTGTGGGCGCAGGCCAAGTGTTCGACCATGTGAATATCATGTTTTGGCTGTTCACTTTTTCTTTATTTCTTACAATTTTGTTGTATCTTTACCAATTATGATGTGGGTGATCCTTGTGCCCAACACTAGCTAATTTGGATGTCATCGCTTTCCTAAATAATTAATTTAGTTTCTTTCTATTTCTTAAGTCTGTAAAACAAGTAAAATAAATTTTAATTGAGATATTAATAAAGACATACTGATCAAAATTTAAAAAAAAAAAAAAAAAACTAAGGGCTCGTTTAATTATAGAAAATATTTTTATTTTTCAAAAAAATACAAAAAATAAGGCACTTATTTAATGTTTTGGTACCGTTTACTTGTGAAAATGGTTTTGCGTTTCATTTTTAATTTTCAAATAATTATGAAATGTCACCATGTTTTTCGATTTTTTAAATTTTAAAAGAAAAGTTAGAAAATATTTTTTTACTATTTTCTTGATTTCTAACTTTTGCGCATGCTAACATAGGATTTAGATCTTAAATTTTGATTTGTGTAATTTACGTATTGAATTTCTTTCAATGCACAAAAATCTAAATTTAATTCCTAAAATTCATGATTTCATATATATATATATAAACAGAAGTAAGTTCTACTTCTTGTAATTACTTTTGAAGTCTACAAATAAAAAATAAGAAATTACTTAGCACGATCAAACACTTTATCTTGTGTATTTTTAATATAAATCTCAAAAAATTAAAAAAAAAATTTATAATTTTTAAATCCTTAAAAAAAAATTCTCAAGTAAATGAATCCTAAAATTACACGCACAAAAGCTCCTTCCTACCATAAAACCAACAGGGTGGACTCCTTTTACAAACCCAAAGGTGCGTCTCTCATTGTATATTGTACGAATTCAAAGATTGGTATTTACAAAATTCTTCTTTGATCGTTTTAATTCTTTAATTAGTTTATAAATTTAGAGGGCGACATTAATTGAAATCTCATTAATAAAAGCTAATTATACAATGATGGAAATTAACTAAATTAAATATAGATATTTAACGCTATTTACTCAGAAATATATACTAGTCTGTCGATGAAGCTCATGCTATATATTTATGCAAGTGAAAAAACGAAAAACATAATAAAAGAGATGGAGCGTTTACCATTCTAACATCTTTTATTTAATTGTGTGATTTGTGAGATCGGTAGATTAGATTGAATAATACAATTTTGAAAGGGTGGACAGAGAAATGAAAAATGAAATTTGTCTGCAAAATTAATTAGTATTACAGATTACAGATTATCAATTAGAAGAAAACCCAAAAACATATATATATGTATGCATACATGCATAAAACTACGACTTACAGTGCATGTAATTTGTAGTTAAGTAGCCAGGTGGGTGAGAACTCACCGCCGGAAAAAGAAATTCTGGCTGGAGTTTGGCCATGTTTGGATTCCGAGAAACCTTCGTCATGTAATTGCCTCCTTCAGAATTCATAGCGAAGCGTTTGGTCAGCTGAATACTTTTTCTCTCTATCGTTTTGAGGGGTGATTTTGAGGCAACTGCATGGCTATATATTTAATCTGTATTGCCTCCTCGATCATCATCGTCCATTGATTTTATATATATATATTAACGAAGCAATCATCACTGTTTTGCTTTATTGATTATACCTTCCTTATGAATTACTCAACCCTCCAACTTACTCAAAAAGCTAGAGAGCTTAAAAAAGATGATATATGAATTGGTCTAGTCTAGTCATGTGCTTTTATATCACTTAGATAAATCCTTTCAAGTTATATAATCAATGACATATCCTTTTTAAGTTCTGATGGAGACGGCACATGAATAGAAAAGAAACATGAAGCGTTTTCCTAAAATGAAAAAGAATTGAAGTGATGAGGTTGAGCAAGCATGCTGGAAAATTCTAGTTGATCTGGGAAAGTGGTCCAACTAACAGGAATAGAATGTGATGCATGCTTGCATATCAATTAAGTTCCCCACCATCTTATGAAATGTTATAGTCAATTTGATTCTGGGGGAGGAATTTATATATACAGTGATGGCGTCACCTCCTAGCTGTATATATCTTATACTTCATGGGAGAATAAGTCGGTGCACGTGTTTATTGGAATGAATTTTCATTTTTTATATTCATCTCGTTGGTCGGTTTGAATCAGGATTTCGTGTAGAAAAAGAAAAGGAAAATTAATTTGAAGAAAATTCATTTTAATATAATTAAAAATTAAGAAAAATTAATGTGAGGATTGGTGTAATCCCAAGAGGGGGTGAATTGGATTTTAAAAATTTTTGCTAATTAATTTACCCGAGTCACAAGTAATATCCCAATTAAAATTAAAAGGTGTGTATGTAAAGCAATCACAACAATATATAAATACAAACATACATACACGTGCGGAAAATTAAAGAGTATAGGGAAAGAGAATGACACCGAGATTTTTACGAGGTTCGGCTATCCCTGCCTACAACCTCGCCTCAAGCAAACCACTAGAGGATTTCCACAAAAACGCTCCTTTAACCGGTGCGGAGTCATCCGTTACACCAGTCCTTATAGGCGAACCAACCTCTCCAAGCGATACCCCACGCTCGGTCTACTCCTTCTAGTCGAATCAACCTTTCTAAGCGATACTCCACGCTCGGTACACCACTCCTTACAGGCGGAGCCACCTCTCCAAGTGATATCCCCTCACTTGGCCACGGTTCACAACCCAAACCGCAAAGAGTATGAATGAAAATGAAATTTGCGTACAAGGAATGCTTCTTCACATGCTGATTTGTACAATGAAAAATATATCTAAATGCACTCTCAAATGATTTGAAATGTGAAGCTCAATAGAGTTTGGTAGAAATGATTTTTCTCAAATGACCTCTGAAATATTAAATGTAAGAAGACTTTCAAGCAATATATATGAGTGTGAATATATGCTCTAGTCTTTCAAGGATAACTCAAAAATATTTTCTCCAAAAGATTTTTCAAAAGAAGATTAGGAGAAATTTAAATTTGATGCTCAAGAAGACTTTTGAACTATCAAATATAAGAAAACTTTGATGTAAGAAATATAAGTGTAAAAATATGTTCAAAGCTTTTCAAGAAACCCTCAAAATGTTTTCTCCAAAAATGTTTTTCAAGAAGAGTATGAAAAATATGGATTTGATCTTCAAAAAAGAGTTTGTGTTTTAAAATAGGACCTCTTCAAATAATGCACAACGGAATAACGATATTGTTGTAAAAGAATTAATCATACACTTGCATACAATGTAAATGGTGAATACAGAATATATCCACAACCACAGCAATATAAAGAAAGTAATAATAAAGCCAACGACACCAGGAATAACGTGGTTCAGTAAAGCCTACATCCATGAGAGCAATTGGCAAGAGATTTCACTATGAAAGTCAAAGATTACACACTACAATGATCTTCTCTCCTTCTCTCACCGTCTCTCATTCTCTTACATTTCAAAATATGCCCAAAAGAATATATATATATATATACAATAAGCCCTCGGAGGCTTCCCTCCGAATACCTAATCGTCACAACGTTTACATTCAAAATTTAAATATTTTCTCGCGGCCCAGAAGCACTCGTTGACGAGACAGAGAAGACCACTCGTCAACTAGTATATCCACTCATCGACAAGTCTTTAAACCCTGAGTTTTTCTGACTCTTTGTATCTCCTCGTCAACGAGCACAAGGTACTTGTTGACGAATCTTTGCTGCTACCCTGCACCATATTACCAAAGCTCTAATTACTATTATACATAAATCTCTCCAAATATCCATATTATAACTCAAAATACTCAACCAAAAAGGAAACTCGGTCTAAACACATTACATGTATTAACTATACGACAAGCTCGGCCCCTCTAGTCAGCTAAACACGATCCTTGGTGTTTCCTAAAATGATAGTTTGTAAAGAAAGGGTGAGGCACAGCTCAGTAAGGGAAAGACTAAATTAATGTCATTATGTGGCTAGCATGCATTTAGTGTACAGAAAATAACCAGTTCACTAAGTAGATAAATACATTTATGAAATCATTCTTATTTTACACTCACACACACAATTAGTTGAGGATGGGGAAGATTACCCTCCTATACAAGTAGCTTTCCTCTACTCTAATACCATTACTTCTATCAGGGCACTCACCTTTCTCAGTAAGCCCTCAAAGTTATCTTATTAATTATCCGTATTCACATAAATTAACAGATATGCATATAAGATACTCCCTATGACAAACACATCATTTACTTCCCCTATGACATGGGTTGTGCGGCTCGAAAGCTAGACCATTGTCCTAGGGGATCCACCCAAATAATAGTCATTTGTACTCTCTACTAACATACTCCTTGGGTCTATACAGCTCCAATTGTTGGTCCGATTGCCCTCACCTAGGGGGGTACATTCACCTCACGTAGGCAAATCAGACAAGGCCACCCTACACCTCTCAGCACAGGTGTGGACGCACACGGCCGCATAAGAAATCCTTAGCAATGGTACCGTGCTCACAATACACTGGTCCCTAGGGTTCCTAAAGCATATCATGCAATTTAGATAATAAAGAACACAATTTAAAACATCAATTCACTTATATTTCTTGTTATTCCAAAAACCCGACCCCCGACCACAAATAGAATCCGGCTCACAGCCATATAAACAAAACCCAAACACTCGGCCGTCATATCAAATCCCTGCATTTTTCACAAGCATTTCTAGTATTTCGCAAACAATTTCAGTATTTCACAAACAGTTCAGTATTTCAAAATTTCAAAATCCAGATATACCATAATACCTACCAATTAAATCATATGCCACACGATTTCCACATTTTAACATAACCATATAAACAAACAAACTTTCTACCATTCATTTTATTCAAAAATATCATATCATATATCCTAAGTTTGTAAAATCTATTTCGAATGATTGATTTCCAAAATAATCTTTAAATTATTAAATAAATAAATATATGTATATATATTTAAACAAAACAATTAAATTGATTCAATTTCCATAAAATTACTGAGTTAACTTAATCCCCTTACCTGATTACTAAAAAAAAAAAACCCGATAAAACCCGACCTATGCCCCACGGCGTTCAAAACCCCTAAAACCCTAAAATTCAAACTTTACTATATTATTCATCACAATCTCCAGAATAATTTTCCCTAAAATTCCCTTAGATTCTAAATACCCTAAATAGCCTATAAAAACCTAAATTGTTAAACTTACCCCCAATTTAGGGTTGGTGATTTGGAGCTCTAACTCGAAAACCCGCTCCGGCTAGATTGTAGAGAATCTCTCCACAAATCTCCTGACAATTTCCGTTTGTTAATTGGGCTTAAGATTTAAGAAAAAATTGAGATAAGAGTGAGAAATGGCCTTTCCCCAGAAGATATATCTATGTCGCTCTCACGATAAATCCGTTCCGATAGATATGTCGGTACGACATGCACGGCGGCGCCACCAACAACGGTTGAATGGTACTTGGTGTTCACGAGTGCCGTGGTGATACTGTCGCAACTCCCAAATTTGAACTCCATAGCGGGGGTGTCGTTGATAGGGGCGGTGATTGCGATAGGGTACTGCACCATCATATGGGTGGTGTCGGTGGCAGAGGGCAGGTTGCCCGGCATTTCCTACGATCCAATCAGACCCAAGGATGAGATTGGTAGGGTGTTTGGCGTCCTAAACGCCAAATTTTGCTATATAACGACTGGGCAACATAGGGTGTCTACAGTTCCCATAAAAATAAAAATAAAAAAACTATTTTGCCTCCACTTAAAAAAAATAGGAAAAAATTTAGAATTTTGCACTAAATAGAAAAATTAATTATAACAAAATGTTAGGAAGTATTTCTTTTGAAAGTTTTTTCAAGTAAATCCATGCTATTTAAGGCAATTATTACTCATGTGAATTAAATGTACATGCATTTTAATTACATATTTTAGAAAAAATAAAAATTATTTACATTTTATTAGGTATATATTTCTTTGTCCCTGTTGAAGGAAATTCCTGGGTCTACCACTAGTTAGAAACAACCTAAATTAAAGTCTCTTTTTTAAAAATTAATGAAAAAAATTTTTTTTTTTTGCTTTTAAAAACTCAAAAAATAATATAATTATACAACTTAAAAGGTTTATAAACATCTTCACTATCATATTTTAATTAAGGTTAAAGGCTAAAATCAAATAAGTTTGTAGATACGTCAATTTAAGAAGTTTTAGGTTCTATAAGAATGGAAACTCTCTGTTACTTCTTATTGGTCAAGTCTTAAAGATTGCGCTTTACGAAATGGAATAGGATAAAAATAGATAGAATAGAAACAGTAGAGAAACATAGTAATTTATTTTTTAAAAATACTCAAAAGTTTGCCTCATAATAATGACAAATTATTTTGTTTTAAAATGTTATATTTTTATGTTATGATCATATTATTCGTACGACCAAATATAAAATGGGATATAGCTAATGCACTTTAATTTTGTTCAATCTAAACCAATCCTATAAAATATAATCTTGCAGAATATGATGCTTCATTCTCAACCACAACATTCGATAAAACGAATATCATTTTATGTTACATCTAGTTTAAAATTTTCACATAATTTAAAAAATTTAAATTTTTTGTGTTATTAATTTCATTTTTTTGCATCATGAAGTAGCAGTGAATTGCTCGTATTATGCTTTGAAATATTAACGAAAAGTCGAAAGTAAAACAAGTACTTATATAAATAATTTAAGTTGAAAAGTTATAAGAACACAGTAAATGACAAAATTTTTGTTTTAATATTTTGAAAAAATATATATATATTTTTTTTTAAATCCGAAAATTTCAGTTACAATCGTGTCACTTTGGATATTATGGTGTAGCACCAAATCCGGGGGTGATAACCGCCCGTCCATTGACGCACTTTTGATAATTTACCGACGTAATGTCTCAAAAAGGAATCAAACCCGTGACCAACCTGCTGAGACAAACTAATCAACCCAAATCTACCATGCTCTCATTCGGACTCATCATGTATCGACATAGTATAATAACTTAGTTATTTAAAGAATGTTGCTTGAAACTTTAAAGCTCTGCCAAACGATATTAACGAAGATTTGGAAGTGAAAAATTTAACGTAGGTTTGGAATTTTTCACAAAGATTGATTTAATTCCTTTGGAAAGTATTCCGATTACCTACACCTTTTTTTTCTTAAAGAAATTAACTTATAAAAGGGAACTGATTCTTGGAAAAGACATTGATTAATCTTCCTGACTTTTGACACAAATGAGAATTGATTCTTCCACATATTTTGGTTTTTCTTTTTTTCTTTGACAGTAAAAGCAAATCTCATCCTGTCTATCTTTATTCTTTATCATCTTAGGCTCAGTGCCATACACACACACACTTTACACGTTTTCTAAATGGACTAGTTTATTTTTTTAGCTGATTTGCATGACCATGCTTAGGATTTTTCTCTTAATGGTATGTATTATATACTTTAATTTGCATGCTTAATTGGGAGTAAAAGTATTTTGGGAGACGTGCATCCATTGTGAGGAAAGCTGAAAAGAAACACCAATTTTGAGTTTATGGAAAGCCAGAACAGAAATTGTTACACAGATGTCTATATCTAATCAGATATCTTACCTATGTGTCACGGTTCGACTATTTTCACACCGTTGTGAAGGGCCATGCAGCGCTAGCTAAAGCACTCTTGCTTAACTAGCCAGCCTATCGTTTACCAACATTCATCCACGAAGTACTTTCATTAACATTCAATCAGATAGCAGCGGAAATAATAATCAATTCATGAAAGTCGTGGCAACCAAGCAGTAAACATTGAAGCAAACGTAATTCATTAACAAATTCTCCGTTGACATGTTGTACTTAGCGAGGGAGGTAAGTAGGCTAAGCACATTGACAATTGCTAGTGAGTTTTACAATGATTGATGAACACTCACCCTCCCCTAAAGAGGTTTTTATGTAATTATCATCCTGGCACTAGGAAATATCAAAGTGACCGAGGAGTCATACTGCCATATTTGGCTTACAAAGACTCTACTAGCAGAAAATAACCCTACACTAGTATTTACATGATGGAAACCCATCCCAAGCACACGAGATAAGTGGTCACAGGCAAGCATAATGCCCTGAACAAGCTTAGCTCGTGACACTATGCATCACAAAAAGTGTTTTTGACATTAAAAGGATAGAGAAACATATCTCATTCCAATTTGTAAGTTGGGATGGTAATCTACAAAAAATAACACCTTCTAACACGTTATTGAAAGATATTCTTCGGATGGATAGGTGGGTCTCACTTCTATTCGTCCTTAGTTCAATTATCGAGTTTTGTTTGGAAAATTTTAATTTGTTTATGGTTGTTTTTGTGTCTCTATCTTCTTTGTTAGATTTGTTTAGTTTTGTTATCCTAATTTGGTTGGTTGCTAATGTTGTTTTTGGGAGGATTTTATTTTATTTTTCTGTAATCTCTTTTTTGCTTATCTTGTAACCACAGTATTCCTCCAGTAAAAGTGAGGGTTTATTAATAAATAAATAAAGGGGTCGGCCTCTTTTAGTTAAAAAAAAAAAAAAGTTGGTATCGTTTGAAACCATTTATAAGTGACATTTAATTATGTTTACAACGAGTGGCATTTGGATACTTTTATCACAACATACTATATGATTATTTTTATACATATTTGAAATAAAAAATATTGATATTTTTAATTTAAAATTTCATTAATAATTATTTTAATTATTTATAACTAAATTTTAATATATTTTTATTTAAAAATGATATAATAATATTATTTTTAATTCATAATAATCTTGTTATTAATGTATATTAATAACATATTACTATCATTAAGCTATGACAAAAATAATATTGTTTCATTAATAATTAATATATTACAACACATAGTAAAATAATATATGATTATCTTCTAATATATTTTTTTAATTATAAAATAACCACTAAATTTTCTTATATTTATAAAATTGACCCCACTTAAATAGTTTTGAAAAAAAAATGGTTTTGAAGAAACACTTTTTATCACGAGTGTTTATTGTAATATAAGTTAAATGCCATTTTTATTTTATTTTTTAGAAAAACACTTATCTTAAGTTAAAAATACTTTTTTTAAGTGCTCCCAAACGGAAGCTTAATGTGCATATATAAAAGGGATATTGGGCTTCAAAAAAAATATTAAAAATAGCAAAAATTAAAAGAAACCGGGTCATCGAAAAAATGGATAGAGGAGATACATAGGACTTCAGAAGTAAATCTATACTATATATTATATTTGAACTTAGTGAGTGCTAGGTGTTAAAATGAAATACTATCATGCCTTAACTTTTTAACTTTTTGATACCATCGGTTCCAACATTTTTCCCCTTCTATGAGTTGCGTAATTGCCATAAATACACTCCAACTGTGTGGAGCACATCTCTCTCTCTCTCTCTCTCTCTCTCTCTCTCTCTCTCTTGTTGCCATTCCTCCCATTGAGAAACTGCATAGCCTAAAACAATAATAGAACTGAATGCATATTGCTTGTCAACTGGTATATAAGTAAGACTTGTATGCATATCGGCGCACACACAAAACCATAAGAGAGAGGTGGACCTCTAGGATCCACAAGAACCCCATATATCCCATAATCAAAATACAAAATCGAAGAATAATTGTAACATGCAGTAAATTAGTCTTGCATGCATTAATATCATATATGTAAAACAGATGGACTCATTTTTAATATGTTTATAATTTAGCAAGTAGGCACACAGACGCATAAAGGAAAAGATCTCTTGTATATAATTTTCTGTCCTGACAGATATACGATCCAAACCTATATAACTCGTTTATTAAACGAGTTGAGTTCGAAACGGATCAACTCCTTTCAAATTTAAACCTGATTTAAATGGACAAAAACAAGTCACTAGTTGAATCAATAGTTGCATACGAGCATCCTCTTTTTCTGAGCCTTAAACCCAATTTGTCAGTAGTAATAGTCACCTTGCCCGTTATGGGCTCATAATGGTCAAGGGCTAACATAGTAAGCAAGGCAGGATCTGTTTGTCATGTCAGGCCATGGCATCAAGAGCCTGTTACAAATAGCTCTTACAGTAATTAGGCGATCCTTTCCAAAGGAATTAGATCCATCTTTGTGTTATATATATATATATAACTAAATTGTTATACCGTGTCAAGATATATGATTGAGGGCCTGGTGGATTTGGGCCGATAAATTTGTCTTCACAAGTTGGTCTCCTAAATTAGTTTAGATAGAGTGATGGAGGATGTGCAGCTAGTCTTTTAGGTTTAAGTCAAGTGGACTAGTAGGCCTTTTCGGTGATGAGTCTTTCTGTTGTTGAACTATGTGTGTGTATTTTTATTTTTATTTTCTTGGTGTTCTTTTTCCCTCCAATCCAACTTTTATTTATTTCAAAATACGTGTCATTTACTATGTTCTTATAAGTTTTCAACTAAAATTATCCGTTAAAGCAATTGTTCTACTTTTCATTAAAATTTTAGAGCATAATATGAACAATTTACTACTAATTCACGACGTGAAAAAATCACAATAATAACACCAAAAACTAAAAAATTTTAAAATATGTGAAAATTTTAAACTAAATGTGTAACATAAATGATACTGGTTTTGTTGAGTGTTGTGTTGGAAAACGAAGTATTATATTTTACGAGATTAGGTTTTATAGGATCATGTTGGAAATGTGACTCATATTTGAGTGCAACACACACGCCGGAGAAAACATTGTGAAGCGAAGTACAAGGAAGCTGGTTGTAGTAATCGTTGACGGTTTCCCCATAACCACCAATGGTTTCAGTTCAATCTGCAAGATTCAACTCTCGGCTTTAAATCGTCGACGGCTTGGCTGAAAACATCAATGGTTTCATTCGACGCAGGTTACAGTTTTTTAATTTGGTGATCAGGAGATTGGGGGGATTAGAGAATTTTTCTCCGGAGATTTCTATAGGGATAATTTAAATAGGTTCTAAGGTTCCTGTACGCTTAGGGTTCGTAGTATTTAATCAATATTTGTAACCCTAGTTGTAAGCTTGACGTTGTGATAGTGGAAAATTCAATTGCTGCTCCTACGGACCTAGACACATTGCCGAAACGTAAATCTTGTATCTTTGATTATTGCTTTTATTGATTCTCTTTGTGAGTGATTGCTTGTTCCGTATTGTTCATAATTAAGTGCTTGCATTACTTGTTTCATGATTGTTTCGAATTTGTGTGAGGGTTTCGCTACACACTCACATAAACAATTGGTATCAGAGTGCAAATTTTCAACAACTGGTATCAGATTTATTGGTTGCAATGGTTGGGAACTCATCGGTGAGGTTCGATGTTAACAAGTTCGATGAAACGGGAAATTTCAGACTTTGGCAGAGGAGGGTTAAGGACTTTCTAGTGTAGCAAGGCATGGTGAAGGCACTATACGGAAAGAAGTTGAAAGGCATGGATGACACGAGTTGAAAGGAGTTGGAAGCAAAAGTTGTGTCCACTATCCGACATTTTCTGGTCGATGACGTGATGTATCACGTCATTATTGAGGAATCGCTGACAACGGTTTGACTGAAATTGGAAAGTAGGTACATGTCCAAGTCATTAACGAACAAGTTATATCTTAAGCAAAAACTATATTGGCTTAAGATGACATAGCGTTCGAACCTGACTTGGCAGATCAACATATTCAATCATATCATTAGTGATCTAAAGCGAGTTGATGTAAAGTTCGAGGAAGAAGACAAAACATTGATGCTGATAATTCCCTATCGACGTCTCCTACATACAAGAATCTGGTTATGGCTTTGACATGGGAGAAAGAAATCCTAAAGCTGGAGGATATCACGAGTGCATTGTTGGGGTTCCATCAAAGGAAGAAGACCAACGATGAGGGTTCACAAGGTGAAAGGCTCGTGGCGAAGGGTAATTAGGATCGTGGGAAAGGCAAGTTCCAGGGTGGATTGAGTAACCATAGGGTTCGGTCCAAATCCAGGAAGAGAAAGGGCGTGCGGTGTTTTAAGTGAGGGAAAAAGGGACACATAAAACCAGAATGTCTAGAGAGGATGAAGGGGAATGCTGAAAACAAAGAAGGGTAATCAAACACAGCGAATGTAGTAGTAGAAGAAGGAGACTTTGGGAGCGGTGACGGTGATATGCTCTCGGTTTCATCTGGGTTGGATGAGTTCGCAAATTCTTGGATCTTGAACTCGGCGTGTTCTTATCATATGACACCCAACAGTGATTGGTTCACTATGTACAGATTGGTGAGTTATGGTTCCGTTCTGATTAAGAACGATGCTACGTGCAAAGTTGTCAGAATGGGGAATATCAAAATCAAGATGTATGATGGTGTGGTGAGGACGTTATGTGATGTGAGGCACATACCAGAGTTAAGGAAGAATTTGGTTTCGTGAGACACCTTGGATTGTAACGAGTTTAGTTATAAATCTGAAGGTGGGGTAATGAAGGTGAGCAAGGGCGTTAAAATCGTGATGAAGGGGAAGAGAGTGCCAAGGAGTATATATACACACTACTAGGTACAACAATTGTAGGTGGAGTTGCAGGAATAGAGTCTAAGTCTAACAATACTGTTTTGTGGAATATACGTTTAGGGCATATGGGTGAGCATGGAATGAAGGAGCTTCACAAAGAAATTTTTTGAAGAGGGTCGAATCATATAAGCTAGATTTTTGTATAAACTGTGTACTTGGGAAGAAAAATAGGATTCAGTTCATGACAGCCACATACAAGACGGAGGGAATACTGGACTACATTCATTCGGACATTTGGGGACTAGTGAGAGTGGCATCCCAAGGGGAACATATGTACTTCGTGAGTTTCATTAATGATAACTCATAGAAGGTCCGGGTGTACTTTATGCAACACAAGTCGGAGACGTTTTCTAAGTGTAAACTGTGAAAAACTGAGGTGGAAAACCAGACCTAGAGAAAAGTTAAGCTCCTCAGGACATACAATGGAATTGAGTACACAAACTCGAGTTTCAAAGAGCTCTATGAGCAACATGAGATAAGCAGGCATTTTACTGTACGTCGAACACTACAACAAAATTGTGTGGGGGAAAGGATGAACCAAACCTTAGCTAGAAGAGCTCGGTGTCTCAGGTTGAATGTTGGGTTTGCCATGAATTTCTGGGAAGAGGTGGTTAGTATGACTTGTTTCTTGGTAAACATGTCACCAAGGGCATCACAAGATGGGAAAGTTGCTGAGGAGGTGTAGACAAGTAACGAGGTAGACTACTACGGATTGTGAGTATTTGAGTGTCTAGCCTGCGTACATTACTGGTGAGGAGAGATCAAAACTTGAGGAGAAGTCTAGACAACGCACCTTTCTAGGATATCAAAAAGGCATGAAAGGGTTCAAACTGTGGGATCTAATGGCAAATAAGGTGGTGATTAATAGAGACGTGATTTTCAATGAGAAAGTCATGTTTCGGTATACTCAGGAGGAAATAGAGAAACAGGTGCGAGAAAATCGCAGCAGCAATGAACATGCGATTCATGTGGAGTTGGAGACTCATGATAGAAATGCAGTGAGTTTTAACTCGAGATATCAGCCGGTGATGTAGATGGAGTCAGAAACTTAAGGTGAAGGTGACGAAGTACAGCCCAGATGCATCTTCAGGCCACCCCAGGTACGACTTTGACAATCTGGTATCTTATGCGCTTATCACTAGTAGTGAGGATCCTACTACCTTTTCAGGAGGTCGTGCACATCCAAGAGAAAAGTAGCTAGATGGTTGCTACGGTGGAGGAGATGGAATCGTTGTATAAGTACCAGATGTGGGACTTAGTGAAGCTTCCAGCTGGGAAGCAGGCGATTGGATGCAAGTGGGTACACAAGAAGAAAGAAGCAGTTTCAGAAAGGGAAAGAGAAAAGTACAAGGCTCGCTTAGTATCAAAGAGATACTCGCAGAGAAAGGGAGTTTTATCATGATAAAATCTTCTCCACTGTAGTCAGACACACTTCCATTAAGATAGTGTTGATACTAGTGGCGCAACATGATATGCATTTGGAATAGATGGACGTAAAGATGACGTTCTTCCATGGTAATCTAGAGTAGCTGATTTACATGACACGGTCAGAAGGGTTTGGCCAACTTGGACAGGAGCACTTAGTCTGCAAACTGAAAAGGTCACTTTACAGGCTGAAGCAGTCTCCGAGAAAGTGGTACAAAAGGTTTGACACATATATGATCCGTATTGGCTACAGAAGGTGTGAGTATTATTGTTGTATCTATATGAGGAGTCTTGAAGACGAGTCTCTCATATTTTTGTTGCTATATGTTGACGACATGATGATTGCTACAAAAGACATGACTCATGTAAATCAGTTGAAAACTCTATTGGAAAAAGAGTTCGACATGAAAGATTTGGGTGCAACCAAGAGGATTCTTGGCATGGACAGATTCGTAGGAACAAAGTTGTAGGGAGACTATGATTATCTTAGGGTGGCTATGTGGAGAAGATGTTGAAGAGGTTTAACATGCACACCGTTAGCGAGTCATTTCAGGCTGTCTATCGCCCAGTGCCCAAAGACGGACGATGATGTTCGTGATATGTCGAACGTCCCCTATGCTAGTGCAATGGGGTGTCTAATGTATGACATGGTATGTATAAGGTTGGACCTGGCACAAACTATCAGCGTGGTAAGCAAGTTCTTTTCAAATCCGGATCGACAGCATTGGTATGCAATTAAGTGTATTCTTAGGTACTTGAAGGGAACAACCGGATATGACATCGTGTTCAGTAAACAATAGAGAGATTCATCAGTGACAGGGTACGTGGATGCTTACTATACAGGAGACTTGGATGACAAGAGGTCTACCACAGGGTACGTATTTACCCTTGTAGGAGGACCTATTTGTTGGAGGTCTATGGTATAGTCGCTCGTTGCTTTATATACTACTGAGTCGAACTACATGACAGTGGCTGAGAATGCCAATGAAGCATTGTGGCTTACGGGATTGGTCAAGGAGTTGGGTGTTCAATAAGGTAGAGTTCAACTGCAGTGTGATAGTCAAAGTGTCATCTACTTGGCAAAGAATCAGGTGTATCATACGAGGACAAAACACATTGACGTGTGATTTCACAGGATCAGGGAACTGATTGCTTCAGGTGAACTTCTAATTGAAAAGGTTCACACGTCTGACAATGTATCTGATATGTTGACGAAGCCGATCACAACGGACAAATTCAAGCATTGCTTAGACTTGATCAACGTCTCCAGGTGCTAGATGGGAGACGGTCTTAATCTATTGTCCCATGTGGAGCAGCAGTTATACTTTCAAATTTCTCCTAAGTGGTGAATATCCACCAAGGTGGAGATTGTTGTAAATGTGACTCAAATTTGAGTGGAATGCATACACCGGGAAAAAAAAATATGAACAAGAGTTCACGTGTGATAAAAATGGCAATGGCATTGTCCCATTCATAAAACAACAAAGCAAAGGCATTGGACCGGCTGGGCATGGTTCAATTACCCAAACTATATTCTAAACTATTAATTGAAAATTTCATTTCGCTAGAAAATGCAAAGTGAAAGCAAGTCGTTTCAAGTAGCTAGTTAACCAAATATTTCTTCTTTAAACATTCCTTTTCTAAATTGTGTGTTTCTAATACCTATATGAAATCTTTTTCTTGATTATAATATGAAAAAGAAACAATACTTAACAGTAATACTAATGTACCACATGCGTACAAGTTGCTTAGTTAGCATAGCCACCATAGAAATAACTTGAATTATTGCAAAAGAAATTTTCATATTTCTTTTTTAGAGAGCAAATAGACTCATTTGGTTTGATAGAATAACAATTAATTAGAATAAAATATAATATAATTTAAATTTTAAAAATAAAAAAATAATAATAATTATTCTTTATTTATTTCATATTGTCATTTACTTTATAATAATAACATAATTTCTTATATAACTAATTATAACTAATCTACTTAAACTGATATATTCTTGAGAATGAGCATTCTAGAAATCAAATGCAACCTAAATCTTCTTGGAAAACCTAGTGTCATACACCCTCAAACCAAAGCATTGTTTGCTTGTTCAAACCCAAAACTTCTGTTATTAAATATATCCATGAAACCAAACATCAACAATGGAATATACAAGATTCACACTTCTTGTTCATAAAATGACACCAATGTATGTTGCTTTCCATGTCTACACAACGTTCTCTTAAAAAAGATATTATTGACAATAATAACTTCAGCCAGAATACATTTAATGTAATGTATACAACAAAAACTGCAAATTAAAATAAAAGTTCATCGAAGTTAAAGACCATCTAATGGGTCACCCAAGCTGACGCAATTCCAAACCATATGCAAAAACAGTTAAACTACAGCTGCTTCATTTTCACAGAATGTTCATCCATCTTTCACATCCCTTTTATTCCAGAGGCAGCTGATCAATCTGCATACCATCATGGTTGTGCTTAATCGTCATCTTGCATGAAGAAAATAAGCTTTTTAAACATAACTAAGGATGCAGATTTTTAAGTGGTTTTATTCATAACAGACTATAGATATTCCCTGAAAATATGTAATTGTCTAATTAAAACCAATTTTTTCAGTGTTTGAACTCCGACCTACTGCAGGTAGATATTTTAATTTATGTTTGACTAGCTTGAACATGGAAGAAAGATATACTTAAAATTAAATGTCATAAGAACCATTATGATGCACTTGACATAAAACAAAATGGAAGTGAATTCTTCAAATACAACATCAGTGCCAACTAAGATACAAATTCATTGAACGAGGACGTGCGTAGACGGTCTGATGGGTCAGCCAAGTTGATCATGTCCTAGATGCTATTCCAAACAAAACCCAAAAGCAAATTAATTATAGCTGCTTTAATGTCATGGAATGTTCATCTAACTTTCAAATCCCATGCCATCATTGTCTGTGTTTAATCACATTTGAAATCTAGCATATCTAAACAAAAATATATGCTTCTGAAAATATAAATAAAGATATAGATTCTCATATTAGTTCATATAGCATGATTACAGATATTCCTTAAATACATATTATCATATTAAAACTAATTTAAAAGCTCATGCTTTTTCAGTGTTAGAACTTTTTAAGTTACCACTGCAGCAGCACTCCATTCTGCTGCAGCAAGACATCATCATTTATGTTTTCATTAGCTTGAACAAGGAAAAACACATAGTTAAAATTAAATATAACCTTATAAGAACCATCAAGATGCACTGTGAGAAAACAATATGGAAGTAAAACCTTCAACTCAAAGTGAACATCTACAAATTCACTAAGATAATTGGAATATACAGAAAGCTAAAATCTGAAAATTGGCCACACTAGCATGGCACAATCGACATTGATCGAAGCCCAATGCATAAGTAAATGCAAGTCATTTGTTTTCCATATATAACATATATTTACCTAGCTAGCTAGTTAAGAACTAGGTTCTGAAGGGGAATCTCCGAGAGACTTGAATGCCTGCAATTCCTTGAAGTTCATCCATTGTTTCACCCAGATCTTCGCTTCGTAAATTTTCTTTTTTCCACCTTCTTTAGCTTCCAGGGTAATGTAATACACGGTTCCAGCAACTACTTGCTCCTTGGTGTCCACCACCTTCACAAATTCGAGAAGGGCGTTCTGCAGATTATGCAGCCCATTGGTTAATTAAATGAATTTGTGTTTGTGAATATTAATTACTCCCAGAAAAATAAACATGCTTGAGGAAAAAAATCAAATGAAACAAATGTTTTTGAAATATTAGGATATTGTTTAGTTGTGGAAAATGGTTTCCATTTTTCATTTTCAGTTCTCTAGAAAATTATGAACATGCTACCTTGTCTTCTAATTCTCTTAACGTTTATCTGAAGCACTTGGAAAGCAATAAAAATATGCATTCTAACTTTTCCACACTTCTTCGAAAAGTAGAAAAGAAGGTGGTCGGTTCGCAAATAATGGAAAACTGAAAACGGAAAATAAGAATTATTTTCCTACTCTTAATCCCACAAAAGAAAAGAAGTTGAAGCACAGGAAAGGAGACCTGACGGTCATTATGTATGTGTGTGTGTGTGTGTGTGTGTGTGTGTGTGTGTGTATTTAAGATTTCATTTTCGGTCGGAAATCTGATAACTAAGAGGAAATGAAGTGCTACGAACAAAAATCTTTTTTAAAACTGCTTTGCAAGAATTATGAACCCTAAAGAGAAAATCAGATGAATTAAACATAAACGCATCTCTATATATAATTAATCCCAAAAAAAGAAACGTGTTGCAGAAATTAAGAGTCCCAGATCCGCAAATAAGTATAATTAAAGTCCAGGACTGATTCGGGGAAAACAACGAAAGAAGAGCTCTATCTATGTTTCAACAAGGTCGGGAGAAATTTCCAGATGAGTTGCACGTTTCGTTACACAATTTCTGCTATGCAAAAAATTTCCGTAGAAAATTGAAACTTTTCCCGGGAAAGATTTGAACAAGAAAAGAAGCAGAGAAAGAAAGGTGAGAACCTCTTTGGTGTTGTGTTCGTCGACGGCGAAGCGAGCAAGACTGTCGACCTCCTGGCTGTTCTCAGCCCCGCGAACGTCTCTAATTCCTCCGAGTGTAGCCATTTCCTCTGTTCGTCTTCTTCTCAAATCGAAATGCGCGTTGGGGTATTTATGGAGAGCTTCTGAGAGATAATCAGGTGCTCGTGGACCACCGTGGTCCTTCATTCGGTTGAGCTTGCGTGTACGATCCAGATTGATCTATTTTTGAGCGCTGACCATTGAAAGCACCGCGTTAATTTGTCTATGGAACGTTCAGACGTGTCGAAAGCGGAGAGGGCTTTTAGATTCTAGATAAGATCCACGTGGGATAGGATCCCCTACTTCCCTCTAAATCTAAAACGGTTGCAACCGGCCTTTTCTGATGTGTCAATTAGCCATTGCACAATCCTAGCGTAAGTGCGATGGAGTCTAATGCAGAGTGTCTTGTCCCGAGACCTTTCTTCCTGCTGAAGCATTGACTAGTCAAAGATGTTGACTTTGAGGCTAATTAGTAAATAATTTACTTCGAAACCAGATTGCCCTCTCTGCCTGCAACGGTTGGCTGATGACCGTCGGATTGTTTGCAGCAGCGGCGGAAAAGAAAATGGTGGGAGAAAACTGTGGGCGAAAAACGAAATATGTATTGTTTTTTTATTAATTGGCAAGATATATTTTTCTAAATCAAGAAAGAAATATTCATCCGCCCAATGTATCATTAATTTACTTTGCAACTTGTTTTTAAAATTCTTTTTTCTTTGTTTTTTTTTTTTAACAACAAGAGTTTTTTTCAATTTTAATATTATTATAATAAAAGTTATTTAAAAATACTTTTGACCAAATTTTTTTTCCAAATTGATATGTTTTCAATTTTAATTTTATTTTAATAAAAGTTGTTTAAAAATAGTTTTGACCAAACTTTTTTTTTTTTCTTTTTCCAAAGTGATGTGTTTTATAAAACGTTGATTCATTATGCGTTTATTGAAACAAAAAGGCTGATCCATTTAGCATTTTTTTAATTGAAGTATGATGTGACAAATTAAAAAACGCCGCACAAAGTAGTATGTTTTTGCATCTCATATGCACACATAGCACGTGGACTATTAAAAAATAGGCAAAAAAAAAAAAACTATTTTGTTTAGTGTTTTTTAATTTGTCGCCTTCCACTCTTTCTCCATCATCGTTGCCACCACCTCTCTCTTTTCTCTACCTCTCCGCTCCTGTAGATTTTCCCTTCAACTATTCTCCGTCCACAAACTCTAGACGCCACTCTTCTACATCTTTGTTGTGGCCCACCACGACCTCAAATGTGGACAACAAATGCAGCTCCAATAACTCTAGCACCCTGTCTTCACTTGCCGACAGCCTTTGACACTATGCAGAAGGTCAATGTCAGTCCGCCCAAGGGGACCAGAGATTTCCCACCCAAGGAAATGCGACTCCGCAATTGGCTTTTCAATAACTTCAGAGAGGTTGGGTTATTTTGTTCATTTACTCCTTTGCATGTTTTCGATTTTGATTTATCAAGAACTACTTGTTCTCATTTTAATTGGTTGTAGGATATACAAGTTTAGAAGTTGTTCGGGTTTAAGAAGGCAAATTTTTCTGTGCTTGAGTCAGAGGCGTTGTCAATAAGAAAAGTCGAGAAGGAGATTCGAGAGCAGATCATGTTAGGATCGAAGGAGTCTATGGGTGAGCTCGATACACATGAGTGAGCACTAACTTGACCCAAACATTTTGGGTCTTGGACCCAACCATGTATATAAGCACCTATCATCCACTCAAATTTTTTTAATGTGAGACAAACTCGCAAGCAGAATTTTAAACAATCTTCCCCTCACTTGTGAGTTTCAACTGCTCCCCCTTTATTGGAAACTGTCTCCCTTATGCGAGTAAGATTAATTCCCCAACAATTGCTCAAGTGGGCCTTACCACTGACACCTTACGTGTGTCAAATTACATTCCAAGTGCCTCCAAACCAATCCTACCTCTCACGTCTTGACCCTATTCGGATCCATCCTTAGCCTAGATGATCCTTATTGGCCTCAGCCACACACTTGGTCCTCTAATTATTAGAACGTCAAGAGAATTAAATTTATGTATCGACTTTTTACGATGTCGTTCACCCATAGTTATGAACTGTAAGCTCTAATTCCACTCGTTTTCCTAATCCCAAATGTGATACCTATACTCATCTTCACCGTAACCAACAAAGGTACATTTTCGGGACTTTGGATCAAACTTGTTTCTGACATGATCACTAGCATGCACATATGCTACACAACCAAAAACTTTCAAATGTGAAAGTCTAACTTCTTTTCCGCTCCATATCTCTTATAGTAGACTGTGGTCTAATGGTACTGATGGACTCCTGTTAATCAAGTATGTTGCTGTGTTGACTGCTTCTGCCCAAAACTGCTTTGGTAAGCCTAACTGCATACGCATGCTTCTGACTCTTTCGGTTAATGATTGATTCATCCACTCAGCTACACCGTTGTGCCGAGACGAATTTGGCACAGTTCTTTCCATCTTGATACCATGCTCATAGCAGAATTTCTTGAACTTAGTGTCTTCATACTCACCACCGTTATCGATTCTCAGCTTCTTGATTTTTGAACCAATTTCATTTTCAATCATTGCTTTCCAAATCTTGAAAGCATCAAAGACATCAAATTTGTATTTCAAAAAGTAAACTTATACCTTCCGAGAATGATCATCAAAAAATGTCACAAAGTAATTCCTTCCACCTGTGGATGAAACGATCGTCGGTCCTCATACATCTGAGTGGACTAGTTCAAGTCTCTCCTTCTTTGGGGTACTGGTGTATGTCTGGAAACTGACCCTCTTCTGTTTCCCGAGTATACAATCCTCGTACATATCAATCTCTACTAACCATAGATCACTCAACTTTCCCTTTGAGTGCATCACCCTGAGTCTTTTCTCACTCATGTGACCGATTCGTTGATGCCAAATATTGCTATCGTCATTTCCTATAGCAACTGAAATAGACATACAGACATTAGAAGTCACATAAAGCATTCCACTTTTCTTATCGCATACAATCGTCAATGCACCCTTTGAAATCTTCCATTCATCACCGATGAATATTGTGGTGTATTCCTCATCTGTCAGTTGTCCAACTGAGATCAAGTTCTTTATCAGGTTTGGAATATATCTGACATACTTCATCTTCCATACTGACCCTTTCATCTTGATATTCATAATTCCCTTGCCGATTATGTTGCAAGGTTAATCATTGCCAAGGTATACCTTACCGAAGTCACCTGGTATATACTCCTCTAGGCAATCTTTACTGCAAGTGACATGAAATGAGACTCCAGAGTCTAAGACCCAAGACTCCTTCTTGCTATCCAAAGATTATATCAACATATCACCTTCTTTTAAAACAACATTTGCTTCTGTCTTCGCCTCATATTTCTTTTTTGGACCTTTGCACTGGTTTCTGAAATGACTGAACTTTCCACAGTTCTAGCATTCAATATTCTTTGTGCCTTGGGAACCTATGGGATTTTTGGATTTGGACCGTCTGGTCCTAGATTTGTTGAGATTGTTTGATCATCCATGCCTGCTTCCTTTCCATGAATCTCTCATTTGGCTTTCCACGTTCGGGGCTAAACTTGAAGTGGAAGCACTATTTGATTGATCTTCACAATTCTCTTACTGGTTATGTCACAATGTTAATCATTGCTAAGGCATACTTTACCGAAGTCACTTGGTATATACTCTTCTAGGCAATCTTTACTACAAGTGGCATGAAATGAGGCTCCAGAGTCTAAGACCCAAAACTCCTTCTTGCTCTTGAAAGAGCATATCAACATATCACCTTCTTCTGAAGCAACATTTGCTTTTGTCTTCGCCTCACATTCCTTTCTTGGACCTTTGCACTAGTTTCTGAATTAACCAAACTTTCCACTGTTCCAGCACTTAATATTCTTTGTGCCATGGGAACCTATGGGATTTCTGGATTTGGACCGCCTAGTCCTAGATCTGTTGCGATTGTTTGATCGTCCATGCCCGCTTCCTTTCCATGAATCTCCCCCTCAACTTTCCACGTTCAAGGCTAAACTTGAAGTGGAAGCACTATTTGACTGCATCCTGATCTCTTCCATAAAAATCATGCAAACGACTTCATCAAAGTTCAGTTTTGATTTTCTTGCGAAACTACTGATCACAGTAACAACACCTTTCAAACTCTCAAGAAACTAGCTAAGAATCAGTAAGACACGAATCTCATTGTCAAAATTGATTTCAATTAAGGCGAGTTGATTCAACAGCTCGTTGAAATTATTTAGATGTTTACTAAAACTTTCACCTGTTGACATGTTCATGGTAAATAACTTCTTCATTAAGTGTACTTTATTGGCGGCCGATGACTGCTCGTACATGTTGGAAAGCGCACCATAAGAGACTTTGTGGTTGTCATATGCTTGATATTGAAGGCAATAAACTTTGTCAGCGTCATCTCGATAGCTCCGAGAGCTTTTTGGTCAAGCAACTCCTACTTGTCCTTCGTCATGGAATCTAGTTTTCCCTTTCAATGGTAAGTGCAACTCTTTACCAAACAAGTTGTAACAACCTGCTAATTATATCACATATTATTATTATTTTTTTCCATCTATATATATATATATAACATAAATATCATTTGTCTAATATACTACTGAAAATATCTCAGGCTCAAAGGAGCACTGAGGAAACTCTGTATGTCATACACCCCTAAGAAGCGGTAATCAAGAAACTGTAAATCCTTAAATACACAATACCAGAAAGTTATAATATTCTGAAGTATATTTACAACACAAAATACCCAGTGACAACATCAAAAACCTGGGATCTACCCCAAATCACTGGTACAAAAAATACACCTACCCTTCCAGCGAGGGTAGCAAGACAACCTTTACCCGCGAGAATGATCTGCTCGCCTAACTGGATATCCTAAAAAATAGTAAGTCACTAGGATGAGACAATGCTTAGTAAGAGGAAATATGCTATCACTAGTGTGCGGCAGCTGAGTTGCACATTTAATATACTAAAATAATACTGATACTGTAAAATAAGTAAGCTGATATACTGTACAAAATGCATGTAAAGTAGTTTAAAATACAACTGTGTATCTGAGTTTGCTATCTGTACATACTGCTAATATGATAATATAAATTGCTGTTGTATGATATATCTGTATATACATAGGAACCTTTGTTGTACCTTGGGATCTGTATGTTATGATATAACCTCTCATGACAGGGTTGTGCGGCCCGTAGGCTAGACTTACTCTGGTTGGCCTACTGGGCAAGTCAATCTATATCTGTAACATTCGCCAATCTGGCCTGCTGCAATCTCTCCGGGCAATCTCTAACTTTAACTCGTCTAACCGGCCACCTCAACCCAGCTTGCTGGGGAGACTGCAATCTCTCCTAGCACGGTTAAACGGAATCCACATACTATCTGAGTTATGTGGTTGCACTCTATTTATAATAGCAATGGTACCGTGTTCTACTGTATATCTCTTTCTGAAATTTCCTCAGGGATTTGAGATTATGTAATACCATATATATAACTATATTTATCTTGCTGTTTCAACATGATTTCCAAAACAACCATAACATTATAAATCGAAGCTGTAATATCTGAAATATCTGACTGAAACATCTATAATATCTGTCTGAACTATCTGTAATATCTATTTGTAATATTTGTTATATCTATCTGAAATATCAGCAATGTCTGTCCGTAATATCTATAATATCTATTTGAATGTTATGGTTTAAAAATCATGTTATTCTGAAAAATTCTATAAATTTTACTTTCTGCTAATAATCTGTATAACTAAATATCTGTAAAGTTACATAGTCAATCATGCTAAACTATAATAAACTCAGGCCACACAACTGTGTAATTAAAATCCTATGCTTCATTTCTGTAATTTCATTAAAATAATAATCCTCATAATATTCTAGAAAAATAAACTAATCAACATGCATGTAAATATACATACATAATCTTCTGTTATACATTCTAAAACTCCCTAACATAGCATATTTCTCTTACCTAATTTCTGAAAAGTTCCTACTGTATTATAACCCTACACCCGCAGGGTTCCCCACTTAACACCCTGAAAACAACATCTCTCATAACAAAATATCGGTATTTTTTCGTATACTACATTTCTTATAACTGTGAAAAATGCAAATACTAAATAAAATACCTTACCCTAAGATTGGGATGAAATTCAAACCAACCCCACCAACGATCCGCTCCAGCAAACTTGAAGAGAACTTTCCCAGGAGCGTCGTGGTGGTCTCAGATCGTCGATCTGGCGAGAAACAGAGTTGGGATCGAAGAGAGAAGGGGAGAGAGACGTTTTAGAGAGAGAGAGAGAGAGCTTCCTGCGCAAGTTTTCTTGTGAAAATTCAATTTTAAGAGTATTTATAGACCCGGATTCATCGACGAGACACGTCATCTCATCGACGAGTCCTTGAAGAAAGTTCGTCGACGAACATAAACCCCTCGTCTATGAATTTCAGACTGTTAAAAACTCCCTCTTGGTATCTTCTCATCGACGAGACCTTCTTATATTCTCGTCAAAGAATTCCCTGTGTTCGTCGACAAGATTCTGCTTAAAATTTCTGGGAAATTACATTCTCCCCTCCATATAAAATTTTGTCATCGAAATTTACTATCTGTGTTAAACACCATCCACTATTTTCTGAAGAAAATTGTCTACTTATCTTATTATTTACCCTCACTTATGGCGGAGGAATACCGTGGTTGCATTCTAAGTTCTGGGAGATTACACATATAAAACTAAAAGACTACTTACTAACTAAATTAATACATGTACCTGCAAAAGAAACATTACCTAACTATTTACATTTTACCTGATTATAACTAATCCTCTTGGAATAATTGCGGGTATTTCTGCTTAATTTCTTCTTCAAGCTCCCACGAAACTTCTTCTATAGCATGATTTTTTCACAAAACTTTTACTAACTGAATTTCTTTGGTACGCAATTCTTGTGTCTTTCTGTCCAAGATCTGTATTGGTGCTTCTTCATAAGCTAATAAATCTTTAAGTTCTATTTCTGCATAACTGATTATGTGGAAAGAATCTGGGACGTACTTCCTCAGCATAGCTATATGGAATATGTTGTGTATTCTAGATAAAGCTGGTGGCAAAGCTAGCCTATAGGCAACTAACCACACTCTCTCTAGTATCTCAAAAGGGCTAATATACCTAGAGCTCAACTTGCCCTTATTTCTAAACCTCATAACCCCTCTTAGAGGAACTACCTTCAGGAATACTCAATCTCCCACGTCAAACTTTAACTCCCGGCGACGAGTGTCGCCGTAGCTTTTTTGCTGACTCTGCGCGGTACTGATTCTTTCTTTAATTAGTCGAACCTTATCATACGCCTGTTGTACTATCTTTGGACCCAAAACTCGTCTCTCACCTACTTCATCCCAAAAAAGAGGAGAACGACACCTTCTACCATATAGTGCTTCGTAAGGTGCCATGTTGATGCTAGCCTAATAGCTGTTATTGTAAGCAAACTCAACTAGTGGCATACACTAAGTCCAACTACCCCTAAAATCTAGCACGCATGCACGAAACATATCTTCTAATGTCTGGATCGTTCTCTCAATCTAACCATCTGTTTGGGGATGGAAAGCAGTGCTGCTGAAAGCTAGTTGTGTACCCATGGCCTCTTGAAAGTTTTTCCAAAATCATGAGGTAAACCGAGGATCTCGGTTTGAAACTATGGATATCGATACACTATGGACGCAAACTATTTCTTAAACATATATCTCTATCAGTCTGTCCATGAAATAGTCGACTTTAATAAGGATGAAATGAGCAGTCTTCGTCAGACGATCAACAATCACCCAAATTGCATTCAATCCCTATCGCACTGGTGGTAACCCAATAACAAAATCCATATAGACGTGGTCCCATTTCCACTCTGGAATGAACAGTGGCTGCAACTGTCCTGCTGGTCTCTGGTGCTCAGCTTTAACTTGCTGGTACGTCAAACACTATTGTACAAATTTGACAATTTCTCTTTTCATTCCATTCCACCAGAAATACTCTCGCAGATCCCTATACATTTTAGTACTACCAGGATGGACTGTGTATAGTGATCTGTGAGCTTCCTCTAAAGTTGTTCTTTTAATATCCTCATCTGTCGACACACACAACTTGGTGTGAAATCTCAGAGTTCCGTCATCAGAGATACTGAACTTCTCTCCTTGACCATCCCGTACTCTGACTATGACCTTTGCTAATTCTGCATCGTCATCCTGAGTAGCCTTAATCTTCTCATATAGTATAGGCTGTACAACCAGGCTAGCAACAAATGCCTGAGGACTATCCTCTACTAACTCTATGTCAAGTCTTTCCAAATTCATCAAGATCGTGTGCTGAATTTCCATAGCTGCCAGTTCTGGCCCCACTGACTTCTTGCTCAAAGCATCTGCTACTACATTCGCTTTCCTTGGGTGATAACTAATAGTGCAGTCATAATCTTTAATAATTTCTAACCATCTTCTTTGCCTCATATTCAATTCTTTCTAGGTAAAGAAATATTTTAGACTTTTGTGGTCCGTAAAGATTTCGCACTTCCCACCATACAGATAATGCCTCCAAATTTTGAGAGCGTACACCACTGCAGCTAACTCCAAATCATGCACATGATAGTTTTTCACATATTCTTTAAGTTGTCTAGAAGCATACGCGATAACTCTGTCGTGCTGCATCAATACGCATCCAAGACCCTTCAACGATGCATCACTATATATCACAAACCCGTCCTCCCCTGATGGAATAGCTAGCACTGGGCAATGACCAACCTCTGTTTCAACTCTTGAAAGCTCTGCTCACAGTCATCAGTCTAATCGAATATCACATTTTTCCTTGTGAGTCGCATCAGCGGACCTGATAAACTGGAGAAACCATCAATAAAGAGCCAATAATAACCTTCTAAACTAAGAAAACTTCTAACCTCTTAAACATTCCCTGGCCTTACCCAAATCACTACGGTTTTGATCTTACTCAGATCAATAGATACACCTGCCTTAGAAACACATGGCCGAGAAAAGAAACCTGCCTCAGCCAGAATTCACATTTCTTGAACTTCGCGTATAACTTTATTTCTCTCAATGTCTGCAACACCAGCCTCAAATAATGCTCGTGCTCCTCAAAACTGATCGAGTAGACTAGTATATCAACAATAAATACAACTACAAACTGGTCCAAATACTGATGGAACACCTGATTCATTAAATCTATAAATACTATTGGTGCGTTAGTCAACCCAAATGGCATCACTAAGAACTCGTAATGCTTATACCTCGTTTGAAACACCGTCTTTAAGACGTCTTCTGCTCTAACTTCCACTTAATGATAACCTGACCGAAGGTCGATTTTAGAATAAATTTGGATCCCCTGGAACTGATCAAACAAATCATCGATCTTGGAAAGAGGATATTTATTCTTAA
This sequence comes from Malania oleifera, assembly GCF_029873635.1. Taxonomy (NCBI): domain Eukaryota; kingdom Viridiplantae; phylum Streptophyta; class Magnoliopsida; order Santalales; family Ximeniaceae; genus Malania; species Malania oleifera. The sequence goes on from NC_080418.1 coordinate 133,812,008, forward strand.
CTATCAATTTATTTATCTCCCTGTAATCTATACACATCTTCATAGTCTCATCTTTCTTTTTCATAAATAAAACTGGTGCTCCCTAGGGCGACACGCTGGGCCTGATGAAACCTTTATCCAGCAATTCTTGCAATTGATGTTTCAATTCTTTTAACTCGGCTGGAGCCATTCGGTACGATGCTTTAAATACTGGTGCTGACCCTGGTAGAAGATCCATAATAAATTCAACTTCACGGTCTGATGGCAAATCAAGTAATTCTTTTAGAAATACATCTGAGAATTCTCTGGCCACAAGAATATCAACTTGTTCCAATTCTTCTTTTAGCAATTCCTTTATATAGGCAACAAATCCTTGGTAGCCTTCTTGAATAAATTTTCTCACCTAAATGGCTGATGCAAGCTGTGGTGAAGAACGAACACGTGAACCAAGAAATCTGTATTATTGCTCACCTGGTGGTTTGAAAATCACTTCTTTTAAGTGACAATTGATACTAGCATGATTAACTGTCAACCAATCCATACCCAAAATTATATCAAGCCCCTGCATGTCTAATATCACAAGATCAGCTGGCTATACTTTTCCCTGAATGGTTACTAAAAAGTCCCTGAGTACTCTCCTACATCTCACCACTGACCCAGTCGGCGTACCTACAGCTAACCCAATATCCAACAACCGTACCTCATACCCCGTTAATTTAGCATATACCGATGAAATAAAAGAGTGGGTGTCACTTGTATCAAATAAAACAATAGCTTTATATGAAAAATAGTAAGGGTACCTGTAACTACGTCTCTAGCTACATCAGCGTCTCGGCGTCAACGTATAACTCTTACCGGTGCAGTGTTCCTCTATTGGCATCCATGGGGCGCCTGATAACCACCTTGGTATGGTCTGGGAGCTGGTGCCTAGGCTAGCAATCCCTGACACAACCAAGATCTATGCCTGGGTCTCCTACAACGGTAGTACACGTCCTCCCCCATTCTACATTAACCTGGATGTCTCCGGCGACATCTAGGAAAGGTAGGGATAGCCCGTCCACCCTGAGAATCACCACGTCCCATCAACCGTCCTTGACCACCTCCATATTGATCTCCTCTCCATGACCCTCAGCTAGAACTCGTTTGATAATCTTGAGGCGTGGGTCTCTTCCTCTAACTTTGAGCTGCGACACCTCCCTGCAAACCACTTTCAATAATAGTAGCTCTATCCACCACCTCTGCTAATGTCTGAACCCTCCTTCACTCCTTGCCATCTCAGCCATCACCTTTGTACCACTGCTCCCTGGATTCATTCTGAAAATACAAAGAACATTATTTCAGAATCCTATTTAATGTACAGAACTAATTTATTCCATTCAACTAAAATTTCAAACTCTCTATTAACAATCCCCTCTATTCCTGACCCATAATCCAATCCTACAACCTAAACACATGACTCGTCGATAGTTTACTATGGCTTTCCTAAAATTGTCATCCTGGGAAAAACACAGAAATCACCACGAAAGTCCTGTATCAAGCCCACAGAACAAAACCTCAAATTCTTTTCCTATATTCTGGTATTGTTTCCGCTGCATTATAGAGTCTACAGAACCTAGCAATCTAGGCTCTGATACCAAACTGTAACGACCTGCTAATTATATCATATATTATTATTTTTTTCCATATATATATACATATAACATAAATACCATTTGCCTGATATACTACTGAAAATATCCCGGGCTCAAAAGAGCACTGAGGAAACTCTATATGTCATACACCCCTAAGCAGCGATAATCAAGAAACTGTAAATCGTCAAATACACAATACCAGGAAGATATAATATTGTAAAGTATATTTATAACACAAAATACCCAATGACATCATCAAAAACTTGGGATTTACCCCAAATTACTGGCACCAAAAATGTTCTTACCTTTCTAGCAAGAGCAGCACAAGACAACCTCTACCCGCGAGCCTGATCTGCTCGCCTAGTTGGATCTCCTGAAAAATAGTAAGTCATTGGGATGAGACAACACTCAATAAGAGGAAATATGCTATCACTAGTGTATGGCGGCTGAGTTGCACATTTAATATACTGAAACAATATTGATACTGTAAAATGAGTAAGCTGATATACTGTACAAAACACATGTAATGTAGTTTAAAATGCAACTGTATATTTAACTTTGCTATCTATACATACTGCTAATATGATAATATAAATTGCTGTTGTATGATATATCTGTATATACATAAGAACTTCTGTTGTACCCTGAGATCTGTATGTCATGATATAACCCCTCATGATAGGGTTGTGCGGCCCGTAGGTTGAACTTACTCTGGTTGGCTTACTAGGCAAGTTAATCTATATCTGTAATATCCGCCAATCTGGCCCACTGCAATCTCTCCGAGCAATCTCCAACTCTAACTTGTCTAACCGGCCACCTCAACCTAGCTTGTTGGGGAGACTGCAATCGCTTCTGGCGTGGTTAGACGGAATCCACATACTATCTGAGTTATGTGGTTGCACTCTATCTGTAATAGCAACGATATCGTGCTCTACTATATATCTCTGTCTGAAATTTCCTCAGGGATTTGATACTGTGTAATACCATATATATAAATATATTTATCTTACTGTTTTAACATGATTTCCAAAACAACCATAACACTATAAATCTGAGCTGTAATATCTGAAATATCTGACTGAAACATCTATAATATCTGTCTGAACTATTTATAATATCTGTCTGTAATATCTGTTATATCTATCTGAAATATCTGTAATGTCAGTCCATAATATCTGTAATATCTGTCTGAGTGTTATGGTTTATAAATCATGTTATTCGAAAAAATTCTATAAATCTTACTTTCTGCTAATAATTTGTATAACTGAATATCCGTAAAGTTACATAATCAATCATGCTAAACTATAATAAACTCAGGCCACACAACTGTGTAATTAAAATCTCATGCTTCATTTCCGTAATTTTACTGAAATAATAATACTCATAATATTCTGAAAAAATAAACTGATCAACATGCTTGTAAATATACATACATAATCTTCTGTTATACATTCTGAAACTCCCTAGCATAGCATATTTCCCTTACCTAATTTCTGAAAAGCCTCTATTGTATTCTGGCCCTACACCCACAGGATTCCCCACTCAACACCCTGAAAACAACATCTCTCAAAATAAAATATTAGTATTTCTTCATATACTAAATTTCTTATAATTGTGAAAAATGCAAATATTAAATAAAATACCTTACCCTGAGATTGAGATGAAATTCAAACTAGCCCCACCAACAATCCGCTCCGGAAGACTTGAAGAAAACTTTCGCAGAAGCGTCATGGTGGCCTCAGATCGTTGATCCGGTGAGAAAAAGAGCTCGGATTGAAGAGAGAATGGAAAAGGGACGTTTTAGAGAGAGAGAGAGAGAGAGAGCTTTCTGCGTAGGTTTTCTTGTGAAAATCCGGTTTGAAGAGTATTTATAGACCCGGATTCGTCGACGAGATACGTCATCTCGTTGACGAGTCCCTGAAGAAAGTTCGTCGACAAACATAAATCCCTCGTCGACGAATTTCAGACTGCTAAAAACCCCCTCTCGGTATCTTCTTGTCGACGAGACATGTCTTCGTCGACGAAACCCTCTTATATTCTCGTCGATGAATTTCCTGTGTTCGTTGACGAAACTCTGCTGAAATTTTCTGGGACATTACACAAGTAGTCCTCAATCTGCATCTTATAGAAACCGAAGTTGGTGTCGTTAAACATCTCGTTCTTTGAGTTCTTTTCGTTCAACATTTCGATTCATCAATTTAGAGATGGAATTAGCTCAAATGGACAACACGGTTGGATCCGAAATGACTAAAAACCTTAGAAATGATTTAAGTCGTTCGAAAAACAAACTTGAAATAACTCCGAAAACCTGGTCAAACTTTTTGGTCAAAATCAATCAACTTTCCGTTAAACTTAACGGAATATACTCCAACTTAACGGAATATTCTGACGCCGTTAATTAGTTACTAACATGGCACTAATGTGGCAGGTGGGATCTAGTGATGACGTGGTAAGTGGGACTCGGTGATGACGTGGCGTTGACGTGGCAGTGAGGCCTAGTGCTAATGTTGCAGTGGAGCCCATTGATGATTATGCTAAATTACACGAGGTAAATTCCTAGGGAAGTGGGGGGTCACAATGGTTCACTTAATTCCCACTTTCCTAAATAGAATTTTTCTTAGACACGTAATTAGCACAATATAGCTCCTAAGACCTTCGATCTGGCGACTTTGCCCAGATCTGACAATTTTGCTCTAATCTAGTGACTTTGCTCTGATCTGGCTTTGATACCACTTGTTAGGACCGAAGGAGTCCATGGGTGATCTCGATACACATGGGTGAACACCAACTTGACCCAAAAGTTTAAGCTTATTGTGTTTTTGACCCAACCATGTATATAAACACTTATCATCAACTCAAATTTTCCAATATGATACAAACTCACAAATGGAATTCTCAATAGATCAATGCTTAATTTCTTCTTGTTTACTTTTTAAAGTAAAATAACAACTCAAAGCCTGTTCAATTGTTGAAAAAAAAAAAAAAAATAGTGCAATGAAGAATGACTATGGCTGAGGATTGTGGTGGTGGTTGAAGAGATGTGCACAATGGTATGAGCACCAACCAAGCAAGGATTCTTAGCTAGGAAGGGCAATATGTGGCTAGTTGACACGGCGACTGTGACCAAGGATAACACTCGAGGGGTGCGTTAGATGCAAACAGGATGGATCAATCGTCATTGGAGTAGCACAAATTTGGGATGCTTTAGTGATCGACGAAGTGAGGCGACATTGCATGAGGTCCTTAATCTTAGTCATGGGCCATGGGCTATGCGAGGAGAAGCCAATACCATTCACTTGCAAATAGGTGTAAACAGAGCAACCCAAAAACAACACAAAGGATAATGAATTCAAAATTGAAAAAAATAAAGAAATTAAAACCTAAAAGCATTGTTTGATTGCTAGAAAATCAACAAAAAAAACATAGATAATTGAATGGAGTTGCAAAATAATGAATTAAAATAATATATTGTAACAATTATATATGAATATGCATATGTATAAGATATACACACATAGAGAAAGAAAGAGGTGGGTGGGGGGGGGGGGGAGAGAGAAAGAGAGAATAGAATTAGAAAACTGCTTATTAAAATCTTGTGAGATAAATGGCCAGCGAGCACTCATCTTTTCCAGTATAGACTGTCGACATGGTAACATCAGTAATGCCCAGGATCACCATGAATATGGAGAAATTATGTCGAAGTAGTGTCATGGACAAGTGATTCAGTCCTTATAACTTTTCCATATCTTCATATCGAGTGGACCACATATACAGAGAAAGCAGCCTCAGGAAAAACAAGGAAGCTGGTATGAAGAAATATCGTCAACGGTTTGATGGTTACATCGATAGTTTCAAGCAGAAGCTAATTAGGAAGAAAATCGTTGATGGTTTGATGAAACAATCGACGGTTTTGTTTGACATTGTTTTTGAAATTTGAATTGGAAAGATCAATAAGTTAGGGATACATAAGCAAATACTCCGTGGATTGATATAGGGTTATTTGGGAATTTTTTTGATCCCTCTATACGTGTAGGACTAGCATAAATGCAATGTTGTAACCCTGGTTTTGATAGATAGTGAAATTTAGTCGTCGCTTGCTTCCGTGGACATAGGCATTTTGCCAAACCACGTTAAATCTTTCGTTTGTTTATTGCTTTCATTATCTATGTGTGTTTCTGTATTGTTCATTGTGATTGTTGTATTGCATGATCGTTTCTACATGTATTATTGAACAACAATTGGCATCAGAGCTATTGGTTACAATGACTGGGATTTCTTCTACAAAGTTTGACAAATCGAGAAATTTTGGACTATGACATAAGAGGGTTAAGGATTTGTTAGTGCACCAGTGTATGATAAAGGCGTTATACGGAAGGCATGAACGACATCAGTTGGAAGGAATTGGAAGCAAAGGCTGTGGCGACTACAAGCTTTGTCTGGCTAATGACGTGATGTATGACGCCATGGATGAGGAATCACCGGCGGCAGTTTGACTAAAACTAGAAAGTCAGTATATATCCAAATTGTTGATGAACAAACTTTATATTAAGCAGAAATTGTATGGCCTTAAGACGTCAAAGGGTTCAGATATGAACCAACACATCAACGTGTTCAATCAGATCATTAGTGATTTGAAGCGAGTTAATGTGAAGTTTGAAGAAAAAAACAAGGCATTGATACTGCTGAATTTCATGCCTACTTATCCTATGTACAAAAATTTGGTTACAACTTTGATGTGGGGAAAGGAAACTCTCGAATTGGAGGGAATTGCAAGTGCTCTTTTAGGTTTTCATTAGAGGAAGAAAGGCAGCGATGAGAATCTACAAGGTCTTGACTTGTGGTGAAGGGTAATTAGGAACGTGAGAGAAGCAAGTTCTAGAGAGGATCGAGTAGCAATAAATCTCGGTCCAATTCTAGAAAGAGAAAGGACATATGATGTTTTAAGTGCGGGAAAAAGGGGGCATATAAAACAGGATTGTTTAGAGAAAAAGAAAGGGAATGCAGAGAATAAAGAGGGTGTTCATAAAAATCTGCGAATGTAATTGAAGAAGAAGGCTTAGAGAGCGGTGACGGGGATATGCTTTATGTTTCATCCGGCTTAGATCAACTCATGGATTCTTGGATTTTGGATTCGGCATGCTCCTATTACATGACACCCAATAAAGATTGGTTTAACACCTATAGGTTGGTAAATTCTGGTTCTATTCTTATGGGTAACGATGCATAATGCAAAGTTGTAGGAATAAGGAATATCCGAATTAAAATGTTTGATGGTGTTGTTAGAACGTTGTGTGATGTTAGACATATACCAGATTTACAAAAGAATCTGATTTTGTTGGACACTTTAGATTGTAATGAGTTTAATTACAAGTCTGCAAGTGGAGTAATGAAGGTGAGTAAAGGTGTTTTAACAATGATGTATGGGTAAAAATTAGCAGAAAATATCTATACACTGCTAGGTACCACAGTTGTAGGTGGAGTTGCAGCTGCAGAGTCTGGTTAGATAGTACTATCTTGTGGTATATGCGGTTAGGGCATATGGGTGAGCATGAGATGATGAAGATTTATAAGAGAAATCTTTTGAAGGGTGTCAAAATATGCAAGCTGAATTTCTGTAGGTATTGCATTCTTGAGAAATAAAATAGGGTATAATTCAAGACAGCCACACAAAAGATAGAGAGAATTCTTGACTATATTCATTCAGATGTTTGAGGGCCAGTAAGGCTAGCATCACGGGGAGGACATATGTATTTCATGAGTTTTACTAATGATTACTCACGAAAGGTCTAGGTGCGCTTCATGCGGCATATGTTAGAGACGTTTGCCAAGTTCAAGTTGTGGAAAGTTGAAGTGGAAAATCAAACTAGGAGGAAGATCAAATGCCTTAGCTTCGATAATGGTACTAAGTACAAAGATTCAAAGTTTATGGAGTTGTGCGAGCATGACATTAAGAGACATTTCACAATAAGCAAGACATCACAACAAAATGGTGTGGCTGAAAGGATGAACCAAACAATATAAAGCTGAAAGAATTCGGTGTCTCAGGTTGAATGCAAGACTTATAAGAACTTCTAGGTAGAGATAGTGAATATGACATATTTCTTGATTAACATATCACCAAGGGCAGCACTAGATGGAAAAGTAGCAAAGGAGGTGTGGACAGGCAGCGTGGTAGACTACTCTGGTTTGAGAGTGTTTGGATGTCAAACCTACGTGCATGTTTCTAGTGAGGAGAGATCGAAACTTGATACGAAGTCTAGACAATGTATCTTTCTTAGGTATTAGATGTAACGACCTGCTATTTAACTGGGGTTTTTTATTTTTTTATTTTTTATACTATAACGTTTATAATACTCTGATACCAAATTGTAACAATCTTCTTATAAAAATAAATTCTCTACTATTTTAAATTAAAACAATTTCCTACACAACGGAAAGCAAATAACATGAAACACAACCTTATATATATACAATACCAGAGTGTTTAAATATTCCACAAATATTACATATTTCACTGTACTCTCAAGAACTACTCTTACTAATACCAGGACTAACAAAATTATACCCCAAAAACACTCACCCTAAAAAAGGACAGACTAACAACTCCTCTATCTACGAGCCTACTCCGCTCGCCCAACTGGCTCACCTGAAAAATAATTCAACACTGGAATGAACCAAAGCTCAGTAAGACGAAACATGCTATCACTAGTGTGTGGCTACTGAGATGTAGATTTGTAAAAATTAATCCGAGTTAAGAATAGTACAAATAACTAAAACTGAAAATGTTGATATCACATAAGATATTATAAAACCTTTAATTACATAATTTAACATGTCAAACTGTATGAAATTACTTTTCATAATAATACTACTATTTCAGAAAATCTGGTAATACCATAATATTTGAGAATATTTTCCTGGATGGTTGTATGTCATGATTTAACCCCTCAGACAGGGTTGTGCGGCCCGAAAGCTGGATCTATCCTAACTGGCCTACCAGGGTAAACCACTCTACTCCTCGATCAGATTGGCCCTCCTTAACTCATATTTGATGGGGAGTCAGTCCACAACTAGGCACGATCGACCTTATACCACTTACTATCTAAGTTAAGTGGTTGCACTCTGAACTGAATATCTGTATATCTGTAGCTACGGTACCGTGCTCTGCTGTTTGATCCATCAGGGTCCGATACTATATAATATGTTTCTATATACAACTAACTGTTTTACCATGATTCTGTAATAACTGTATAAACCATGACGCTGTAATAATCTGTAACTATATCAATTGTATTTTCCTGAGATAAACTGTAGATCTACCTGTTATGGTGCTGTAAAACTGTAAAATCATGATATTTTGAAAGATACTGAACGCATTTTACTGTCTGTATATTCTGTAAAACATATTCCTGAAAATACTGTAAAAACATGTTTTTATACTGTATTCATACTCATGCCACACAATAATTTAAAATATTTTAACATCAATAATAAATTGCACAAATTTCTGCTCTGAATAATAATTTGGTAAAAACATAAACTTCATACCGAAATCATATTAGGTTTTCCTAGCATAGCATGCTTCCCTTACCAAACTATCGAAAAGCCCCTATCGTATATTGATCCTACACCCGCAAGGCTTCCTATTCCACACCCTGAAAATCACATTTGTCAAAATAGAATATCAATATTTCTTGACCTACATCATTTCCTACAATTGCCAGAAGGTCAAAAACTGAATAAAAGACCTTACCCTGATTATGAGGATAAATTCGACTCAATCCCACCAGCGATTCGCCCCAGCAGACTTAAAGAGAACTCCACCAGGAGCGTCGTGGTGGCCTTAGATCGTCGATCCGACCACTAACGGAACCGAAATAGAAGAAAAAAGGGATGAAGAACTGTCTAGGAGAGAGGAGAGATTTACGCAGAAAATTATGCGTATAAACCAAGTTTAGGCTTTATACTGTGGACTTCGTCGACGAGCCACGTCACTTTGTCGACGAAGTCAAGAGACAATTCGTCGACGAACCTTGCCATTCGTCGACGAAATTCAGAGTAGCCCAAACATCCTCTTAGTATTTTCTTGTCGACAAAGCTCGCCCTTGTCAACGAGGTCCTGGTATACCCTTGTCGACGAATCCCCTGTATTCGTCGACGAGGAGCAAGGTAAAATTTTCGGTTATTACCCTCAAAGTCTGCCATCTCCTTCTGTTTCTTTTTTTTTTCCCATTTCTATCCCTCTTTATTATTTAAATACCATTATTTTTTGGGTCACTACATTAGAAAATGGGTGAAAGGTTTCAAATTGTAAAATTCGAAGGCAAATAAGGTGGTGATCAGTAAAGATGTAGTTTTTGATGAGAAAGTCATATTGTAGCGTACTCAGGAATACAAGAAACAGGTGCTAGAAAATTACAGCAGCAATGAGCATATGGTGCAAGTGGAGTTAGAGACTAATGGTAGAGATGATAATGCTTAAAATGGATGGAGTCATAGCTCAAGAGATCAGTAGCATCACAATATAACTATAGACAGGCCCAGACACACTATTAGGCCACCCCCCGGGTATGTTTTTGATAATCTGATTTCTTATGCACTCATTACTAGTAGCGAAGATCAAACTACTTTTCAAGAAGCGCAATGTATAGCCAAGAGAAGAGTAGATGGATGGGTGTTATGGTGGAGGAGATGAAGTCTCTGCATAAGAACCAGACGTGGGAGTTAGTGGAACTTCTAGAGGAGAAGAGAGCGATAGGATGCAAATGGGTGTATAAGAAGAAAGAAACAGTATTAGAAAAAGAAGGAGAAAAATTCAACGCTTATCTAGTAGCAAAGGGTTACTTGCAAAGGAAATAGGTTAATTATGATGCAATCTTCTCCTTTGTGGTTAGATACACTTCTATCAAGGCAGTGTTGTGACTGGTAGCGCATTTGGAGTAGATGGATGTAAAGACAACGTTTCTCCATGGTGATTTGGAGGAGCTAATTTACATGGTACAGTTAGAAGGGTTTAGTTAGCCCGAATAAAAACACTTGGTTTGTAAATTGAGAAAACTTTATGGGTTGAAGTAGTCTCCGAGGCATTGATACAAGCGATTTGACTCCTACATGATCCAGATTGGCCATAGGAGATGTAAGTATGTTTGTTGTGTTTATGTGAAGAGCCTTGATGATGGTTCATTTATTTTTTTATTGCTTTATATGGATGACATGTTAATTGCTGCGAAGAGTATAACCGGGATCAATAAGTTGAAAACCCTATTGAGCAAAGAATTTGACATAAATGATTTGGGTGCGGCCAAGAAGATTCTTGGGATGAAGATTTGTAGGGACAGAGCTTCCAAGAGGTTGTGGTTATCTCAACGTAATTATGTTGAGAGGGCATTGGAGTGGTTTAGCCTGGACAATGCAAAACTAGTGAGTACACTGTTGACAAATCATTTTAGATTGTCTACAGTCTAGTGCCCGAAGACAGATGATGATCATGACATGTCAAAGGTTCTATATGCTAGTGCAGTGGGGTGCTTGATGTATATTATGGTTTGTACAAGACCGGATCTAGCACAAGCTGTCAGCGTGGTGAGTAAGTTTCTTTCAAATTCAGGACGACAACATTGGGATGCAGCCAAGTGGATTTTCATATACTTTAGGGGTATTGCAGACTATGATATCATGTTTGGCAGACAATAGAGAGATCATTCAGCTATGGAATATGTGGATGCAAACTATGCAGGGGACTTGGATGATAGGAGGTCTACCACATGGTATGTATTCACTCTTGTTGGAGGTCCATGGTTCAGTCTCTAGATGTACTATCTACTACTGAATCAGAGTATATGATAGTGGCTGAGGCTGCCAATGAAGCTTTTTGGCTTACAAGATTGGTCAATGAGTTGGGTATTCAGTAAGGTAGAGTTTAGTTACATTGTGATAGTTAGAGTGCCATTTATTTGGCAAAGAACCAGGTGTATCATGCGAGAACCAACCACATAGATGTGAGATTTCATAGGATTAGGGGATTGGTTTCTTTAAGTTAACTATTACTTGATAAAGTTCACACTTTTGAGAATGCATCAGACATATTGACAAAATCTATTACCATGGACAAGTTCAAGCACCGCTTGGACTTGATTAACGTCTCTAGATGCTAGATGGGAGGCGTCCCAACCTATTGTCCCAAGTGGAGCTGCAGGTCATGTTTTCGTTTTCTCCTAAAGGGCGAATATTCACCAAAGTGGAGATTGTTGTAGAGTGTGACTCAAATCGAGTGGAACACATATACAAAGAAAGCAGGCTGAGGAAAAACAAGGAAGCTAGTTTGAAGAAATATTGTCGACGATTTGATGGTTACATCGACGGTTACATCGACAGTTTCAGGCAGAAGCCAAGTCAAGACGAAAATCGTTGACGATTTGCATATTACATTGACGGTTTCAAGCATAAACTAATTAGGGAAAATTATCAACGATTTTGGCACTATTTTTGAAATATGAACTGGGAAGATCAATAGGTTGGGGATATAGAGGCAAATCCTTCGTGGATTGATACGAGGGGTATTTGGAAAATTTTCTGATCCCTCTGTATGTGTGGGGTTAACATAAATACAATGTTAAAACCCTAACTTTGATAGATAGTGAAATTCAGCCACCGCTTGCTCCCATGAACGTAGGCATTCTACCGAACCATGTTAAATCCTTCATGTGTTTATTACTTTCATTATCTGTGTGTGTTTTCGTATTTTTCATTGTGATTGCTGCATTGCATGATCGTTTCTGCATATATATTATACAACAAACAATAACCACAAACCTCAAGGGTAGCACACTAGCAAATCACACACTTCCTTCCATCAATTTACTTTCCCATTAAAGAAAATGATGGTAATTCACCCACATGAACATGCCCCAACAACTTCAACCAAGTTAAAACAAAATGGGCTTCCTTTCATCATAGAAAGCAAATTTAAGATCGATCCATCTAGTCGCAATGCCAGTCACATTTTGTGGAACTTGTGCAGAGTATGCATTGTCCACCACCTCAACCAACTTCAAAACCAAATGAAACCTCATTTTGTAGTGGAAAACAAGTTTTTGATTCGATAAGACTGCACCCAGGTGACTTAGACACATTTCTCTGTTGCATAAAGCTCCTAACTCTCTCAGCATCATTAAATCTCCCTACAGCTGCATAGATGTCACACAATAGCACATAATACCCAGCCTTTTCAGGTTCCAACCCTATTAGCTTCTTTGCCACTCTTTCTCCCACCTCAACATTGGCATGAAGTCGACATCCGCCCAAAAGAGCCCCTAATATAGCTCCATCAGGTTGAATCGGCATTTCTTCAACAAACCTCTCTGCCTCTTCTAGGAGCCCTGCTCTCCCCAAGCAATCAACCACACAAGCATAGTGTTTCAACTCTGGTTCAACCCCATAATCCTTCATCATTCCAAAACAAGAACGCACTCTATCCACCATTCCACTGTGTGTATATGCAGATAAAACACCAAGAAATGTTACATCATTGGGTTTAACACCCCCAACAAGCATCTTCTCAAAATATTCGATAGCAGTTGCTGCACCACCGCCCAACCCGTATCCCACAATCATTGAACTCCAAGAAATCACATCTCTTTCAGGCATTTTATCGAACATTCTATGTGCATAACACAACGAAGCGCACTTTACATACATATCAACAATGGCATTTCCTAAATTCAACTCTAAAGCAAGACATCTTCTCAAACTCCAACCATGAACACTCTTACCATGCTTCAATGATCCCAAATGCCCACAAACCAAGAGCAAGCTCACCATAACCACCCCATCAAGCTCAACCCCATCATTGACCATCTCCCTGAACACTCCCAACCCCAACATAGGCTCCTCATGCTGCGCATAGCCAGCCAGCATAGCCGTCCACAACACTGCATCCCTCTTACGCATTCCATCAAACACCACTCTCGCACTAAAAACCCTCCCAAACGTAACGTACATGAAAACCAGAGCAGAGGCAACAAACAAATTCCCCTCCATACCCGTTTTCACGCACAACCCATGAACCAAAAGCCCGCCAATTTCCGACCCAGAACCAGCGCAGGCCCTCAAAACAAGGGGCATTGTGAAGTCATCGGGTCGAATACCGGACCCCTGCATCCGAATGAACAATTCAATCGCTTTCTCGGGAAAACTAGACCGAGAAAATTCGCCAATGATGATGTTCCAGGAATAAATGTTTCTTTCCGGCATATGGTAGAAGACGGAGAGGGAGTCCGGGAAGAGCTTGGAGCGTCGGGAGTACATCAAAACGAGCTTGGAGCTGAGGAACACGTCGGCGTAGAGAGGGGTCCGCAGCAAGCGAGCATGGAGATGGCGGAGGTGTGTGAGGTCGGGCGAAGAGTGGAGGAGGGAGAAGTAATAGGAAGCGAGGTTGGATTTGTGGGGAATTGCAGAAGAGTAGGCTGAGAAGAATTTGATGTTGCAGAGAGCTTTTGTCCTTCCGCAAATGACCGTTGCGTTCATCTCCCCGTAACGATCAGACCGAGAGATTGCGTTCCACCAATCTCCCGGAGGAGATTTATGGGCCTGAAGAGTGTAGCTGGGCTGCACATGGGACCCATTTATAGCATGCCCGGCCCACTCCATTCCCGCTTGCAATGAGGGTACTTCCGTAATTTGACAGTAGCCAAAAGTCCTTCTCGAGCACAAGTTGGCCGCCGGCCCGCGCCATTTTCCCCAACTGAAAACTAGCTGAAAGCTGCGAAACTTGACAGGTAACATTCATGGAGGGACCTTCTGAAAGCGAATCAATGGGCGTCAAAGCCCTAGTCTCTGCCTACTCGAATCGGCTATGGAATCGATTTCTCGGTTTCTTTCCCTCCGACGCGAATTTTCTCGGGAAAATTTCGACTTTCTACTCACGTACTAATCGCGCCACATCTCGCAGACGCCGAACCTGTCTCCCTCTCCCGTTGCCTTCCAATTCTCTCGATGCTTCTATGTAAAACCTCTCTCTCTCGCTCTCTCTCTTGGTGCATATCTGTGTGCGTATTATATATTTATGTCTATTCTCTTATGCTATGAAGAGCTTCGCGCGTTGAAAGGTGCGATGTTGCGCGTTTTCTGGTCGTGTTTCTTAAATTATTTCCCAATATAAATTCGCACTCTGAAGTTGTTTGTGCTCGTAGGCATTCCATAAAAATGTGAAATTGTTTGTGGCATTTGAGTGTTGTGCCTCGGCATATGTGTCTGTCTGGCTATGTATTTGAGGAAGGAGAATTCGTCATAAACTTTTAGTCATATCTGTATGAATTAAATAAGGTTATTTTGGTTCAAATATTTCAGAAGCATCTAGAATGGAATCAAGCCACAATTTTAAAGAATTTTTGGGCCTTTGGTTTGGAGGCTCTTCTCTACTGGCCAACTGGATGTGTGAAATGACAAGTAAGAATTGAAGTATTTGAGGAAGTTGTGAAGTCCTCTTCTTCCTACGACCACGTTAAGTCAATTGATCTGCAAATAGGAAGAATCGTAGACTAAATGAGAGGTAGCCAACCTACTTCTAAGAGAAAAAACAACTGACTGCATTCATATATGTAGCTATGCCACCCACAGAATTTAAGGTAAGTGTATCTAAGCACTTATTGTGTTGTGACCTAATTATGTTAAATATTTGAGGTTAAAATGGAATTTGAAATCTTAAAACTGTAGGAAGGTGTCAAGCTGGTGTCTTAGAAGCTCTATTTTACTCATTGGACAATATTAGAAGTGAAAATTTATAAAAGAGATTAGTCATCACCTGTTGATGTAGTATGCAAGGAGCCCAAATATTCAAAGTTTGAGTGTTTGAGATTAAGTTACTAGTTTAGTACTAAAGTATAATTTCTCTATTTTCAGTTTTTTTAAAAAATTATTTTCATAGGTTTTTTTCACAACATTTTAAGATATTATTTCGAGAATAATTGCTTATTTCTAGATTAGTAGATTTTGCTAGTCCTCGAGCCATATTAGGATTGGTATGTGTTTTTCATTTTTTCCTAAGCAGTCTGGCTTATAAAGAGGTCCTAAAACATATTGCTTGAGAGATTGGAATTGGCATTGAACTTGAGAGTTAGTGTTTTAGCTAAGGTAAATATTAAGGAATTCATTTTTCTGTTTGGTTATCAAAGAAGATGAGGAAGAAATATATATATATATATATATATATTTATATGCACACACACACACACACACACACAAATACATGTGTATATATATATTGAATTGATGATTTTTTTCCTACATCTCATCAACGTTTGTTTTTTTTCCTTATTTTGCAATCATATTTGAATAAAATTTCATTCTTGAGACAAAGTAAAATGAAAAATGTGTTTTCTTCTTATCGCCTTTTCCTATTCTTTTCTTCTTAGAAACAAAATCCTTGATCCAAACAAAGCCTAATAGAAATGTTATTTTGAGTGGAAATACTAAAGGGCAGTGCAACGCACAAGGCTGTTCTGAATGTACTGCTTGAGAGGGTCACATGTGTTCCTTACACCCATATGCAGGGAGTCTGTTTCCGTGACTCAAATCATTGATGCTTAGGTAGGAATAGAGCTACCTCAATGATGTGTCAAGCTCCATGTTGTGTTATCATGATTGTCATACTGGCGACATGGATGTTTTAACTTATATCATTATTACATGTAGCAACATCATTGAGCATCTTCTTGTTAGGACTTAGGATTTTATGAATGTCTTAGATGCGAAACATAATAACTGGCCTGAATCTGACTTTTGGCTTTTGACATGAAATATGTTGAAATGTATGTAAAATGACGCTGTTTGACTTAAGAGATGTCTTCATTTGTACTCCAAAAACGGATTGTTTCTTCTTTTCATTGTTCTTTTTTAGAAATTAAACTAATTTTCCTATATTATTAAACTTAGAGATCTTCATTGGTATTTGACTCAATTTTACAAATATTTTGTGATTGTCATCAAGTCCTGGGGTGTTTTTTTTTTCTTTTTTCCAGAAGAAGGCAAGAGAATCCATTAGCAGATGGGAAAAAAAATACAATCAGAACAGTAATATGAAGAAGAGAAAGTAAGAAGATCAACAGACTAACTAAAAGGAAAAGAAAACTAAACAATCAGAATAAGCTATATAATCTGCTTCTGATATCCTGTAAAATGCACACAATAACAGATCCCTGATTTGGAGTAGAATGCTGAAAGATTGCTAAGTTCATTGCTCTCCAGAGATGATAGATTGCTGCAGCCCAAACCAGCTTAACTGTTCTGGAGTAGTAGGAATTATGGAGTGAAGAGCTCCATTGAAGGTTAGTTTCCCAAACTAGAAGTGGTTTTTGGATATTGAGTTTGAGGCCAACACTTTTTGCATCACTCCTTCAGAAAATTGGCATTGGGAAAAAAAGGTGAATTCTCCATTCAAAGGAGCAGTTGCATAAATAAAACACAGCAAGGATGAATAGCATGATTCCATTTTGAAATTTGATCCAAGGTTCCCAATCTGTTAAGAATGCATAGCCAGCAGATGAAAGACCTGGGGTGTTGACAGGTGCTATAAAAAAATGTTTAGAATTATGCTTCATAACCATCTTAGCATATGTGGTAAACATGTAAAAGAGGCTCTATTGGCACAGGTCATAAGCATCTTTTGTTGGCTTTCCACTATGGGTAGGCAACCCTTCCCACATGGAATAAGGGATAAAAATACATGGCCTTCATGGATTTGGCTATTCCTGATAGGCTCAGTAGCTGAGATAACTTGCCACCTGCTATTTGGGTTGGGATCTGGGGATAGCGATGGGTGAATGCATGGCATTGGGAGGGTAGTAGCAATGGCGGAATGCATATTATTGGAAGGAGAAAATTGTAGTTCATAATGAAAATACTGGAGTTATATGAAATGCTGTAAAACCTGAAAGAGAAACGTAAAATGGAATTACTCAAAACTGCGAAGTTGCTGAAGTGTAAAGAGAACACATTTAGCATCTACAGTTTGAAGATTTTACCTAGATGTGAAACAACAGACACATCTGCTCTCCTTATGATTTAGAAACATTTTCCATATTTGAATCCTAGGAGCATATGGCCAAAGGGAATTGGGAATCCCTTTTGGGGGGCGATTACCCATAATTTTATGAAATAGATTTCTTGGAAGCATGTTTTCTCTTGAGCATCATTGAAAGTCAGTTCAACAGCCTTTGATAGCTGGGTTGTGATGGGTTTACAGATTTTTCTAAAGTCTCTGTTTGAAATTGAAAATGGTTGTTTATTTAAATGAAAAAAAACCTGTTGATGCCTGTTTATTGTATGTAAAACTATTCCAGTTTTGCAGGTATGTGTTGCAGGACTGTCTGCAGTATCATGCTTTTAAGGTAGCTATTTGGTGATATTTTTTGTATGTGTGATAAGCTAAGCTAAGGGAAACTTTGGCCAATTTTCTCTGTGATTGGAGTAAGTTATGCTATAATTTACATAAAATTTTTTTTCCTCTATTATGTATTTCAATTATTTTTTCTTTCATTGTTTTCTATTGTTTGGGTTTTTATCTACCCTGGCGGTGAGGGTGAACCATGGCTAGGGTGTTAACCCAAACCTGAAGGTCACAAGTTCAGGTCATGGAAATAGCCTCCCCAAATGTGGTCCTATGGCTTTATACATCATGTCCTCTCTAGATCACTGATGGGAGCCTTATGAACTAGATGTTGCATTATCAACCCCATGAGTGGTGCATCACTTTTCATTTAAAAAAAAGAAGAAAGAAATTTAATCTCAGTATAACTGGTTTTATTTATCTGTAAGCTATATGCCTTTATATGTTCAGATTCTGGTTGGAAGGCCATGCTTATGCAACTGTGCTAATATATTTTATCAGCAAGTGATGCTTTTGTTCACGCATGAATATTCGTTTCTGTGTTGAATGCTGCTTCTAATTTATTAGTTATGGTCATATTAGACTCTAAACCAAGGGCTGCACTAATTCAGGGTTACGACGGAGGCGTCAAGAGTGTTTGATGTCTTGGAGGACATTTTGGAAAACATTTTTATGAATTTGCATGACATCCAAAAGAATTTACTATTTTGGCAGTCTAGAGCAGAGGTTAGTCTCTATATCCTTATCAATGTTTTAAAAGGCTCAATCGAGGCTTGCCTCAAGGCCAGGCATGCTTAAAATGCCTTGAGGCTCAATCTAAAACACCAAATCCCAACAAGGCTAAAGAATTACATGCTGAGGTTTATGCATTTGAGCAAAAAGCATGCTTTTGCGTCTTTTTAGTTGGGACTTATGCAATTTGGTTGTGTGATTCTCAAGCTAGATTTGGCTCGAAAAATTTAATTCCATGTTTATATGAAAGGAATGTCATAATATGAGTTTATTATAAAACTCTTGAACCTCGACCATTCCAAAATGATTGAGAGTTGAATCTTAGATCTTGAACATAATTTGAATCTTGCCATGATTTGCATAATATATTCAAGTTAGCAATTTTTGAATGGCCAGCAAGTAGTTTGCAACTTATATTTTTTTTTTTTACAATTATATTTGTGATTTTTTTTTATTTTTCTTTATTTTTAAAATATATGTAGTTTATTTACATATATATATATATATATATATATATAAAAATTCTCAAAAGGCTTATGCCCCAAAGCCTTAGGGCTTACACCTCACCTCATAAGGGTTAAAATGCTTCACCGTACACCTTTACTTTTAAAAAACATTAATCCTTATAATGGGAAAGCAATAATTAAGAATCTATAAGCCACACTCTCTATGTTCTTAACTTGTAATGGTTGTAATTGGATTGTGTATTTCAGGGTTCAAATGCTCAAAAAGTATACTTTATGATATTTGAGAGAGGGCCTTGGGCTTTTATTGATGGAATGCTGCAATTAATACGTGAATGTGTTGTTAAGGGTTCTTCCCTACATCTCTACCATTCAGCATCCGCTCAAATATCTGAGAGGATATCTATCTTAACTAGCTTAAGATATTCACTTGCAACATTTTTGGCACAGGTTAGTTATATCTCATTCTTTGTTTCATATAATGTATTTAAATATTCATGTTATTTCATTCATATTCAGTAAGGTTTGCATTTTTATAAGTTCTGCCTGTATGTGCATGGGTGTGAACAGTATGATAAATTTGTTTTAGTCTTTTGCAAGTTAATGCTCAACTTACAAAGTGGGAGATGCCAATCCAAGTTTAGTGGCTACCTCCTTTCTTCCTCCCTTTCATTCTTCTTATTCCTTACTTTGTCTCTCTTTGCATCATTTTAAACCTTAATGTTCTTAGAGCAACCAATCTTAATTGTTTTCATTCTCTTTTCTTTTCTGTTCTTATTTTTTGTTTCTTCCTTTTCCTATATTTTCCTTTCTTCTTCTTTTGTTTTTGGTTTTATTTTCACTCAAAGTAGCCAAGAAGCAGTAGAAGTCCAACCCAGCAGGCCAAAGAAACAAATTGTTGGTGGCAATGACTAGTGCTGATGTTAGTTCTGTATAGATAGCGTTCAGCTTCAAAAGTGCTACTTTGTGTAGCATCCAAGCATCCTCATTCCTTCTGTGAGGCCATAACTCCAACTTACAATGAAGTTTTTTTGTATTGGTTCAGATCAATGTTTTTTCAATCTCTTATATTGAAGCTGTTTTAGCTTGAGGATTTGTACACCAAGGGGCATTTTAGTGCAAAGAATACCATTCTAAAACAGTTTTTTGGTTGGATTTCCTATTGTCGTGTTGTAATGTTTTGTGGTTTTGATTCAATGGTGGACTTTCTGGATTCTTTTTATGCTGTTCATGGACAGATATAATGTATGAACATAGCTTGAGTTATATAATTAATACTGTACCAATTTCTTGATGGCTATAGGTTTACATGGAAGTTGATAAATTTGGGGAGGAATTACTCAAGGATCCAGAGAAGTCATTGTTTGCATTAATGGTTACTATTAATGGTTTATTTTCCGAATTGGAGGTGGCAGTTGGTCAGCCACATGCAATGTGCCGGGTAAATAAAAAAGTGATTAAGGATAGTGCTTTAATAGGTTTCTAATTGAGTGTGTTTTCAATTTTTATTTTAATATTGCAGAGTGATTTTTCTGTTGGTGGGAGCTATTCATTTGTTCTACAGTTTGAGAAATTGCCGGAAGTAAACCAGGAAGGATCCCAATGGAAAGATTGTGAGATTAGAGATGCAATCAACTTGATTTACCAAAATTTACACAAGCTTGACACTTATTTGTCTATCCTTGTAAGAGTTTTCTACAATCATATGTATAGATATATATTTTCTTATTCATTTTGTCATGTTAAATGGAGTCTTTTAGAGCAAAACAAGACTTTATTGGAGATGTAATAGGCTAGGCCTAGGCACCTTCCAATGTTGGTCTCTCTAAAAACATATTTTTCTAAATCGTTTCAAAATTAGTCTGTATTTTGTTTGATGGGCTATTGTTTCACATGTACATAAGCTTACATGAATCTGGTTGTTTCAAGGTATTATTTTGATAATGATTTATTAGCTTTTATTAATTTAACATATGTGCTTCCATAGTTCTATCCAATAATAATAATAACATATGTGCCAACCAGTGGTATTTATTTGCTAGGTCATAAATTATTTTTTCCTTTTACTCTGATCAATATCTTTAGTTTTAGCCACCTATATTAAATAGGGAATATTTTCAAGCATGCCATTCCTTTTGGTTCCCACCACTGAAAAAGAATTTGATGTTCTACTGTACTGCACTATTTTAATTTTAGTTTCTTTTGTCACAATGCTTGTGGAAGCTCAAGAAATCATGAAACTTCAGCTTCTGGTCGTCCATCATAAGAGGGAGCCTCAAAATAATTTTAATAATGTGCTCAAGAAATCATGAAACTTCAGCTTCTGGTCGTCCATCATAAGAGGGAGCCTCAAAAAAATTTTAATAATGTTGCGAGATCATGTTTTTCCCTTCTTTTGATAAATTGAGGCTTTCTTGCATTGTAACAAAAAAAAACTAAAAGTGAAACAAAGAGAAAGAAGAAAAATCGGAAGATATCAAGCCAACAATGCCTGCCAGTCATGTTGAAAATCCAAAAGTACACTGCTTTGAAGCAACCAGAAGAAAAAGCCCATAAAGAAGCCAAAGAATTTTATGGGATTTGGACTCCTGGGATCTTCACTTTTGTAGAAACCTTAATGATAGATTGATAGGTAGGCTGTTGATCTTTCTTCATTGCTTGGTTTTTCGGATTCATTTTGGCCTACTGCTTTGAGGGATATAAAGGCTTGTGCTTTGGATGATTCTGGGACCTTTTCTTATATACTATGTGTCTTTCATTTGATTCACTCCTCTGTTTCATTCCCTCTTGTTAATCAAATCTGGAGAGCTTCATAGCCAAGGTACTTTCCAAGGTCAAGGTTTTTTTTTTTTGGTTTACAGTCCTTAATATTGTTAATGCTAACAATCTATTGCAGATTAGCAGATCTTACAAGGATTTATTACATGATTTTTGTGTGATGTGTTCTGCATGAGACACATTCTCTTCTGTTTTTTTTTTTTTTGGGGGGCATTGCTTTGTAGCCCAGAGATTGTGAAACAGATTGTTTGGCTTCTTTGGAGATGCTTGGTGTGTCTAGGATACTTGGAGGCTTTTTGACTTGTGTCTTTTATGTGTCATTTGGTTTGTGGAATTTAGATGCCCTCCGGCATTATGATTCTTGGTTGGGAATCTTGAGACTCGGGATAGAAAATTTATAGGATTCCTGCATTTGGTTTAGAAGCATATTATTGATAGATTACCAACTCATTGAAGATGCAATATCAAAAACAGTAGTTAAAATAAGATTATAAACTACTACATAATTCAAAGGCTAATTCAATAGTGCGACTATTTTTAAAATTGTAATATTGTAACAACAACAACAACAACAAATATGCAATAACAACTACAACAACAACAATAATGAATATGCAATTAATTTATATTTGTATATCAAGCTATGCCTTTTAAACCATGTGCAGGTTATTTCATAACTAGGGTATTTTTCGATTTTAAATTGTAACTAGGCTCTTTTTTTTTTACTTTATGTAATTCTCCCAGGTTGGGAATCTGAATACCCACCTTTTACAATGGGAATGGTGAAGCCAGTGTTGAAAGCTTTTTGGGAATTTGTGCATTTATGGAATGGGATTTAATTATAAAACATGAACAAAGTTCTACATTAGAGATTCTCAAAAAGGATGCTAGCAGGGTTGTGGAATTGTGCTGTTATTACGTTTCTTTGGAGTATCTGGTTGGAGGGGGATGCCCGCATCTTTGGGACAGAATCAGTTTTCTAGTGGCAGTCTCTGGACTATGTTCTTCAGTGGATTGGTTTTGGGCTACATTGGAGAAATGGGTAGAGAGACACATTGTGACAGTCAGATTGTGTTATTTAGCATGGTGCCTTGAGATATGTGTGTGTGTGTGTGTGTATTTGCATTGAGCTGAGGGCTGAGACAATCCTTTTTCCCACTCTTCTTTCTTTTGATGGTGGAAATGCTTAGGCTCACGCTAAGAAAGCAGAGGTGTAATGGTGAATGGCTATGTGGGATGTGCTGGTAGCTATCAGATAACAATTTCCCATCTACTATTTGCTAATGACATTCCAATTTAGGAGATCTCTTAATGAGCCCGGCTTCCGCCCGGTCGTCTGAATCCATCACTCCCCTGCTCTGGAACATTTCGGACAAAGCAGGAATCTTCATCTTTTCTGAGCCAGCTGTTTGTCCTGTAAGACACGCCATTCTCCTTTCTTTCCTTTCCTCAATCATATTTTTTCGTTCCACAAAGGTAGGAACATATCCTAGTCCGAAGCGCTCTCCTACCCGTCATAAGATCACCCAACTATTCCCTTGCCCTGGGATTTCCACTAATCAAAGGATATTGGGCCCGAGAGGCGCTCTAGACAAGAGTGGGGGTGTATTGGAATTGGGGTCCCCTGCAGGTCTTTGCCCAGACCTTTTCGTGGGCTAAATTTGGATCGGATCATTTCTGCTGCTATCATTTTGGCTGTTGTTGAGATCTGGGGTTGAGGAATCGGGAAGCCTGACCTGTCTTCTTTGTTATCTTTATTGAATGGGAGTAATCTTTCATCTTGGAGGGATGTTTGATCTTGGTCTTTGAATCAGTTGGGAGTGTTTTCTTGTAAATCATTTTTTGAAATCTTGACTCACTCCAATTCTTCTTTTCCACTCTTATCATTTCATCAAGAAGGCTAAGGCTCCTCCAAAAATTAAGGCTTTCACTTGCTTGGTTGTGCTCAATAAAATTAATACTAATAACTTGATGCAAATTAGGGTACCTTTGAAGGCTCTCTCTCTTGAAACCTGATGTATGTGTGCTCTGTTACAGAAATTCTGAGATAGCTTCCCATCTTCTTTTGCATTGTGAATTTTCTTGGAGAATTTGGAGTATGCTTTTTGGTTTCTGGAGAGGGCTGGGTTTGCCCTTCTTCAATTGGTGAATTCTTAGCTATTTATTTCAAAGTATTTGGTGGGAGAAAGGATAAGGCAGTCCTATGGAAGTGTGGAATACTCACAGTTTAATGGGGGTTATGGTTGGAGCGTAATGCAAGGATATTCAATGGGAAGCAATTAAACTGGGTGCTGGTTTGGGAAAAAAAATCAGTATTTGGCCTCACTTTGAAGTGCTGGTTTGGTTTTTTTCCAGAGGAATTAGTTTCCATGTGCTACATAGAGAGTGGAGGAACATCTTGGAAAGCTGATTTTTTATTTTTTGGTACTTTTTAGTTGTTTTTTTTTTTTCCTGGGTTGTTCCAGGCCTTTTTAGGGATATGTCTCATTATCCCTCGTGTAAGTTCTTTTCCCATTAATGAAATATTCTTTTGCTATAAAATAATAATAATAAACTTTAATGAGGTGAAAGAGGTGAAAATTCTAAATTTGATGCATCTTACTTGCCTGTGAAGCAGTTCCAAGTCTAGAGCTGAATGTGTGTAAAAGTAATATAGATTAGGAGAAGGTTGTGAGTGTGCAGGCTAGTAGGAATAATGCCCTGCAAGTTCTGCAACAAATTTCACTTCCTCCGACTTACCTTGGGTTGCCATTGGGAGCATTTCTTAAAGCAGGTGTAGGATCCTATAATTGAGAAGAGGCTGACAAGTTGGAAGGGACAGTTGCTTTCCAAAGGAGGTAGATTAGCCTTGCTTAAAAGATCCTTGGTGAACCTTTCTACCTTATGTCCTTTCTATTTAATTGTTTATTATTATTATTTGATATTAAAAGGGTAGATTCATTAAGAGATTAAGAATTTGCATAGAGGAGAATAAGACATCTCCATTTAAAATCTGGGACAAAACAGAAAGAAAATGAAAAATCAACAAAAGAATGAAAAAGTAAACAAGCAAAACCGCAACTCCCAAAATCAAACCATCAGCTTATGTCAATCTCACTGAACATCCAGAAAGCTCACTCAATTGAAATACCCAAAACCATCACATCACAATGATGCCAAGCAGTGAATCTTTTCCCAAACCAGCAACCAATTCAACTTCTTCCCCAAAAAGATACATGCATTACGTTCCAAACTTCCAACCATGGCCCCCACAACACTGTAAGATAACCTCATATCTATAATGCAGCCCTGCCCTTTCTCCTTCCAAAACCCACAAATGAAGTAGCCAAAAATTCCTCCACCGATTCTGGGGAAACCCAGTTTTCTTCCAAAACACCAAATAACTTAGCAAAATCACAATGCAGAAAGAGATGGGACGCTGTCTCTAGATTATTATAGCATAGCATGCAAACATCTGGAGAAAGTGCCTTCAATGGTCTCCGAATCTGCAACAAGTTATTGGTGTTGATTCTATTAAACAAAACCAACCAGATAAAAGCCTTATTTTGGGGGGTACTTCGGCCTTCAAAATAATAGAATAAAGAGGAAAAGAGGAAATAGAATGGATCGAGTACTCACAAAATGATTTTCTAGAATATACCCCTGAATGATCCCAATGAACATCCATTCCCAAAGAAAGATGACAAATATTCAACAAAATCAACAAGGACAGCTCAACCAATTCCCCTTATGTCTCTTTTATGGAGCCCTATTTCAGTTCCTCAGTTATTAAGAAAATGGAAAGCATATGATTTATTATGAGACAGTAATTCTGTACAGTTGTTGGAACTACTGCCAAGACAGAAATAGGAAAGAAATAGAGGAGAGGAGAGGGGAAGGGGAAGAAGAAGGAAGGAGATATAAGGGGAGACGTTTTAAGTTTCTTCAATTCAATTTCACCGACTACCTTTACATAGGTATCCACACAATAATTTAAAGGAGAGACTAAAATACTGGAAATAGAAAATAGACTCCTAAAAT
Source organism: Malania oleifera (assembly GCF_029873635.1). Taxonomy (NCBI): domain Eukaryota; kingdom Viridiplantae; phylum Streptophyta; class Magnoliopsida; order Santalales; family Ximeniaceae; genus Malania; species Malania oleifera. Next base: position 133,837,996 of record NC_080418.1, read on the forward strand.
ACACATCTATTACAAACCTGTGGTACACATAATTCTGCTACAAATTAAACTGAACATACACAATAACTTCTAATTAAATAAACATATTTGGGTTTAAATCCCAACAACACATTGACATATTCTTTTTAAATCAGTCTTCAGATTGGGTCAAAGTGATTCATCCAAGAACCTGCTTCCCATCCTATGTCAACCCCCCTACCAAAAAGAATTCATCTCCATCTAGTTGTGAAAATCACCAAAGAGTCCATCACCATGACAGGAATAATTGCACTAAAAAAGGAAGGAACCAGCAGTTTGCTTCAAGTTGGATAGTGGAAGAACTTGATATGGCAACAAGTTATACCTTTACTTGTTGATGGGAAGTATAAGAATTTTAACAAGCATCATGCTTAGCCCTGCTATCAAACAACCATGGATGTCCTAAAAGAATGAAAAAAATCATGATTAGTTTCCATAGATAATGATACCTCATAACTTGTATACTGTGCTGTGAGGCAAGCGAGACTGAAGTTCATCTTTTTCTTTATTGCTGGGTAGCAAGTAGTCTGTAGAACACTATTTTCTTGTTATGGTGAGGATTGGGTGGCTCCACAGAATGTTATGAATTTCTGATGGTGAAATTTTGGGGTTTGGGAAGAGTAAAAGTTGGGGGGGGGGGGTGGTTTGGAATTGCGTAGTGTATGCTCTTTTGGATTCTTTGGTTTGAAAGGGATGCAAGAATTTTCAAAGATCAGAAGTCTTATTTGAATTTTCTGTGGGATATTTTTTTGTTTATTTGCTTCCTTTTGAGTGCATTCTTTGGGGTGTTTTGGGGGTCTGTCGCCATTGGATCTTTAAAGGGAAGGCAGCACTGTTGTAATTTTGTTTTGTTTTATTTTTCTTTAAACCTTTATGGAGGATTTCTTATCCTTCTTTTCCTGTGAATATTTATTTTTAATGGAATTGTTTTGTTATTTGAAAACCTGTTCGAATTCTAGTTGCTTTCCTAAGGACTAAAACTAGATGGCTTGGCTTGCTTGGAGAAGCATTGGGTGTTAGGAAACTGTATGGAATAGTCCTAGAAATGAATGCAAGAGATTAGGGAGCAATTGAGCAGGATTCTCTAAAAATCCAAGGTCGTGGGTGTAGAGACCCGGAAAATTAAATTAATAAAAGTAATAAAGAAAGAGAGAGGGAAAGAATAAGAAAAAAGGAAGAAAATTTAAAAAGGAGAACAGTAGGGATTCGTCGACGAACTCAGAGTCTTCGTCGATGAATGTCCCTATAGTTCTTGTCGATGAAGTACATGTGTTTTGTTGATGAGAAGATACCGAGAGTTTGGGAAATTTTAGGAAATTTCAGGTTCGTCGACAAACCAACCTCCTCGTCGACAAAGTGCCTTCATGGATTCGTCGACGAATCACTTGAATTCGTCGACAAATGCTGGCCTATATATGTAAGCAAAGCCTCATTTTAGCGTCGTTTTCTCTCTCCTCTCCCTCTCTCTCTCTCTCTCTCTAAACTTACAGTTTTCCCTCTCTCTCTCTTCGATTCCGTCTCCATTAAAGCTTGGATTGACGATCAGGAACCACCACGAGGTTCCTGAGAAGATTCTTTACAACTTAAGCGGAGCAGATTTTTAATTTGGAGTTTTGGGGCACCATCCCAAAATCAGGGTAAGTGGGGGTATTTTAGAGTTTTAAAGTTAATTTGGAGTATATAGAGCTTAGGGGATATTAAAGGTCAATATTGTGGAAGTTGCATTGAATAATTTGGGAAAATTGAATTTCAAGCTTTTGAGCTACGGACACCGAGGAGCTTATGTTTTAGGGTGTTAGTGGACCTCTCAGTAAGTCAGGTAAGGGGAATAAATTATAGCATTCTTTTCTAAAAATTATTGTTGAGAAATATGAGAAAATGGAAATATGATATTTTACCTGAAATTTATTATGATATGAATATCAGATGAAAATTATGTGGCCTATGATTTATACTGAAATGTATTTGAAATTGAGTTAAATGGTTTATATTGAGAATAAAGAGATTATGGAATGTGTATTAAAATATGAGATTTGAAATGTGAAAAAATGATGAAAAGTGATATGTACTGAAAAATATCTCCTGAGAAATGATGAAATATGAAATGTGGAAATGTTTTATTGAGAAATGTTGAATAACGTGAAATGAGATATGTATATGTTACTATGAGAAGAAATGAGTATTGAATTGATGAAATATCATTGAAATGATGAAATGAGTTGTGAATGCAAAAAATGAAAACACTACAAAGTCAAATCTACAATGTAAATCTTGAGATGTGATTACTTAAAATGTGAACATTGCAATGTTAATGCTGCAATGAGAATGATGAAATGTGAATACTGATATGTGAATATGAGAATGTGTATATTGCAATGGGAATACTGCAATATGGATATTGAAATGTGAATATTGCAACGTGAATACTGCAATATGAATGTGAAATGAGAATACTGGAAATGTGAAAAATTGCATTGTGAATACTGCAATTGTGAATTATTGAAATGTGGAAATGAAACCCTGATGGATGGATGTGTTATTGAAATGAGCACGGTACCGTTGCTAGTAGCGATTAAGTGCAACCACACGGGCTCGTGGAGCGTGTGGCGTGATAGTTCGAATGAGCCAGTGAGAAGGGTAGTTTTGCCCCCCGAGTCCGGATCAGGGTATATGACAGGCCATTCGTACTACAGACGAGTATATGGTATGTTTATTTTGATCTAACCAGGTAGGCCAACTGCGGTTAGGTCCAGCCTTCGGGCTACACAACCCTGACTATGGGGGAAACATGGTGTGGAGTATGGAGAGCTACCTCGACCATGGGGTGAAGCATGACGTAGAAAATATCCTCAGGGCAGCCATGAGTTACAGACGCAGATGTATTGGTTACCAAGGACACTCATGAGCTGGTTGTGAAATGGAAATGGAAATGGAAATGGAAATGAAAATGGACATGAGAATGGAAAAGAGAATGAAAATAGGAAATGGAATAGCGTGAGTTAATATCATAAATTATTAAAGCGAAGTAAAACACTCCACCTGAGGGCTTACTGTGTAAGGTGAGTGCCCTGATAAGTATCAGTTGTAGCCAAACCCTAGTTAATCGGGTAAGATTACAAATGATATCAAAGCAGAAGGGAGCTACATGTACGAGCTTGTAATCTCCCCTATTCTCAGGAACTTCGCTAGTAAACATGGGTTGCGTGTGAATGGATTTGGAAATGGAATTAAAAGCTTATGAAAGCTTGTGTTTTATATCTATATGATTATGAATGTGGAATTGACATATTTTTCTCAGAAGATATTATCACTGAAATGAATATATGTTATGATATAATGAAACTCATACTGCCACACACTGTAGATAATTTATTCTGTTTTACTGAGATGTGTCTCACCCAATCATCTAAATATTTCAAGAAACCAAGATATACCTGGTGCTAAAGCTCCGAGATAGAGGGGAGCTAAAACCCTGCGTAGGCAGGGTGAGTGTTATGGGCGAGGGATGGAGGATTCCCCTGGAGCATTTTGTATTTCTTTTTGGGAATGTGTTAGACATGTATTTATGGATGAATTAGTACTCTGGTATGTGTATTCGTTGTGGTATGTATATATATAAAATGACTTATGCTGTGAGGTTTGTGAATATGATAATGACTGTGTACCCGGTACCCTCTTTGGGTCAAGTTATGTTTGTGTGGTATCAGAGGTGTTGACGTGGCCGATATATGATTATATGTTTTATTTATATGGGAAGAAATGGTATGAAAAATCGGGGCATCACAGTTTGGTATCAAAGCCTAGGTTGCGAGGTTCTGCAAACTTTAGTAAACAGTAGAATACAATACTAGAGAATAGGAATGGATTTTGATGAGAATAGTGGATGGATGGATTGAGATATGAGTTAGTTATTGTTAGAGGATGAGATTGGAATTTAGGGTTCTGCCTTGTGACCTAGAGGCGGGAGTTCCGTGGTTGTTTCTGTGTTTTTTCTGGGGTGACGACTTCTGAAAAACTATGGATACTATCTCTGGTTCTTGTTTCTAAGTGGTAGGATTGAATCTTAAATGGGGATTGAGTATGTTAAAAGAAATGTCTATAGCAGAATACCTTGTGGATTTTAGTATGCTGGGTGTGTTAGTGAGTTATGATGAAAGAGTTCTAAAATCGTTTTATACCATTTGCAGGATGGATCTAGGGAGTAGTAGTGCACATGCTGGGGGTGATGATGCAGTGCCTTCCAGTATGGGTGGCGAAGATCCTGATGCTATACTACGTAGAGTCACTCAGCAGGTGAAGGTAGAGATGGCTAGAGGTTCAGGGGATTGGAGTTGCACGATTGAGTAGTTCACGCGTATGAGACCCCCATCATTCTCTGGAGGAGCTGACCCACCCGTGGCTGAGAACTAGGTCCAGGATATAGAGGATATGTTGCTAGTTCTTCCGTGTACTTATGAGTAGAAACTATTGTTTGCGACATTTAAGCTGACAGGGGAGGCAAAGTGCTAGTGGAGATTAGCGAGACCGTTAGAGGAGCAGAGACCCGACCCTGTAGCGGTGACGTGGAGCCGCTTCAGGGAGATCTTTTTAGAGAGATATTTCTCTGCTACTATTAGAAGTGCGAAAGTAGTGGAGTTTCTGCACTTGAAGCAGGGATTGATGACAGTACAATAGTATGCAGCTATATTCATTGAGATGTCTCGGTTCGCTCCGTATTTGGTACCAGATGAGGAAAGGAAAGTGAGGAAGTTGGAGGAGGGCCTGAGACAGAGTATATTTAAGCTGGTTATAGGCTTCTGGGCCCAGATATTTGCAGAGGTAGTGGATAGAGCTACAATGATTGAGGGTGGCCTTTAGAGAGGCGCTGCAGCACAGAGTTAGGGGAAGAGGTCCGTGCCTTCAGATTTTCAGGTAGGGTCCAGTTGAGGGCCTTGGAGGAGGCAGGATAGCAGAGGAGGACGAAGACAGGTAGTGGGAGATCGGGTAGAGCAAGGCAGACAGATGCCCCCTTTTTGTCCCATATGCTACAGGAGACACCCAGGAGAGTGTCAGGTCAGGGAGATTGTTTGTTATGTGCCATCAATCTAGGCATATGGCAAGGGACTATCGAGCACCGCCAGTTGTTGTGTCTGCTTATAGACCATACTGAGGAGGTCACCAGGCACCCCGAGGCGGACATCAGAGGAATATCACCCTAGCACGAGTCTACACGTTGACACCGGGGGATGCTGAGGCGGTAGGGGATGTTGTGACAGGTACAGTTTCAATTCTGTCATTTACAGTTACTGCTTTGTTTGATTCAGGGGCGACTCATTCTTTTATCGCTTGAGAGTTTGTTAAATTTTATGGGTTTGAAACACAACAGTTGGGTGTCAGTTTGTTAGTGGCTACGCCGATAAGGGTTGTGGGGATATATGAGAAGGTACTTAGGAATTGTCCAGTATGCATTCAGGGGAGGTCTTTATTAGCTAATTTGGTGGTTTTGGATATGCATGGGTTTGAGGTAATACTGGGAATGGACTGGCTAGCTACCCACTTTGCCAGTATTGACTGTTATAAGAGAGAGGTAGTGCTCTGACCTCAAGGAGGACAGGAGTACATATTTGTGGGGTCTTGTGTGCGCACCCCACTATAGTTATTATTTGCCATTCAGGCAAGGCGGTTGTTGTTCGAGGGTTGTCAGTGATATATGGCCTGTGTAAAGGAGATATCAAAAAGGGAGTTGAAGTTAGAGGATATCCCGATAGTGAGGGATTTTCTCGATGTTTTCCCTGAGGATTTGTTGGGACTATCTCCTGATTGTGAGGTAGAGTTTACTATTGATCTAGTTCCGGGGACAGTGCCGATTTCGAAAGCGCCATACAGAATGGCACCGGCGAAATTAAAAGAATTGAAGGGCCAGTTGCAGGAATTGTTAGACAAGGGATTTATTCGGCCCAGCGTGTCGCCCTGGGGAGCGCCGGTATTGTTTGTGAAAAAGAAAGATGGGTCGATGAGAATGTGCATCGACTACCGAGAAATTAATAAAGTGACTATCAAGAATAAGTACTCGCTTCTCCCGCATCAATGATTTATTTGATCAGTTGCAGGGGACACATTTTCTCGAAGATAGATTTGCGGTCTAGGTATCATCAGGTGAAAGTTAGAGTAGAGAATGTTCTAAAGACAGCATTCAAGACTCGGTATGACCACTACATATTTTTGGTTATGCCGTTTGGACTGACAAATGCTCCTGCAGTGTTTATGGATTTGATGAACAAGGTTTTTCACCAGTACTTGGACCAGTTTGTGGTAGTATTCATTGATGACATACTGGTATATTCAAAGAGTCTGGAGGAGCACGAGGAACATTTGAGGATAGTATTACAGTTGCTAAGAGAAAGAAGATTGTATGCGAAACTCAAGAAGTGCGAGTTCTGGCTAAAGCAAGTTACCTTCCTTGGACACGTGACATCTAGGGATGGTATTTCAGTAGATCCGAGCAAGATTGAGGCGGTAGTAGACTGGGTACGACCGAAGAATGTGCAGGAAATTAGAAGTTTCCTGGGATTGGCTAGGTACTATCGCAGATTTGTTGATGGTTTTTTTAAACTGTCGAGTCCTTTTACGAGATTGACCAGGAAAGGGGTGAAGTTTTAGTGGATTGATGAATGTGAGTAGAGCTTCCAGGAGTTGAAGCAGCGGCTCATCACTGCACCAGTGTTGACGATTCCTTCAGGAGAAGAAGGTTTCATAATTTACAGTGATGCGTCACGTAAAGGACTCGATTGTGTTCTGATGCAGTAGGAGAGAGTGATAGCGTATGCCTCTCGACAGTTGAAAGAGTATGAGAAGAATTACTCTACCCATGATTTGAAATAGGCAGCGGTGGTCTATGCACTAAAGATTTGGAAGCATTATCTCTATGGGGGTAAGTGTGAAATTTTCGCTGACCATAAGAGTTTAAAATATTTTTTTACACAGAAAGAATTGAACATGAGGCAAAGGAGATGGTTGGAGCTCATAAAAGATTACGACTGTATCATTAGTTACCACCTGGGAAAGGCTAATGTGGTAACTGATGCCTTGAGTCGGAAATCAGTGGGAGTATCATTGTCTGCAGTGGCGATTTAGCATCCGGTCCAGATGGATTTGGAGAGACTTGGGATAGAACTTGTAGAGGGCGATCACCAGGCATTTATTACCAATCTGGTGCTGCAGCCAACTCTATAGGAAAGAATTAAAGTGGCTCAGAGGAGTGATGCAGAGTTGGTAGAACTTATAAAGAAAGTACAGGATGGTCAGGAGGCAGATTTCGGTATCTCAGAGGATAGAGCCTTGAGGTTCCGTACCAGGCTGTGTGTACCTGCTGATCCTGAGATTAAGAAAGTGATTTTGGAGGAAGCCCACCGATCCCTATATATGGTACATCCTGGTAGCACTAAAATGTATAGGGATCTTCGGGACTCTTTTTGGTGGAGCGGAATAAAAAGAGAGATTGCCGAGTTTGTAGCGCAATGTTTGATATGTCAGCAGGTGAAAGCTGAGCATTAGAGACCGGCGGGGTCATTGCAGCAGTTGTACATTCCTGAGTGGAAGTGGAAAAATATAGCGATGGATTTTGTCACAGGATTACCGCCGGCGCTACATGGACAGGACGCCATTTGGGTAGTTGTAGATTGACTTACGAAGACTGCCCATTTCCTGCCTATCAGAGTTAATTACTCTTTAAACAAATTGACAGAGTTGTATATACGAGAGATAGTTAGAATGCATAGTGTGCCAGTGTCCATAGTTTCAGACCGAGACCCACGGTTCACATCTCGTTTCTGAAGGAGTTTGCAAGAAGCCATGGGTTCTCAGTTATTGTTCAGCACATCATTTCATTCTTAGACTAATGGACAGACGGAGAGGATGATACAAATATTGGAGGATATGCTACGTGCATGTGTGCTGGATTTTGGAGGCAGTTGGATACGGTATATACCACTAGTCAAGTTTGCGTATAATAACAGTTATCAGGCTAACATTGGGATGACACCATTTGAAGCATTATTTGGCAGGAGGTGCCGATCTCCATTGTACTGGGATGAAATTGGGGAAAGATAGATATTGGGGCTAGAGCTATTACAGCAGACTTAGGATAAAGTCAGACTCTTCAGAAACAGAATCAGAACAACACAGAGTCGGCAGCAGAGTTACGCAGATACTCGCCGGCGAGAGTTAGAGTTTGACACTGGGGATCATGTGTTTCTGAGGGTGGTACCGTTAAAAGGAGTTATGAGATTTGGGAGGAAGGGTAAGCTGAGCCCTAGGTATATTGAACCATTTCAGATTCTTGAAAGAGTGGGTCCAGTTGCCTACAGGTTGGGGTTACCGCTAGTTTTGACCAAAATTTACGTCGTATTTCATGTTTCCATGTTGAGGAAATATGTCCCAGATCCCTCCCATGCGATTAGTTATGAGACACTGGAGTTCGACGATACTTTATCTTATGAAGAAGTGCCAGTGCAGATTTTGGATTAGAAAGAACTGGAGTTACGCACAAAAAACATACCACTGGTAAAAGTTTTGTGGTGCAATCATGCAATAAAGGAAACTTCTTGGGAATTAGAGGAGCATATGTGCCAGAGATACCCGCACCTGTTTAGTGGGACTCTGGGTTGAGGTGTTTATTTTGATTTAAATAATGTAGTATAGGATAGGTAGTGTTTGATTTGGTTTATGAATGGTTTTGGGAGAGTTTATTTGTGTTATTGTAATCTCCCAGGACTGTAAATGTAACCACGGTATTCCTCCGCCATAAGTGAGGGTAATTAATAAAATTGTTGTGTTCTTTCTTAAGAATGAGAATGTGATAAATGGCAAATTTTGAGGACGAAATTTTATAGGGACGGGAGAATGTAGAGACCCGGAAAATTAAATTAATAAAAGTAATAAAGAAAGAGAGAGGGAAAGAATAAGAAAAAGGAAGAAAATTTTAAAAGGAAAATAGCAGGGATTCGTCGACGAACTCAAAGTCTATAGTTCTCGTCGACGAAGTACATGTGTCTTGTTGACGAGAAGATACCGAGAGTTTGGGAAATTTTAGGAAATTTCAGGTTCGTCGACGAACCAACCTCCTCGTCGACGAAGTGCTTTCATGAATTCGTCGACAAATAACTTGAACTCGTCGACGAATGCTAGCCTATATATGTAAGAAAATCCTCATTTCAATGTCATTTTCTCTCTCCTCTCCCTCTCTCTCTCTCTTTCTCTCTAAACTTACGGTTTTCCCTCTCTCTCTCTTCGATTCCGTCTCCATTAAAGCTTGGATTGACGATCAGGAACCACCACGAGGTTCCTGAGAAGATTCTTTACAACTTAAGCGGAGCAGATTTTTAATTTGGAGTTTTGGGGCACCATCCCAAAATCAGGGTAAGTGGGGGTATTTTAGAGTTTTAAAGTTAATTTGGAGTATATAGAACTTAGGGGATATTAAAGGTCAATATTGTGGAAGTTGCATTGAATAATTTGGGAAAATTGAATTTCAAGCTTTTGAGCTACGAACACCGAGGAGCTTATGTTTTAGGGTGTTAGTGGACCTCTCAGTAAGTCAGGTAAGGGGAATAAATTATAGCATTCTTTTCTAAAAATTATTGTTGAGAAATATGAGAAAATGGAAATATGATATTTTACCTGAAATTTATTATGATATGAATATCAGATGAAAATTATGTGGCCTATGATTTATACTGAAATGTATTTGAAATTGAGTTAAATGGTTTATATTGAGAATAATAAGATTATGGAATGTGTATTAAAATATGAGATTTGAAATGTGAAAAAATGATGAAAAGTGATATGTACTGAAAAATATCTCCTGAGAAATGATGAAATATGAAATGTGGAAATGTTTTATTGAGAAATGTTGAATAACGTGAAATGAGATATGTATTTGTTACTATGAGAAGAAATGAGTATTGAATTGATGAAATATCATTGAAATGATGAAATTAGTTGTGAATGCAGAAAATGAAATACTGCAAAGTGAAAACTACAATGTAAATCTTGAGATGTGATTACTGAAAATGTGATAATTGCAATGTTAATGCTACAATGAGAATGATGAAATGTGAATATTGATATGTGAATATGAGAATGTGTATATTGCAATGTGAATATTGCAATATGGATATTGAAATGTGAATATTGCAACATGAATACTGCAATATGAATGTGAAATGAGAATACTGGAAATGTAAAAAAATTGCATTGTGAATACTGCAATTGTGAATTATTGAAATGTGGAAATGAAACCCTGATGGATGGATGTGTTATTGAAATGAGCACGGTACCGTTGCTAGTAGCGATTAAGTGCAACCACACGGGCTCGTGGAGCGTGTGGCGTGATAGTTCGAATGAGCCAGTGAGAAGGGTAGTTTTGCCCCCTGAGTCCGGATCAGGGTATATGACAGGCCATTCGTACTACAGACGAGTATATGGTATGTTTATTTTGATATAACCGGATAGGCCAACTGCGGTTAGGTCCAGCCTTCGGGCCGCACAACCCTGACCATGGGGGAAACATGGTGTGGAGTATGGAGAGCGACCTCGACCATGGGGTGAAGCATGGCGTAGAAAATATCCTTAGGGCAGCCATGAGTTACAGACACGGATGTATTGGTTACTGAGGACACTCATGAGCTAGTTGTGAAATGGAAATGGAAATGAAAATGGAAATGAGAATGGAAAAGAGAATGAAAATGGGAAATGGAATAGCGTGAGTTAATATCATAAATTATTAAAGCAAAGTAAAACACTCTGTCTGAGGGCTTACTGAGTAAGGTGAGTGTCCTGATAAGTATCAGTTGTAGCCAAACTCGAGTTAATCGGGTAAGATTACAAACGATATCAGAGTAGAGGGGAGTTACATGTATGGGCGTGTAATCTTCCCTATTCTCAGGAACTTTGTTGGTAAACATGGATTGCGTGTGAATGGATTTGGAAATGGAATTAAAAGCTTATGAAAGCTTGTGTTTTATATCTATATGATTATGAATGTGGAATTGGTATATTTTTCTCAGAAGATATTATCATTGAAATGAATATATGTTATGATATAATGAAATTCATACTGCCACACACTGTAGATAATTTATTCCGTCTTACTGAGATGTGTCTCACTCAATCATCTAAATATTTCAGGAAATCGAGATAGACCTAATGATAGAGCTCCGAGATAGAGGGGAGTTGATATCCTGCGTAGACAGGGTTAGTGTTCTAAGCTAGGGATGGAGGATTCCCCTAGAGCATTTTGTATTTCTTTTTGGGAATGTGTTAGACATGTATTTATAGATGAATTAGTACTCTGGTATTCGCTGTGGTATGTATATATTTAAAATGACCTCCGCTGTTAGGTTTTTGAATATGATAATGACTGTGTACCCGGTACCCTCGTCGGGTATGGTTACGTTTGTGTGGTATTAGAGGTGTTGACGTGGCCGATATGTGATTATATGTTTTATTTTAATGGGAAAAAAAATGGTATGAAAAATCGGGGCGTCATAGTGGGTGGCCAAGAGGGCCCACATGGAGACTTGAGATCTCAGTAGAAAATGCGAAGGTTGCTTAAAACTGGCTGGTTGATAGAAAAAAGAGAATCATCTACTGGTTCTTATCTGAGTAGGCTCATAATTGGGAATACCCTAACCCTAGGAATTAGGGCCTGGCAATTCTTCGTTTGCGGTCGACATTTCGGCAAATTTTGCCCGTCGATAGCTGAATGTTTCGATCTGGTTTGATCATGGTCGTATTTGCAAATGTTTTCTCGTGGGCTGATGCCTCGCCCCCCCCCCCCCCCCCCAAAAGTCCAGGCATTGATCTATATCACTTCAGAAGAAACGATATAGTAGTACTTGCCTTTTCCTTGGTGAGTCGAAGTGGGGTTCCGTTCTCCCTTTCCTTGCTCTATAGCCAGAATAGAAAGATGAAGGGGGTGAAGGAAATGAATCCATAGTCACAACCACGGAACCCCAATAGCCAAAATAGTAAAGAAGATGACATAAAATGAAAGCTGGGGGGAGGTGAAGATTCATTTCATTAGTAGTTAAGATAGCCACAACCATGGACATCAGGAATAAAATCACAATCAGTTGTGCTAGAGGAAGCTCTTTTCTTTTGCTTGGCTCACGAGACCGATTTGCCTTCTGATCCAGTTGAAACTGCCTCTTCTTACTCTATCTTGCTTGGCTTTCTAGCTGGACTACTAGCTTGGAGCGAGGAGAACTTTTCATAAATGAAAGACTAGCTGACCGACCTACTAAATAAGAGTGGCAAGGGTTGGGACTATAAAATGCTTTCCTGTGGAAGGAAACTCTTCCTTCCCTTTAGTTTTCTCAGGGAAATTTAGAACTCATTCCTTTAATGGGCACAGATGGAAGAATCGTTTATTCAATTATAGACATGGTTGCCTATATATCCCGATGTTTTGATAACATGAAGTTTCAATTTGCTCACCAAGGATGATTTTCAACAAAATGAATTGGATAGCTTGAAAATATAATTGGGTTTAGGATCGAACAATCCCTTGACCCCATTCTTTGAAATTTGTCTCCAACAGTCCATCCCACGTTGGCATCCTACATCAGACAGTTTTGAAGGTGGCCATAAATATCATTTGCTTAGATTGGGAGATTGTCATGCTTTCTATGAAATGGGGGATTTTGGGGGTGTTGGATCTTTTGATACCAAGCAAGGCTCTTTGGGAAGTTGGCTATGGAGGTTCATGCTAGGAAATGACAGCTTATGGAGGATAATGGTGGCTTCCAAATTTTGTGAGGTTCATAATGGATGGATGGCAATAGGAAGCCTTATGGGGTTGGCTCATGGAGGAACATAGGGGCTGGGATGAGTCTTTTTAGGCATTACTTTCTCAGTAGAAAATGAAATCTCCATTTCTTTTTGGAATGATCCGTGACAAAGTTCTATTGAGGATTTAGTTTCCTAGCCTCTTCGGGTTGGCATCCAATGGTTGCATTTGTTTAAAGATACATAACAACCATGTTACTTGGAATGTCAGCTTCAGAAGGAACTTCAAATGAATTTGAGATAGGTCTATCCTTAGCTTTGAGTGAAAGCTACATTGGAAGTGGAGTGAAAGGGAGGGGAGAGGATAATTGGATAAGGTGGTTTGGACTTTGGACCTACAGCAGGTCAATTAATGTCACCATAGAATCCTTTGTACTAAGTTGAATTAAAAGCATGAGGAATCCAACAGAATAGGCTTCCATTGGAAATCTAGAAGTACCAAGCCCCTCTTAGAGCACCTTTTTATTTTCCACATCTTGTGCATGACTTGATAATTTGATGAATGGAGGATGAAGCACTGTAATAGGTGTTTTATGTGTAAAAATCAGGAAGTGCCTATGAGCAATTTGCTTCTTGATTGTACTTTTGGTCTCCTTCCTTTCCAAAAACTTTTTGGAGTTTAGTTGATGCAACATTGGGTGTGAAATGGGTCACCGCAGAGAACCTAATAAAGGAAGTGAAGGCTTGGAGAGGATCAACGAAGTGGATGTTCTAGAAGCTTTAAGGATATATGGGACACCAACTTCCTAATCCTTTTCTGGATCGCCTGGAGGGAAAGAAATGCTAGGCTTTTTGAAGGAATGGATAATTCTCTGGAGTGAAGAGCCAATGGCTTTCCGTTATGGACCTTTGAGAAAGTGTCTTTTTTTGACTCAATAAATTTTTCCCAATTTTTATAGAAAGCTTGTTTTTTATATATTACATATGGTTTCTATACATGGGTGTTGAAGTTGTTAGTAATTTGTTTGTCTTACCTGAAGAATATCTAAGTGTTTCCATTTGAAATATAGAAAAATAAAGTTGGGCTTAAAATTAATATGGGGAAGAGTGGTTTAGCAGCTATGAATGTGCTAGTTGAGCGTGTTAGGGAGTGGGCTAACGAAGTGGGGTGTGGTATCTTGGATTGGCCTTTGACTTACCTAGGTGTCCCTTTGGGGGTAACCCTAGAGCTGCAGATTTTTGGAACCTAGTAGTGGGAAGGGTGACAAAGAGATTAGATGGTTGGAAGGGAGCCCTATTCTCTCTTGGGGGTAGGATTACTTTGATTTAGGCTTATCTTGCTAGCATCCCATAATATTTCCTATATGTTTTTAAGATTCTGGTGGGGATTGCTGGCAAGCTTGAGAGGATTATGAGAGGGTTTTTGTGGTTGGTAGGGGGAGTTATGGGGATCATCTAGTGAGTTGAGAACTTAGGATGAGTGTTCTAGATCTAAAAAGGAGGGGGTTTGGGTCTTGGTAAGCCGGTGTCTAAAAACACCTCTCTTCTAGCTAAAAGGCTATGGGGCTTCCCTTTAGAAGAATCATCCTTTTGGCATAAAGTAATAAGAAGTAAGTTTGGGATGGATGAGAATGAGTTGGATACTAATGCTAATTGAAGATGCTCTTTGGGGAGTACGTGGAGGTTCTTTTCTCAGATCTATCCTTTTTCACCCCTTACACTAAACTTGAGGTGGGGAGGGGTTCTCATATTTGTTTTTGGAAAGACCCTTGGCTGAGAAACGCACCATTTCTTTCCCTTGTCTCTTTCTTATAAGTTCTGAGCAATATAAAGTTATTTATTTTTTTGTTGGTGACTTGAGAAGTCCTTTGGTTTCCTGAAATCTCCACTTTTGGAGACCTCTCAATGGTAGGGAGAAGGTGGAATTGTCATTTTTCTATCTTTACTGAATGGGAGTAATCTTTCTTCGGGGAGGGACATTCATTCTTGGTCTTTGGACCAGTCAAGAGTGTTTTCTTGCAAATGTTTTTTTGAATTTTTTATTCGTCCCAACTCTTCTTTCCTACTCTACTCTACTATTTGGAAGGATAAGGTTCCCCCCAAAATAAAGGCTTTCACATGGTTGATTGAGCTTAATAAGATAAATACTAATGACTTGTTGCAAATTAGGAGACCTATGAGGGCTCTCTCCCGATGCATGTGTGCTCTGGCACAAGAATCCTGAGATAACTTATCACCTTTTTTTGCAATGTGAATTAGCTTGGAGTATATGAAAAATGTCTTTTGGCATTGTGGGAGAAAGCTCGGTTTATCCTCCTTTGGTGGAAGATTTTTAAGAAATATCCTTTGTAGGATTTGGTAGAAGGAAGGATAAGGGCAACTTTATGAAAGTGTGGTTTTCACGTTACTATAGGGTTTATGGATGGAACGTAATACTTGGATATTTTATAGGAAAAAACTGAATTTGATGCCGGTTTGGGAAAAAATTAACTACTTGGCCTAACTGTGATGTGTCGGTTATGGATTTTTTTAAAGAGGCAAGCTTCCAGGAGTTACAAAGAGGTTGGAGGAATACTCTGACTTGATAATCTCTTTTTTGATTGGGTATTTTTATTTGTTTAGTTTTTGGAGTGTCTTAGTTTGTCTCAGTAGATATCTGATATCTCATTCTCCCTCTTGTATATTCTTGATCTATTAATGATATCTTCCTTTGCTATCAAAAACATTTACGTGATTTCTATCTATTGAGTATTA
Organism: Malania oleifera; assembly: GCF_029873635.1. NCBI lineage: Eukaryota > Viridiplantae > Streptophyta > Magnoliopsida > Santalales > Ximeniaceae > Malania > Malania oleifera. Next base: position 133,853,536 of record NC_080418.1, read on the forward strand.
GCTAGTGTATTCTCCATATGTTTCTATAATAAGGTAGTTTCACGGCTTAAGGCATGTAGCTCTGATTTTTAGATACCAGATTAGAGACACTAATGATTAAATCCATAATATTTGTCTTGGGTTTCATCATTAATCCAAGTCTTTAAAGCATTCAAGAAAAAAATGTCTAGGCTGTTTAGGAATAAGCAGGATTCTGTAGAAGCCTACAAAGCTGTTGCAAATGCTGACATTTGTGTGTGGCTTCTTAAAGAAGCTCGGTCTTGTCCATATAGGGGTTTGTGTGGAGAGACAGGGCCTTTGGTTTCTGCTTCTCCAGAGAAAAGTCGTGAATTTGTGAGTTGTAGCTCTAACTCCAGTCTCTGGCTGAAGGGTTTGAAGATTTGGGAGCTTGGGTTTAAGGAGTTGCTCTGTGCAGCTTCTGGTCCCTCATTCACTGCATTTTTGCACATGGGGTCATTAGATTGCCACTGTTTGCTTGCAGGACAGGGTTAACAAAGGGAGGGTGTTAGATTACCCTCTTTACATAAAAGCTTAAGCTGTTAGGTTGTGGGCCAACAATGCATGTCGAGCTTTAACACTCCCCTGCATGTGCAGCCCAATAGCTCATGGAAAGATAAACACATGATAAACAACAGTCATTGCTGGGAATACAATAATTTTTTTAAATACCACACAATAAATGTGGGCAAGGAGACTAGAACCGAGAACCTCTTGGTGACAAGCTCTGATACCATGTTAGATTACCACTTTACCTAAAAGCTTAAGCTGTTAGGTGTGGGCCAACAATGTACATCAAGCTTTAACAGGGTTTTAGGTTTTGCTTTGAGTTTCCTAGAGAAATTCCTGTTCTTGCTGTTCCACATTCTCTGTAGGTATGTATCACAGCTTGTGATTATGCGAAACTGGGGTGCTACTTTACTAATTGCAGTATTTTCAGCTTGTTCTATTTGTATCACTTGTATTTTTCTTGTTCGGTTCATATCAGTATCCGTGCTACATAGGCAAGTCCTCTCTCAGTTCCTCAACTTTACCTAGATGGTCTTTTGCCTGTTTGTGGGAAATATTTGGGCTGGGAATGGTCCTCTTTCTATATCTTTTCTCTGCCTTATATATATTTTTTATCAGAATTCTTTGCTTTCTTTATATACATACACACACACATTGACGCACACACATATAAATGTATATGTGTATATTCTCTATGAATGGGGTTTTCTTTCATGAGATTTCCAATACTTCACAGTTCTTAATGAGAGAAACAGAGGCGCTTGTTTGTATGGTGGATATTCTGAAACCTACCCCCGAGCAACTCCAAAACAAGAAAAAAAATCAAAGAGGACAAAGCAAAAGTGTAGTTGCAATACTAAATTTTTTTTTCTTGTAAATTCTTGTCACATCTGTAGACAGCTTTCACTTTTCCTATTCTACTGGCAAAGATATTTGAAAGGTAAAAAATATCCTCTTAAGGTCATTTGCATGTACTTTTGTTTTTAACAGGATAAATACTAGTAGCTTGTTGTAGGAGAGAAGCCCTTACAGGACACTTGGTCTATATATTTGCATGATTCATAAGTGTTGTAATATGACAGACCACCTCTTTCTCCGTTTATCAGAGTAAGCATCTCTTTTGAGTAATTTTTTTGCCAGTTTTGTTTAAATGTTGGTTTGACCAGCTTTATTGGCAGATTTCATTGAACAACTATGTGGAAATGAAGTTTTGATGCTATAGAATAAGTAGAAAAGGGGAAATCGTGTGGAAATGTTCTTGCTTTGTTATTCTTTGGGTGCCTTTGGGAGGGAGGGGGGTTCAGTGCTATTCTAATGTATTCTTTTTCTTCTTTCTTTAGGATTCTTTATCTGCCTCTTTTTTTTTTTTTTAAATTGCCAAAGAAGTATAATAGTGGATAAAGAATATGTGATACGAGAGAATGAGGTACTCCAAAAAAAAAGAAGAAGAGAAAAACATAAAAATTAAAGTAGAAAAATACAAAACAGAATACCAATCACGCTGAACATCTTCAAGATGTAATCCCTTGAAACAACCAGCAGCAGCAGCCCATAAAGAAGCAAAATGCTGAATTTTATGCTAAATTTTCTTCCCCTTAACAATGCCATTGTTACATTACATCCAAATACCCACAATGCAGCAAACAAACTGCATCTCCATAGAGCTGCCTTGTCTCGGCTCCTTCTGAACCCCTAAAAGTAAATAGCCTGCATATCCTCCAGACTCTGGGCTAGCCTAACTTTCACCAATAAAACCAAACAACTTGTTCCAAATCCTCCAACAGAAAGAACAACACAAAAAAAAAATGAGAGGCAGATTCAGAACTATCAAAGCAAAGAACACACGCCTGGAGATAATGCCTTAGAAGGCTTCCTACTCTGCAACATATTGTTAAACCATTTTTAAGAACAATCAATGAAATAAAAGTCATAATTTTAGAGGGAAACTTTGGCCTTTCAAATCATATGAAAAAAAGATAAGGACATATTCTCTCAGGTCAAGAACTCAAACAAAGAATTGCAAGAAAATTCTCTGGATGACTCTAGAACCCATTTCTTCACATCCTCCTTGTTAGTTGTTAAATAGCCAGTCCGAAGCTGTGAGAATTTATAAAAAATTTTTTTGATAATAAAAGAAGGTATATTAGATGGAGAAAGAGAAATTACAACGAATTGAGGACAAGAAGTCCACCCCAAAAAATAGAATAAAATAAAAAAGAAAATTAACAATTAAACAAGGAACAGTGGAACACCCTCTTCAATCCTTTTCCTTCATTGTTCACTGAACTCTTCAAGTTAGCTTACTCCCTTTGACCCTTTTTACCTCTGTTTTTACACCCATCAAAACAAACTTTATTTCGCCCAAGATCACAAAACTTTAAATCCAATTCATCCTCGAGTTCTTGAATTTCAAAATCCTTACTTGAAATCACCTCCATTTGTGTTGGTAAAATATTGTCCTTGTGCTGCAACTCATTACCCGAATCGTCATTTTCAAATATAAAGACCCTCTCCAATCCTTCCAAAGGGGATGGGTGTATGGTAAGTCCCCTAAAACGTCACTGGAGTCAAAAACATATCCATATTGTTCACTAATTTCATCCAACAGTAAACCTCCACTACATTCAAACTCACTAAGACCATCACTTTCATTATCTGATAAATCCCCTCCATTTCATTACCTCCTTCCTTTGCTAACCCCATCACAAGAATTGTTCATCTTTTTCTTAGCATTTTTGTCTTCCACAATAACTAACTCTCCTTCTAAATTCCTCTTTAAAATCTTTGGCACTACCTCACAGAGTTCTTTATTTGTTCTTTGGATGATTTTTTCATATCTGCACCCATCTGCACAATCTTCCAACAAGTATAAACCTTGGGACCTGTAGATTCCTTTGGCTTAAGGTCTGAGGCATCAGATATCCTACCCAAAACACCATCACTGTTGTGAACCTCTGCTGCAGCATCCTCTTGCTCCAGAACATGATCATTGACCAAAACTGCCAAATAGTTTGAAACAAGACTTTCCTCCATCACCTCTTTCTCTTTAACCCTTTCAGTACTGTTGCTTTTTTCTAATGAAGATGGCAGGTCGTTTAGGCCATCAAGAATCTGCTTAGAAACTGAGCATTGCAAGTTAGAAGTTGTACCTGGAATCTGCTTGGAAGTCAGCATACCTGTTATGTCCCATATCTGCCCACGCCCATTAATGGGAGAATTCTGGGTTTGAAATACCGGAGACTTCTGATCTTCCTCAATTTGGCCTCCAACTACTGGTGGCTGCTGCTCTAGCTGAGAAGATCCTTCCGTAATAGCTTCACGCAAGTGCTCTTTTTTTAATTCATCACTCCCAAGCAAACATCCCTGGTCTTTAGAAACTCCACTGGAAGGGACCTCTTGGGTGTTATTTGAGAACTGAACAGTTCCTTGAGCATTTTCACCAGCCTCTATGGTCCAATCCACATTATTTAAAAATGAGCCTGTTTAAAGGACTGGACCTTCTGAGAATGATCCAACTCAGAAGAAACCTCCTTTGTTTCCAAAGGATGGCTGAATCTGTTTTTACCAAGACTATGGGCCTGCTCAATAAGTTGTCCCAACTTAGTTAAAAAAGAAACTGCTCCTTTTTCAATCACCTGGCCTAGGTGCAAGAAGAATGCAAGACTTCCTGGCCGACTATTCTTCGTCTCATCTTCTCCTAGAACAACCCTTGCCGCTTCTGCTAGCTTCCAAGCTCCTTTGAAAACCCTAGAAACCTGGACTTATGGACATTCTTCTTCGATCGAACTGCTTTGGCTTCTGCAGCCTTTGGAGGTTCCTGACTGGTTGGCAACAGGTTAGCCATGGTATGTTCTGGCAGATTAGCAGCGACTGTAAGCTCAGCCTTGTCCATCTGAACCCATCTGCCACACGGACAACACCTATCTTCCTTATCAGCAACCATAACTCGATCTCCAGTGAGAACTTGACAATCGAGATTCTCACCTCCATCTATATTACCTTCCAGCACGACCTGCCTCCACGATCTGAAACGTGGCTGACCATCTGCAACTGTCTCACTCAAATCTTTTCTTAACTCCTTTGCCAAGTCACAGAAGACACTCGTGAAGCTTTGCCATCTCTCTCCTTTTGCACTGCTGGGAATGAACACAGAAAACCTCCTTTGATTCCAGCACAACCCTAACTCCAGGAACTTTCCCACCTTTGTCCACCTAATCGACAGCCAATAGTTTGTAATACCCTTGCGAAAACTCCAAAAACCCCTCTCCAACCAACCAAAAACTGACAACCCTTCGACAAATCATGAAACAACCTTTTCCGATTACCTAACCCATCTGTTATGAACAGCATTCCACGAGCATATGTGAACTTCCCTCACCATTGTCCAGATGCAGATCGAAGGATTTTCCTTCGATCTGAATTGCTTGGCTCATCATAACCTAAAACAATCTTCATTGCAGGAAATGGACCGAGGGGTGGGGAATAGGGTCATCTGGGCATCAGGGGAAGAGAGGGGGGGAGAGAGACGAATAGGGCCATCTGGGAATCAAGGGTTAAGGGTTTTTGGGAATGAATCCATCAAAGTGAACCAAGTTTATTGATAATTTGAACCAACGATTGCTGATTTATGCATATGGCCTACACTGCCATGTACTACCAACCTCTGAGGTACCACAAGATTTTAGCTGTTTAATATCAAAGTAGAAAAGAAATCAACGGGATAGCAAACGAACAATCCTGATATAAATACTCACAAGTTCCTCCCAAGCATCCATAACTATTTATTTGGCATATGCAAAGCCATATCCAGGCAAATCAACTAAGCAAAGCTTTTATCCAAGCTTGAAATAGTTAATGGTGTATAGAATACCAACGAGCAATTACACACAAATCCACACTGAAATTTTGGTTGGAATGTTATTTTATCTGAATTCAGTTTATAGTAATGGGATATTGAGTAGCAAACAATTGCCAATATTGTTGTTTTTCTGTTTGAATCACTACCTTTTTCATGGATATGCATATTTACCATTAGATTTTATTCATGCAATGATATTGCCCATTTTTTAAGATTCATGTCTCCTTTCATATCTTAGGTCACCAAATACCGAAAGCCAAGGAAAGTAACTTTATATTGGTTCCGTTACACGTGCGGGGCTGTTGGTCTCTCTGTCTGTTCAATGTGGCTCTTACGTCACAGCAGCTTAATGGGAAGTTCTGATATTAACAATTGGATTCACGAAGCAAAAGACTCAACAGTTAGCTTTTGGAATGACCACGTGGAGCAACCGGTGAGTTTTTGATTTTTCATTTGTTAGTTTCCTCCACTTTTGAATTTTGGAAAATTTGTTCTAAAAAAATAGGATGCTAGGCCACTTGTCACATGCTTTACTTGTCATTATGACTTTGAATCTGTCAGAACCTCTACATATTAAATGATGTTGCCTATCAATCAACATTGGTAGTTATTACCACTTACCCATCAAAGGAGGGGATGGGGGGAGACGGGATAGCATGGTAAATATTAATGTGAAAGATTATTTTGATAATAATTATAAAATGAAAGAATATTGATGTATTTGATGGCAACTTTAAGATTTTTACAAAAATGTTGGATATGCATTTGTATATTGTTAGATTACCACTTTACCTAAAAGCTTAAGCTCTTAGGATTGGACCAACAATGTATATCAAGCCTTAACACTCCCCAACATGCAGCCCGACAGCACGTGGAGAGATAAACAAACAATGAGCAACACCCATATTGGGGAAACAATATTTATTTTTTTTGACAGACTTACATCAAACACAGGCAACAAGACTAGAACCTAGGACCTCTTGGTAACCAGTTTTGGTACCATGTTAGATTACCACTTTATCTAAAAGCTTAAGCTATTAAGTTGTGAGCCAACAATGCATATCAAGCCTTAACATATATCAATGGTCAAAGAAAATGATAAAAGTGTCTAATGTGATGAAGTTCTTAGCATTAGGACAGAAATCTTGGACTTTGAAGAAACTGTTAAAAGAATTCAAATATTAGCTGGCACAGCTGTATAATTGAAACCAATTATAACCAAAAAATGTAATTATTTTGATGGTAATATCGAATATTAATATGGGTAGTCACTAACAGTAAATAAAATTCTAATTTATTTTGGAAATGTAAAGGAATTAGAGTGAACGTAGCACTTAAATGATTTGTTTGTTCTGTATAATCTAATGAGGAAGTAACTGTTAATGGTTATTTAGTCATTTAGCATTATTATTAATTGTTAGAGTTTGGTTTGTAATAAGTGTGAGTTAGTAAGGGTATTATGGTCATTCCTATTGTACTTGACATATATTATATATAGAGGGAGAGACCCCTCATTGAGTTTAGGTCTTCCATTTTACCAAATTATTCAACATGGTATCAGAGCATGATTTTGAAACCTAAACCCTAAGTGTTACCACTGCCATCAAAACCGAAGCCTAAAACCCAAAATCAGTTGCATGTCTACCATCATAGAAGATTTTTCAGCGATACTATAACCTTAGAAACAGCCAGCAGCAGCAGAAAGTTAGAGCAGTTGCTGGAACTTTCTGGGCGACACTGCCAGTTTGAGAACATCAAATCTCCACTATAGATTTGTCAAAACCAACACCATAATCACCCACAGACATTGCCGATCTGCTTCCCACTGAAATCCCACCTCCAGGCAGTGTCCCATGCACGTTCTGGACAAAGGCTGCCAGGGCTGACACCATGCGCCAGCATGTGAAGCCACTTTCAGGCTTTGTTTTTCGTGATGTTTTTTTTCCAAAGATCTCACCTTTTTTACTTGCTCATGTGTGGAACCCAAGGAATGGTTGTTTGATGCTTCGTGAAGCAGTATATCAATGGTTATTGAGTTTATTGGGTCTGAAAAAGTGGGATTTGCTGTGTTTTTTGATTCAATGTTCTAATTCCTTTCATATATCAAAATATCAAGCTGTTGGACATGTGTTTTGCTCAAAAATCCAATCCTTGTTGTGACCATGCACTCGTGGTAATTCGTTAGTTGTTGTTCGGTGTTAGTAACAGTAATTGATGACTTTCTTGGAGTAGTGGCAGTGCTCATAAGTTGTTATTGTGAGGCTGTGGCAGTGTTATATAAGCTAGTTGGTGATTTCTCCATGGTAGCTTCAGTGGTTCACTTCTCCAATTGTTCCAATGCTGGAGTTGCTTTCTTGGGGCCGTGTCCGAGTTTCCTGGTGCTGTGGCAGTCTTGTACTGATTTATTTGTGACTTGTTCATGGCTGGTCACCTTGTTTGTGGTTGTTCCGATTGTTCAAACAATTAATATTATGGTCATTGGTCTGAGTTTGTGAATGTTGGGATGGAGTCTGCAAATCCCAAAAGTATGGTTCCTTCGTTTGTCACTTGTTTGAGTGAATTGCGTACTGTGACCATTTTAGAGGAGGAGTATTAAAGGTTTCTACAGTATCAATCGTCTCAACGAGCATCTTATAAAATTGCGTCTTTTGCCTAGAAAGGTAATCCTACAATCTATGTCATTTGGTATCCTTGGGTTATCGATTCTGCTGCCACTATCCATATAACATATGCAACCAACTTCTTTTCTGATTTCCAGCATCCAAAAAATCTACATCAAGTTAGCCTTGCCGATGGGTGAGGTCTACTATTGCTGTTAAGGGAATAGGAACAGTAATTCCTACTCCGTCCATCTCTCTTTTTTCTGCTTTATACTGTCTAAAATGTCCTTTCAATCTCATGTCAGTTAGTAAGCTTACAAAGTCACTAAATTGTTCTATCACTTTCTTTCTTGATTCTATGGTTATTCAGGATCTGAAGACGAGAAACACAATTGACGCAGGATGTGAGGCTCGTGGACTTTACTACTTAGAGTTGCCTTCTCCATCCATTGCCTGCACAGTCGCAACTACACCACTTCAAATCCATTGTCTCCTTGGTCATCCATCCTTCGACAAGTTGAAATAGCTAGTTCCTACTTTGAGTTCTGTGTCTAATCTTGAGTGTGAGTCTTGTCAATTGGGCGAGCATCATCGTGTTCCCTTTGTTTCCCAAGTTGACAAACGAGTGGTTAGTCCTTTCGTGCTAGTCCATTATGACATTTGGGATCCTAGTTGTGTCATATCAAAGTTGGGGTTTCAGTACTTCATTACATTTGTTGATGACTACTCTAGGATGACCTGGTTATATTTAATGAAAGATCGTTCCAAGTTGTTTGGTATCTTTTATGCCTAAATAAAGACTCAATTTGATATGCCAGTCAGGATACTTCGTAGTGATAATGCTAAGGAGTACTTCAATATCCAATTCAGTACTTATATGACTAGCTCTAGTATGATCCATTAGTCCTCTTGTGCCCATGCTCCACAACAAAATGGGGATGTAGAGCCGAAAAACAGACATATTCTTGAAATCACCGATACCCTATTGTATCAAATGAATGTCCCTAAAGTTTTTTTGAGTGATGCTGTCCTCACAGCGTGTACCCTCATCAATAAAATGCCATACTCTGTCCTTGGTGGTAAAATCCCATATTTAGTTATCTTCCCTAAGGCTCCTTTGTTCTCCTGCCCTCCTCCTATATTCGGTTATGTATCCTTTGTCCATCAGTTAACTCCACAAATGGATAAGTTGGATCCTCATGCTATCAAATATATCTTTTTAGGTTATTCCTATACTAAAAAAGGATATCAATGTTATAGTCCTACTTTACATCGATTTTTTGTCTTTGCTAATGTCACCTTCTTTGAGTTTACCCTATACTACTCTGATTCTTTGAGTTCTGTTGACCTTAATGAGTCTCTTCCTCTGCCTTGCCTTCCAGATCCAAACCTAGTATCTATGCCCAGTCCTCCTACATCTTCATCCAGTTTGAGTCCTTCTCATTGCTTAGATAATCTAAATTTGCAAGTATACACACAGCGACTCAAAGGGGAAGTGCCTCCTCCAGCTTCTACTATTGTGCCTTCAGTTCCCTTGTCGAATGATCTTATTTCCCACGATGTTGATCCTCCTGTAGTTGTTCAAAAAGGTAAACGCACTTGTACCCAACATCCGATTTCTAATTTTGTTTGTTATGATTTCTTGTCACCCTTTTATTACTATTTTGTTAGTGCTCTGTCTTCTGTTGCTCTTCCAAAATCTTTTTTTGAAGCCCTATGTCATTCTGGGTGGAGGATAGCAATGGTTGAAGAGATGTGTGCACTACATGATGATGATACTTGGGGTTTGGTACCGCTTCCTCCTGATAAGTCTGTGGTTGGTTGTCGTTGGGTGTGCACTATGAAAGTCAATCTTGATGGTTCTCTGGCTTGTTTGAAGGTTTGCCTTGTTGCTAAGGGGTATAATCAAGTGTATGCTTTGGATTATTCTGACACATTCTCTCTGGTCGCTATACTTGCCTCAGTACATATGTTCATTTCTTTAGCCACCACTTGTCATTGGCTTCTACATCAGTTAGATGTGAAAAATGTTTTCCTACACGGTGATCTTCATGAGGAGGTATATATGGAGCATTGTTAAATTTCCACAAAATTATCAAAATTTTTTATTTCCGTCACCCTCGAAATCAAAATGGCAATCAATTTTTGTCTTGCATAATTTCGTCAAAATCTCAACGAATCATCCAAAATTTATCGAAATCTTGAAATTTGAGCGAAACTTGTCGAAATTTTAGCTATAAAATGAAATTTCCTTGGAATTCAAATGAAAGATTTAGGAGTGAAGTGAAATTTCTCTCTTCATTTATTTTATCGAAACAAAAGATTATTACAAGTGCTTTTGAAATTATATGAAAAAATAAACTTATAGCAACATTTTATTTAACCATTCATTTCTTAATTATAATTATTTGTATACTAAATAATATTTAAATGATTTATGAATTTCATTTGTATTAATTGAATACGTTTAATGTACATTGCAAATATGTTTGATACACATACTATATTACAAATTTTCCACCATATACACAACATAGATGTATTTAATTTGTAATATATGAGTCCTAAAACTTATATTATTATGTTTTGTTAACCATTTCTAAAGTTTCACAAAGAATTCCATGCTTTACTTCTGATTTTTGTTATTTTTTAAAATCGAAATCGAAATTGACATCAAAATTGAAATTTCCATGCTTTATCCAGGCTTGTCTTTCTAGTATTTCTTTATACTTTCTTTCAATTTTCAAGGTTCAGGTGAGGGTTGCTAATAAGATTGAGAAGATTATAAGGGATTTCTTATGGTTGGGTAGGGGGTTTTAGGGATCATTTGGTAAGTTGGGGAGTTGTGGGTAGGTCTAAACAGGACGGTGGTTTGGGTATTGGAAATTCTTTGTCTAAAAACACAGCTCTTTTGGCTAAATGGCTTTCCGCTAGAGAAGTCTTCCTTGTGGCATTTAGTTGTTAAAAGTAAGTATGGATTAGACAAAAATGGGTGGGATGCTAATTTGAGATTTAGATGTTCTTCGGAGAGTCCGTGGAAAGCTATCTCTCAGATTTACCCTCTCTTCATCCCCCATATTAAAATCCTAGTGGTTGGAGGTGTTAAGATACATTTTTGGAAAGACCGTTGGTTGGGGAATTTTGTTTTGTCTACCTCTTTTCCATGCCTTTTTCGCTTGAGTTTAGGGCAAGATGATTCCTTTTTTCCTTTTGTTGTTGATCCAAGTGGTCCTTTGCCTTCTTTGGATTTCCACTTTCATAGATTGTTAAATGATAAGGAGATGGCAGAGCCATCCTTTTTGCTAGTCTTGTTGAATAACTGTCGTTTTTCTTTACAAGAGGATATACGGTCTTTTTCTTTGAATCCTTTGGGGGTATACTATTGCAAATCTTTTTGTGATTTTTTGAATAGGTCTAATTTACCTTTTGCTCTTTATAGTTTCGTTAGGAAGAAAAATTTCCCCTTTAAGGTCAAGGCTTTTATCTGGTTGTTTGTGCTTGATAGAATTAATACCAAAAACTTGCTACAAGTTAGGAGTCCTTTGAAGGCTATTTCTCCAGACATCCGTGTTCTTTGTTTTAATTGTTCATAATCTTCTTCACATTTGTTCATTCATTGTTACTATTCTTGGAGTGTTTGGAACAAGTTATTTGGTATTTTTGGCGAATGTTGGGTGAGTTCCGAGACAGGGGAGGACTTTTTGGCAGTGTCTTTTGCTGGTTTTGGCAGGAAAAAGGAAAGGGTAGCACTCTGGAAATGTGATTTTTTTTTTGCAGTCTTTGTGGGGCTGGATGGAGCGTAATGCACGTATTTTTCTAGGGAAGAAGCGCTCTTTTGCTGTTTTGGGAAAAGATACACTATTTGGCTTTTCTTTGGTTTGTGGGGCAGGGGAGTTTTAAGGGGGTGAGCTTTTCTGATATTCAGCGCGATTGGCGTTGTGTTGGTTAAAGACGCCTTTGAGGAAGATGATGTTTCAGAAGCACTGGTTGAAATGTATAGAGATAAAGCACATATTTACAATGGCTTTTCTTTTCCCCCATGACTGGAATATTTGAGAAATATTTTAAAGGTGTTTAGTGATTTAAAAAATAATAATAATAATAATAGTGTGATTGGGAGAAGTATCAATTTGAATTTTTGAACTTTATTTTCACTTGTTCGTAAGAAGGATTGAGCTAATAGACGTAGGGATCTTCTGCCCAGCAATTATTGGAGTTCTTTTCAGAGGGTGGCTGGCTTTTTGATTATTTCTCACAAACATAATGCTTTTCTTGGTGATTGTCAGATTCTAGATGCAGCTTTGGCAGTAAATGTGGTTATGCAAGTAACCATTAGAAGAGGTGGCAAAGGTGCTTTTTTGAAATTGAACTTCAAAAATCTAGTGATTTGTTAGTTGGTGTTTCTTGGGTAAGGTTTTGGATAAGAAGGACATTGGGATGAGGTCGAGGAATTGGATTAGGGGGTGTCTCTTGTCTTGTCTATGGTTTTTATATTTTAGTAAATGAAGAGGCCAAGTAATTTAATTCCTTGAATTAAACTAATAGGGTATGGAATTATTGTCAAATACATAGTACATTCATATTGCCCATCATTATGAGCATGACTCTATAAATGAGATTAGAACGACTTTTTCTAATCCTCATTTCACCCTTGGCTAAGGATGTCTCTGTGTCACATCTATCAGTAACGGAGGACATTCTCTCTTTTCACTAAAAATGATAGATCTTGTACAAAGAACAACCAATTGATTGGCAGTAAGACTAAATTTTTAGATATTGTTAACATGGTTATGCTTAATGTACTTGTTCTCTAACAAGCACCCCTAAGGTTGTCTTTGTATCTCTGCACAATTATCTTGAGAGTTAAGTCTAGTCATTCTTATCATGCAAGTGTAACATATGCCTCCCTTATTGTGGATTAGAATGGTTTGTTCTTGCTTCTCTTTTGGTTTTAACTTCAGAGTGTTTTGGGATGTTTCACTGAGATATACAAAGGGATGGAGGGCTGTTCACTATAGGTCAATTTTTCTTTTTGAACAGCAAAAGAAAAATTATTAAGAAAAAGAGTACAAAGTAGAAGATAAAGGAGGACATGGAATCTTTCGAGCTAAATAAATAAATAAATCCTAAAGCAACTAATTCACCAAAAAAGAAAACTATTTTCAAAAGACCCATCGTGGTCCGCCCTTTCCCCAAACCTTGCATATGCGGGAGCTTTGTGCACTGTGCTGCCCTTTTTTTTTAAAGAAAATTTTATTGTTCTCACCGACTGAAAAATAAAATATGTTTAGTACAAATCAGTACTTGAAATAATTTAATTAGTCATAAGGAGGTTTTTGCTACAATTATAAACGTGTAGGGTTTTTAGGTTTTGTTTTTAGATTGCTGCTTTACTAAAGTATGAAATTATTTCTTGAAAATGATGGGTCCGCCCCTTCCCCGGACCCTGCCTATGCGGGAGCTTTGTACACCGAGCTGCCCTATTTTTTTTTTAAAGTGATGGTGATAAACTTTTGAATGCTATGTGCATGCACATGTTTCTATCTCTGTCTTTCTGTGGTTACATGCATGCATGTGCTTGTGGATGTGTATACACCCCGGAAATAATTGGTTTGTTGCAGTATTACTATCTTATTGTGTCCAATTAAGGCATCTCGGAGTATTTTGTCTGTGCATATTTGTAGAGTGCAGAAAAGTTTATATGAATACTTTGAACCTTAATTTTTGGTCTTTTGTTCATCAGCTTTTGTCCATTAGAGATGAACTTTTTGAGACATTCAGGAAGAGGGACAAAGGGGTGATGGAGCTTGAAGAAGTGCAGTTAACAGCTAATTCTTTGCACAGGTTACATTTCTTGTTTTTTTTCCAATGACACTCAAATAATTTTAATCCTGATTTAGGTTAGACAGAATTGAAATTTAACAACTGGCTATATTTAGTGCTGCTGAAAACTTGAAATTCAGTTTTTAGTCTTCAATAAGTTCCACATACTTAATATTTCATTTTTTTCAAGTATTCAGTACTGAATGTGTCCATTTTATTAGCGCACACAACAATTATGAAACAACACTAGCATTGCATGTTTAATCCAGTCACAAATACAAATACAAGCTCGAGATGATCCTAAAAATAATCTAAACTAGAGTTGTAGTGCGATGCTCTCCTTGAGGCGATAGTGTCCCTCGAGTCTTTGAACATGCCGAACATCTCCCTGTCGCTCTCTCCCTTCCTCTTCCTAGTTCTCTTCGACTCCAGTATACTTGGAAAAGTACAGCTCTTGCTCTCGAATCTGAACCCTAGCCAACTGTTAACTCCTCGAAGACATTTTTTCATCGCCATTCATCCTCCTCCCCATTCTCTATTATCAAAACCAGTACTGAATTGACTGAATCAAAGTCGACTCTTCTCCAACATCCTTCTTCCTTCAAGATCACTTGCAAAGCTGAAATCCAGTCGGCTGAATCGAAGTCAATTCTCCTCCGACGATATTCTCCTTCGGACTTCTCCTGCTCAACCATCAGGATTTCTGATAACACACATAGGTTTATGCTACAGTTGTCACCTGGGAGGACCCACCTTATCCTCAGTTTTTTCAATGTTGCAACCCTTTCTCGGACTCGATTCCCATCTCTTTGAACCAGAGAGATTGAGAGCTAATCTACAGCTGTGGTCTCTGTATATATCCCTTAACCCAGTCCTTTCTACTTTCTGTCTCGTCACCTCCATCTTGTTCGAACTTGGCAAGGGATGGGAGTTTGCTATGTTCAAAACTGAGAGAAAAGTGATCTCAGCCATACAATTGAGCTCAGCAACCTATCATATCACAGAATATGCAGGACAACATGTATCTTACATTGTGTTAAAGAGGGAGGAACTCGTGTGGGTCCTAAAGATTGGATGTCCTCTGTGAGGCTGACGATGGGACTGCTATTAATCATCGTGGTGCCTGTTTCACAAAGGATGGAAACAGGGAAGACTGAAGTTTTTTGAAAATGGCATGGGCAGGTTTGTTCGCATTGAGAAGAATAGTTGAAAGTGTCTCCTTGATGTTCTTATTCCTGAGGGTGACTAGAAAACTGGATGGAGGGCCTTACTACTCTTTGGGAATTCTCGTTGCCCATGGGTAAGGCCTTCAAAGCCAACGAGGACAACTGGAGATGCTTAGATTGTGGCTGTTTGAGCATTAGGCCAGAGGAGAAGAGTAAGAGCGTGTTCCAAAGACTTTCCTTCGTTGATGTTACCAGAAATTTTTCAGCGACAAGGTTTGATCCAGATATGGCTCTCATTCGCAGGAAAGAGTTTTTTTTTTTTTTTTTGGGGGGGGGGGGGGGGGGGGGAGGGATCTATCCTAATAGAAATCCCAACACCATACGAGAAACTGGACAGGTCGCAGGGGAGGTACTAAATTTATTGGGTTGCCTTTCGGCAGGAAGAAAGGATATGAGAAGGGTGGACTGGAGACTTTAAGGCTCAAAACTTATGGGAATAAGACATCTAAGTCAGTGTGGGTCATCAATGAAAAAGCTACTGTACCAACAGGGGATGGTGGAGTATAGTCCAAGAGAAGCAACAACCTAGAGTAAATTTCTCAAGCCCGTTGGGTCTGCAGAATGCAGCAATCTCTATGGAAAGCAAAGGCCCAGAGACCAATTGCAGTGAAACAGTGATCCCCATGATCAGCAGGGAGCAAGCAGAGACCAGCAATCAGTTGTCTCCTTTTTTATTAGGAACAAGGGAGGATAATGAAGTAGAAGAGTTGTACTTTGACTTGGAAGAAGAGATGGCAGTATGGCTGAGTCTGAGAAGGAACTATTGGTAGATCAGATGACAGCAGATCTAGAAGACATAGAAGAGGAGAGTTTAATTCAGCTTTTTGCTGAAAACAATGGAGATTCTCAGGGGAAGGAGATCCTTAACAGCAAAAATTTAGTTAAGCTCCCACAGGGTTCTGAGAGAGATTGTCTTCAGCTGGATCCTAAGATTGCACAAGCAGGTATAAATTTTATTAACTATTATTCTGATAATTTGCTAGCTTTAAACAATGAGGGGCCTTTGTCTTCCAATCCAGCCTTGGGCCCAATATTTCTCCTGTGTTGAAGTCGATTATTCCTTCCAGTGGTGTTGTGGGTGATGTGTCTGCAAAGGGTGATCTTTCCACGGTGGATCCTGGTCCATCTAGAACCAGTAAAGGTATCCTCCCTCTTCCTTCTCAACTCTCTCTTTCTTAGGACACTTTATGCCACAGGGGGTACGTAATAAAGGGGAGGGCTATGGGGTTTGCTTTGAGAGTAGTGAGAGAGACAACCTAGACCCACATAAACTCCTTGGGGACTTAGGTCTAGAACTTTTATACTATGCTGGAATTTTGGTGAGAGTGGGTTTAAGCCCTAGGACTTACAAGAAAAGGAAAAAGGAAGTTCATAAAGAGCTAAAGAACCTTGTTTCTTCGATTAACTATGAGGGAGGTAAAGTGCTGGGGAAGGGGGGAAAGCACGTTAAGTCATGAAGATTGTTAGCTTGAACTTTTGGGGGACTAGGGGGGGACTATGGAAAGGATTTTGATTGAGGAATTGTTGGTCAAGGACTCCCTGGACATTGTCCTCCTCCACGTAACCAAATTGGAAACCATAGAGGGTAATTTGGAGTGTTTGAGGGTGTTGCTATAGGGATTGGGAATATCTACCCTTGTTAGTGCCTCTGGAGATATCCTTGTCATGTTGAATTCTCATGATATATCTAGACTGGACGCATTAGGAGAGGAGAAGGTGGGGGGGGGGGGGGGTCCCTTTCGGTGATGTTTTAAGTTAGTGGGGGTCCCGTGCGGTGCTGTTTTAAGTGAGAGGGAGGGGTTAGTGGAGGGTATCGTAAGTGTATGGGCCTTCTAGACCAAATCTTAGGAGTGTTTTTTATCCAAGATCTACTCTGTTTATGGATTCTGTCCTCCTAGGTGGACAGTGGGAGGGGATTTTAATGTGGTAAGATTTCCTATAAAGAAGACAAAAAGAGAAAAAAGGGGGGGGGGGGGTGCGAGAATGCATCTACAAGTATGCATAAATTTGACTCATTGATTAGGGGTTGTGTTTTGAGAGACCTCCCACTGGGTATCTCTTCTTTTACATGGTCTATTTTTTTTTTTTTTTTTGGGGGGGAGGTGGGGGGGGGGGGAGTGACGCTAGAGCAGTTGCTGGTAGATTGGATAGATTTTTTTATTGCAGGGAATCGAAGGACGAGTTTCAGAATACCACTTATTGTACTCTCTCTAGGACCACATTTGATCACTTTCGTATCTTGTGGGAATCTAGTAGGGTGGCGTGGTCGCATGGGATCCCACTCCCTTTAGGTTTGACTCGTTTGAGAACATATGGCTGGATCATGTGACTTTTAAACCTTTGGTCAGGGAGTCTTGGGGAGGATATGGAAAGGGGTTGGGAAGGTTTTAGATTCATGAAATAATTGAAACTTTTGAAGGAGAAGTTAAATGCTCAGAATAAGGAGATCTCTGGGGATGTTGGAATTAGAAAATCTAGACTCTTGGGAGAGTTGGCCCTCTTGGATAGGAAGGAGGAAGAGTCTATTCTCTCGTGTAGCCAGGAGATAAGAAGATTTTATTTGAAGAACGAGTTGGAAGAGGTGATCCTTTAGGAATTGAGGAGTTGTAGGAAAAATATTAATTTAAATGGGTTAAAGAAGGTGATTGTAATTCTTCTTTCTTTCACAGGTTAAATAAGGGCAAGAGAGTAAAAATTTGGTTAGGAAGTTAGACATAGGGGGAGGGGTAGTCACTAGTGATCAAGGTCAGATTGCATTTGCTTTTACCACCTTTTTCAGACTTGTATTTGAAGGAGGATTAATGTAGACCAATGTTAGAGGGGTTGGATTGGAATCCTATTTCCGTTGATCAAAAAAGTTGGTTAGAGAGACCCTTTGAAGAGGAGGAAGTGAAGGGGGTGGTTTTTGGTATGGATAGGGATAAGGCCCTAGGCCTAGATGGGTTTAACATAGTGTTTTTTCAAGATTGTTCAAGGTTGTTAAGGGCGATTTGTTGAAAGTTTTTACTGAATTCTTTGGGAATGGATTTTGAGCAAAAGCATCAACTCCTCTTTTATTGCCTTGCCTAAAAGGTCCATATTTATTAATTTTGAGGATTTTAGATAGACCTATTAGCCTTGTTTCTAGTGTTTATAAAATTATCACTAAAATATTAGCTAATAGGACAAGTAAGGTGCTTGTTGATACCATTTCTATTGCCTAGAGTGTGTTCATGGGGGGTAGGCAAATAGTGGACGCTATACTTGTGTCCAATGAGGTGGTGGAGGATGTTCGTAGGAATAAGAAGAGGAATTTTGTCTTTAAATATGATTTTGAGGAAGCCTATGATAAAGTGAGTTGGAGATTCTTAGATAAAATTCCTTAATAGGAAGGGCTTTGGCGAACGTTGGCATTGGTGGATTAGGGGTTGCTTGTCTAATGTATGGTTCTCGATGATTATTAACGGTGAGCCAAAATCTTGGTTTAGAGCGTCTAGGGGTGTTAGACAAGGTTACCCTTTATCCCCATTTCTATTTGTTCTTGCAACTAATGCGTTGAGCAGAATGGTGGATAAGGCTGTGGAGAGGGGGTTAGTTAAAGGTGTAGAAGTAGGGAGAGGAGTGGTGCTTTCTCATCTTCAGTTTGCTGACAGCACGACTTTCTTCCTGGACGATCATAGCCCTTCCTTTAGTAGAATTATGGGCATTCTTCAAATTTTTGAGAGGGTGTCAGGCCTTACAATTAATATGGGGAAAAGTGGATTAGCAGCTTTGAATGTGCCCATGGAGCAAGTGAGGGAAAGGGCCACTGAAGTGGGGTGTGACATTCTAGATTGGCCTATCACCTACTTAGGGGTCCCCTTGGGGGTAACCCTAAAGTAGCAGATTTTTGGAATCTAGTAGCGGAAAGGGTGACTAAGAGGTTAGATGGTTGAAAGGGGGCTCTTTTCTCTTTAGGGAGTAGAATAAACCTTGAACTAGGCTAGTCTTTCTAGCATTCCATTATATTTTCTGTCTTTATTTAGGATTTCGATGGCGATTGCTAGCAAGCTCGAGTGAATCATGAGAGACTTTCTGTGATCTAGTAGGGGGGATGACAAGGACCACTTTGTCAGTTGGGTTGAGGTTTGTAGGTCAAAGAAAGAGGGCTTGGTCTAGGCAAGTTGGTGGCTAAAAACACGGCTCTTTTAGCTAAATGGCTATGGCATTTTCCCCTTGAAGAATCATCCCTTTGGCATAGGGTAATAGGAAATAAGTTCTGGTGGGATGAGAAAAGATTGGATACCCATGTTAGTTTAAGATGTTCTTTGAGTAGTTCGTGGAGGTTCATTTCTCAGATTTATCCTTCTTTCATCACTCACACTAAACTTGAGGGAGGTGGTAAGGGGCTCTCGAATTCGTTTTTGGAAAGATCCTTGGCTGGGTAACGCATCCTTATCCAATTCATTCCCTTATATTTTTTGATTAAGCTCCGAGCAAAATAAAGCTATTTCTTTCTTTGTTGGGGATTTGAGTAGTCCAATGATTTCTTGGAATCTCCACTTTAGGATACCTCTTAATCATAGGGAGATGGTAGAGCTGTCTTCTTTGTTTTCTTTATTGAATGGGAGTAATCTTTCATCAGGGAGGGATGTATGGTCCTGAGCTTTAGATCAGTCAGGCATGTTTTCTTGTAAATCTTTTTTTGAATTCTTGACTCACTCCAATTCTTCTTTCCTACTCTATCATTTCATCTGGAATGCTAAGGCTCCTCCAAATATTAAGGCTTTCATCTGATTGGTTGTGCTCAATAAAATTAATACTAGTAACTTGCTGCATATTAGGAGACCTTTGAAGGCTCTCTCTCCCGATGTATGTGTGCTTTTTTACAAAAGTTCTGAGACAGATTTTCATCTTGTTTTGCACTCTGAATTTTCCTGGAGGATTTGAAATATACTTTTTGGTATTTCTGGAGAGAGCTGGGTATGCCCTTCTTTGGTTGGTGAATTCCTAGTTCTATTTCTTTCAAAGGCTTTGGTAGGAGAAAGGTCAAGGCAGTCCTATAGAAGCGTGGAATATTTGCAGTTTTATAGGGGTTATGGTTGGAGGCTTGGAGCGTAATGCAAGGATATTTAATGGGAAGAAATTAAATGGGGTGCTGGTTAGGGAAAAAATTCAGTATTTGGCCTCATTGTGGTGTGCTGATTTGGGTTTTTCAGAGGAATTAGTTCCCACGAGTTACATAGAGATTGGAGGAATGTTTTGGAATGCTGATTTATTATTTTTTAGCTGTTTTTACTGGATAATTCCAGGCCTTCTTTCAGAGATGTCTCATTCTCCCGCGTTAAATTCTCTTCCTATGATTGAAGTTTTCTTTTGTTATCCAAAAAAAAAATACAAATACATGCTGTGTGCCCTGTGAGTGGCCCATTATTAATTATCTTTGTTGCTTTTTGTTGCATAAATGTTTATAGTGGTTAAAGCATATGCACCAAAAAAGTCCCTAGCCCCTGCTATAAGTGGGAACCCTGTACTGGTTCGACCTTTGTTTTCTTTTATTGTTGTGTTTGATAATTTGTGTAGATTATTTCTTCCGTCAAGGTAATAGTCTTATAGACCCTATTCATTATTAACTACAACATTGATTATGACAGGTTTTAACATAGGATATGAAGCTGACATTAACGAATGCTTCTTTTTGGGTAAATAAAATCCATAAAAAGAGGCAAAAAGGGACAATTGCATCTCCAACCTAAATCCATCTTCAATCTATCAGCCAAGAAATTAACATTTCCGAAACTGTGCTTGACATAGACCAAGAAGTGCCAAAATAAAAAGAGAATACTGGCTCCATTAACTTCCAGCTACATTTTTTTTTTTTTTTATAGAAAAAGAAATTCATTAGATAAAGAAAGAATGTACAATCAGAAGAAAAGACATGTCCTTAATGAAATTTGGGAATCCCCAGGAAAACCAAGAAAGAAAAAACACAAAAAAATAAAAGACAACAAAAGAAAATCAGCACGCCCTAAGAAGAGACTGCCAGTCACGCTGAACATCAGAAATACACATCCCCTTGAAATTTCTATATCCCACACACCATAAAGAAGTCATAAAAAGAACCTTTTTCCCACACCAACCAATATGGTAACTTCTTCCCTGAAAATATATGCAAGTTACTTTCCTTACACTAGCCCTAAAACTCTGTAAATAAAACACAATTCCATAATGCAATTCCTTCCTTCTTCCACCCAAACCCCTCAAAAGCAATCACCAAGAACTCTTCCACTGTTCTAGGACAAGCTCAGCTTTCTTCAAAGTAATTGAATAACTTGTTCCAAACCTTCCATGCAAAATCGCACTGCAAGAAAAGATTTGAAACAGATTCTGAACAATTAAAGCAAAGCATACATATATCAGGAAGGAGAGCCTTTAAAGGTCTCCTCATCTGCTGCAAGCCATTAGTATTTATCCTATTAAGCACAACCAACCAAAGAAACACGTTGATTTTTAGGGGGGATTTTGACCCTCCATATAACCTTGTAGAGTGGAAAGGAGAAATTTGTCCCAACCAAGAATTCATAGAAAGATTTGCAAGGATAAACTCCCAGAGAATCCAACAACCAATATAGACTATCACTTTCAGCCCTACAATTATTCAACATAACCAACAAAGAAGATAAGTCATTAGTTTCCCCATCATTCTAGGCTCTCCTGAAATGAAAATCCCAAGAAGGAAAAGGATGGCCCGAGTCTACACTAAACAAAGAAATGGGATCATTTTTCCGTGAGCTCAAGCGAAAAAGGTGAGGAGATGAGATGGACAGAACAACATTCCCCATCCATAGGTCTTTCCAAAAACGGATATTACAGCCCTTATCCAGAACAAATTTTGTATAGGGAATAAAGAGATAGCTTTCCATGGGCTTTCCGAAGAGCATCTAGAACCCAAATTAGTATCCCATCCATTCCCATCAAGTCCACATTTACTTTTGATAACTTTATGTGACAATGAAGAAACCTTTAGTGGGAACCGCCAAATCCATTTAGCCAGAAAAATCATGTTCTTAGACATCAAATTTCCAAGACCCAAACCACCCTCCCTCTTAGTCCTACAAACCACTTCCCAACTCACCAAATGATCCCTAGAACCTGCTACCCTGACCAATGAAAATCTCTCATAATTTTCTCAATCTTACTAGTGACTCCCATTGGAATTTTAAAGATAGAAAGAAAATACAATGGAATTTTAGAAAGACAGTTCTGAATTAGAGTAATCCTCTCTCCCAAAGGAAAAAGGGCTCCCTTCCCCAACTCAGCACACCCAACATCCAAGGCTAATTCCGTAACACACTCTGCAGGCACATTAATAGCTGCAATAATACTCTTTCTCATATTAATCTTAAGCTCTGAGACGCTTTCAAAAATTTGAAGAAGATCCAAAATATTAAGGAAAGAAGGCTTATGATCCTCCAGGAAAAAGATTATATCATCCCCAAACTGGAGGTGCAACACCATGATCTCCTCCCTACCCACTTTTAGGCCTTTCACTAAACCTCTATTCTCCACCATATCAACCGACCTACTCAAAACATCAGCCACTACAAGCAAAAACGGAGAAAGAGGATCCCCTTGTCTAATCCCCCTCGTGGCCTTAAACCAAAATTTGGGCTTGCCATTCACTATCACCGTACAACCTTTCATCCATCCATGCCATCTCTCTCCAAACTCCTTCCTCACAAAAATCTTATCCATAAAGTTCCAGCTCACTCTATCGTAAGCTTTTTCAAAATCCAACTTAAAAACAAGCCACTTCTTCTTCCTCCCAATATCCTCAACAGTTTCATTTGCAATCAGGATTGCATCCACAATTTGTCTTCCCCCAACTGACACTATGGGCCTTTGAAATAGTCTCATCAAGCACCACACTTAACCTCTTAGCTAGCACTTTGGCGATTATTTTATAAACACTAGAAACTAGACTAATCAGTCTATAATCTGAAATCTTTATAGACCTACTTTTCTTAGGCACTAAAGTGATAAACGTAGAATTAATAGGTACGTGGCAGTGGAGTAAGGGATGATCTTCTTACTCATTGTTGCATTTGCGTATAAAACCACAACCAAAAATCATAATGTTCTGTTCCCTTAGATTGTCAACAGTCGATTTATTTTTTCAGCTTAATTGTTTGCAATGAAGTTTCCTAGGAAGTATCATTGAATTATTACAGTTTCATGGCAATGGATTGCAGGGAGATTGAGGTATATGTCAGTTCTTGGAACTTAGTAGCACTGCATTCATTTTCAAGATCTTTTTTTTGGGAGGGCTTGTGGTCAAAATCTCAGATGTTACACTATGTTTTGGCACGATTTCAGGCCTCAAATTGGTTTTATAGATATTGTGGGAAAACATGGTTAATAATTTGTATTCTATGATGTTTATTTTATATTTATATTGCAGCGAAAACATGGTTAATAATTTGTATTCTATGATGTTTATTTTATATTTATATTGCAGCTGTAAATAATGCTGCAAATCAGGCAACATGCTGGCGCTGAACATTTGCCTGAAATTCTGGCTACATGTTCCAGAAATTCTGGCAGCATTTAGGTGCTGAAAATCTGCCTGAAAATATGGCACCAACTATGTAAACTTCTTCTATATATAGCAAACCATATGGGAGGGTAAGACATTAAGACCAAAAGATGTAGTCCCTAAAATCTGACATGGTATCAGAGCCTACTGCTATTTTTTTCCTAGCTACCTCTATTACT
Source organism: Malania oleifera (assembly GCF_029873635.1). NCBI lineage: Eukaryota > Viridiplantae > Streptophyta > Magnoliopsida > Santalales > Ximeniaceae > Malania > Malania oleifera. The sequence continues at coordinate 133,877,283 of NC_080418.1, forward strand.
GCCTGTCTCTCTCCCTATCCTCTGTTCATCCTCTGCTCTGCTCTGGGGAGAAGCAGAGCAGGACGTCTTTTGGAGTTTTGATCTTTCTCTTCCTGGGTTCTGTGGAGAGCTTTAGCACAAGGAGCCAAAACTGACAGTCCTCAAATCTGATTTGGTTGTTTTGAGAGTCATTTAGGGACACACTTCCTCTTTGTTAGGTTGTGCAGCATCCTTGGTAGGAAGCTGCGTGTTTTCGTGGTGATTTGCTGATGTAAAGTCAATTATACTCTGTTTCTAGTATGCTGCTGTTGGCCTGTTGCTGTTCCTCTGTTCCACGGGTTGCTATCAGCTGTACTCTATTTGCGGTTAGCTGATGATCCTGTTTTAACGCTATGTATTCATGATTGATTGCTTACAATCTTGCACAGATTTCTGGTTGGTTTCGATTGGTGTTCAAATACTTATTGCCTGTGCTTGCCTGCATTCATTTCCAGTTGCTGCCAGCATAATGCCTGTAGCTGCTGCCAGGTTGTTTATTAAATGCCTGCAGTACTTTTCTGTGGTCTGCCCTGTTCTTTGTGGTTAAGTTATTCCTCCTACGATATTGTAAACTCAGTTCTGCAGTCATAGCTGCCTCTTGAAGTTTTGGATTTTGGAAGGTCTAAAGTGTTGTAAGTTCTGGATATTTGAAGTCCTGAGAACACTGTTTTGTGCTAGTGTCCCTTGCCACAGCTCTTTTCAGTACTCTGTCCTTCCTACTTGGTGCTGTCACTTAAGTACTTTCTGGTTTCCTTGGCATGAAAATTTCTACATACGCAAATGCAAGGACAACCTTAGAAGCAAGAAGGGTGTTGGAAAGGCTTTTATTGTTGCCTTTCAGTCTGGTGCAGCAATGGGTTTTCTCCTTGCTGCAAATGGTCTCTTGGTGCTTTACTTTGCTATACTATGGTGATGACTGGGAAGGCCTTTTTTTGAGGCTATTTCTGGTTATGGTCTTGGTGGTTCTTCCATGGCTCTCTTTGGGAGAGTTGCTGGTGGTATCTATACTAGGGCTGCTGATGTTGGAGCTGATCTTGTGGGAAAAGTAGAAAGAAACATTCCAGAAGATGACCCAAGAAATCCTGCTGTGATTGCTGACAATGTTGGTGACAAGGTTGGGGATATTGCTGGAATGGGGTCTGATTTTTTTGGCTCATATGCCGAATCATCTTGTGCAGCTCTTGTTGTTGCTTCCATATCATCCTTTGGAATTCATCATGATTTCACTGCAATGTGTTATCCTTTGCTTATTAGTTACATGGGTATTTTGTTTGGTCACCACCCTTTTCTCAACTGATTTCTTTGAAATCAATGCTGTCAAGGAAATGGAACCATCATTGAAGAAACAACTTATTATTTCCACCATTCTTATGACTGGGAATTGGAATTGTTAGCTGGATTCCCCTTCCACCATCATTCACAATCTTCAATTTTGGTGCTCAGAAGGTTGTTAAGAACTGGCAGCTGTTCCTGTGTGTGACTGTTGGTCTTTGGGCTGGACTTATTATTGGGTTTGTGACTTGAGTATTACACCAGCAATGCATACAGCCCCGTACAAGAGGTTGCAGATTCCTGCAGGACTGGAGCTGCCACCAATGTTATATTTAGACTTGCCTTGGGATACAAGTCTGTCATAAGTCCTATGTTTGCCATTGCAATCAGTATTTTTGTTAGTTTCAGCTTTGCAGCCATGTATGGTATTGCTGTGGCAGCTCTTGGAATGCTAAGCACCATTGCTACTGGATTGGCCATTGATGCTTATGGTCCCATCAGTGACAATGCTGGAGGCATTGCTGAGATGGCCGGCATGAGCCACCGTATCCGTGAGAGAACTGATGCCCTTGATGCTGCAGGAAACACCACTGCAGCTATAGGAAAGGGATTTGCCATTGGATCTGCTGCACTGGTGTCTTTGGCGCTGTTCTGTGCCTTTGTGAATCGTGCCAGGATTTCAACAGTTGATGTCTTGACCCCAAAGGTCTTCATTGGTTTGATTGTTGGTCATCCAGGTGAATTAGCTCTCTCTGGATCTTCAATGGCCACTTCTTTGGCAATTGTGACCGGTTTCAGCTTGTTGATGGGAATGGCAGTGTGATGGATACATTATGTGGCCAGTCCTATGGGGCAAATCAGTACCACATGCTTGGAGTTCACATGCAGAAATCCGTGTTTGTTCTTTTGCTTGTAAGCATACCCCTTGCTGTTATCTGGGCAAACACAGGATCCATTCTCATGACTTTCGGCCAAGATCCTGAAACTTCAAAGGTAGCCCTACATAATATTCTCCCTTTTCTTGGACTGGCTGTTCCTTCTGCCCTTATGGTCTGCTTGGAAATGTGGTAATTTGAAATGATGGTTCTTTTATCTGGTCTTCTTCCTAATCCAAAGTTAGAAACCTTGGTGCTTTCTATCAGCCTCAATAATGCTGCAATTGTTTGGATGATCCCATTTGGACTCAGTGGTGCTATGAGCACTCGAGTTTCAAATGAACTAGGAGCTGGGCATCCACGAACAGCTCAAATGGCAGTATGTGTTGTGTTAGTAATTGCCATTACTGAGGGTGTTTTGGTTGGGTCAGTGCTGATATTGATCCGCAACATTTGGGACTATGCTTATAGCAATGAAACAGAAGTTGCCAGATATGTAGCAATCAAGTTGCCTTTTGTTGCATCATCCAACTTCAGGGTGTTCTTTCAGGGGCTGCTAGAGGATGCGGTTGGCAGAAAATTGGTGCAGTTATCAATCTTGGATCTTATTATCTGGTTGTTTCTGTTATTTTTCAGTTCAGCCTTTATTGCTGAAATTTATTGGAGCAATTTCTGTTCTTATTTCTACCGTTGTCAGCCTTCATTGCTGGTGGTTTCCGTTACTTTTCAGTTCAGCCTTCATTGCTGAAATTTATTGGAGCAGTTTTTGTTCTTATTTCTACCGATGCCAGCCTTCATTGCTGGTGGTTTCCGTTACTTTCAGTCTAGTCTTCATTGCTGGTGGTTTCGAGTGATCGACCTTAATTGCCATGAGATCATTGTTCGTGATCAGCCTTCATTGCTGAATTTCTTAGAGCATTTCTTACCAGCCTTCATTGCTGGTGGTTTAAAGTCATCGGCCTTAATTGCCATTAGATCATTGTTCGTGATCAGCCTTCATTGCTGAAATTTCTTAGAGCATTTCTCACCAGCCTTCTTTGCTGGTTGTTTCGAGTGATCGGCCTTAATTGCCATGAGATCATTGTTTGTGATCAGCCGTCATTGCTGAATTTCTTAGAGCATTTCTTACCAACCTTCATTGCTGGTAGTTTCAAGTGATCGGCCTTAATCACCAAGAGATCATTGTTTGTGAAGAATGTAGGAGGTTGCAGAGACAACTGCTACAACACAATCGGAGGAGATTGTTCGATCCCAACAAATTGCAAAATATCCAGGCAGGGGTTAGGTAGTTCAGTGTTTCAGAGTATTGTATCCAAGCTGGGAATGGAAAATACCCATCCCCCAGCTTGAGGGGGAGTGTGGGAAAACATGGTTAATAATTTGTATTCTATGATGTTTATTTTATATTTATATTGTAGCTGTAAATAATGCTGCAAATCAGGCAACATGCTGGCACTGAACATGTCCCTGAAATTCTGGCAACATGTTCCAGAATTTCTGGCAGCATTTAGGTGCTGAAAATATGCCTGAAAATATGGCACCAACTATGTAAACTTCTTATATATAATGATAGCAAACCCTATGGAAGGGTAAGGCATTAAGACCAAAAGATGTAGACCCTAAAATCTGACAGATATGAATAAGACTATATACACTTTTGTGTTGCATTTTGTCCAATTCCCCAGAAATCCAAATCTAAAGTCTGAACTACAGACTCCCAAATATAGATAATGTTTTGACCACATACTCTTAGAATTCTATAATTCACTAGTAAACTCCTAGGATATGCAAATTCATTAGTTTAACTGTTCTATTTTAGAGAAGGTTCTAGGGCTTCTTTCTGTCCGCTGTGGAGTTTGTTCATGTTTCAATTTTGGGGGAAGTTAGAGTGCTGTCATATTTATGTTAGCCACAATACAAAACTGAAAGCTCATTTTTGTAATTTGGATCTTTCTTGTTTCAAGGATATTTTTTTAGGCACTTCCACCCATATGGGTGTTAAAGGTCAAGGTTGATCTGTCATTGTTTCATCATTTATTGACAAATGATCATAATTTATTGAGACAACTGAACAATACAAATTTTGTGAAATTTTATGATTAATTGATGCTATGGGTTTTTCTATTTCCCTTGATAAGGCAATATGAGTTGGACTGTTCTCAACTCTTACCACCACAACAACAATTGCTTCTTGCCTATGGAAATCTTTAATTTGTTTACATGCCCTTTCAAGCTTTTTGTTCTCTTTGTTTAATGAATCTAGATTCAACAATTTCTGCTATAGCATTCTTAGCATTTTCTTTTTGACAGAAAAGGAACATTAAGGAAGAAGAATAAATAGAATTACAACCTAGAAGAGTACAAGAAATCTTCAGAAAGGAGACAAAGTGCCAAAAAAAGGGGGGGAAAAAGAACAAAGAAAAAAGAAAAAGGATCTAATTAAGAGGACCGCTTTTTTAAACCTCTGTGATTCTGATCCTCCGAACATTGCAAGTTCGCTAATTCCTGCCAGCCTTTTTAATCTTCCTTGTCCCACCATCCAGGAAAATTATATTTTCTCCAGGACCAGACATTCATAATCCCAACTTATCCAATAGTTGTTGTACTAATATAGCATTCTTGACCATACAGTAGATTAGTAGTATACTACAGCAACAGAACTAACACCACTCTGAATCTCTTCAATGCTTCTTTAATATACACTAAATGAAATAAGTGGCATGCTGTATTTTAAGACATTTTTGCTAATAAAAATCGTATATTGAGAATTTATTTAGATAAAATCTTATTTAAATTTTTTAAGTCCAATGTTTATTGTGTATAGTTTTAGACGCCCAAATTGGGCTCCCGTCTCATAAATATATTGTTGTATATTGACAAATTGCTGTGTCTTTTCCATGTTAATCCTTCATTTCTGGAGTTTGTTGTGGCCCTATGCCTATATCTTGCTCGTGTCCCCATTTTGAGTTGACATCAAACATGATTAATGTTACACTTAGTTTTGATATTTAGTCATCTTTAACATGTTGAACTCCTTGCTTGCAGAATGTTGTTGGCTTTCAGTGAGCAGACAAAAGGTCAAAAATTTCCAGAGAATGCATCAGACCAGGAAATGCTTGAAATTGTTATGGCCAGGTGGGATCTTCTTGTATTTTGTAGGTAGTTGTCTTAAAATATATTTGAACAAGCAGAAGCATAGACATTCTTGTGTAACACCAATAGAGCAAGTGTTTATCATGAATTTTGGTTATAATGATTATTAAGGCTTAATATTTTTTTCTTTAAACAAATAAATTTATTAGAAGAGATAAAAGTTTACAACAAAAGAAAAAAAAAATTGGAAAAGAAAAGAGAAGAAAAACTGCGGGCATAAAAAATCCTCTCTTTACAACAATAACAAAAAATCACACCAGGTGATCATCAAAATCTGAAAACCAATTCAATGAACCAGAGCCAACCTCCCTGCAGCAGGTCTTCCTGAGAAACATGACAAAAACAGCCATTAGCTGACACCCTCAGTGAAGCAAGATAGACACTCAATTCCAAACCAAATTATTACCTTTGGCCACCCCTTTGAAAAATCGGTCATTTCTCTCCAACCACACACACCAAATAACAGCCATAATTGTGCATTGCCACGAGGCTTTCCTATCCTTCCCTCTTCCAAAACCTCTAAATGTGATAGTGCAAAAAGCCTTCAAAGTGGAAGGGCAAATCCAGTCTTCACTGCATATAATGAATAATTACAAGAGAAATCCCCAGAAGGATCTAAACTCCAAACCCTTTTATCATTCCCCATTGGACGTGAGAAGAATCAAGCAAACTGGTTAAAAGAGCCAACTCGACAATCTCTCTATCACTGAGATTATTGAAATTCAAGAGAGACTATCCCCTTGCAAAATAAAAAAAGAAATCAGAAATAGTGGTATCATGAAGACTAGAGACTCAATAAAGATGGGGACATGCAGTAGCCAATGGCATCTCCCCAATCCAAAGGTCCTCCAAGAAAGGAATTCGCTCCCCATTACCTACCATGTACTGGATTTTAGGAAAGAAATAATCATAAATCTGAAATACAAACTTCCAAGGACTTGCATGACTGATATTAATCCCAACCTTAGCATCCTCCCCCCCCCCCCCCAAAAAAATTCTGTTGTAGACCAAATTTACTACAAATTACCCTATGCCAAAAAGAATTAGATTTTGCATAAAGTGCCATTATCATTTCCTCAGTAAAGAAATGTTTTTGGACACCAATTTACCAAGACCCAGACCTTCCTCCCTTTTAGACTTGCACAGTCCCAAACTACGAGGTGTTCTCTTTGACTGTCTCCCTCACTCAACCACAAGAAATACCTCATTAATTTCTCAAGCACGCATGCTACTCTCACAGGAATTCTAAAAAAAGGGAGATAATACAATGAAATGGATGATAGACACGCACAGATAAGAGTAATTCGACCCCCTAAGGTGAAGAATGCTCCTTTCCACCTATCCAGTCTCCTAGCCACTCTCTCAAAAACAGGATCGCAGAAAGAATCAGCATTAGGATTACCACCTAAGGGAATACCTAAATAGATAATTGGCCAATTCAAATCCATACTGCCTCCAAACCTAACAAAAGGGTCAACATTAATGCCAAGGCCTACCAGACCACTCTCAAAAAAGTTAAATCTTCAAAACAGAAGATTTCTCAACAACCTGAAGGATAGCAAATTAGAAAAGGAACCCATGTTATCTGTGAGAAAGAGAATAGCATCATCTGCGAATTAGAGATGTGAAATGACACACTCCTCATTTCCTACCTGAATCCCCTCCACCAGCCCTCTATCAACTCCTCTCTCAAACATCCTGCTCAAACCATCAACTACAATATCAATCCCCCCTGTCTAAGACCCCTTGTACACATGAAACCAAGACCTAGCCTCACCATTGACTAAAACAGAGAAGACCACAGAAGATAAGCACCCTTTAATCCATTTCCTCCATCTCAGACCGAAGCCTTTTCTACCCATAACCTTGTCCAAGAAACTTCAGTTTACCCTATCATAGACTTTTTCAAAATCCAGTTTCAGCACTAGACCCCTTTTTTCCTACCAACATCTTCAACCACTTCTATCAAAGCAGCATCAAGGATCTATCACCCATAAAAGCACTCTGGCAAATACAGATAGTATCCTCCAGAACAGTAGCCAATGTCTTAGATAACACTTTAGTCAAAAGCTACACCCTTGTGAGTAAGCTAATTGGTCTAAAGTCTTTGACTTCAACCACACATCCTTTTAGGCACTAGGGTGATAAAAGTTTTATGCTCTTTCTTACTATCCCATTATCAAAAAAATCACGGAAAACTTTGAAAAGGTCTCCCTTCAAAATATCCCAACAATCCTGCAAGAAAGCCATGGTAAAACCATCCAGCCCAAGGGCCTTCTCTACAATCTCCATCCATTTCAAAGACCGAAATTTTAATCTCTTCTTCCTTAAAAGGTCTCTCTAGCCAGGTTGCTTTATCAGCTGGTATAGGACCCCATTCCAGCCTTCATTCATCACTCTCCCCTTATCCTCCTTTGAAAAGATATTCCCATAGAAATCAATAATCGGCCCTGCAAAACGATCCGAATTTCTAATAACCTCTCCTCTTATCATCCTCAGGCTCTTTAATAAAATTCATTCTTCTCTTTCCATTAGCCACTCTATGGAAGAGTCTAGAATTACAATCCCCACTACTGACCCAATTTATCCTAGATTTTTGCTTCCAACTCATCTCTTCCCTTAAAACAACTTGCTCAAACTCATTGGACAACTAGATACATCTTCCAACAATGTCCTCAGAAATGAGACCCTCCTCGGTTAGTGTATCAATTGCCCCCCTCAAGAATATTATTTTTTCTAAATCTAACATCACCGAAGTTCTCAATATTCCAAGTTTTTTCAATTTCTCTTTCAAATACTTCAATTTTTAATGCAAAAGCCTTCCCATCCTTCCATTGTGTACTTCCCCCCACCAACTCCTAATCAAACTCCGAAAATCAGTATGAGTAAGCCACATGTTTTCAAATCGAAATAGTGTTGGACCCCATTTAACAGTATTAGATTCAAGAATCAAGGGGCAATTGTCAGAAACAACTCTACGGAGTAACCATCCATCATCTCCAATTTAGATTCTCGGATCTTAACAATGTCAAGGGCAGCCTTGACTATAATATCACTAATCTGATGATGTTTATCAAGACCACCCAAACCTCTAACATTCTGACTCAGAATCTTCATTCTACCAACTTGCTGCACCTAACCCTCTTTCCCTTCCCCCTCCATAATTTATAAAAGGCTAATTTTTACAATTCTTTTTCCACACCTTTTTTTTTCCCTTTCTTTTCGAAGGTTCTAGGGGGACACAGCCACTTTGACAACCTGGCCTAATGGGTTAAGTACAGAGCACCCCAATTCATCCAAAAGGACCTATGGGTCCCGGCTATCCCTCTCTCCTCCCAGTGGGTCAAGTCTTAAAGTCCCTCCTACAGAATCTAAAACTCTTTGGCCAGAAAGATAATTTGTTCCAATTAGATCAACCCCAGGTGTAGGTAGGATGCCTTTTCCAGAATTAAATGACTTATTTTGAACATCAGAAGTTACTGTTAGCAAAATTGACAGCTACATGTGCTGTATGTTAGCAGAATTTGTTTAGGATGTAAATAATTTAGTTGAAATATTTTAGTTTACATTTATATTGTATATAGCAGAAGATTTGGCTGTAAATGAGGCTGAAAACCAGGCAGCATGTTCCTGAAATTCTGGCAGCAATTAGGTGCTGAAAATCTGCCTGAAAATATGGCAGCAACTATGTAAATTTCTTCTATATAATACAGTGTTTTAAAGGGTGAAGGCGAGGCGTTTTACCCTCCTTGAGGCGAGGTGTAAGCCTCAAGCCGTTGAGGCGTAAGCACTTTGGGACTATATTTTTTAAAATAACTAATCAATAAAATCAATTTATATATAGTAAAAAAATGAGAAAAATTTTAGAATAATAGAGAAAAAAATAAAAATATAATTTGTAAATATCATATAAGCCAATTTAGATTTAAAAAAAAAAAAACACACAAATAATACATGTTCAAAACATGAGCCACATTACCAAAAGAATAAGAAAAAAATCCAAATTAAAGCATCATCCAAAAGAATAGAAAAAGCCAAATTAAAGTCGTCCACTAATTTCTAAGAATATAAAACTAAATAATTAGAGGCAGATCAAATTGAAGGGTCCACGATAGGTTGGAGGAATCGTTAGAAAGGGAGAAGGTGTTGGAGGAAAGCTACAGAAGCTTCGTCGACTCGTCGGAGAAGATTGGAGGCTTCGTCTAGTGATCTAAAGCTTCATACGAAGGAATCGTCGAGGGAAGAGAAGGCTGGAGGCTTCGTCGAGAGGAATTGTTGAAAGAGGAGAAGAATGGAGGCTTTGAAGAGAGGGCAAAGGCTTCATCGAGGCTTCGAAGAGAGAGCAGAGGCTTCGTCGGAGAGAGCGGAGGCTTCGTTGGGGAGAGCAAAGGCTTCATCGAGCTTCGTCGAAGAGAGCAAAGACTTCGTTGAGGCTTCAAGAGAGAGCAGAGGCTTCGAGAGGGAGTAGAGGCTTCGTTGAGCTTCGTCGGAGATAGCAGAGGCTTCGAGAGGGGGCAGAGGCTGCATTTCGGGTTCTGGCCAAGGATACCGAAAGGCGTACGCCTGGATGCTAAGGCGTAAAAAGGCCAGGTTTTTTGTTTGATGCGTATGCCTTCTTGCCTGAGGCATACGCTTTTGTGGACTTGCGCCTTTTAACTTAAGCCTTGGTGCATTTTTGCCCTAAAACGCCTCAAGGCGCGCCTCATTTACGCCTTTAAAAACATAGATATAATGAAAGCAAACCCTATGGAAAGGGCATTCAGACCAAAATTGACATGGTATCAGAGCCCCAAATTATTTTCATAGTTATCTCTCAGCTTGGCTGAATTCTTGGTTTCTTGGTTTCTCGGTAATTTTTTTTTTTTTTGGTAGCAGCAGAGAGTTCTAGGTAGCAGTAGTTTCTTAAGGAGATCGGTAATTTCCAGTGGGTTCGAAACTACTGTTCGGTAGTTCTATTGAAGGTGTTGGGAATTTTTGTGAAGTCCTAGTACAGTGTTTTTCTGGTTTGGAGGTTTTGCTTCTAATTGTAGCGAATTCTTGGTGGCTGTCAACATATTCTGGAGGTGCAATCCCGGTGAATCTATTTATCCTTTCTGATTATATCTTTATTGCAAGCTTGGTTCCTATGACTATAATTTTGTAGCAATTCTGTTTAGGTGTGTGGCTATCAGCAAATATTTTTTTGGTGTTGTTAGGATGTTGAAATTCTTATTCCAGTAACTGTTGAGATTTCTTTGTTCTACCCAATTTTTTTTTGTGGTGAATTGGTAATTATGTTAGGAAAAAATTCTATTGTTCGCCTTAATGGCAAGAACTATGCTAGTTGGGAATTCTAGTTCCAAATGTTTGTGAAAGGGAAGGAGTTATGGGGTCATTTGGATGGGTCTTCTACGGCTTCAACTGACTCCAAGGAACTTAGTTCATGGGAAAGTAGGTATGCCAAAGTTGCTTCTTGGCTACTCAGCTCTGTTGAACCTCATATGGTCAACAATCTTCGTGGGTTCACTACTGCTAAGTTGATGTGGGATTACCTTCAGCAAATTTATTATCAAAATAATTCTACCCAAAAGTTTCAATTGGAGTTGGACATCAGAAACTATCGCCAAGGGAATCTCTCCATTGAGCAACTTTATTCTGATTTTATTAATTTATGGAATGATTATTCTAGGTTGGTGCATTCTCAGGTTCCCAAAGAAGCTTTAGCAGCACTACAAGCAATTCACTCCAAGAGCCACCGGGATCAATTCTCAATGAAGCTCCGACCCAAGTTTGAAAGTGCATGAGCTAGGTTAATCAATTGCACACATGTCCCATATTTAGAGGTTTTCTTGGGTGAACTCTTTTGTGAAGAACAACGTCTCGCCTCATAGCTTGGCCTTTCTCAAGATGTTGGTGGTAATGTGGCCTATGCCGCTCAAAGCAGAGGAAGATCCAGATCTCCGCCACAGTGTTATAATTGCAAGGAAATTGGGCACATTGCAAAACATTGCAGCAAGAAATTCTGCAATTATTGCGAGGAGGATCATATCATTAAGGATTGTCGTGTACGTCCTCAAAATCGATCCGCTCCTGCTTTTCATACTGTTGTACAGTCCAATTTTGTGCCTACATCTTCTGCACAACCTACGGTTCCGTGTCCTTCTTCCAACATACTCTCGAGCAAGTTCAACATATGATTATTTCAGCCCTCTCTACTCTTGGTCTCCAAGGTAAGAAAAATCTTATTACTTCTCCTTGGTTAATTGACTCTGCAGCTTCCAATCACATGACTGGCAGTCAAGCAGCTTTACATGATGTTCGTATGTATGATGGTAAGCTGCATATTCAGATCATTGATGGTAGTACTCTTCCTATTACAACTGTTGGAAATCTGGGTCTTCCTTTACTAATGTTTTTGTGTCTCCTGATTTATCTGCCAATCTCATTTTGGTTGGACAATTAGTAGAAGAAAATTGCTTTGTTCATTTTGATCGTTTTGGTTGTCGTGTGCAAGATGAAGCGTCAAGACAAGAGATAGCAAAGGGGCCTAAAGTGGGACGTCTTTTTCCTCTTCAGTCATTTACCATTCCTCGTTCAATTTCTCTTGGTTGCTCTGCTATTGCTAATAATAACAGCCAATTTTGGCATAAGAAATTGGGTCATCCAAACTCTATAATTTTGACACATCTTATGAAACATGGTTATTTGAATAATACAAGTGCGTCTTTTTCGATATCTTTTGATTGTGCTTCTTGTAAACTTGGAAAAAGCAAATCTTTACCTTTTCCTTTACAAGGTAGTCGTGCTTCTACGTGTTTCGAAATTATTCATTTTGATGTTTGGGGTATGAGTCTTGTTATTTCTCATGCTCAATACAAATATTTTGTGACATTTATTGACGATTACAATCGTTTCACATAGCTTCATTTTCTTCATTCTAAAGCTGATATGTTCTCAACCTTCCAAACTTATGCTGCCTATGTAGAAACCCAATTTTCTACCTGTATTAAGATCTTATGCTCAGATTCTGTGGGCGAATACATGTCTCATCCTTTTCGATCTTTTCTCCAATAGAAGGGTATTCTCTCTCAGCGTTCGTGTCCTTCCACCCCTCAACAAAATGGCGCTGCCGAGCGTAAGAATCATCACCTTTTAAATGTTCGTACATTGATGCTTGAATCTTCTGTTCCTTCTAGATTTTGGGTAGAAAACTTATCTACGGTTGTATATTTGATTAATCGTCTGCCTTCTCCTACCTTGGATCTTGATTCTCCATATTCTCGTTTGTTTGGTGTTTCTCCTGATTATAATTCTCTGCATGTTTTTGGTTGCATTTGTTTTGTTCACTTACCTCCCATTGAACGTCACAACTTGTTGCTCAATTTGTTCAATGTGCTTTTCTTGGCTATAGTAATTCTTATAAAGGGTTTGTGTGTTATGATGCAGATGCTAACAATCTTTGTATTTCTCACGATGTTATTTTTTTAAAAAAATAAATATTTCTTTCCGTCTCGTACTAATCATGTTTCTTCCTATATTTCGCTTCCTCTTTTTGATGACGTGTCTAGTTTTACTTCTCGTTTTAAGCTAGGTATTGTGTATCAACGACATCGCCCACTACCTCTTCCTTCTTCTGAACCGCCACCTGATCCTGTCTTGCATGTGCCCTGCCAGTCTACTAGGGTTTCCCGATCTCCAGATTGGTATGGTTTTCTCCTTCTGCTCTTCAGGCTACTCTTAATACTATCTCCGTGCCTAAGTCTTATTTTCAGGCTTCTGCTCATGAGTGTGGCGGCAAGCTATGCAGGACGAACTTCAGGCTCTTCAGGACAACCACACTTGGGACATTGTCCCTTGTCCTGCTGAAGTTAAGCCTATTGGGTGCAGATGGGTCTACACCATCAAGCTATGTGCTGATTGTTCTATCGAAAGACATAAAGCTTGTCTGGTGGCACTTGGGAAATGGTAGGATATGGGCTTGATTATGAGGAAACATTCGCTCCCGTGGCCAAATGATTACTGTCCGCACTATTATGGCCATTGTTGTTTCGAAAGGATGGTCACTTCGCCAGATGGATGGGAAGAATGCATTTTTACATGGTGATCTAAAGGAAGAAGTATTTATGTCTCCTCCTCCTGGCTTGTTTCCTTCCTCTTCTGTTGAGGTTTGTCGCTTGAAGAGGGCTTTGTATGGTTTGAAGCAGGCACCACGGGCATGGTTTGAGAAGTTACGTACTACTCTACTGGATTTCACTTTTACTCAGAGTCGGTATAACTCCTCTCTATTCTTTCTCAAGACTACCCTTGGGATCATTATACTTCTTGTGTATGTCGATGATATTGTGATTACAGTATATGATCCCCAACTAATTGAGCAGCTCCTACAGCACCTCAAATTTTCGTTTCACATGAAAGATCTTGGTCCACTGCAGTATTTTCTTGGACTTGAGGTTCAACATTGTCCGAATGGCACACTTTTACATCAGCATAAGTATACCCAAGAACTTCTTTCATTAGCCGGCCTTCAATACTGTAATTTGGCTCTTACACCTATGGAGGTCAATTTAAAGATGCATCAGGCGAATGGTGATCCCTTATCTGATCCTTCGATGTATCGGCAGCTGGTGGGTAGTTTAAATTATTTGACCATTACTTGACCCGATATCTCGTTTACTGTATAGCAGGTCAGTCAATTTATGCGGGCTCCGTGCCAATCATATGTGGCTGCTGTCCGTTGTCTTCTTCAATATCTCAAAGGGACATCTGGTCGCAGCTTGTTCTTCCCTTCAGGGAATTCTTTACAGTTTATGGGTTTCAGTGATGCCGACTGGGCTGAATGTGCGGATACTCGTCCTTCTGTTACGGGTTGGTGTATGTTCCTTGGCGATGCCCTCATTTCTTGGAAGAGTAATAAGCAGGCTCGTATCTTGAAGTCATCCACCAAGTCTAAATATCAGGCTATGTCATTTGCCTGTTCTGAAATCATATGGCTTCAAGGGTTGTTAGGAGAACTTTGTGTTCCACAGCTTACTCCTACTCTTTATGCTGATAATATCAGTGCTGTTCAGATTGATGCCAATCCTGTTTTTCATGAGCGCACCAAACATATTGAGGTGGATTGTCTTTCCATTCGTGAAGCCTTTGCTCATCAGGAGATTACTCTTCCACACATTTCCACTGAACACCAAACCGCTGATGTTTTCACCAAGGCTCTCTCTCGTCCTCGCCATCAGTTCCTGCTTGCCAAATTGATGCTTCTTGATCTCCCAGCATCAATTTGAGAGGGGATGTTAGCAGAATTGACAGCTACATGTGCTGTATGTTAGCAGAATTTTTTTAGGATGTAAATAATTTAGTTGAAATGTTTTAGTTTACCTTTATGCTGTATATAGCAGAAGATTTGGCTGTAAATAAGGCTGAAAACCAGGCTGTATGTTCCTGAAATTCTGGCAGCATTTAGGTGCTGAAAATCTGCCTGAAAATATGGCCTCAACTATGTAAATTTCTTCTATATAATGAAAGCAAACCCTATGGAAAGGGCATTCAGACCAAAATTGACAGTTACATACCCTGAATTAAGATTGAGAGGAGAAGAGCAGCACAAAGATTTCCCCAAAAGGTTATCAGCAACCAAAGCTTCCTCATCAAAAAGAATTTTTGAAACTATGGAAAAACTTGAAAGAAACTTACTAGATTGATCAAAATAAGAAGACTTGACAAGAGTCCCTTCCTCCCTCGAGAGTGCCTTTTGTGTTGAGTTGGAAGTTGGGTACTTCCTCAAGTAGTTCTTTGGATTTTCAGCATCTTCTAAATTAACTATATCTGTTAGGGGTTATTTTTCTCTTTTAGTATTATTATCATTGAGTGTGTTAGTATGTTAATTAGTGAGAGATCTATCTTCTAGTTAGTAAGGGTATTATTGTCATTAGAATGTATTTAATTTGTATTATAAATAGAGGGAGAGACCTATCTTCAAGTTAGGTCATTCATTTTAATCAAAATCTCAACATGGTATCAGAGCATGATCCAACCTAAACCCTATTAATACTCGGTTGTTTCCAGAAAAACAATTCCCATTGCTGTCCTTCTCAGATCCACCTCCACCCCTCATTATTTCACAAAACCAACCATATACCCAAACACAGAACCGTTCAAAGCCTAACCCCACAAAACCTCATCGCTAGAAAATGTCCCATGTGCTGCCACGCGCCTGCCAATTGCCGGAAGTGTCAACCCCATGTACCGGTGCGTGAGTGAGTTTCCAGCACCTTTTTTTTTTTCGTGTTTTGACAAGTTCTGATTCCTTCTCTAGACAATATTATCAAGCTGTTGGGCATGTTCTTTGCTAAAAATCCAACCTTTTTCGACCATGCACTCGTGGCACTCCGTTAATTTCTATTCAGGGTTTGTGGAGGCTTTTTTGCGAGTTTCTCGGAGCGGTGGCAGTGTTCGTATGTCCAATTGTGAGGCTGTGGCAGTGCTATATTAGTCCGTGAGTCATTCACCTCATCCATGGTTGTGTTGGTGCTTCACATAGTTTGTGATTGTCCTAATCAATGTTTTAAAAGGTGAAGGCGTAAGATAGGGCATAAGCCTTAAAGTGTTGGGGCATAAGCCTTTTTAGAATTTTTTTTAAGATAAAAATATGTTAAATAAATTATATATATTTAAAATAAAATAAAAATTAAGAAAATCACAAATATAATGTAAAAAAGAAAAAACTAGATGTACTTCGCAAAATACTGGTTGGCCATTCAAAAATTGCTAACTTGAATACATGACATAAATCATGACAAGAGATAGCCATACCCATGGTTCGAAATCGCGGTCGCGGGTAACGTCGCGTAACGGTCGCGAGTGTTGCGGAACGCGGGAGACGTGGGTGTTACGTAACAGGAAGCGGGTGTAACGGTCGTGAATTTTTTTCACGCATGCATAACCATGCCAAAATCGAAAAATAAGCATGAAATCCATTAATACATGATTTTTAATGAATTTTAAAGGTCTTCATTCAACCTACAAATGTTTTTTAATAGGCATTATGATTTTTAGATTAATTTTAGTGCGCTGTTTACAAAAAAAAAAATATTTTTTTTTATAATTTACATTACTTTAAAATTTACAATTTAACAAAATAAATATGGAATTGTAAATCTTACAATTTAATTATTTATATGGTAATAGACTTGAACTTGAGTCACTTAAGAGTTGAGACTTGACTAATTGTGTACAAATTAGAATTTATTATAAATTGTAGATCTAATATTAAATTATTAATTGTCAAGGACCTCAAGGTATTAAAAAAAATAAATATGTTGAATATTAGTTAATATTTTTTTTACTAAATCTGTACTCTAAGTTTCTAAGTTCTAAGTTCTAGGTTCTAACTCTCTAAGAGTCTAAGTAACTCTATAAATTTTATATTTTAAAAACTATATACTATTTTTTTTATTTTAATTAATAAATTCTACTTATACAATCATTATTAATTTACAATTGTTAATTTGTATTCTAATTAAATAATAAATGAACTAAATTTATATACTAATTATATTTATAAACTGAAATTATAAAACAAAATTTACAATTTATATACTAATTAGTAATTAAATAAACTGAAATTTATAATTTATATAAACTATAAATTGAAATTATAAAACAAACTAAATTTAAAACTAAAATTTACAATTTATATACTAATTAAATGAACTGAAACTTACAATTTAAATACTAATTAAATAAACTGAAATTTACAATTTATATAAAGCAATAAAGCATAAATTGAAATAATAAAACAGAATAAATTATTAAGCAATAAAGCATAAATTGAAATAATAAATTACATACCCGCTGACCACCACCCACTACTCAGTTACCACCAAGGTCTTAAATTTCGATTTCAACTCAAATTTCGAAGCTCCAATAATATGGAAATTTTGACGGAAATTTTGATTTCGATGTCAATTTTGATTTCAATTTGAAAAAATAACGGAAATCGGTAGTAAAGCATGGAATTCTTTGTGAAACTTTAGAAATGGTTAACAAACATAATCATGTAAGTTTTAGGACTAATATATTACAAGTTAAATACATCTATGTTGTGTATGAGGTGGAAAAGTTGGAATACAGTATGTGTATCAAGCATATTTGTAAGATAATATACAGTTAACATATTCAACTAATACAAATGAAATTCATAAATCATTTAAATATTATTTATTTTACAAATAATGATAATTTAGACATAAATGGCTAAATAAAATGCTGTTGTAAGTTTATTTTTTCATATAATTTCAAAAGCATTTGTAATGATATTTTGTAATAAATTAAGAGAGAAATTTCACTTCACTCCTAAATCTCTTATTTTAATTTCAAGGAAATTTCATTGTATGGTTAAAATTTCGACAAGTTCGCAGAAATTTCGAGATTTCGATAAGTTTTGGGAAGATTCATGGAGATTTCGATGGAAATTATGCAAGACGGAAATCGACTGCCATTTCGATTTCGAGGGTGACGGAAACCGGAAATTTCGACAATTTTGTGGTAATTTAAGACCATGGTTACCACTTACCCAGTACCCACTCCTGACTCCCACTCCCACGGAAGTTGTGAGCCTGCGCTGCGAGAGAACTGCTAGCTTGCTGTAGCTGCAACCCGCAAGCCTCCAAATTTTGGAGGAATCGAAGGCTTGCTGATTTTTGTGTTCTTGGACGAAGGAGATGAATGACGGACCGAGGAAGACGAAGTTGTACGAAGCAGATTTTGGGGATTTTAGGGATTTCGAAGCTTCAGATCAGTAGATCAAAGCTGTACGTACAAAGGAGACGAAGAATCGAAGTGTAATTCAAGTGAAGAGGGAACTAAACTCAGCTTGCAGACGACAGATGTAAGGGTTCGAAGGCTCGAAGCTGCTTTTCGGTTCTTTGGACTTTGGAGGATTCAAATGACGATATCAGACGAAGGAGAGACGCACAAAGTAGAGCAGATTCGAGGAGACAAGGTACGCTGTGAGGGGCTTTTGGCCGTGACGTGGAGTAACGGACATTACGTTTCGTAATGTTAGTGTAACGGCCGTTACAAGCCGTTACGTCTCCGTAACGGCCATTACTCATGTGAATTTTTGGCTCGCCGCTAATGCAACCTATAACAGAATCGGTGACCTGTTTTTCCGTTACGTAACGACCGTTACATTTAATACCATGGCCATACCATTACAAAGTTCAAACTATTTTCATGATATAAGATACAACTCTCAGTTATTTTGGAAACGTTGAGATTCAAGAGTCTTAGAAATAAACCCATATTATGACATTCCTTTTATACAAACATGTAGTTAAAATTTTCTAACCAATTCTAACTTGAGAATCACACACCCAAAATGTTTAAGCCTCAACTAAAAAGGTGCAAAAGTCTTGCTTTTTGTAAAAATGCATAAGCCTTGGCATGTAATGCGTTAGCCTTTTTGGAATTTGGTGTTTTAGATTGAGCCTCAAGGCGTTTTAGACATGCCTTGCCTTGAAGCAAATCTCAAGATGAGCCTCGATTGAGCCTTTTAAAACACTGGTCCCGATTAGTTTTGATTGTTCTTCTTGTTTGACATTGGTGTGGCTGCAAGTTTGTGAGTGTTGGGGTGGAGTTTATGAATCCCAAAAATCAGTTTCCTACATTGCTGCCACAGATAGCGACTCAAAAGTTGGATGGAAAGAGCTATGTTCAATGGTCTAAAGTTGTTCGAGTTTATTTAGCAAGATTAGTAAAATCTAACCACTTGCTCCAATCTGATCCTTCTGATGAGAAGAGAAAAGAAGTGTGGGTTCAAGAAGATGCCTTGATTGTTTCCCTCTTATGGAATTTGATGGATCCACAGATGGCACAGATGTGTAAGCATATAGATACGTGCAAGGAGATTTGGGAATATGTCAAGCATCTATACTTTTGTAACAATACACGTATGTATGATTTATCCCAGGAGTACTTTCAGTTACAACAAGGAGATAGGAGTATTGCAGATTATTTTGGAAAGATGAAGCATATTGATGAGGAGCTTAACGTCATGCAACCTATAACTACAGACGTTCGTGAGATGCAGAAGCAGAGAAAGCAGATGAAAATCCTTCGGGTTCTAACGGGCTTGAGACCCAAGTTTGAGGCAGTCCGGTCCCAAATACTTAGTAGTTCCGAGCTGCCATCATTTTCCAATGTTTATTCTCGTGCCCTTCATTCTTCCTTCAGCACGCATTCTCCTACTCTTGCATCTAGCTTTGAGAGGATAGCCTTTGCTACACAAAGTGATTCTAGTTCTCTACCAAACAACTGCAAAAGTTATTTAGGTGGTTCGAATGGTTGTGGCGGTAGAGACAGACGAGGTAGAGTTACTCCTCGCAAATGCACTCATTGTGGATGGAGTAATCATACTATTGAGCAGTGTTGGGATCTCCATGATAGACCTTCATGTGTTGCCAATGCAGCCACCACTGACTCCTCACCTTTGGGGCTGAGTGGGGGGAATGTATTGTATCCATGCCAGAGGAAGAGGATTCCAAGTTCCAGCAAATATCAAGCGTCGCAACAAACTTCTCTTCCCATTGCATCTCTTGCCTAAATAGGTAATCCCATGGTATGCCTATCATCCAGTACTTATTATCCTAGTCCTTGGGCCATGGAATCCACTGCCACTAATGATATCACAAGTGTACCGAGCTTCTTCTCCACTCTTCAATATCCTGCAAATTTACCTTGTGTTACTCTTGCTGATGGATCCACCACTGCAATCAAGTGAATTGGGACTATAAATCCCACTTCTTCTATTTCTCTTCCTTCAATGTTGTATATTCCCAAATTTCCTTTCAATCTTATGTCCGTTAGCAAGATTACTAAATCCATAAATTGTTCTGTGACATTCTTCCCTGATTCTGTGGCTATTCAAGATTTGAAGACAAGGAAGACGATTGGCAGAGGGTGTGAAGCTGGTGGACTCTATCACTTTGAGTTGCTATCTCCTTCTACTGCTTGCATTGCTGCTGCCACACCTTTGCAAATTCATTGCCTTCTTGGTCATCCTTCACTGGAAACATTAAAATGTCTTGTTCCTAGTTTGGGTTTTGTGTCAAGTCTTGATTGTGAGTCTTGTTAGTTGGGAATGCACCATCATGTCTTTTTCGCTTCAAAAGTTAATGAACAGGCTGCAAACCCTTTTATGTTAGTTCATTTTGATGTTTGGAGTCCTAGTAGAGTTGTGTCCAAGTTGGGTTTCCGGTGTTTTGTAACCTTTGTAGGTGATTATTCAAGAATGAGTTGATTATATTTAATAAAAGATCGTTCTGAGTTATTTCATGTATTTTGTGCCTTTTGTTCTGAAATGAAGACTCAATTTGGTATTGTCCATCAATTATCTTGTGCCCACACTTCTTAACAAAATAAGGTTGCAGAGAGGAATAGTAAACATATCCTTGAAATCACTTGCGCCTTACTTTATCAAATGCATGTACCTAAAGTGTTTTGGAATGATGTTGTACTTACTGTTTGTTATCTAATCAACAAGATGTCATCCTCTTTTTTTAGTCATAAAATTCCATACTCTATTCTCTTTCCTAAATCACCTTTATTCTCTCTCCCACCTCGTATATTTGGGTGTGTGTCATTTGTTCATCAACTAACTTCTGGGTGAATAAGTTGGATCCTTGTGCTATAAAATGTGTCTTTCTGGGCTATTCATATACTCGAAAGGGATATTGTTGTTATAGTCTTATGTTGCATCACTTCTTTGTTTTTGTTGTTGTTACCTTCTTTGAGTCTACACCTTACTACACCTAGTCCCTGAGTGCTTCTGAGCTCAATGAGTCTCTTCCTTTGCCTAATCTTCCAAATTCTACTTTGCTATCTTGCCCAACCAACCATCTGAGTCTCCATGTAGTTCAAGTCCTTCTCATCATCTTAATCATCCTAATTTGCGGGTGTATTGGCAGCTCCAAGTAAGTGAGACCCCTCTAGCTTCTACTACCACGCCTTTGATTTCCTCATCTAATGATCATATTCCCAATAATGTTGATCCTCCCATTGCTACTTAGAAAGGTAAAGGCGCATGTACTCAACATCCCATTTTCAACTATGTTTGTTATGACTTCTTATCACCCTCCTATTATTGTTTTGTTATTGCTCGGTCATCTACTACCCTTCCTAATTATGTTTCATAAGCCTTAGCCCACTCTAGGTGGAGGAATGCTATGGTTGAAGAGATGAATGCTTTAGATGAAAATGGCACTTGGGACTTGGTACCTCTTCCTCCTTACAAGTTTGTGGTTGGTTGTTGCTAGGTTTACACTGTGAAAGTCAATCCTGATGGTTATGTGGCTCGTTTAAAGGTCCTTCTTGTTGCTGAGGGATATACTCAAGTGTATGGTCTAGATTATTCGAATACTTTTTCTCCAATTGCCAAACTTACATCTGTACATCTATTCATCTCCTTAGCTACTACTTGTCACTAGCCTCTACATCAATTAGATGTGAAGAATGCCTTCTTGCATGGTGACCTTGAGGAGGAGGGTTATTGGAGCAACCACCTAGATTTGTTGCTCAAGGAGAGTCAAGCTTAGTGTGTCGGCTCAAGAAGGCTCTATATGGTTTAAAATAGTCTCCCAAGGCATGGTTTGGTGTTTCAGTGCTATAGTACTTGAGTTTGGTCTTCAACGGTGTGTAGTGGATCATTTCATGTTTTATCTTCATACTTCATCAAGTAGGATCCTTTTTGTTGTTTATGTGGATGATATTGTTATTACAGATGATGATGATAAAGGTATTCAGAGTCTCAAACTTTTTCCACAGACAAAGTTTCAAACCAAAGATTTGGGACCATTGAAATACTTCTTGGGTATAGAAATATCTAGATCTCATATAGGAACTATTTTGTCACAAAGAAAGTATGGTCTTGATCTGTTGGATGAAACTGGATGTTGAGATCTAAACTAGTGTATACGGCCATGGATCCTAATAGCAAGTTAGTGCCAGATATGGGTGATTTGCTACCTAATCCTGGACAATACTGAAGACTTGTTGGAAAGTAAATTATCTCACAGTCAATTGACCAGCAATATCTTTTGCAACAAGTTTTGTAGTAACCCGACCCCAAGAAAAAATAATAATAAAATAAATAAATAAATAAATAAAATTTTAAAAAATAATATAAAATAAATAACAATAATAATAATAATAATAATAATAAATAATAAATAAACATAAAATAAATAAATAAATAAAGAGATATTTTGGAGAAGATATTTTGAGATATTTATATATAAATATCTTGGAGAAGATATTTATTTAGATTACTTAAGGGCTAAGTTAGGTTTTATTCTATAAATTCTCTTATTCTCTCTCTCTCTCTCATTTTCTCTCCCTCTTTCTCTAAGATCCTTCCCCGTTCGTCGTCCGTTTCCAAAAACGGAGGGTACTGCGTGAATCAGAATAGGAAACTCTACACTTTTAGTGAATTGGATCGTCGTTTCGTAGAGTTTCGGGTTTTCCCAAGAATCGAGGTAGGAATCTGATCCTAATTTTGATTGGATATTTGGATAGCAGTAGAAAACATAGTAAGGTTATGTTCTGTGGTTTTAGGTTTTCGGGATCTCGGGTTGTCGTTTTGGACCGTTTTCGTACGAAGCTTCATTTCGAGTATGAGGTAAGGGGAACTTGATTACAACAGTTAATTTTGGAAAACTAAACCGCTAAAAAACTAGTTTATGTTATTATGTATGATTTAACTGCTTATTTGTGAAATTCTACCGAGTAGAAATGCCGGTTTGACGATTTTACGATTTTTGGTAAAAACGAAGATTTCGATGTATGATCTCCAAATTTTACAAACATCGTTATTTGTGTTTATACTATAGTAGGAGAGGCTCAATTCCTTTATTTATTTAGTTAAACTATGTATATTGAATTTCTATCATTTAGCGGGTTTTTGTATCAAACTTGTGTGATATATGTTGATATGAGAATGAATGGATTTTCTATACTATTGATATAGAATATGGGAACAAAGTTCCAAATTTGTTATACTGAAAATGTGATTAAACAGAGGCTGGTGATACACCGAGCCGCATTAGTAAACAAAGAGGGGTAAACTAAGTGGAAAGACGCCGGTTTGAACCCAATGCTATTATGTGAATTTGTGAAAAATACTGGAATTGCGCAGGTTATCATATTTGTATAAATTGAATTTATGATACACGGAACCACAGCTTGAGAGTCCCGGGAGGGTTGAAAAATACTTTCTTTGTAGAGTTGAAATAAACTACTGTTATATGATACGGCGCGATATCGTAGCTAGATGTACACGTGCAACCACACGTACTAAACGATGTGGGTACCAAGATGGTCGGCTAGCAGGGTAAAACCATTGGTTGATATTGGGTCAATGGAGGCAGTTGGATCATAAGTAGGTACTCGACAGTGCCTCCACGAACAGAGCATTGGACGAGTATCAGTGCACAACCCGGGCCACGGGGTAAAACTGGTTATAGGGATATTTTGCTGTTGGTCATCTGATAAATCATAAAATGGTCGAAAGACAGATGTGGGAATTTTGTAATATGAATAATGATATAACTGATGCATTACTGTATTGAAAATATTTGATTTATATTCCAGATGTTGAATGAAAATATGCATGTATGCAGTCACACACTGTTGTAACTCCTTCTTCCTTGCTGAGAGGTGTCTCACCCTATCATACAACCTTTGTTTTCAGGTCCATCAGTGCGTCAGTCCTAATAGCTAAAAGGACTGGGAGATTGTTTTTGAACAACTTACGTAAGCATCTAAATCATGTAGTAAATCTTAGATGAAGTTCCTTTTTGGAGGGTTGTAATAATGAGAATTGTTCTAAGTCCGAAATATGTAAATTATGGATGTATTAGTGAACTCTGGTATAAGTCTAGTAGAAATCCCAATGGATGTTTATATTTTTCCGCGACATTTACATCATTATTATGTATGTTTTACACCCGTATGTCCCTGTTTAGGGCGGGTTGTTTCCATATCTTGAACAAGTATAGATATTATGTAATGAAAGAGTGACACCTGGGTCCGTATAAAGGACCGGGTCGTTACAAGTTTTGTGAGTCAATTTCTAGATTCTTTGAGGACAAGTTATTGGGATGCAGTAATTTGCATCTTGAGATATCTCAAAGGTGCACCTAGGAGAGGTCTGTTATATCGTGATCAAGGTCACACTTATATCCATGGATATACAGATGCAAATTAGGCTGGGTAGCCTTTCGACCAGAGATCCACATCCGGGTACTATATCTTGGTTGGTGGTAATTTGGTTTCTTGGAAGAGTAAGAAACAAACTGCGGTGGTAAGTCAAGTGCTGAATCAGCATATAGAGCTATGGCTCACACAACTTGTGAACTAGTCTGTTGAAGAACATGTTAGAAGAAGTGGGTTTTTCGTATTCTCAGCCTATGAAGTTGATGTGTGACAATCAAGTTGCTCTTCATATTGCCTCCAACCCAATCTTTCGTAAGCGGACGAAGCACATTGATGTTGATTGCCACTTTGTTGAGGAGAAACTTGGGCAGAAGCTCATTACTACCGCTTATGTGAAATCTGATATGCAGCTTTTTGATTTGTTTACCAAAGCATTGGGAGGTGCTCCTGTTAAATTTATTTGTAACAAGATAGGAGCATATGACATTTATGCTCCAGCTTGAGGGGGAGTGTTAAGAGGTTATTTATGTCTTTTAGTATTATTATTATTGTGTATTAGTATGTTAATTAATGAGAGTTAGTAAGGGTATTATTGTCATTATAATGTATTTAATTTGCATTATAAATAGAGGGAGAGACCTTTCTTCAAGTTAGGTCATTCATTTTAATCAAAATCTCAACAATATCTTTCAGTTGAGACGAAGGAAAGCCCATCTCCTCATATCCTCGAATATGTTCCAGTAAAAGATTATTGTCGTCTTCATAGCAGTTCTCCACTTCATTATCCCAATCAGATATATGATCCATTTGTTGGTTATCCGACATTACCCCCCTGGCTGCTTCCTTGCTTATAAGAATCTGTATTTTCCATGCCCAAATCCCTGCCTGAAATCTTGGTGGCTATTACTTCACTTTCCATAATATTTTCTGCACATCCAGCTTTCTTTGTATGGTCTTCACATGTCAATTTCTCTGAGGGTTCTGCTGTCCCCAATACAGTCACAGTTGATCTGATTAGGCGACTGATAGGTGATTGAAGAGTGAACCTTTCCTGACATCTCCCTCAGCATTATAAAAACCTGTGAATCTTCTATAATTGGCAAAAGTTGATTGCTTTCCCTGCTCAATTTCAGCTGCACAGCTGCACCTCTGACTTCCTTTCTGTTACTGCTCTCGAGATCCCTTTTTGTTTACTTTCAGGCCCCCATCATAAGAAAAAGCCCCCTCAGGGCCTGGGTTTTTAATGACTGGGCTTTTCCTTTTCTACCCAAGCTAGAGCAGCCCATTTACCCCTCCTTGATCCTAATGGATTGACTGGTTTCAAACATAGACTCCCAGGCCCAAACTGTGTAGTGTAAAAATTTATTCTCTATGTTAATGATTTTCAGCCCATTATTTGGAGAATAAAATTTAAAGTTTGAACCAGATTTAGGTCTGAATAATGTTCAAGAATCACTCCCTGCCAGGTATACTCTTTCCATTTCCAGAGACTTGCCTAGTTGAGTTTCCCTGCTAGTTTCATTGGAAGCTTCCCATTTCTGACCACCAGAACCTCCATACATTACCATCTATGCAAAGCTGCACTCACTTGTGAACCCATTAAACTCGAGATTTCTGTCCTCATTCTTCACTATGTATCTTGACCCACAGTTTTTGCAAGAAAGGCCTTGATTCTGATATGGCAGTTCCTTCACCTTCTAACAATGTTATGCAAAAAGACCACCAACCAGAAGCCTCCCTTACCCTCTGAAATTCTCAGTGAGAATCTTCCCCTGGGATATAAGAATTTCTCTATGACAATCAAGCGTACAAATTTATTAGATATCAGGTGCATGCTCAGTGATCCCCCTGGTTTTCAGCCAAGGATAAAGATAATTTTGTGTCCCGAATCCGCAGAACTGTTGTTGAGTCTACTTCACTTCATCTGCCAACAAAGTGCATTCCAAAACTCTAGCTCCAGACCTTTTCCCTATTATGAGCGCATGCAAATAGGGGAGACATTCAAAGGAAGACACTTTCCTATCAATATTGATAGAAGTAACCATGACTAAAGATTGCAAATGGTCTAAGAAAACCAAACTAAGCATCAAACTCTGAAACCTCACCCAAAGCCTTATGTGATATCTTGGGTTGATAACTCTATTGTACGTGTTTATGAAAACAATAGCTCCGGACCTTTTCCCTATTTTGAGCACATGCGAATAGGGGACACATTCAAAGGAAGACACTTTCCTATCAATATTGATAGAAGTAACCATGATTGAAGATTGCAAATGGTCTAAGAAAACCAAACGAAGCATCTGACTCTGAAACCTCACCCAAAGCCTTATGTGATATCTTGGGTTGATAACTCTATTGTACATGTTTATGAAAGATGTTTGGATCCCATCCAAATGGGTGAATTAAATATTTGGCTAATGTTTAGTGTGATATCCTACCTATGAAGATTGGCCATGTACTTCTTGGTTCTTCTTGGATGGATGATTTAGGTGTGACTCAAGGACATGAGAACACATGTCATTCACTATAATGGGAAGAAAATCATTTTGAAGTCTGCTCTACCAATGAACCAAGACAAAGAATCAATCATAATTACTCAGCTTGAAGACAATACAAGGAAGGAAATGAATGTGTTTGAAGACATCCGAAGTCCTTCAGACATTCCAATTGTTGAATTTGTCACTCCCCATGTGTTTATTGAAACCAAATCTCAATTCAAGTCTATGATGCTGCCAAAGGATCCTGGTTTCTTGTATCAATCAAGTGCTGGATTTCAAAGAATCCAAGTTTGCTTCTCGCTTTGATTCTCTAACATTTCGAAATTCGAGCCGAATTTTTTCTAATTGGGAGACAGTTGATGTAGGACAAGAAATAAGACCAAAGGAAGATCCTTGCTGGAAGAAGATTTGCGTATGGATCTTTAGAGAAGAGAAGATAATAGCCTGCGAGAAGCCATGGCTCCGAAGTGTTCCAACGTCAGAGAGACAAATGCTAAAGGCTTAAGCTTTTGGGTCTAGTTTGTGTTCACCCATGTGTATCAAGCCCACCCATGGGCTCCTCTGGTGCTAACAAGTTGTATCAAAGCTAAGGAGTATGAGAGACTTTACTACTTTGAGGAGGCTAATGTGATGAACAATGTAAAACTACTATTTGTGATTCCGCATGTTTTTCTAGTGATAATGAAAGGCATTTTAGGATGGGTCATCCAAATTTTCAATATCTAAAACGTTTATTTCCTTCCATTTTTTCAAATAAAACGTCTTCTGAATTTTAGTGTGAGATTTGAAAACTTGCAAAACACCACCATAATTCCTTTCCAAAATCCACATACAAACCATCCAGACCCTTTACTATGATTCACTGTGTTTCATGGGGGCCCTCACGCTCTCTTAATTGCACTCACACGAGATGGTTTGTTACTTTTATTGATGATCATACTCGTATTTGTTGGGTTTACTTGTTGAAAGATAAAACGGAAGTCCGTTCTATTTTCACCAGTTTCCACTCCATGATTCAAACACAATTCCAAACTCACGTTCAAATTTTACGTACTGATAATGGTGCGGAATATTTCAATGATATCTTGGGATATCATCTTCAAGAAAATGGAATTGTTTATTGAAGTTCCTATGTGGATACCCCTCAACAAAATGGGGTTGCTGAACGTAAAAATAGGCATATTCTTGAAGTAGCTCGGGCATTGATGCTCACTACAAATATGAAAAATGTTTTTGGGGCGATGCCATTTTAACAGCTACACATCTCATTAATCGAATGCCTAGTCGAGTTCTTTCTTTTGCCACTCCTCTCCAAAAACTCCATGAATGGTTTCCCAACACTCGGCTCCACTCCAATCTCTCTTTGAAAATCTTTGGATGTACTGCATTTGTTCATGTTCATGCTCACAATCAGGATAAATTGGAACCTCGTGCCATTAAGTGCATTTTTATTGGTTACTCTCCTACTCAGAAAGACTACAAATGTTATGATCCTATCACAAAAAAATTGTTTGTCAGCTTTGATGTCGTGTTCTTTAAACCACTCCTTACTTCCCAAAGCCCTCTCTCTTCACAGGGAGAAATGGAGTGAAGATCGGTTTTTTTATTTCTTTGTTGATGAATCTGTGTCATACATTGAGTCTACCATTGCATCATTTCCTAACATGTCATGTACAAAAGATCACTTAACCTCAGGGGGAGATGCAGAAAAACAAAACAAAACAGAAATACTTGTTTACTCAAGAAATCCAAACACAAAGAATAGGGAGAATCTCATACCTGAGGCACCAAGAGAGTTGGAACCAGTGATATCTCTGAGCAACCATGAGTCCATGCCCAATCCCAATTAAGTAATAGATGGTCATGAGCTCCCTTCTGATAAGCCTCTACCTAATGACATCAATTTACCCATTGCAGTTAGAAAACAAACCGGGTCATGTACTCAATATCCCTAGTCAAAATACATGTCTTATAAAAGTCTATCTACAGAATATCGTGCTTTTACTTCTAACCTTGATAGGATAAAAATTTCAAAGAATATCCAGGAAGCCTTGGAGATTCCTAAATGGAGGGAAGCTGTCATGGAGGAAATGTAGGCTTTGGATAAGAATGGAACTTGGGACGTTATGAATTTTCCAGGAGGGAAGAAGCCAGTTGGTTGTAAATGGGTCTTCACAGTGAAATATAGAGTCAATGGGACAGTTGAACGATATAAAGCCAAACTCGTTGCAAAAGGGTTTACACAGACCTATGACATTAACTACATAGAGACATTTGCACTAGTGGCAAAATTGAATATAGTTCGGGTCCTCCTGTCCTTGGCAGCTAACTTAGATTGGCCACTATTGCAACTCGACATTAAGAAGGCATTTTTAAATGGCGAGTTAAAAGAAGAAATCTACATGATGATACCACCAGGTTTCAGTAAAAAAGGTGAAGAAAACAGAGTATGTAAACTCAAGAAGTTCTTGTATGGACTCGAGCAATCTCCCAGAGCATAATTCGACACATTTGCGAAAGTGATAAAGAATCAAGGATATCGACAAGGGCAATCAGATCACACTATGTTCTTCTAACAGTTTGAAAGTGGTAAGAAAACAATTCTGATAGTGTATGTTGATAATATAATCCTAACTAGAGATGATACAATGGAGATGGAAAGATAAAAGAAAGTCCTAGCTACTGAGTTTGAAGTTAAAAATATGGGACAAATGCAATACTTTGGGAATGGAAGTTGCTAGATCAAAAAAGGGTATCAGTGTCTCTCAGCGAAAGTATATCCTTGATCTCCTAACCGAAACTGGCATGCTTGGATGCAAACCTAGTGAAATGCTAATTGAAGCAGTAAAGAGGGTCGAAGACTGTGGAATACCAGTTGAAAAGGAGAGGTATCAGAGATTGGTTGGTAAACTAATTTACCTATCGCATACTAGACTCGACATTGCATTTATGGTAAGTGTGGTAAGTCAACACATGCATTCACTGAAAAAGACTCACCTAGATGTTGTGTATAAGATCCTCAGGTACCTCAAGGGTTTTCCAGGCAAATGACTCTTCTTCAAGAAATGTGAAAGCAAGGAAGTAGAAATTTTCACAAATGCGGATTGGGCATGATCAGCGGAAGAGAGAAGGTTTACCACCGGATATTGCACCTTTGTATGGGGAAATTTGGTAACTTGGAGGAGCAAAAAACAGAATGTAGTGGCTCGAATCAGTGCTGAAGCTGAATTCAGGGCGGTTGCACAAGGGATATGTGAAGGACTGTGGGTACAAAAACTCTTGGAAGAATTGCAAATATTGGTGAAATTCCCTATCAAACTCTATTGTGACAACAAAGCAGTCATCAATATCTCTTTCAATCCAATTCAACATGACAAGACTAAGCATGTAGAAGTGGACCGACATTTTATCAAAGAGAAGGTTAAAGAAGGAACCATCTGTCTGACTGATGTACCTACCAAGGCAAACTGCAGACATCTTTACTAAAGGGCTAGCCCGCTAGAGCTTTGATGATTTCATTTGCAAGTTGGATATGATCAATATCTATGATCCAACTTGAGGGGGAGTGTAGAAATCTCAAGTATCTTCGAATATCTTGGAGTAATTTAGGGAAGTATATATTGTGTATTATTGAGAGAGATTTGTTTAGGAGATTATTTTCATATTTAGATCTTCTGATTGTATTATAAATATTGTAAATTGGTCTATACAAAATTATTTAAGAAATACAGAAATTTCATTATGTTTTTAGAATTGAACATCTTCAAGCCCTAGGGCGAGGAGAATTCTCTAAAATCTTCTGCTCTGGAAGAATTTCCTGCTGTTATCCCATTTGTACTTTCTGAAGCTTTCTTTACAATATTGAAATCTCCCAAAATAATCCATGGGCTCTCTTTCAGACATCTAGACAGATAGGTAAGATCATACCAGGGAGATGTCCTTTCAGATGAGTTGTTCAAGTTGTATATGAAAGTAATCCATTTGATTTCTGCATTCTGCTTTATGCTGATAGTAATATGCTGCAAATTCTTGACCACATTTACTATATTGATATCCAAAGGGTTATAGCAAACCCAAATTCTCCCAGTTCTGTCTTCTTGACTACTGTAGTGGATAAAACCCCACTCATTGTTTATTGCTTTTGAAACTTTGTTGAAGTTTTCAATCTTGATCTTATTTTCAAAAAGACCCATAAGATGAAAATTAATGGAAGCTATAAACTTTCTAATCTCCTTTTGTTTAACTAGGTCATTTAGAACTCTTAACATTCCAAGCTGCTGTCCTCATTATCAAAAAGGCATTTGGTATTTATTATTGGCCTGATTTTTCAAAGACCTACATTTCTTCTTCTTTTTTGCTCCATTTCTGCTAATATCTTTTTGCGCTGAGCCCTTTCCTTCTTCTGAATTCTGCTGAATATTCTCTGAACTCTTCTTCTTTTCATTAGTTTGATCTCTCTTTCCTGTTTGATCATCAACTACATTCTCAAATTCACTGAGAGCAGAAAATGCATTTGTACTTTCTCAAACAGTTAGCTGAAATACTATTTCACCAATCTGATAAGAAAATTCCACTTGAACTGGAGATTTTCAAGAATTCCATCCTTCTAATTCTGATTCTACTAAAACTATTATAGATATAACCTTTTCTTTTCCTTTTCCTTCAGGTAAGGTTCAATTCCCCTACTAATTTCTGCATCATTCCTCTTATCCATCACAGGAATTGAAACATTATGCTCAATCTTTTCAGATTCATTAATAACCTTCCCTTTTTTTAACCCATTGGGCCTTAATTCCACAATTCTTTGTCATGTGCCCAAAGGTCATGCAATTTAGACACTTATCTGGCTTCCACACATAATTACAATTTTTATAAATTCACCAGATGGACTATTTACTTCCAAGATTCAGGGAGAGGGTCATTGAAAAAAATCCACTTCTATACAGATTCTAGCATAAGAAAAAAATTTCATCTTCTTAGTGTATGAATCATGAAAGAGAGGATTACCAACAGAGCTGGCAATATAACTCAGCCCCAAGGAAGTCAAATAAACCAAGGGAATATTATATGGGCAGTTTTTCAATTTGTATTTTCTAATTCTCTGTCTTCGAATTCCAGTGAGACAAAAATATGGATGGGGGAATAGCCAATGAACCATGGGCCATTGTAAGTTCATCTGGAACAATTTGTTGTACCTTATTTCTGTTCATTCTTAAAACTCCCAGAGTATCTCATCATCTTTATAGGCTCTAAAGAACTGCGGTTCTATGTTTTGAGGATTGACCCAAGAGTTTCGATAAATTGATGGTCAACATGCACATGCATTGTACTTGAAAATTTTGATGAATAAAAAAATTAAATGGCAAATAATTCAAATTTTGAATTTAATTGAAGTAGACAAAAAACCAAAGAATACATTAAAGTACAAAAAAATAAAATAAAAATATGCTGACAGAATTTTTTAGTTATAAGAAATCACATGAGCAAAAAGTTTACATAGGATAGAATAATAAGAGTTTGATAAAGATTGAAATATATATTTCTTATTTTATGGGCTGGACATATATCAGGCGAAACTTAAATCATTGATTTTGATATGGATAGCACTAAATTTTAACCCTTCGTGTGTGAATTAGACTTTCTGAGGACGATATTGTTACACACGAAAAAAAAAAATTGTGATGGAATCAAATTAACCTTGACCCCTAGGACTAAGTTTCCTTCATTAGCTCAACAGTGTTTAGATTAGATAAATTTTGAAGATAATTACATTTATAAGACAGACATATGGTTCAATTAAATGTTTTGTACATAGGATATAAATTAGGCCCACCTTTAAAACAAGGGATTCTCATGGCATTTAAGATAAAAGCAAGGGTATTTTGTCCAATCAAATAACTTCATTGAAAAAGATAGACACACTGATGCCTCCTTATGACTGCCAATAAGGAATGAGGCTCCTGATATCATGTGTATCCATCACCACATTGCACTTTAGCTTGTAACCTTTGTAATCTTATCTGAGAACTGAATATGTGAGTTCACTTTCCCTCCAACACAGGTATGAAAAGGAAGTTATGCATCCAATTCAGAATCTTGTAGGAGGGGAGCTAGTTCGTGCTTTGCTCATTCAGGTAGTGTGCATTCATTCTATAGTTGATTTGCTATGCTGGTTCTGGTTATCTGACACATGTCTTTGTGCCATTACAGATTCAGAAGCTAAAACTTGATATTGAGACGTGAGTCAAATGAATTGTTTATCCTTGGTACTCAGATCTGTTTAAGATGAAAATTTATCTCATTGTTGTAGTTCCTGATGTCCATATCTTTTTACAGGGCTATGCTTGAACTGGACCAAATTCTAAAAGCCAATGAAATCAACTTTGCCATTCTGGCTGCATTGCCGGCTTTCTTTCTCTCTCTTATCTTGCTTATGTTAGTACGTGCCTGGTTTAAACAGGTGGGAGAACCATGGAGCCCTTCTGATATTTTATTTGGTATAATTACGTATGCTCTCTTGTGTGCATGTGTGCGTGTGCACGTGTGTCTAGCTAATCTGCCATTCAGTTGCCAGCAATATTGTTTGGAAGGTTCACAGTTCATTGGGAAATTTGGAGTCATGTGAATTGTGTAATATGCACAAATTGGACATTCGGGCAGGATCAGTAGGCAGGGTGCTTACCGGAAGCATATTTTAAACAGACGGACTAGAAAATCCTACTTTAAAGAATAACAAGTTTTAATTCTTTTCTTTCTTTTTTTTCAGATTTTGATAAAAAAATTTTAAGAAATATCATTTTCAGTAACTTTCTAGAATTTTATGGTAATTTTGGAATTTTATTTCCTTTTCATCATAATATATTAGTTTATGAATGGAAATTAGTATTTCAGTTTGTTTCGAGCTACTTCAAGATTTTGTAATGGTGGAATTAAGGCTTTGTCATGATGGAAGAAGGGTTCTATCTTGCAGAGTGCAAGATTTTATTAAGATTCTCAAGTGAAAATGGCTGCATTGAGGATTTGAGGTTCTAGAGCAGGAGCATAATCAAATGTCTAAGGTCTTTCTGCTAAAGGATGTATTCTGTTTTAAGCTAAAGTCTTTCCTAAACTCAATTAATGTTTTCAAACTGTTTACTTGCCTAGAAATAATTGAAAAAATAATATTTTAAACAATATTGGTGCAAATTGCTAAAATGGAAATTTGTTGAACTGGTAAGAAAATAGGGATACATTGCAATTAGGTTGTCCCTTTGAGGGCTGTTGTAAAAAGTAAATAAGTAAAAATAAAAAAACTTTTTAAAAAATTGAAAATTGAACTTTGGACTGAAGAGAGAGAAGAGAAGGAAAAGGGGATGGCGAAGGGATGGAAGTTTCTTGCCACAATAAAAGCAGCATGATTTTATCTTAATGGTATTTTTTAGAATGATAAATTTTATGGATAATATTTAATTTAGTGGGCACCATGCCTAGACACATTTATAAAGCCATATACTAGGAAACACTTTGGACGCAAAAGAGAAAGAAGGGATGGAACAAAAGGTAGGTGGGGGAAAGAGAGAGGAGGTTGCCTCTCACAGTAAAGGCAGCATGCTTTTGTAATAATAGGGTTACTGGAATAATGAAATTGTTGCAAATAATTTGTGAATAATTTTTCATCTATTGAGTTGACAATAACATGATAAGTCAGGCTCCAAATCATGTATTATCCCTAATAAAGATGAAGATGGGTACAATATTGGATCTAAGTTTGTCTACTATTTTACTCTGCTTAAATTTGACCAATTTGGACATGGTGTGAAATATTCAATAATGAGCAACAACAGAAAGTTAAAAGCAGTTTTTGTTAATGTTACTCTCTCCAGATGTGAATGTTTCTTTGTATACCACTGCATTCTGGCTTTTAGGCTTCAAAAATCCTGTTTCATTTTCTTTTTATGGGGCTGAGTGTGGATATTACAGCACTGAATTTAGAGATTCTCAGCACAACTTGTAGATCTCCACTGAATTCGAATGTTTGACAATTTTGAAAGGAGTGAGAATGTAGCTTGCACAAAGCACTAAGATTACTTAAAAACCTCTGCACATTTTATTATGACGACTGCTGTGTTCTTGCTTTATATATTTTTAAGCCACGCATGTTTCTTATATTTACCCACTCCCTATCTTATTTTTAGTTATTCTAAAGCAGGATACCAGAGCAGAGGGTAGAGGAAGGATTGCTCGGCTCCAAAGGAGGCTGCTTATTGTGGAGGTTGAGAGAAGGATTATGCAGTACCAAGCTTGTGTTGATCAGGGACTGGTAAAAAATTCAAATTCAGTGTCATCATTGTTCTTTTTCAGATTTTTTCTTTATCCTACTAAACTGAAGTGACGGTTCATATGAGCAAATACTGCTGCGAAACAATCATGTACATTTGAGGCTGACATGTCAGAGCATTTACTATCAAATGCATCTGGGAACATAGTGTTTTTATTTTTCAAACTTCTCATCTTTAAAACTTGATTAAATGACTAGTACTACTGTACTACTCATTTTGGGCCATTCATGTCCTGTACCATCTTTTCCTATTGGAGTCTGCTTTGTTCATTTAGGTTTTTAACATCGCCAACTTATCCACCATATACTTTGAAACTTGAACATATCAAATGCCCATGTGCTTCATGCCTGCATGCACATGTATCTTGCATAAACAGGCACTACAATATTCTTTTAACATTGAATACAACATTAGTGTCATTTGTCATCCATACAGGCACATGTACACTGATCCCATTTTTCTTCCATTCATTCTGTATTTGTAATGACCCAGCCCAGGCAAGCCCAATGTGTCATTGTCGCAGTTGGGCAGTAGACTTTAAAATCTTGCACACAAGTACACAACACAATCATCATGCAACAAATCTCTAATCCCAATAAACCAGATAAGGTACTAAAATCTGCATCTAGCATATCCACAAAATATTGTTCATTATTACAAAACATCAGAAATTCTAGTACCCTATGACCATGGCCTACTAGTTATATCAACTCTTCAATGGTGGAGATCCTCTATAATAACTGCTGATTATGAACATTGCCTGGCTATCTGAAGTGGAAAATAAATATCAAAGCTCAATTGCTGAGTGAGTCGCCATGTTACCTAAAGGTCACGGCTTCGAGGCATAGAAACAGCCTCTTGCAAAAATGCAAGGTAAGGCTGTGTACTATAGACCCGTTGTGGTCCACCCCTTCCCCAGACCCCACATACATGGGAGCTTTGTGCACTGGGCTGCCTTTTTTTTTTTTGTAAAAAAAAAAATCGCTGAGCGAGTCTAACTATTGCAATGTATCATAAACATCCATATTACCAAATGCAGCAGATCATGTTTCAATACTGAATTCAATACTCAAGCCAAAACATCACAATATTATGTGTGTGCACACAACATATTTCTAGTGTGACTCTGTCTCCTATCCACTGCTCCAGTCCAAAGCCTTTCCACTGCACAGATACAGTGCTTACATGACTGCAACAACCAGAGGCTTTCATGTCCACTAGACATCAACATCAATGCTGCAACACACATATATAGACATTATCATGTCAAGGAATAATGTGGAAGCTCGTCTAAAGCACCAAGTGGAAGAAGCTAACCCTCCATTGAAGCCTTGTCTTTATTTTGCATCCTTCCTTCCCCTATTTATTCAAATTTCAAAGCAATAACATTGCCAACCCTATATGCTTATAAGAATGAGTATAAGATGCACGTGCTTCCTTTAACCCAGCATTCTTATGGTATTTAAAGGACTGAACAGTAGATTCTTTGCTATAGATTTTTTTTAATAGAAGTATTTCATTAAGGAAGAAAGAATGAACAAAATGGAGAATAAGAAATCCTTCTATGAGGAAAAGAGTACAAAAAGTATGAAACTACAAAATAACAAAGAAGCGCCCATGCTATAGATTTTTTTATTAGCTCTTTCTTCCCAATTTATCTAAACTCATGACCCAAATATTTATCTGTATGATCACCCATATTCCATCCTTTTTTCTATCATTGCACGGGTAAAAGTATCATTACAGTGCACCAAAAGGGGTACCAATCCATGCAGGCATGCACAAAATTAATTTTTTGTTATTGCTTTTTTTAATGAGTTAGCAATTGTTAAATTGAGAGGGCTCTGAGAAATGCCAAGTGCCAATCATTTACAATGAATCATTTACAACACAAGAAGCCCAAAATCAGTGGTCTTATACAAACACATTTCTGTCCGTGCTGCACTAATTATGTAAACTGTTTATCTCCATCTGTGTAATTCCTGCATGTTAACTGAAGATTCTCCTATTTCTTTCCATCCAAACATTCAAAAATATGGAGAGAGGAATCAGATTGATGGCTCTCTTCTTCTCCTTGTTTGCTTTAAGACCTGACCAGGCCTGAAGCTCCTGAATACTGAGCTGTCATTTCTGCTTCATCATGCTCAAAGCCATCTTCCATAGCTCCCTCGTCCACCTGCAGTTGAGAAGTGAATAGTGTCTAGCTTCTCTATGCACCTGTAGCATCTGTTTGACAAAATCCAATCCCTTTTATCAAAATCATTTGAAATTAGAACTCTCCCGGTACTTCCTAAGCCAGGAAAACCATCTTGCTTGGGCTAATAGTTTTCCATGTTATCCTAGGGAAAGTACAGCTGTCTCCTCTGTCCACAAAAATCTTCTGTTAGTAAGATTTAAGAGTGTGCCTGCCTCCAGCATCCAGTATCACTTTATTTTGCCACCTCCTTGTTCTCTGAACTCATAACCATGCAAGAAACCCAAAAAAAAAAAAACTGATAAGAGCTCCAGCTCCCATTCTAGTGTCAATTCTTTCAAACCTGACATTCTAGAAAGTTTCACTATTCAAGGTATATCAAGTAATAATAATAAGGTAATAAAGCTTCTCTATCCAATACCATCAAGAAGACATCCAGGAAGACATATTTTAATGGTTGACATTCACATCACGAATCTTTTCAGAAGTTATTTTTTCCACCTTGCCAACAATAAAATCTGTTTGAAAGGACACCTCTTCCCATTCCCTCACCAACTTCCAAACCCCATCCCATACAGTTCTCTACTCTCCCCGGTGATCTACTCTTTCCTGTCAGCCCCCCTGATTTCGATGATTTTCCTCCATAAGTGCTCTTTTTTCCCTCCATGAAACACCAATTCAATTTCCCAACTAGGCCTCATTGAAGGAGAGATGTTTAACCCAAATCCTTCCTCGAAGAAAGGTTTGTTTAACAATTTTCCAATTTACTAAATGTTATTTTAAGCCTTCTTTCCACGGAACCCTAAAGAAATCTTAGCTAGTCAGCATGAATTAGAAATGGGAAAAAAGAGATGTTGAGTGGGCCAGTAGGTTTGATAAGGTGCTCGAAATGAGGGTAAACCCTCCTCCCTTGGCCAAAAATATGCGCTTACAACCCACTGCTTAAATTTCTCAAGAATGGGAATCCATATGGATTTCTCCACAAATGTAGCTCAGAGTGGCACCTGCAAATAAATAAAAAGGAAGATCCCCATCTTACATTCTAAAATGTCCACCAAGTGACCGCCATCCACCTTAATCTTTGTTAGATTACCACTTTGCCTAAAAGCTTAAGCTATTAGGTTGTGGGCCAACAATGTATATCAAGCTTTAACAATCTCAACTGAAATCGGCTTACCCATGCTTAATTCACCTTTGGACCCAACATGGCCTCAAAGTATAAGAGTGTGCACCTCAAATTAATGATTCGATTTGCCTTTGCCCCACAAAAAATCATAGTATCATCAACAAGCAACAAATGTGGCACGGCCTCTCTTACAACTTCGAAGCCTTTCAGAAGGCCCAGCTTCAAAGCCTTGAGATAGAGGATCTCCTTGTCTTAAGCCTCTCGAAGACTTACAAGAAGCCCATTTGGCTACCATTAATGAAAATTGAATACTTGAGGTGGGTCTGTATTTTTTATCCGAGAAAATCATTTTTCTTTGGAATCCATTTTTTCTTGTATCATAAGAATGAAGTCCCAAATTACATGATTTTGTCTTCTTCATGTCAAGCTCACAAATCATGCCCACCTCCCCCTCCTCCCTTCTCTTTCTCCCCTTCACTTCTGTGCATGTTGTGGACTGTGGGGAGGTTGGGGGTGAATGGTGTGAGCAGCATGAGTGGCGTGAACCCTAGCCAAAGGCAAAGGGTAAGGTTGAGTACATTCTTCACCAAACCTGCTGATATGGCCCAAGTGTAAGAGCTTTTTGCACTTGGTATTTTTGTTGTGTGTCTAACACCAACAAATCAATAAAAAGGTTGCCAAAATTAGAAGTAACCAGCTCAGCTTTATTGTTATCTTAA
This sequence comes from Malania oleifera, assembly GCF_029873635.1. Lineage (NCBI taxonomy): Eukaryota > Viridiplantae > Streptophyta > Magnoliopsida > Santalales > Ximeniaceae > Malania > Malania oleifera. The sequence continues at coordinate 133,916,644 of NC_080418.1, forward strand.
GCTTCCTAACCAATGGAAATACCCAAATTATATTTTAATAAAAAATTTAAATAATCAACAATAATTAATGAAAATTAGTAAGAAAAAAATAACTGAAAATTTGTCCCAGACTTCAAAATGGGATCAGAGATGATTGATAAGGAGAGTGCCTCAATTGCCATTGAAAATTTGAGAAATAAACCAAAAATACAAGAGGCAAAATGAGGGTTTCCAGCTTGTGACTAAGCATGTGGGCTCATGGGGGGCTCCCATGCCAGTCAAGTTTTTGGATTAGATAGCTTAGAGGGAGTAGAAACTGCTGGTTCACATGTTGCATTTGAGTGGAGAAATCAAGGGGGATGATGCGTAAACCAAAAGAAAAGAAGAAGGGGAGGAGAGAACATGAGGAAGCTCACAAAAAATGGAGTGGGTGTTCTGGGGTGGTGCTCATGGAAAAAGGGGGAGAAGAATTGGAGAGATTTATGACGAAAATTATGATGAGGAGGAAAGCAAGATTGCTTGGTCGCAACCTCACCCTCATCAAGGACTAATTACTCATATTTTTCTGGTTAGTGAATATGCTTATCCCCACTTCCTAAAGTATCCCCACTGCCTTAGTTCCCTCATTACAGTTTACTCTTACAAATTTCCTCCTAGAAGGTTATCCCATTCGTTGTTTGGGTGTGGGATTTGGATTCATCAGCTTTTCATGTAAATGCTTCTTTGATCATTGGATTGGATCTAATATATCTTTTCCAAATCACTGTTGTGTTTGGAAGGCCAAAATTCCTGCGAAGATTAAAGGACCCATTTGGTTGGTAATTCTTAATTGAATTGACACCAACAATCTCTTGCAATGTTCCCTCTAAGGCACTGCCCCTAGATATTTTCTTTTTGTGTGTCAACTTTTTGCCCTGCTCATTTACCTTTAGTGTGTGGAGCAAGTACTTTGGATTTTTGGAGAAAATTGGTTTCTCCAAATATGGTGGAAGATTTTATGACTATTTCTTTTAGAGGATTTGGGAGGAGACAGGTTGCTGGCTTTTTGTGGAGATGTGTGTTTTCTGTTTTGTAGGGGATTTCATTGGAACGGAATGAAAAGGTGTTGAATGTATCTTTGCTTTGGGACAGGATACATTAGTTGATGTCTCTTGGGGCTTCAGCAGCTGGTGTATTAAGGGAACTTGTTTTTCGGATGTTCAGTGGGATTGACAGGCCTTGTCATCATGGTGCTTCTTATTCTTTCACCTTTATTTTATTGTAGGAGGATTTCTTATCCTTCTATATACACATACCTTATCTTCTAATTGCATCTTTTCCTTTTTTAGCAAAAAAAATATATATTAATGCAAAATTACAAGTATGATAGGATTATGTAAATGCACAAGTGAAATGCCCATCTGCCCAACTCCAGCCATGGTTTTAAATAACAGCCGCAACAGTTATGTAACGGGCATTATGTAACTGGTTTTTTGATTCCCGATATTGTTACACACTCTGAAATTGGTGGGAAGGAAAATCATGGCCGTAGCTGTTGTTACTGACCGCAACCATTACATAAATGCTATTCTCAATACTGTTAGGACCGGAGGAGCCTATGGGTGGGCTTGATACACATGGGTGAACACCAACTTGATCCAAAAGTTTAAGCCTATTGGGTCTTGGGCCCAACCATGTATATAAGTACTCATCATCCACTCAAATTTTACAATGTGGGACAAGCTCACATGTGGAATTTCTCAACAATCTCTCCCTCACTTGTGAGTTCCAATCGCTCCTCCTTGAACGGAAACCATCTCCCTTATGGGAGTAAGTCCAATTCCCCAACAGTTGCTCAAGTGGGTTTTACCACTGGTGTCTTACATGCCTCGGATTGCATTCCACGTACCTCCGAACCAATCCTATCTCCCACGTTTTGACCCTATTCGGATCCATTTCAAGCCTAGATGATCCTTATTGGCCTCAGTCACATACTCGATCCTCCAACTGTTGGCATGTCAGGAGAATTAGTTTCATGTCTCAAATTTTTTTCGATGTCGCTGACCTAGAGTTACGGACCGTCGGCTTTAATACCACTTGTTAGGATTGGAGGAGCTTCTGGGTAAGTTTGATACACATGGATGAACACCAACTTGACCCAAAAGTTTAAGCCTATTGGGTCTTGGGTCCAACCATGTATATAAGCACCCATCATCCACTCAAATTTTCCAATGTGAGACAAGCTCACAAGTGGAATTCTCAACAAATACACTATGTGGTGAGAAGGAGAAAAGATTATAATGAGGATGATAATGATACAAAATTTACTATTTTTTTAAATACTCCAAGAGATGCATTAATTAACAATTTTAAAATACTAATTTGTTTAGAAAATATTTTATTTTGATAAAATTAGCAATTTGATATTTATGTTCTATATTTTTCAACTTCAACCTTCTTTTTTTTTCTACTTATTGTATATTTCTATTATTCATATAATCATATATCTTATGTGTCTAATAGATTAATAAAGTGTATAATTTTATTTTGTTTTATTAATTAATTTGTCACACATAAGAATTTATCATGCATAAGAATAATGAGAAATTATAAATACACATAATTTTTCTATCAGTGGTGGTTTAAAATAAACTTAAATTTCTTGCCCTTACCAAACAACTTAGTTGAACGAAAGGATCCAAAATACACTAAAACTCTTTCTAAGGTTAAAAGTTTAAAACATGCAACTAAACTAATATGCACAAGGTTGTGCGTGTTTGAAAAAAATTCATGGTCGTTACTCCTGCTACTCCTGCTTCCCGTTACCATTACGTTACTCTATCCGCTACCACGATTTAAAACCATCACTCCAGCTAGTTGCATGATTGAGAGCTGAATAGGTTTCAGGTATTACAATTTCAGTTTTAGAAACATAAAATAACTTAATTGTTGAATGTCAAACCCTAATCCGTGGTTCCTCCTGTTTTCAACTTTTTCATTTTGCATTTTCTAGTCTTATACTCGTTATTTGGTCAGCTGCCTGCCATTTGATGGGCTTTCAATGTCTTTTATTCCTTCTAATGGAGAAAGAGCAATACTTTATCATCTGCATTTTCAGGAAAAGGATGCTCAGTGCATGTTTGGTTTAGTTTTATATAGTCTTGATCGCCTATACAGTGCTGTGGAGAGGCATGCCAAAGCAACTGGCGAATGGCTATGGTTAGTTCTAACTTCCAAGTCATGATATTTCACATATAATTTACCTTAAAATTACATTTACTCTCTCTCCAAACTAATGAGTGATTGTACTGAACAGTTTGAGGCAGGATATTATTGATTTGGGAAAGCCAGGCCTTCAATCGGCACATAAGCTCATTGTGACAGCACGAATGGAGCGCGTGTATGACTGCTTGCTTCCATCATCAAGACGCCAATAGCTTCCCCTCGTTTTTCTTTTGTTTTCTCACTTGAACTTTTGAAGGCGGCCTTAATAATTCTGCATATAATTTTTTTGTTTTTAACCATCCAAGGATTTGAGGAAAGCCACCGATTTTTGTACCAGAAACTACTGTTGTAATGGGCTTGCCTCCATAGCAAGTGCAATGCATAAAAATTGCGAAACATAGGAATACAGAAAAAGCTTTCCCTGTATGGATGGCTTTATGTTGGCAAGGACTTATTCTTTTAAATTTTCAGGTTCCTTTTCTAGGTTAAAACTGAGTGCCATGGTATTGATTCAAAAGCAATTGCTGCTAACGGATGAGAACTCAGATTGATTTAGATAGCCCTACATATTACAACTGCAATTTAGGTTATGTTTGGTTGATGTAGTGTTTATTCTTGAGAATGGAGTGGTCATGGTAATATAGAATTTGATATTTTATAAAAGAAAAATGTGGTCTTTATTCAAAGATATGAGAAATCTAAAAATTTTTATAAACTGGGTAATTTCTCAAAATTAGAAAAATTTTTGTACAATTTTTATCGTTCTATTCTATTACTAAAATAGTTATCTCGCAAATCAAATGTAACGCTAATGTATTTAATGATAATGAGATTAATGACAGAGGCCAAAGAATCGTTTAACTTTGGAAATTAGGGTATGAGATAGAAAGTAAATTATTTTTTGTTGTATAATTAGAAGAAATTATATGAGGGATTTTCTCCCCACATGTTTGTGTGTCTATTTTTTAAGTTATACTTTATTAAAAATGAATTTTTCTTTGATATTGATGAATGTACGATCAGTTTGTCACATGTTTAACATTTAAAAATATGTGAAGAGGGTAATCTCTTATGTAATTTTTTGTCGTAGCCAATAGATGCTATCTGCAGTAGCTACAAATTATAATTGACCATGGAACATGAAAATCTCACAAGTTCAGGCTTGTGCTTTGTTAGTAGTTTGTTTTCTAAATTTGCATCTCTTTACTCATGTTCATTGGTGGGCAAACACAAAGCATGCGTCCATTATGTAGACACTCCCGTTTGGACTAGCACTTATTTGGGCTTAACTTCCTATTGAGCCTGTGAATGCATTGGGTCCACAAAGTGATTAAAAATAAGGGTTAAATGTACTAAATTCTCCAAAGGTTTGGCAAAAAAGACAATGACCTTCCCTAAGATATAAAATTTTTAAAAATCTCTCTTGAAATTTGTCAAAAAGACAAAGTCTTTCTTTGTATTTTGTGAAAAGATAATTTTTTTAGGGAAGGTCTGTGTCTTCCTCAAGGAAAGTTTGTAACATTTTTTAAATCTTAAAGGAGGTTCATAATATTTTTAAAACTTTAGAGGTCCCTGTCTTTTTACCAAATCTCAAGAAGGTGAGTCTCTTTTGTCCTAAAAATAAATAGTTTTTGAAGTTCAATATTAGATTGCATGGAAGACCAAGATTTAGTTTGACTTTCCTTTCACTTTTTAAATGGAATAGTTAAGGGATCGTTTTGCAGATGTGCTTTGAAAAAAAAAAAACAAAGTGTTGAATTTAATAAGTGCTAATAGTAAGTATTAAACTGAAAAAGAACTGAAAGTTGTAAGTGTTGTTTGGTTATATTTAAAATAAATAATATTTAGATATTTATTTTTATTATAGGGCAGTATATGACTGTTTTTAAAATAGTTTAAATTAAAATTATTAATTTTTTTTAAATTAATAGTTTCATTAATAATTATTTTAATTATTTATAATTAAAATTTAAATATTTTCTGTTAAAAATAATATAAGATTATTATTTAATTAATAATAATCTTGTTATTAATGTATATTTATAACATATTACTATCATATTAAATTATGATAAAACTAATATTATTAAAATTTGAAATTTTAATTTATTTAGTGCTAGTTTTTGTTCAATCCAAAATTAAATTATAGTAACTAATTTGTATTTTTAAACATATTTTAAATAAAAATATTATTATTTTTATAATTAAAATTTTAAATGATAATTATATTAATTTTATAATTAACATTTAATTATTTTCTATTAAATAAAATAATATGATATTATGAATTAATTAACAATATTCTTGTTATTAATACATATTTATAACATATGAATATCACATTAATTTATGTTGAAAATAATATTAATAAATATATTAAATTTGTTATTTTATTTAATATTCATTTAAATTTATAGATGATTCTTTTTATTCATTCAAAAATTTAATTATATTTTATTAATAACTAATAGTTTATAATGCATAATAAAATAATATATGATTAATTTTAAATTAATATTTTAATTAATAATTATACTAAATTTTATTTTTAATTAATTTTTAAAATAATTAATAATTATGTTAACCATTATTTTTAATTATTATTTAAATATTTTTATTAAGTAAAAATAATATACAATATTATTTTTTGATTGACAATAATCCTGTTCTTAATTTATATTTATAGCATATGATTATCATATTGATTTATGTTAAAATAATTTTATTAATGAAATTAGTATTTTTAATTTTTAACATTAATTTAAATTAATAGATGGTTCTTCTACTTCATTCATAATTGAATAATGTTTAAATAATTAATATATTATAACACCTAATAAAATCATATATGATTATCTTCTAATGTAATTTTTTAATTATAAAATAGCTACTAAATTTTTTTTATATTTATAAAATTCCTCTTATAAGTGATCGAAAAACTAACTTAAATTACTTCCCAAAATTCACTTAAATAGTTCTACAACAAGTGTTCGTTGCAGCACAACTCAAACACCACTTTTTGTTAAAAAATACTTATTTTAAGTGAAGATAAAACACTTTTTTTTAAGTGTTCCCAAACGAAGGCTTAAAAGGAGTTCATGAAAATGAACTTTTCAAATAGCTGCAAAAGTTATTTGATTCTTCTATGAAAAATGAGTCATTGAAAAGAAAAAATTATGTTAAGTGTTTGATAAAAAAGTTATAAGCTTAATAAAATGTTTGAAATGATTAAGTTTATGAGTGCTTTTGTTAAATTATTTATCAAAAACTAACTTTAATATTAATAGGGGTGTAAGTGAATCAAGATTACTCACGAGTTACTCGGAATCAACTCATCCCCTAACTTGACTCGAAAATCAATTCTACTCAAGTTCGAATCGAGTTTGAATTCAGTAATAATACTCGAGTCGAGTTTCAAGTCTAATCGAATTTTTTAATTTTATTATTTTTATATTATATATGTCACATAATATGTATTTTATAAATATATATTATGATATATATATATATATATTATGTATATTTTTACATTTATTTAACATTAATTTATAATCAAATTGAGCTTAATTGAGTCAAACTTGAGTTTTATGAACTATCCAGGTCAAGTTTAAGTTTAAAAATTATGAAATCGATCAAGCTTGAATTGAATATCAAGCTTAATATTTTATAATTGAGTTGAATTCGAATATTTTATTGTATTGATTCAACTTGACTCGAATACACCCTTAAATATTAATAACGTAAATTTTCAAAATTAACATATAAGAATAATATGATTTTAAATGATTATTAAATTATTTATCAAAAAAATTATTTGTAATAAAACAATATCATTACCAATATGGATCTTAAGTTTCTAATTTAAGTTATAAAATAAGAAAGAAAATATATATATATATATATATATATATATATATATATATATATATATATATATATATATATGAGTGGGAGAGGACAGAGGAGGTGAATGGATAATTTTGTAATATTAAAAAATTATTAGCGAAGTCCATGAAATAGAATTATCTTCCAACAAAAAAGTCAGATTTTTGCTTTTAAAAGTTTATATTCTTAACTTTTAAAAGCTTCTCAAAAAATCTAAAATCTAAATTTTAAAAGTTATAGAACTATTTACTAAACACGATAGACTCAACTTTTACTTTTAAAAATAAAAATTTGAATTAAAAAAGAGGGTCACACTCATCCTAAGAAACTAATTTTATAATTATTTCCTTTTTGCAGAGATATTTTTTTTGCCTTAGAAAAAGTAATATTTTGCATAAGCAAACATGAAATCAGGCCAACCAAATTAGGGTCAGAGGCAATTTACACAGCCACGAGAAGCCACCCGGCGTGCCTTTCCTTTTGTATCCATTTTTTCCTATTTTGTTTTTGTTGCATTTAGCCTTTTTGACAATGAAAAAGAGAGAGCGAAAAGATCCTCAAAAATGATTCCTGATGCATTCAATATTCTTTTAAAAAGTAGTAATAGTAATAATAAATTAAAACAAAGTACTCCACACCCTCCATGGAAAAAGAGCAATGAAGAAACATAGTGAGAAACAGATTCTCAGGTTGTTTATCTAAAAGAATGGTAAGAAGGAACAACTAGGTGGGAATGCATTGCAGATGTCAAATTTGGATGCTGTGGCTTCGTCCTGATGGGGGAGGAAGTTAGCTCAAGTCAGTTAAAACTTAAAAACAGTTGGTAATTAAATGGTTAGTTGGGTTGTTTAAGTTGTAAGTGAGAATAGTACTTGGTTGGAAGGCAGAAGGTATAGCAGCACTAGATGGTGGAGTTTCATGCAAGGGAAGCTGTATTTAAACAGAAATGACACTAAAAATTATCAGTTTCTTCTTCTCATTCTTATTCCGACTCTGATCTACCCTAGCAAAATTCTTCTATGAAGTTATCAACATCATGCTTCCCGACGAATCCTCCAACATATTTAAGGAAACATACAGGCATCAGGATGATTGTAGATACGCACACAAGCATATGTGTGCACACAACTATTTTAATGGAGAAACAGAACAGAATACTTAAAACTCGTATAAGGGGAAAAAAAAAACTTAGGCTGATGTTTGTACTATTAACTTAATCAACACTCGAGATGTTATAACTTTCATTGAGATCTCAAAAGATTCCTACTCAAAGCTTACAAAAATGTATGACAAATTGAAGCTAATATTTGAACTCTCCCCTAACCAGCAAAAATACATTGGTCGGAGTTGATCAAAGACGACCATTACCCAAAAACACGGTACAAATGGGAGCTTAAAATTACTAATCAAGGTGGCATTTCACTTTCACCGCCAAGAACGTATCTTACACTCCCCAACTCCATTCAGCTAAAAACCTGCTCCAACCAGGGACTTTGTTCAGAGGTAACACCTTGAGATTCTCATCTCTCTTTCTTTGCCAAGGACTCCCCCTTGTACTCACCACCAGCAGGAACCACGTAACCTGCTCCAACCTATAATAAAGTTCAAGCTTATAATGAGATGCCAAGCAAATCTCTGTGCGTATGTGTTCATGTGTGTGTGTGTGTGTGTGTGTGTGTGTGTGTGAGAGAGAGAGAGAGAGAGAACCTGACAATCTCTCAATACAACACGCTCTTGGAGTTGCACATTGCTGCAAATTACAGAACCTTGGATCGAACAACCATCACCTATGGTAACATGGTTCATAACCACCGAATTAACCACCTGCAGTTATGATGAAAGTCAGAAAATAACCATTACTTTCCTTGTAGTTAGTTAATTTTTCTGACTAGAAGAGGACAAGGTATTACATGAGGAGGACAGAATTACAATAGATCAGTGCCACTAGATAGAAAATAATTTTTTTCCAAAAATAACATTAATAATATATTTGCTTTTTATGACAGAAAGACCACCATACCTTCACATTGGAACCTATCCTGCAGTGACGGCCAATAACAGACCGTTTCACACTACATTTGTCACCCATTTGTGAACCTTCGCCGAGCATACAATGTGGTCCCACCTAAAACCATCAAACTACCTGGTAAGTATACAAACAAGATAACCTCAACCTTTCCATAGTGTTCAATCATATAAGCTAATCATACGAATGTTATATAAGCAGTTCTGTAACCAAGACTACTTATGAAAATTTCCAACTCACAGTGGTTTTTGATCCAAGCTCTGCTGAGGGGTGGATAATGTTGTTATGAACAGAAAAAGAGTACCCTGAAAGGTGACTAGCCTCTCCTATGACCTAAACATTAAATGAAAATCAGCTCCATCAGATCAGTCAGAACTCACAAGGGCCATGCCAATGTAATGTTACAAAACCAAAACAACCGGTAGAAACTCACATCCCGATTTACGTCGCTGAAAGCTTGAATAGAATTCAGCCGTGCACAGTACTTGTTATTGCTGGCAATATAAACACAGCATTTATGTGTTTGTCGAGCAGGAGCAGAACCATTAGAACCCAGTTTATAGAGTTCATGAAAGCTTGGAGTGCATGAATTACCCAGGATTTTAGATAGCATTAATTGATTGTTTTGGGAAGCAACCTTCTCATTTCCATTTTCTTCTGCTTGTGATGTGCCATTCAACAATACTTCTGACCTCTAATTTTCACAGAAGATATATGAACCAGTTCAAAGAATTGATGCAGAGAAATGACAAAACACACCGAACATTATTATGCATGGACCTTATCAACTCAACTAACCAGCTGGCTTCGGACAAGATATGGCAATACATCCTGCTTTAAGCTTTGGAATGCATCCTTTCGATCCAGAACTTCTTGTAATACAGACCTGGATGAGAATCAGAGGAAAAACTATTTAATAAAACACGTTCAATTTGGAAAAATGTATAGATGAAATCATTTTGGAAGAAGAAAAGCAAAACCTCAAACCTCTTGAATGCATATAAATGAGCATCCATGAGATCAGCTCGGAGTTCCATCTACAAGGAGGGACAAAGGGGAAAAATAAAGAAATAACCAAAGAATCCTGTCAACTTTAGCATTAGACTTCTAACTTGGACTCTCATTTTCTAATTACCTTATTTTCATCAGAACTGAGGAAAAAAAATCTTCAGCTAGAAATCAAAAAAATAAATAAATAAAGGAAATGAAAATGAGAGGAAAGATGCAGGCAGTCATAAATTTGTTGAACTCAAGAAGCCTTGGACTGAGCCTATTTTGATAATGACAAATCACAGCAAATGGAAGCCGTGAAGCACTTAAACGCGCACATCATTCGGTGTATTCCATGAACATCAGAAGAGCAAAGCTTGAAGACTTACATTTTTAAGTTGTAATAACTTTAGGTTTCATATGTGCATGCATTTCATTTGAATTTAAATTGACGCTCATCATATGACCTTAGATTGACCCTAGGCACCCACGTTTTTCATGAAAACTTTTTATTTACAAAGTTAAACTTATTTCAAAAGATTTAAAGGGGTTTTGAAATTAAAACAAATGTAAAACTCATTTTTTGAAAAGGGATCAATCGACCGGATGGTTTAGCCTGGTCGACCGAATAGTGTAAATGGTCAAATTTCATGTTTTTGTAAAAGCCAGGTCGACCGGACAATGTGATTGGCCAAATTATAAAGGGCCCAGTCAACCGTCCTTCATACGAAGGATGACTCGGCAGAGCGGATCATAAGGCCCAGCAAACTGTTCCTCGCGAAAATGGAAATCGCCCTAGGGCCAATCGACTGGACCTCTCGGGTTCAGGCAATTTTGAGCTCCAACGGTCAGAAAAATTTGAATTAAAATATTATTTTAATTCCCAACAGTCATATTACGGACATATTTGTGGTTTGCCTATAAATATCTTGCCAATTAACTTAAAAAAGGTTAAAGATTTATTTTGAAAGCTTAATTGAAAATTCTTTGATTCTTACTTGTATTTTATACTCATTTTTGGAGATCAAAGCTATACTTCTCCTACATTCTTTTGAAAATATTTTTGGGAAAAAAAAATTTTGAGTTATTTTTTAAAAGGCTTGAACTTATATCTCATTCATATATATTGCTTGAAAGCCTTTGTAATCTTGTGATATTTCAAAGATCAAATTTCTCCTTTCTTTTTGAAAATCATTTTTTGAGAAATTTTGTGAGTTATTCAAGAAGGCTTTGGGCATATATCCATTGATATATATCTTGCTTGAAAAACTTCTTGCATTTAATTTATCAAAGGTCAATCTTGAAAGAAAATCATTTTCCAAATTCTTATTGATTTGCAAAATATTTTTGAGAAAAAAACCCTAACTTCTCCTACACTTATTTTGAAACATATTATTTGGAGAAATCTTTTATTGGGTTTAAATCTTTGGAGCATTTTATAATATACATATTTTCTCAAAGAATATATAATATATACTCTCATTTTACTTGGAAATGTTTTTTAGAGTAAACCCTAACTCTACCGAGCTTCATCTTAAAATCATTTAAGAGTGCATATAGTTTTTCAACTGTACACATTGGCTTTGGAGAAGCATTCTATTGTACGCAAAAATTTCATTTTCAATTTATATTTGCAGTTCAGGTTGTGAACCGTACCAAGTGAAGGTACATCACTTGGAGAGGGGGGTTCTACCCTATTGAAGGAGTGTTTACGGTGTGATCCGTACCAAGTGAGGGGACATCACTTGAGAGGTGGCTCTGTCTAAAAGGAGTGGAACAAGCGAGGGGGTATCACTTGGAGAGAGGGGCTCCACCCTATTTGAAAGAGTGTTATCATGGAATCCTTGGATGATTTGCCCAAAGCGAGGACATAGGCAGGTATAGCTGAACCTCATTAAATCTCGGTGTTATTCTCTCTCCCTACACTATTTAAATTTCCGTATGTGTATGTTGTTTATTTTATTGTGATTGTTTTACATACACACATTTATATTTTGATTGGGATCTTGTTTGGTGAATTGGTTTAATTATTCTGAAAAAATTTTTAAAATCCAATTCACCCCCCTCTGGGGATTACACCAATCCTCACACCACGCAATGTGCATTTTATATGAAATGTAATAGATATTGCCTTCAGATGCATCTGCTGGAAAAGTTTTCCAGATAAAATGCAAAGGAATATAAAAAGTTGGAAAGCCATTTACCCGTCCAACTGCACGGAGTATGCTCTTCTGAACCCGAATGTCCTTCTCAACTTCAACTCCTGACAAGGGGTAAAAAATTATAAATAATTCTGCACAAGGATATAACAAGTAACACACCCAAAAATAAAATAAAATAACGTAATTTACATAAATCTAACCAGTAGCAAAATATAATAAAAATTGTTTTGTGGGGTCCAGCCCTATAACGTTGCAGCGCCCCGGTTTTCTAGCTTTGTCCTTCCCACCAGAGGATCCTGACTCAGATGATCCGCTGATGGGAGTAGAGCAAAGCATTGTAGTCACCGCTGCATCATGTCGTCTATGAGCAGCTGCCACTGCTCCAGGAGGAACATCACAAACAAGATCACCACTCACAACCTGCAGAAACATAAAGAATCAATGGCTGTCAAGGAAAAATATTCCATACTTAAAAAATACAATAAAAGAGTGGACCCCAACCAAAACATCATTTGCAGTCAGGTGGGGAGCAATGGCCCGAAGTGCACCAGCACTTCCAACATCCTCCGGGACTGCAGCAACCTGTGACAGTGAAGAAAACAAAAAAACAAATGTCTCAAGCAGGGAAAAGATGTACTTTCTGGTCAAAATATCAAAACTACAGTATTCACAGCAATGGGATGTTTTTATAATTCTAGCAAATGCAATATGTGATGAGAACGTGCAGGTATAGCAAGCTTCCATAAAAGGGCAAATAAAGTCCCTTTCTTAATAGGGAAAACTGAAGATTCTGCAAACAGAAGATGGTTTTCTTGTATTCTGCAAAAGAAAGCAATTGGTGTTTAATAAACCATTTTTCACCACCTAAAACTAATTCAAAATTATCTTAAATGCTGACATGTATAGCAGCTGAAGCAATAACAGCCCACATCAGCAAGCAAACCAGTTGCTAAACCAATGTCATGATAATCATAGCCGCCAAATTACGCATTCTGTCAAGTACAAATTTCTGCAGCCAGTATAGTGTTGATGCAGGACAGACTAGGGATTTTAATTTAATAGTCTATTTAGTGAAAAAAATAAATAGGCTTATTAGGCAATAACTCCCCCCCGCCTTCCCCCTGATCAGCGATATTTTCAAAAGATGGTGAGTAGGAATTGAATCTAAAGACTAGTGGTTCTGGAGGATCCAGCTCCATGAAAGGACAGCTTCTCCCCCTTTTCTGCCCAACTCTTTGGTCTTAACAATGCTGGTTTTAAGATTAAGACACTTCTACAGAGGATGATACCTCATGAAAACAAACCTAACCAATAGAAAAAACTAACTAGGACACTGATTTCTCTGGATTAACAACTCAAAAAATGGGTTCTAATGAACTCAAAGTGAAACTTCACTAAAACGGTAACTCCTAAAATATTAGAAAATTTATCAAAATTAGAGACTTCTTAAAAAAGAGAGTTTTCTAACAAATAAAATTTTCCAAATAAGAAACAAAACTAAACCAAATCTAAAGAGAAACATCCTATAACCAAACTACTTGTCTCAAAGCGAGTTGGTTTGAGATAGGGAGCTTTTTGTAGTTTCTCTTTGGGTTTTGGATTCCAATATTTTCAAAGGGTGTCTTTTTTGAATAGTTTTCTAAGACTTTTGAGGGCAGCTCTTTTCTAATTTTTTTCTTTTTTATTAAAGGACAAGTTGTCCTTTAATAACTTATCCTTCAATAAAAAAGAAACTTTGGTACACTAGAAAAGAGAAACATAAAAAGGCGTGGGAATCATTGTAAGACCTAAAAGGCAGTGCAAAAGGGCAGCCCGGCGCACAAAGCTCCCGCGTATGCGGGGTCTAGATGTTAAAACAATAGGGGATAGGAACATAAAAATCAAGACAGTTCTAGTCCTAGAGATAGTAAATGTCATTAGTGCATATGCTCCCTAAAGCAATTTTGGAAAGACATGGATAGTGGTTTACAAGGGATACCAACGTCTAAAAAGACATTCATAGAAGTTTATTTTACTGGACACGTTGGAAAGGTTGATGCAAGTTATGAGAGGATACATGGAGGCCACAAATATGGAGATAAAAATGAGACCGATGAAAAAATTTTAGATTTTCCTGTCTTATGATTCGGTTATATTGAATACCTAAACTTTCAATAGTAGGAAAAATAGAAGTCAAATAGATTTCTTCTTAACTAGGAAAGGGGATCATCTATCTTGTAAGGATTGTAAAGTTATCTTAAGTTTGGCTACACAACAAAGTCCTAGTATTATACACACACACACACACACACAAAATAAAAAATGGAAAAGAAAAGGCAACATAAATCATCACAAGAGAACTAGGCTGTGGAGCTTGAAGGGGAAATATATAATGGGGAAAAATATAATGAAATTCAAAGATAAAATGATCAAAGAGTGATTGGACAATGAGGGATAAGGTAGCTGCAAGCACTATTGGATTAGAATGGCTAACTCTATCATAAAATAGCAAAAGAGATTTTAGGCGAGTCCAAAAGAAGATACTTCAGTAGTAAAGAAAGTTGGTGATGGAATCAAGTAAAAAAAGTCATTAAGACAAAAAGAAGCTAGTATAAAACATGGCAAAATTGAAAGAACATAAAAAACCTTGAAAAGCACCAAGAGGCAAGAAAATGCAAAAAATGTCATTACTAAAGCTAAGCATAGAGCTTATGATACTTTATATGCTAGACTAGATAAAAATGAAGGAGAAAGAGACATCTATAAACTTGCTAGAGCTAGAGAAAAAAAAAAAAAATGCAAAGATTTATGAATGTGAAATGCATAAAAGATGAGAATGATAATATCTTAACTAAAGAAAAAGGCATAAAAGAGAGGTGGCAAAGATACTTTGATAAGTTGTCTAATGAAAACCAAACTGAAAGCTTGAACTTTAAGTGCAAATGAGAAAAAGACTAAAAATAGGAGATTTATTCACAAAATTAGAATCCTTGAAGTTAAGATGGCTTTAAAAAATATGAAAAGCGAGAAATTTATAGGACCATATAATAAATCAGTTGAGGTTTGGAAATGCTTAGGGAATAAAGCAAGTATATGGCTAACTAATCTATTCAACATTATTATAAAAGTCAAGAAAATGCTGAAGGGATGGAGGAAAAACACGTTAATACCTGTATACAAAAACAAAGGCAATATACAAAATTGTAATAATTATAGAAGAATTAAGTTTATGAGTCATACGATGAAACCATGGAAAAGGGTTATTGAACAAAGAATAAGACTAGAAACGAGGGTTTCAAAGAATCAATTTGGTTTTCTGCATGGAGGATCAACAACAAAAGTTATTTATCTTTTTAAGAAGACTAATGGAAAAGTTTAGGAAAAAGAAGAATGAGTTGCATATGATTTTTATAGACCTAAAGAAAGCCCATGGAGTACCTAAAGAAGTTATTTGGTAGGCTTTAGAAAAGAAGGGAGTTTGCAATAGATATTCTGAAATCATTAAGGATATGTATGATAAAGTAACAACTAGCATTAGGACTGTAAGAGGGGAATCTAGAGAGTTTCCAATCAAAATATGTGCACAATCAAGGTTCTACTTAAGTCCAAAGCTTTTTACTTTAGTAATTGATGAACTCACTAGGAATATCCAAAACGAGATCCCTTGGTGTATGTTGTTTGCAAATGATATAGTCTTGTTTGATGAAAGAGTGAAGCGGAATATAAGTTGAAACTTTGGAGAAACACTTTAGAGTCTAACCATACGTTCAGTTTGCAGAATGTCTATTCTTAAGAATAGATTAGTTACAGTAGGTTAGTTACAACTAATTATACAAAAAAAAAAAATTATATTAACAATGTAAAACAATTTGAGTTCATAACAAGGAATAGACAAGGAATAACTATTCCCAAATTTCAGCATAAGAATGCCTATTTTCTTATTACATGTTGAATGATAACAAGAAATAGACAAGGAATAGCTTATACCTACATGGCTACATTCCCAAAATTTTCACTGTATTCTATCTTATTTCAAGAAACAGCTATTCCACGAACCCAATGAGCAGTAAAGGTTTTATAATAAATAGGAATAAGACAAAATATATGAAATGAAATTTCAATAACATAAGGAATATTAGAGAAAAGATTAAACTTGATAATCAAGAAATTAATTGCACTAGTTGTTTACATTATCTTGCATCTATTAAGCAAGTTGGTAAAATGGAGGAGTGCGTTAGGTGTGTTTTTTGATCATAGAATGTTAAAATTAAAGGGAAATTTCTATAAGACAGCTAACTATGCTTTATGGAACAAAATGTTGGGCAACCAAGAAACAGCATGCACAAAAAGTAAAAAGTTTCCAATATACAAATCTTAAGGTGGATAAGTGGCATAACATTAAAAATAAATTAAGGAACAAGCATACATGCAATAAACTAGGAATAGCACCGATCGAAGACAAGATAAGGGAGGCGAGGCTTAGATAGTTTGGGCATTTGAAACGTTGGCCTAATAGTGCATCTATGAGAAGGAAAGAGTTAGTTATTGTTTTTTGGCATGAAAAGGGATAGGGGTAGGCATAAAATGACATGGAATTAAATAGTGAGGAAGGATTTAATAGCTCTTAAGCTAAAGGAGAAAAATGTTCTTGATCAAGTGAATTGGCGAAAAAAAAATCATGTAACCAACCCTACCTAATGGGACTTAAGACTTATGGTGGTTGTTGTTGAAGGACAAATTGTCCTCCTTTCTTAAATTCTCTCCTCCTTTTTTTTCTCAATAGATTTACTTTTCTATCACCAAAAAAAAGGTACTTGGTAAGCCACTTGACTCTCCTTCCACTTTGGGCAAGCTTCAAACCTTTACAACAAACCACATTATTTTTTTTATTTTTTAATGAGCTTTCTAGGTGAACTTAACCCATCCATTCGATCAGTCAAGTTCAGCCAAGTTAAACCTAGATTTGCTAGGTTGACCACAAGTTAATGAAAATTTGTTTTTTGGAAGTGTTTTGTCCCTGCCAATTAAATAGATCCAACTAGCCAAGGCAAGGCTTCTTCCCCACCCCCCCCCCCCCCCTTTTTCTTTCTTTTTTGAGGGGAAGTCAACCAAGCACAAAAAACTTACACGACATTCAAAAACCTAAAAGGGAAAAAAAAAATGTATAACAAATTCAGAAAGGATCCAAAATTGTTACATTGGGAACTATTAAGCCAAAATTGCATAGTAGCTAGGAATGGTTCGGAGTTGAGAAGAGTTTTACAACGATGTTTCTTTTGAAATTGGCGATGATCTTCAAATGCTCCTTTGGCATGATGTTTTGTCTGGATCAAATACCCTAAAAATTGTCAATTTCAAAAGATGTTTAGGCTCTATAGATAATTATACAATGGTAAGCGGCTGTTTGGAGACCAAGTCCAAGAAGATTAAACAAGGTGGGCCTTATGGTTGAGAAGGAATTTTAGAGATGCAGCAAAGGAGGAATACTCAGAGTCTCTCAATGACAGGTGAATGGGAGGGAACAAATTGTGCAGGTTCATTCAAAAAATTAAAGTTTTTCAGTGAAGTCCTAGAACTCATGTATTGAAAGAAGGGAAGGGAAGGTAGGACAAGCAAACTTTTTCCTTCAGAAAGAAACAAAAGTTTCAACAAAGGTGGCTTCATTTGTGTGGACGCTACCTAGGAAAGAATCCTAACCATTGAATTTGGCACTGATAATTCAATGTTAAGAGGTGTTTGTACAGTTAATAGGTGTTTCTTATGCAAGAGAAACTGTGAAGTTATAAACCATCTTCTCTTATACTACAAATGGGTAAGAGTACTTTGATCTTTGGCCTCTACTGCACTAGGAATGGATTGGCTGGTTGAGGATAGGAGTGGATGATAGCCTCAAGCTAGATGGGGATCCAGAAGTGCGATAAGGCTTAAAGACCAGCCAAATGCCATTCCTCTAGCCCTGTTTTGGATTATAGGAGGGAAAGGAATGCTAGAGAGTTTGAAGGAAAGGAAAATTCATTGGAAAGGCTGAAAGTGAAGTGAGCTATTAAGTGTCTTTGGGCTAGGCCAAATTTAAAAAGTTGCTTTCTAGTAAACCTTTCTATCTTAGGCCAACTTTAAAATCTTGGTTTCTAGTAAACCTTTCTATCTTAGGGCAAATTTAAAATCTTGGTTTCTAGTAAACTTTTCTATCTCATGGCAGCCTTCACTTCAGTCTTAGGCTCCAAGTACATCCCAACCAGAACTATCCTCCTTTTTAACAAATGCAATAAATGATTATTTCTTCAAAACCAAATGAAGATAATTTAGTGGATTCACCAAAAGCTCGAAGGCAGATGTATAGCATCTTTGTAACAATGTATAGCATCTTTGTGTTTCATCAAAGATTTGTGTCTACTCAAGCCCTATTAGAATTCCAAACTACCACAATCAAAAACATAACCTAAAATTGAGGCATTGTAGAAGCATGGCAACCTAACTAAGACTATTGACAAAACTGAGACATCAAAACAAACTACACATAACATTACAATCCAATATTACATTCAAACCAAGGGTCTATATTTAACACAAAATCATTTATCAAAAATGAAATCATGCTCCAAATTGAATCCATTCAAATAGTACATCAACGAGGAAGAAAAACTTCCACCAGATTTCTGAAGGATTAAAAAATCCTTAAATGAGTGCCACTGTTTGACTTCAAACAAACAATACACCACGTCACCACCAAGAAGGAAAAAACTTCAACTGGGTTTCTTGAAGGATTAAAAAATCCTAAAATGAGTGTTACATGTCTATATCTTAAAAGGAAGCACTAATTCTTAGAAGCTTCTAAAACTTAGATCATGAAGGGGGCATCTGAGCATCACAATAACAAGTCCCACATGCGTAGAATGTTTTGGAAAAAATAAATAAATAAATAAAACTTATAGTTTTATCACCAGCCACATGATTTCCTTTTTAAAATCCCGTGTTATAAACTATTGCATGAATAACTCAAACTCACATACAACCAACCCAATAGAATGTAACCACGGGATTGAGATCATGTCATAATAGAACCAAGAACCTTTCAAGCTTGTATATAACGGCAAGTAGACAACTTGGAAATGTGAGGTTCGCCTATGAGAAAACTTTCAGCGATTTTGGCTATACACCAATGGGAAGAAGGAGAAAGCAATTAGAATGTGAGAATCCAAATGAACAGCCTAGTACTTTATTCTTTCTCGCTACTATGAAAGATGTCAATGTTAGGTATCACCTTAGAAACAAGGTAATGTAAACAGTGACGCTTAATAGGTCAAGGTCACCAAAATGGGTTGCAGTGGTTGCTCAGAGGATCACATTCAAAACAACTAGAGAGGCATATCACTGATTTAACAATCAATGACTGACAAGCCCTAAAAGCCAAAGAATTAAGGAACACCTCAGACAAGTCCTTCAAAAAACCAGAGACAGTGATAAATCATTCAAATCCATACTCCATTAGTAGATATAAAGCATAGATATGGATACAAGGGCATAAGCTACATGCAGGAAAATGCACATATATGTAAATTCTTGAAAATTTAAGATATGGTGTGGCTAGGATATGTTTATAATTAAATGCATATTTTTTTAACATAGACATGAATAGTTTACCATATTCGATTCAAATACATATAACAAGAATCAAAGGCTTATATGATAAAAAATATTCAGATAAAAGTGTAATCATTTTAAAGGATGTTTGATTTCTTCACTAGTGTTGGTTTGTTTAATAATTTAGCTGATTAAATATTTATTTAATAGTTAAAAATATTTTATTCATCTTCAAAGTCAAACTAGCTATATGCAAGTATCACATATGTTTCTTTTAAGTGCTTGACAAATGTCCCAGAAAGGTCCAACAACTATTGGCATCCAATATGGAGACAACCAACCTCTAGAGGCAACAATGCTTCATACAAGATTAGAAGAGAAGCTGCTCTCCGCAATCACTTCAGCTCAGCCTAAAGCCAAAGAAACAATGAATACTCTTTCATCTTTCAGTTCAATCCCAAGTAAATGTCTCCAAAAGTCTCTCTTTTGTGATTCAAGTGCAAGGCTTGTCATTCCCAAAATGAAAAACCATAACAGTCTAACGATGCATAAAAGTGGGGCAAAACACAATATGTTGGATATTACCTTCCCTAGGCACGCATTGGGTAGCAGTTCCAAAATTTCATTCTTTTAAAGACCAAAACTTTCATTTTTAACTCTTATAAGTAAAGAAAATATCAAAATACTTGCAAAATGATAAGAGAGCCATTTTGTTTTCCAAGAATTCTTTCTCAACTTATGCATCAATTAACCATGTTAAAATTGCCTCATACTCATCAAGTTTAGCGAGCCTGTTACCTCCACATGCAAACGATCAGCATATGCCGCTGGAATCCAACCGCCTACACGTAAAACTGCACCTTCCCCTTCAACCACCTACAACCCATGTTAGTAAGCAAATTAAAAACCCTAAATCACACCAAGAAAAATTTTAAAAATAATTTTAAAAAAAAAAATAGAAAGAGCAAGTATGGGCATGGATACATTGGAATGCAAATGCAACTGTATACTAAAAATTTGGGCAGAACGGGGCAGATGGAGAAAGAGGAGCTAACCACAATAATGTCTTTAAGGTTGCTGAGCTCCAAAAGCTCGAGAACATAAGAGAGGACGGGGCGGTTGGCCACGGGAAGCAATGCCTTGGGAACTTCCTGCAGTGAAAAAAAAAAAAAATACAAAGCGGAGGAATTTGAGAGGAGAATGTGCAATGAAGATGGGATTGCATAATTGAGCGAAGCGAAGGGAAGGAGTAGGGGAACCTTGGAGACGAGAGGAGCGAGTTTCTTGGAAGTGCCTCCAGCCAAGACGACCACCTGGAAATCCATTAGAGACCGAACTGAAGATAGAAGAAGTGGGAGGACTGCAGAGGGAAGTAGACAGCTCGAAGGAGAGCCGTAAGCCGGAGAGGTTTTTAGCAATCCCAAGCTCGGCAGGGTCGTCTCGTTCCTCTGCCGAAAGGAATGGAGTTTCTTTCTGTTATATAAACTTTATTTCAGCAACCAACGCGGGGATGTAGCTCAAATGGTAGAGCGCTCGCTTTGCATGCGAGAGGTGCAGGGTTCGATCCCGTGCATCTCCATTATAACATGAATTTGATTTTCACACTTTTTGGTTGCTGCCATTATCGTTATTTGGCCCCTGCATCTCCATTATAACGTGATTTTTATTTTCAATCTTTTGGTTATCGTTATTTAAATCAAAATATTTATAAAAATATAATTTAAAATTAATAAAATTATAAATAATATACACGAAAAAATTACTATAATAAAAATAAATTTTATTATGATTATTTTATCTAATTGTTTTACTTTCAAAATTTACTTTACAATATAAATTTTATTGGACATGACAATTGAAAAATAGTAAAAATATTTTTTAATTTGTTTTATTATAATTTATGCATATTTTTTTATTTAATTGTATTTATATTCATATTATCATTTAATTTTAATTTAAAAACGTATAAGATAAATAATTTAATCTAAAAAACCTATTTTTGAATATTAAAATTTCTGTCAATAAGTTGCTAAAATAAATTGAAACCATAAAATCTAGTTTTCAATTTTTTGACAAATAACTGAAAATTTGTGACATAGATAGAAAACTGACAATAGAAATAAACTTGTTTTTACAATCTGTTTTAAAAAATATATTTGTCTACATACAAAATATGTCATTCTTTATTGGTTTAACTCTCCAAGAAGGTGTGGCGCAAAGAACATGATCTTAGGCATAGTGTCCCTCGGGGAATCTCCATGAAAATTTTGGAGCACAAAAATACATAATTTCTCGTGCACCGCACATACACTAACTAGTTAAAAACAAAAAACAAAAAATCATCAAGAAAACTCAAATCCAATAGGTTATCCAACCCGAACATAATCCAATTAGTAATATTCATGCTGAATTAATTACCCCTCACATGTAGTCTTTTTTATACCTTATTTGTTGCTTCCACTGATCTTTGTGTTTTCCAAATTTTGCAATGTCTGGATTTTTATGCCTACTGTCGCATACCACACATGCCTCGCATGACTCATCTTTAACACATTGTACACCTTTGAATCCAAATTTCATTGCATACTCCCCTTCCATCTCAAACCCCCTTCTTCCAAACCACCATATTGATCTACAATGTTAAAGAGGCTTGCACCCTTAGCTCTGTTTAAATGGTGTTGTTCCTAAGCTTAGGTAGACCAAGATAAATTGGTTTTACTAGATGTCTCCAATAAGGACTATTTTGGTCATAATCTAAAAACTAGTATGTTGAGACTATGAAAAGATTTTTAAAAATTGATTATTGAATACCACGTTATTGAAGAAGTCATATGTCGTTTCCCGAAAGCCAGAGAGAGAGAAAGAGCTAAGCATGGTGATTTATTTCCAATGACTCGCCAAGATAGTGGAGGGAGACTCTAATAAATTGATGTCTAGGGACACTATTACCAGGGTCTTCCTCATAAAAGAGTTGCACTTGGAAGATGAAGATGGGGGTTCAAGTAAGTAATGAATTAATTTATATTTGAGGGTTTTTAGTGACTATTAATGTTTCTTTTTTTAAAAAAAATGATGCTTGCAAATATATTTATATTATTGATATATTAATATCATAAATAATAAATTAATAAATAAAAATTAATGTAAGAAGTTTTCTTTGATGAATTAGTTTCTTGTTTTTTTACAAAACATAAGAAACATGAATCTTAAATTGTGTGTCATTATAATCAACATATTATTTATTTAATTATTTAACAAAATTTTGATTTGCAATGGACCAGCTTACCCAACCATGAAGCATAACATAAGAGAGTGAGCACAAATGGAGTTTTGCTCTTGAGTGAGGCTCATGCCGGAAAGAATCTCTTTCCTACTTTCTCCCCTAAAAATCTTGAACCATAGCACCAAATCTAGTGCTAACATGTGACATTAGGTTTTTATTTATTTACTTTTTGCACCAATTTTTTTTTTTGTTTAAAGCTTTTGTCCCTCTCTCTCTCTCTCTCTCTCTCTCTCTCTCTCTCTCTCTCTCTCTAGCACAATGGAAGGGGCCCATGCAAGCCCACAAGTTTTTTCTAACATTTATATTTACTTTTTCTCCTCTCCTTTATCTTAGCATAGGCACAGGGCCCCACTAATTTTTTAATCATTTTCAATTCATTTTTTAAATTCCTTTCTTTTTAGTCTCATGCGAGCCCCACAATTTTTTTTTTTAATTTTATTTATTAAACTTTTTTCTCATTCCCTCCCCTTTACATGTCCATATGTTAGAATTGGAGTAGTTTGTAACTAAAAGAAAAAATTATTAAGTTAGTCAATCTATAATTATGTTATATTTTAGACAACCAATCATATCATAGTATTTGAATAATTGTGAATTACATATTATTGATATTAAGTCATTATTCCATAAAATAACTCAAAATCATTTTAGGCTCAATAGTATGATCGCTTGTTTAAAATATAACTTGGTTAACCTAATAATTTCCCCTACTCTTCTCCTCACATATCTCTCTCATCTTTCTTCAATCTCACCTTCTCAATTCACAAATCTCTCTCTCATCATCTTCGAACCTATGCCTCTTTTTTTCTGTTTTTATCTCCGGACTCATGTTTCACAGTTCTCTCTCATCTTTATTTTCCATCATTTTCTTCTTTTTGATTTCTCCATTTTAATTTCTTTCATTTTCATTCTCTCAACTTTACTCTCTTTTTATTTTGCATATTCAACAAATAGAAGAAGAAGAAAAAAGCAAATTGATCCCCATTTTCCAAACCTAAATTTGAATCCTATGGTAAACCCCTTTTCCTATTTTATCTATTTAATTTCTCTTGACTTCATGAGAAACAAATAAGTGTGAACCCAAATTTGATTATTTAAACTAGGGCAAGATTTGGTTAAACTTAATTAATAACTGGTTGGGTTTAAACTAGTTGGACTAGGACGAAGTTGGGCTAAGCCAGACCCAAATGGGGCCACCATCTTTGGGTTAATTAATTGAGCTCTTGGGTTTTAAGTCAAATGGGCTCAGATCAATAGATCAACGAATCCAGGTTAAAGTAGGCCTGGATCCTAGGTCTTTAGATCCATGGTGTAACAACCCGAATAATAATATTATTTGAATAATAAAGAGGAAGAGAATTTTTCAAGGGCCTCGTCGACGAACACAGGGGATTTGTCGACGAAGGCATAAGAGGACCTCGTCGACGAAGACAAGATTCGTCGACGAGAAGATGCCGAGAGAGGTTTTGGGTGTCTGAATTTTGTCAACGAGGAGGTAAGGTTTGTCGACGAAATTACTTAAGGACTCGTCGATGAGGTGACATGTCTCGTTAACGAATCTGGCCCTATAAATAGTGAAAACTCGAATTTTTATCCAATTTCAGCGCTTCTCTCTCTCTTCTACGGTCTCTCCCACTTCTCTCTTCGATTTCGGCCCCATCAGTTGCCGAATCGACGATCTGAAGCCACCATGACGTTCCTGGCAGAGTTCTCTTCGAGTATGCCAGAGCGAATCTTTGGTGAAACGAAGTTGAAATTCATCCCAAATCCAGGGTAAGGTCTTTTATTCAGTTTTTTGCTTTCTAGCAGTTATAGGAAATTGTGTAGGCAAAGAAATACTGATATTCTGTTCTGGCAAATGTTGTTTTCAGGGTGTTGTATAGGAAGCCTTGTGGGTGTTAGGCCAGTATACCATAGGGGCTTTCCAGTAGTCAGGTAAGGAAAATATGTTATGCTAGGTTATTTAAGTATGATTTTAGTATAAGTTATAAATGTTATACCAGAGTAATAATCACAGCGGAGATTTATACAGTTTATTTAAGTATGATTAATATGTTTTAAGATTACTGTGTGGCTTGAGAATATAGACATAGTACAGAAATATGTTTTACAGTATTTTCCTATGCCATGTTTTACAGAATATATATATATATACAGTGGCTATGCTTTACAGTACTTACAAAGTATTATGATTATACAGTTGTACTCAGATCAGTATATCACAACTTTATTTAGAACAGTATATACATGTTTATAGTATGTCATGTTTTCTATTACCATAACATACAGAGTGTACAGATAGAGCATATAGACAGTTCTACAGAGATAGCATCGAGATGCTACAGATACAATATATAGAGATTACAGTATTTACAGTATAGTAAGATAGCGTTATGGTAATTTTGGAAACATGATGAAAGCAATAAAAGAGTATATATGTATATATATAGTATTAGACCCTGTTGGACCATACAGTTTACAGACCACGATACCGTAGCTACATATAGTTTACAGAGTACAACCACCTATTCAGATAATACGTGGTAGTAGGTCGATCATATAGTGCCTTGATGTGAACACGCTCCCCATCAGATATGGGTGGAGGGGGGCAGATCAGACCGAGGGAGTATAGTGACTTACCCTGGTCGGCCAGCCAGTGTAAATCCTGCCTATGAGCCGCACAACCCTACCAGGAGGGGTTAAATCATGACACACAGTTATCCACAGGGAAAGTTTTCAGTTACTATTACGTATATACAGATTTACAGAGACAGAGAATATACTTATGTACATTAGAAGTATTTTGAATAGTAACCTAACATATTGATATGTTAAGTGTGATGACCCAAAAATATATATATGATTAAAGCACAATAATAATAAAATAATAAAAATGGTCATTGAGTTAATATCAATACAGAAGTGTTTTTCTATAGGATCCTTGATTCCATATTTGATATCTAAGAAAGACCTTGTCTTAGCAAGTACTCAGAGACCATTGCGGTTTAGTCGCTCCCTAGAGGTCGACCTGGTCAAAATGGAATTTCATAGGATAAACAGGATAGACACTGTTTGTACACGTAAATAAGTACATAAAATAATGTTTTGACTGACATAATTTGCAGAAATATATGATAAAATAATAATAATATAAGTATCCTATGCGGGGCCCATAAGACTGTGTGGGGCCCACATGAGTCCCGAAACCGTGTGGAGGTTTACATGAGTCTCGAAACTGTGTAGGGCTCATATAATCGTATGAGGATTATTGGAGTTACGTAGGATCCACTTGGGTCTCGAAGTTGTGTGGGGCCCACAAGACCATGTGGGGCCCACATGAGTTTTCAAAATTCAAATTTAATTCTTTTTTAAAAATAAATAATAAAATAAATAAATACTAAAAATAGTTTAAAAGTAATAACAATGATAATAATGATAAAAAAAATAAAATAAAAAAATAATTAATTAACTAATTAATTAATTAATTAAGTAAGTAATTAGAAATTTATTTAAATGGTGGCAAGCACTCCAGATGGCCTCCATCCCCATCCCATACTCAACTCATACCTTACCCATTCATTAATTTTAAAAAATTATAATTTCACCAATCTCCCCACACTTTTATAAATTTCATTTTTTCCCCAAAATTTTCCTATAAATAGGGAGCTCTCAACCTTCATTTTTTCACGACAATTTTCTAAGAAAGAGAATGATTAGTGAGTGAAAGAATTTGTGGTGGAGAGAATTTTTGAGTAAGTTCTCACTCACCTACTCTTTCCGATCTCATTTCTTAGAGATAGTTATAGTGTTCATAGCACAAGGTAAAAGAAGAAGGTAAATAAATTTAATTATGTTAGGATTTTTATTTAAATTTTATACCTGAATTTATTTGTAAGTAAATTTGATTATGTTAGTTTTTTTTTATTTAAAAAAATTCATACCCTAGTTTATTTTGTAAGTAAATTTCAATTATATTAGTTAGTTCCATAAAATTTTCATGAGTTTATTTTTACATATATTTAATTATACAAATTCTATTTTTAATATACTTACATTTATTTTTGGGTTAAGAAATGTTCTAATTCACTCGGGTAAATTTTCAGCATTTCTTTTTATTCAAAAAAAAAATTATATATATTTTTAACACAAAAATTGTATGACATGAGTTTATTTTTACGTTGCATTTTTTATGAAAATATGAGTACATATGAGATTTTCACGATATTATTTTAAATTACATAAATTATAATAAGATGATTTTAAAACCTCTTATGACAACGAAAGTTCAAAGTTACAGATGTTCAGTACCGCAGCTTAAAGTTTATACGGATCAGAATGTACTCACACTGTTTACAGAGTGGTTATTTATGTTAGTAGATTTTTCCTGAGTGCACACTTGGTTCCAGACTAGGACTTAATAAGGAAAATCTTACTTAATGTTTACGTACGTTGATTTAATTTGGTCGGCCAGCCAGTTAAATTTAGTCTTCAAACCGCACAACCCAGTCATGGGGGTAAACATGACTTATGACAAATGGGCCTAAGGGTGGTTTTTACAATATATGTTTATACATATTTAATTACGTGTACAAAATTACTGATGATTTGAAGGAAAAGTGTAAGTTTATATGAAAAGGATCATTCTGGTGCTTAAATGACGATCTAAGGAAAACATATATGTATAAGTGTATGTATGTTTATCATTAAATATTTTTATAGTTTTAAAGTTAAAAGTTTAATTTAATAGTTATAATATATGATTATAAAATTTTACTGTTGTAATTGATGGTAAAAGTTTTATGTAGTAATTTTTAAATTTATATTTATTCTAGAAGCAGTTTTGAAGTTGTAGTATTAAATATTGTTTTATGAAATTTTTAAAAAGCTCATTTTTGGCCATACACTAATAATAATCTTATTTACTTATTAAGCGCCGTCTCACTCCAATCATATTTTTATTTCAAATAATTCTGAAGAGCATGTTGGAAATCAGGCTTAACAAACATGCGGGTGGGGATAGAAAAATAAAGATTGTTTAGAAATATTAGTATGATGCCAAATATTTATGCTTGTGTAATTTTTATTCTTTTGAAATAAATGATTGTAATATGGATAATTAGTGCTCTAGTTTAATAATAATTGAGTTTATTTACTTCCGCTGTAAATTAATAGTAAAAAGTAAATATCTCAAACCCTCCGGGGTTGGGGTGTTACATTAAGCAACACGAAAATGGTGGTGGTTTTTATTACTTGTATTGTATTTACAGATTCAGTTATACATGATTTTATAGAAATAGATTTTCATAATATTGTAACTCATTTGCCACACACTAGTAATAACATATTTCGTCTTATTGAGCGTTAACTCATCCCAATTAATTTAACATTTTTCAGGTGACCCAGGTAGGCGAGCAGATCAGGCTCGCAGATAGAGGGGTTGTTGTACTGCCCTGTCAGTAGATAGTGAGTATGTTTTTGGAGTATTTTTGTATAGCCCAAGCCCAGTTGAGGGTATCTTGGGGAACAGTTGTACATGTATATTTTGGGAAACAAATTAACACTCTAGTATGGTATATAACTACGTATGATTATGTTTGTTTGATTTCTACTTCTTGCTGTTTGGGTTGATGATTGAATTTAATCCAGTATGGTATCGGAACATTTTTAATATTATAGTATAAAAAAAAAAACCCATTTAAATAACAGGTTGTTACACATGGTGTCGGAACCAGGTCAAATTGATCCAAGTCTCCATGTCAGATCAAGGGGTATTCAGATTTGGGCTTTTTTATGAATCCAAATTTTGATCAAATTACCAAGTATGTTTGGGGAACTTCAGCAAAATTTTTGGGTTTATTGAACTTTATTTAGTTGT
The DNA here is from genome assembly GCF_029873635.1 of Malania oleifera. Classification (NCBI taxonomy): domain Eukaryota; kingdom Viridiplantae; phylum Streptophyta; class Magnoliopsida; order Santalales; family Ximeniaceae; genus Malania; species Malania oleifera. Next base: position 133,945,608 of record NC_080418.1, read on the forward strand.
TTGTTCAAACTAAAACTCAAATTATAGAATCTTGATTTTGAAATTAAATAATTAAAAACATGTGAGAAATTGAAACAAAAATTACACTAATTAATTTAATTGAGAATCAACTTTTGTTTCCGAACTCTCCAATTTGCTAACTTACTTTTCCTTCGCTCGAACTCTTCTAAACTTCCACTACCAAGCTTTCCCCACTTTTTGTAATTCAAACCTTTTGGTCTTAAATCTGTCTTCTCTTCCTCATTCTCAATCACTCAAATTTTCCTCACAATTCTTTCTCCAATTTTTTCTATAAGCAATTCCTCTCTTCAATTTCCCCCCAATTGTTTCCCAATTGTTCTCCCCCCCCCCCTCCCCGACAACTCTTTGAATCTCTCTATCTATAGGCTAAGAAAAGAACCTTAATTTAAATTTGATGTCGATCAAATTTAAAATTAATTTTTTAATTAAATTGATTAATCAATTTTAGATTATTCAAATAAATTTATAAATTAATTAATTTTTAATTCTTATTTTTTAACTTAAATTCTTTTGTGTGTGTGTTTAGGTGCTAGATCCCTTTTAAAATTTTCTGTTTATTTTTATTTTTTTATTTTCCATGTAAAATTCTTTTTTTATTTCCATATATTCAATTTTTTCATGTACTTTTTTTAATTTTCATTGTATTAATGAACTTTTACATACCTATGTATAAATTCAAAATTGGATTAGGAGAAGAGCCAAATGAGCACTGAAATTAAACCTAAAAATCCAAATTATGTTATATAAATTCCAAACAAAATGGGTGTCTACGCATGTAATTAGGGAGGAGAGGATCATTCCTTTAACTTCTTCCAACTATAAACCCTAGATGCAATTAGGGCTTTGGAGATTTCCTTAATTTAGAATGTTGTAAACGACATTCTATGCATGAGATGTTGTTTCAAATATAAAGAGATGAAACACTCCAAAGGCGCATCTTTTGTGTGCTGACTAAAGGAGTAAATGGTGGGAAAAGGCATGTTAGAGAGAGAAGCTCTCACCTCTCTCTAGAGAGGTGCATGCCTATGTGCTAATTTCTCTTCGTCAACCTCTGATTCATCGCTGATTCTGGGTTTCAGGGCTGGATTTGATCAACTGGAGTGGGCTGTGGGTTCGTTGCTTGCTTCGAGTTGAAGTCGAATGAATTTCGGCTCGGTTCATAGTTTCCCGCCCACTGCAGATTTGATTTTTGAATCTCTGGGTGCGCTGAATGGGTCTCAAATCTGCAGCTAGGACTTAGGCAAAGCTGTAATGAAGGCTGATTTGAAGGAAAAAGTCGAATATGCTTTGAGATTTATAGTGATTAAAGGAGGAAATAGAGATCAATGGGTCAACAAGAAGCAAAAAGAGATTCTGGCGGAGTTTGAAAGGTTTTCGGCAGAGGTAATGGGTAAATCTCTGTGTGCTTCGAAAGTTCTCGAGATTCCTTCGGAATCTCGAGATAGTGTCTAGAACCTGTTGGGTACAAAGATGAGTCTTGAACCGAGTTGCTCGAAGGAAGTCTCCATCTGCTGTAATCAGATGGGTATGATGATGAAAGAGGACCCAACGATGGTGAAATGTAGAACTTTGGAAGAAATGGGGTTAACAGAAAGCAGTGATTCGCAAAGTGAAGGAGAAATTCCTGAACATTTTGAAGGGATTAGGAAGTTATGGGGAGATGGGGATCCCTCGGATCCAAAAGAACTGGACATTGAAGACCCGAGTAACGTTGTAGCATCGGTTAGGGACAAAGTACAGACAATTGAAAATATGGTTGAACTGGGGGAAGATGTTCACTCTCATCCAGAGAACCGAGAAGGTAGAACGATTATCAGAAACAACAAGAGGGTGCCTTGGACCGAACTGTTTGCCAACAACAGGAATCCTGTGAATTGTGGATCATTACCAGCTCTTCCCCCTAATGGTGATGGAGCTTGCATCCCAGTCTCTGAGATGAAAGATTCAGTGAGTATTTCTAGCAAACATTTGGTGGGCTACTTCACTGAGAAATTTCCTGGCAAAGCTGCCTTCAACACCCTTATGCAATCATGGAAAGTTAAGGTTGACTCCATCCAACATGACAGGGGCTAGTTAATATTTAAATTCCAGAAGGAAGAAGATCTTGACTCCATCCTCCAGAATGGCCCCTACTCCATCTATGGAAGATCCCTTATTTTGAAGAAAATGCCCTAGTATTTTCAATTCGGTCATGCACATAGGACCATCATTTTAGTTTGGGTGCAATTGAGGGACCTTCCTTTTGAGCTCTGGACTCCTATGGCAGTTGCTAGGATTTGCTTCGAAATTGGTTGTCCTATGTACATGGATAAGCTTACCATGAACCAGGATAGGGTCTCTTATGCTAGAGTAATGGTCGAAGTCGATATAGCTAAGGAGATTAAGCACTGCATTAAAGTTTGGCTTCCCGATGATGAATTTATTATGCAGGAGGTAGTGTATGAAGGCCTTCCAAGATACTAAAATAAATGCAAAACCATCAGACACTCTGAGGCCTTCTGCTTTAAAGGTGTTTCAGGGGGCAAACATGTTACTAAAGCTCCTAGGATGGAATATCGACCAGTGAAAGTAACTGGAAAATCTTCTGGTAAGAAGGTTCATGTTGACCTTGCTGAGATAATTGGGGATGCAGGCCAAGGTGAAAATTGTAGTCAGGAGGTGGCTCATACCCAACTACATACTGGAAAAAGGGTGGGAGGATCGAATGACACTGGGGATGGGTTAGATGTATGTAAACCTGCAGCTCATCTTGCAGTTCATCCTGAAGGTGATGGCTTGGGAGATGACAAAGTCTCAAACTCAGAGTGTGGAGGGGACTCAAATGACCTACAACCCCAGGTGAATGACTCATTAAATACCCAGCTTGATAAACAGACTGAGTTACCAGTTGAGGAAGATGCAGTGGGTAGGGTAATGGTAGCTGGGGTTGAAGTGGCCAATAACAGAACAGCCCAAGTAGGAACTTCGAAGCTGAAAGATAAAGGGAAGGAGAAGGTTCAAGAGTTCATTCCAGTGAAGAAGAAGAAGAAAGGTAAGGGTCCACAATTTAATCTTCTAGTGTTTGGAAAGGGGTTAAAGCCCCCTTCTAAAGCTAAATGAAGATAGCTCTTGTTGGAACATCAGGGGTTTTAATAAACCCCTGAAGCAAAATGGGGTATTGGATCTCATTAGAAGAAATAGATTGGATGTTGTTGGCATACTGGAAACTAAAATGTCAGAAACTACTCTTGAGGATCTGATGTTTAAAAAATTTAGAATGTGGAAACAGGACAATAATTTTGACTGTCACAGAGCAGGAAGAATTTTAATTTTCTGGAACCCTCAAAAAGTTCAGCTTCAGACAGTTGGGAAAAATGCTCAGGTAATACATTGTTTTGTAAAATGCTCTGTTACTAAAAAGTTTTCTGTGAGTTTTGTATATGTCTTCAATTCTATTGTAGCTAGGAGACCTTTATGGCAGGACATTGCTGAATTCAGTACTGAGCATACTGATCCCTGGTTAGTAGTGGGATATTTTAACTGTGTTATGACGGATGATGAGAAAAAGAATGGGCTGACAGTAACAAATTATGAAGTGAAAGACATTGTGACCGTTTTTCTGAAGCTGGCCTGACGGATTTAAATTCTTCTGGATGTTTCCTCACCTGGTTGAATGGCAAGGTTTGGTGTAAAATTGATAGGGCAGTGGTCAATTCATATTGAATTCAGGCAGGGTTTAAAGCACATGCTGTCTTCCAATTTCCTGGGTGGATTTCTGACCATGCTGTATGTATGTTTGAGGAAGATAATCTTGGAAGGAGACCATTTAAATTTTTTAACATGTGGACAAATCACAATAATTACCAGGAGGTGGTCAGGATGGGATGGGAAATTAGAATTAAAGGCTGCTGTCAGTTCAGGTTTGCAAAGAAACTACAGGCTCTAAAAAGCCGCTTGAGAAACTTGAACTCTCTACATTTCTCTCACATATCTTCCAGAACAGATTATGCCATGTCAGAACTTATGGAACTCCAGTAACTTCTCCATGACTCCCCTAATGATGAGAACATACAAAGAAGGTTGACATCTAAGAAGGTAGAAGCTACAAGATTAGCTGAGGCTAATAGATTATTCCTTGCTCAGCTTGCCATTTGCCAAAGCTAAATTCCTTGAGGAATGTGATAAAAGCTCTTCATTTTTTCATGCTTTGATGAGGATAAACAAAAGCAGGAACTGCATAACAGCTATTACTAAAAACAATGGTGAACAGACAATCTCCCAACAGCAGGTTGTAGAAGAATTCCTAAGATTTTATAAGGAGCTGCTGTGTAATAACCCAAACCCAGAAAATAAAATAAAAATAAATAAAAGAAAAGGGAAAAGAAAGAAGGAAAAAGGAAAAGGATTTTTAAAAGAGAGTCAACGGGGATTTGTCGACGGACCAACTGGCTTTGTTGATGAACATCCTTTTGTGACCCGTCGACGAAGGCACGTGTCTCGTTGACGAAGATTTACCAAGGGAGGTTTAGGTATTTCTGAGATTCGTTGACAAACTCACGGCTTCGTCAACGAACGGTCTTCTTGGGCTCGTCGACGAATCCATGTGTCTCATCGACGAAGCCCTGCCTATAAAAAGGTGGCTTTCATTTTAAGCGAGAATTTCTCTCTCCTCGTGCCACTCTCTCTCTAGCTACAGCTCCTTCACCTTCTCTCTTCGATTTCGGACCCAATTCAGCCCGAATTGATGACTAGGAACCACCATGAGTTCCTTGGAAAGATTCTTTGCAATTTAAGTGGAGCAAATTTTCAATTTGGGGTTTCGAGATATTATCCCAAAATCAGGGTAAGTGAGATATTTTGGGATTTATATGTGTATTTGGAGTATGCTAGCCTAGGAAAGGTAGTAAATGATTCTTATATTGGGTTTGAGTTGATTTTATTAGGGATAATGTAATTTCAGGGTTGGAGTTTTGAACGCCTCGGGTGTGGTTAGAATTTTAGCAGATTTTTCAAAAATCAGGTAAGGGAAATTAATTATAGCAGGTTTTATTAAGTTTGAACCGGTTAAATTCGATTATACAAATTTATATATGTAGGTATGATTTTTTGAATAGTTAGGCATTTGAAAAATAATGATTTTGATATATATTATACATGAGAAAAATTGTGAGGCATGAATATAACTTTCATAATTTAACTGGTTGCGAATACTGGCTGTTGTGAATATTAATTGCTAATAAGTACTGACTGTTTGTAAATATTGGTTGAACGTGGGTATAGTTTATTTGTGAACATAGATTGGTTGCGATTACTGGCTACTTGTGATTACTGTGTGATGAATAATTTGATGTGTGTGAATGAGTCATTTTGTGTGGTTATCCGTGTGTATCACAATATAACGTTAGCAGACCTGAGGAGTTTGTTATATTGCCTAGATATAATCACGATATAACGTTGGCAGGCTTGAGTAGTTCGTTCTATTGTCATTATATATTGGGGTAGAACTTTGACAGACTTGAGCAGGTTATTCTACTAATATATTATGGATAGGTCAGGGTGAAAATATGACAGTGATGGTTGGCAGGGAAGAACTTGTGCAGAATCCTGTGTGGATGTGAGTCTTGTGTGGACCATGTTTTCTATGTGAATGTGAGTCCTGTGTGGATTGTACTTTCCTATATGAATAATTGACGTAGAATGTGTTATGATAGGATATATGGAATGTGAATTTAATTGTATGTATATTTATGGTAAAGTAAAACTCTCCGTCCGAGGGCTTGCTGAGAAAGGCGAGTGTCCTGATAATTTTTAGATTGGTACAAGAGTAGAGAAAAGTTACTTGTATGAACGAGTAATCTTCCTTATTCTCGGAGATTTTGTCTATATACATAAACCGAGAGTTTGATGAGAAAGGTGAGTGCCATGATATTAGTATTAGAGCAGATGGAAGCTATTTGTATGGGCGGGTAATCTTTTTATTCTCAGGAGCTATCACTAAAAATAATTATGTATGTGTGAATGTAATTTGTATATGCTTCCTCTATTGATGATGAATATTAAATGATTATATTTTGTATTTATTTAAACTCTCTACCACACACTGTTATGATTTATTCTTCCTTACTGAGATGTGTTTCACCCTAGCAAATGATTATATTTTTAGGTTCATCAGGTGATCGAGTTTAGAACTTTGGGTAGTATTTTTGGTAAATTTTAGAGTGATTGTAAGAACAATATTTGTTTAGTTTATGTTTTTAAATACTAAGATGTAATATAAATAGATGGATGTAGTTGTTTTGGGGTTTATAGATAGACTCTAGTATTTAAATTGAGATTGTGTATTTATTTTTGCTGCGTGATTGTAGTTTATGGTAAGAATATGTGAAGGAAACATGTAACCTTTGGGCCCCACTTGGCGGGTTCGGGGCGTTTCATGTTGAGTAGGGAAATGGAAACAGATTATGTTGGCCCAAGAATTGTTGCAAAAGGAAAGACTTTGAATGAAGATCAGAGGGCCCTAATGACTTCCCCCATTTCAGATGAAGAAATAAAGCTAGCTTTGTTTGGTATTGATGACATGAAATCCACTGGCCCAGATGGTTTTACAGCCTGCTTCTTCAAAAAATCATGGGGCATTATTGGGAAGGAATTCACTCTTGTTGTCAAAGAATTTTTTCAATCAGACAAACTACTGAAATAGTATAAAATAACAACATCAAGATCTGCTTTGAAGAAACGATTGAAGAGATAACACAAAGTTTTATTATAACAATGGGATTACAACAATTTGTCCAACCATGCACTCACTAAATGAGTTTCAATGGCGGAAGGACAACAAATAGAAAAACCAGAAGAGGACACAATCTTGCAGTCGAGATGTGTGTAGTGCTCCGGTGCGGGGGTCTTATTTATAGCCTCTGGTCTGTGGAAGAAGCACATAGGTGGCTTACCTATCATGGCAGGTGGTGGTAGCTTATCTACCATGGTTGACATTGACATTAGTGGCCGTCTTTGACATTAATTGCCATCTTTGACATATCGTACCCACCGTTCACACTAGATAGGTCATACTTTCTCACCGGGGCCTACTGGCAGTCCCTGGACCTTGTCGTCTTGGGAGGGCAATCCCCCACCAGGGCGCTGCCCCCGGACCCCTGTGTCTCAGAGGAGAACGTCTTCTATCTTCATAGTACCATTGCAGTCTACCGCTTCAACCTCTTCTGAGCCATACGTCGGGTAATTGTGCCAATTAACTCGTGAAAGGTGGGCATTGCACACATAAATACCAACAGATCAACCATACTGTTATAGCTTTGATCCTAAAATCTAATTGTAACGACTCGAAGAATAATAGTATTTAAATAATAAAAGAAAGGGGAATGGAAATAGAAACAGAAGGGGGCAGTCGACTTCAGCGTTCGTCGACGATGTTGCATTTTAGATGGGATAATCCCAAGAAATTTTCCAGGCCTCGTCAACAAGAAGATACCGAGAGAAGATTTTTGAAAGTCTGAAATTTGTCGACGAGGGTTCAAGTTCATCGACAAACTTTCTGAAGGACTCGTCGATGAATCCCCCTAGTATAAATAGCCTAAAATTTCATCTAAACGCACAAAACTCATAAATTCTCACTCTCTCTTTCCTCTACGTCCCTCCTACCTTCTCTCTACGATCTCGGGCCGGATTCTCGTCGGTTCGACGATCTGAAGCCACCACGACGCTCCTGGCGAAGTTCTGTCCAAATTTACCGAGGCGGATCATCGGTGGGGTAGAGTTGGAAACCATCCCAAATTTAGGGTAAGACTTTCTACCTAATATTTGGTTTCTTGACAGTTGTAGAAAGGGTAGTATGCGTAGAAATACTGAACTTTAGTTCTGAAAAATGTCGTTTTTAGGGTGTTAAGTGGGGAACCCTGCAGGTGCAAGAGTATTTCTCTTAGGAGCTTCTCAGGACTCAAGTAAGGGAATAAATTAAGCTAGTATTTTATAAAAAATACGTATAATATTATAGCATTTGATTTCAAGGAAATAAATATAATTATATATGATTTATATTTGGGATATACTGCTGAAAATGATGGTATGTTAGATATATGAAAAACTTATTTCGTGTGGCATAAGTAGAAATGATAATGAAAAACTGTTTTCTAGGAATGTGTTAATGATACGGATTTTTATAAAGGAAAATCGGCGTATGGGCCGAGATTTTGATATATTTGTAGGCGTACGGGCCGAGTTATGTGTATGATTTGCCAGCGTACGGGCTGAACTATGTATATGATTTGTCGGCGTACATGCCGAGCTATGGATGTGATTTGCCAGCGTACGGGCTGAGTTATGTATATGATTTGCCGGCGTACGGGCCGATGATTTTCATGATATATGTATATATGCAAAATGATATGATTGATTTGATAATTAATGATATGAAATATTCATATATCACAGTTTCAGTATATGTCATATGATATTAGAACCTAGTTGACTTGGTTTATGCTAGCACTTGCACGGTATCGCTGCTATGTGTTCATGGTCATCATGATCATAATATTTGTGTTAATGCCGCTATACGGAGTGGTGCGAGATTGGATGGTCAATGTGGTTTTAAGAAGTGTGTGAGCACCCCTGGTGTACGGACCAGGTCTGGCAGACCCATCGGACTTATAGACTGTACTTTTGACTTGGCAATGGTCGGCCAATCATTGTCAGGTCCCGTCTTTGGGCCACACAACCCAGTCATGTGAGGGTAATATATGACAATAGCCAGCTAACCTTCTAGGGATGTTTGTTTTGTATTATTATTTATATGAGATAAATTATGTTATGGAAACCATTATGTTTTGCCATGTTTTGATTATACTTGTTTTCCCAGAAATATACATACAATTTTACTGGTTATGTTCATGATTATGTATATATATTACAGAAATGTTCATGTTGCCCCACACTAGTATTAGTTTATTTTCCTTACTGAGAGGTGTCTCACCCCGAATTTCATAAACATTTTAGGAGCCCCTAATAGGAGAGCGGGTAAAACCCCGCTGATCTAGTACGGTTGATCTGCTATTCTAGAAGGGTAAGTGTTTTGATAGGGTAGGATGTATTTTGTGGGATGACCCTAAGATATCTTTTGGGTTGTGTATTGTGTGTATATAAATACAGTGGTTGTAGTAATTTTGGTATTGTGATGTATGGTATAATGAGATGTATGTGATTGTATGTTTCCTTTTGTTTAAGCTTCTGTTATGTGTTCTGATGTATCCCTGGTACCCATAGGTCCAGGTGGATTATGATTTGCTGAGTTTTGTGATATTGATTTTATTATATTATAAAAAAAAATGTGAAAATTAAGTAGGTCGTGACAGTTTGGTATCAGAACCTAGGTTGTTAGGTTCTGTAAACTTTAGAATGCAGCGGAAACAAGAGTATAGGAAATGATTTAAGGTTGTTCTACAGACTAGAGGCAGGAGTTCCGTGGTAGTTTCTGTGTTTTTCCTGGGGTGGTGATTTTAGGAAAACTATAGTAAGTTATTGTCGGGTTGTGTTCCTTAAATGTAGGACTGGGGTTAGGAATAAGTTGGGAATGTTAAGATAAGTGGTGAGGTTAGGCGGGTAAATTATAAGGATATGATTTCTAAGTTGCGTTTGTTATTTTCAGGATGGATCCAGGAGGAAATAGTGCCTATGCAAGTGGTAATGATGAAGCAGGGCCATCAGGTGCAGCTGGGACCGACTCTGATGCGATATTACATAACATGGTTCAGCAGGTTATGGCTGAGATCGCTAGGAGCTCAAGGGAGCAGAGTGATCCGTCAATTGGCCATGGGTGCACTATCGAGAAGTTTACGAAAATGAATCCTCTGGCCTTTTCAGGAGGAGTCGATCCTGCAGCCGCTAAGAACTGGATGCAAGAAACTGAGAAAGTTTTGGCGATGTTACAGTGTACGAAAGAATAGAAGGTCCTCTTCGCCACCTATAGACTGATAGGAGAGGCCGAGAGGTGGTGGACTACGGTGAGACTATTGGAGTAGCAGAGGGTGACCTCGATAGCCCTGACATGGGACTGGTTTAAAGAATTGTTCTTTGATAGAAATTTTCTAACTACAGTTAGGGAGACTAAAGTAGAAGAGTTCCTGAGTCTGAAGCAGGGACATTTATTCGTCCAGCAGTATGTAGCGGGTTTCATCGAGCTTTCTCGTTTGGCCCCGTATATTGTTCCTGTTGAAATGAAGAAGGCGAAGCAGTTTGAAAGAGGCTTGAGACGGAGTATATTCAAGTAGGTGGTGGTGCTGTGGATCCAGGACTTTGCTGTGTTAGTTGATAAGGCAGCCTTGGCAGAGATTGGTGAGCGGCTGGATGCAGAGGAGCAGGGACAGAGAAAGAGATCTGCATCCATAGGTTATCAGTAGGGTCATAGACCGGGTCAGTGGAGGAGAGGAAACCATGACAGAGGGCGGAGACATGAGACTGGAGGACGTGAGGTTCAGGCAGTGCAGGGTCCTCCAGTCTGTCAGACTTGTGGTAGGAGGCACTGGGGAGTGTCGAGTTGGGGGTATGGTCTGCTATTGCTGCGGTAGACCGGGACACATGGTGCGAGACTGCCCTACCCCACCAAATGTAGTTCCAGCTCCCAGACCATACTGGGGAGGTTATCAGGTGCCATGTGGGGGCCAGCAGAGGAATATGGCTCCAGCCAGGGTATTTACATTGACGCCAAGTGAGAGTGAGATGGCAGGTGACGTGATGACAGGTATGATTATTATGTTTTTTTTTTTTAAATTTATTGAATTGTTTGATTCAGAAGCTACACACTCGTTCGTGTCTTCGGGGTGTGTTAAATTATGTGGGGCTAAAATACAACCATTAGATGTTGAATTGTTAGTGTCTACACCGACTAGATCTGTAGTGAGATGTAGTAAGATACTTCGGGATTGTTCAGTTGATATTCAATGGGAAATTCTGTCTACTGATTTGATAAGTGTTGGACATGCACAGGTTTGATGTTATATTTGGCATTGATTGGCTAGCACCTAATTTAACCAGCATAAATTTCTGAGCACGAGAAGTGATATTCAGACCTTCGGGACGAGTGGAATATAAGTTTGTAGGGTCGCATGTGCAATCCTCGCCTCAACTAGTTTCAGTTATCTAGGCTAGGAGACTACTGCTGAGTGGTTGTCAAGGGTTGTGGCAGTTGTGATGGAGATGTCAAAAAATGAATTGAAACTTGCCAGTACGCCAGTAGTAAAGGAGTTTATTGATGTGTTTCCAGATGAATTAACAGGCTTACCACCCGATCGTGAGGTAGATTTCTTTATTGACCTACTTCTAGGTACAGCGTCGATTTCCAAAGTATCTTATCGAATGGCGCCATTAGAATTGACATAATAAAAGGATCAGTTGCAAGATTTGCTTGATAAGGGTTTTATACGACCTAGTGTATTTCCGTGGAAAGCTCTAGTATTATTCGTGAAGAAGAAAGACAGGTCGATGAGAATGTGTATAGATTATAGGGAAATTAAAAAAGTGACAATTATGAATAAATATCCTCTACCCCATATAGATGATTTGTTTGACTAGCTCCAGGGTACACAGGTGTATTCGAAGATTGACCTCAGATCTGGTTATCATCAAGTGAAAATAAAAGCAGAAGACGTTTCGAAGATGGCCTTCGGGACTAGGTACGGGCATTACGAGTTCCTTGTTATGTCGTTTGGTCTAACAAATGCTCCTGTTATATTTATGGATTTAATGAACAAAGTCTTCCACCAATACCTAGACCAGTTTGTTGTTGTTTTTATTGATGATGTACTGGTTTATTCAATGAGCTATGAGGAGCATGAGACGCACTTGAGGCAGGTTCTCCAGATGCTACGGGAAAAGAAGTCGTACACCAAGTTCAGTAAATGTGAATTCTAGCTTGAGAAGGTCGTGTTCTTGGGGCATGTTGTGTTTGGAGATGGTATTTCTGTGGATTTTAGTAAGGTTTAGGTTGTAGTGAATTGGGTTAGACCGAGGAATGTCTAGGAGATCAAGAGTTTCTTGGGACTAGCAAGGTATTACCGCCGTTTCGTTGAGGGATTCTCAGATTTTTCAGGACCTTTGACACAACAGACGAGGAAGAATGTCATATTTGAGTGGGACGACAGCTGTGAGCAGAGTTTTCAAGAACTGAAGCAAAGATTAGTCACAGCACCAGTATTGGTTATCCCGTCAGGGGGTGAGGGCTATGTCATTTACAGTGATGCGTCCTTGAAAGGACTTGGTTGTGTATTAATGCAGCATGACAGGGTGGTGGCGTATGCATCCAGACAGTTGAAAGAATATGAAAAGAACTACCCTACTCATGATCTTGAATTGACTGCAGTAATACACGCATTGAAGATTTGGAGGCATTACATGTATGGCGAGCGGTGTGAGATCTTCTCCGACCATAAAAGTTTGAAGTACTTTTTCACTCAAAAGGAACTAAATATGAGGCAGAGAAGGTGGTTGGAGTTAATTAAGGATTTTGATTGTACCATCAATTATCACCTAGGGAAAGCAAACGTGGTAGTTGATGCGTTGAGCAGGAAGTCCAGGGAAGCAATGTTGGCGACTATGGAGATCCAGTATCCGATCATGATGGATCTGGAGAGACTTGGCATCGAATTAGTTGAAAGTGGTTCTCAGGCTCGCATTGCCAGTTTAGTGGTTCACCCTATTCTGCAAGAGATGATTAAAGCCGCCTATAAGGAAGACCCAGAGTTAGTAGAGGTGATAGATAGAGTACATAGTGGTCAGGGGGAGGAATTTAGTGTTGCAGATAACGGAGCTTTGCGGTTCCGTTCTAGATTATGCGTTCCTGTCGATACTGAGATCAGAAATACAATTTTAGAGGAGGCTCAGATCTTTGTATACAGTTCATCCCAGTAGTACGAAGATGTACAGGGATCTGCGAGAGTTGTACTGGTGGAGTGGTATGAAGAGAGAGATCGCTGAGTATGTAGCCCAGTGTCTGACATGCCAGCAGGTAAAAGCTAAGCACTAGAGGCCGGCAAGGCAGTTGCAGCCACTATTTATCCCAGAGTGGAAGTGCGATCATATATCTATGGACTTCGTGTCAGGACTGCAATGGCGTTACATGACCAGAATATCATCTGGGTGATTGTTGACCGTTTGACTAAAACTGCCCACTTTTTACCTATCAAGATTAGCTACTCCCTTAACCATTTAGCGGAGATCTACATTCAGGAGATAGTTCATTCTTATGGGGTGCCAGTATCGATTGTGTTAGATTTAGACCCGTATTTTACGTCACGTTTTTGGAAGAGCTTGCAGGAAACTCTAGGGTCTCAGTTATCGTTTAGCACAACGTTCCATCCTCAATCAGATGGGCAGACTGAGAGGACGATACAGATATTAGAGGATATGCTACGTGCGTGCGTATTGGATTTTGGGGGTAGTTGGATTTAGTTCATGTCGTTGGTAGAGTTTGCATATAATAACAGTTATTAGACTAGTATTAGCATGACACCATTTGAGGCTCTATATGGTAAGAGATGTCCTTCTCTTTATTTTGGGATGAGATGGGTGAGTGGCGAGTTGTGGGACCAGAGCTAATACAGCAAGTGTGTGATAAAGTTCGACTTATCAGAGATAGAATCAGTGCAGCTCAGAGCCGACAGAAAAGTTATACTAATAATCGCCACAAGAATTTGGAATTTGAAGTGGATAATCGTGTGTTTTTTAAGATAACTCCATTGAAAGGGGTTATGAGGTTCGGCAAGAAGGATAAACTTAGTCCTAAGTTTATCGGTCCATTTGAGATTCTAGCTTTGCCACCTATGTTGTCTAGGATTCACGACTATTCCATGTGTCCATGTTGAGGAAATACGTTTCAAATCCTTCTCATATAATCAGTTATGGTGAATTAGAGTTCAGTGATTCACTAGTGTATGAGGAGGTACTAGTACAGATTCTGGATAGGAAAGTGCAGGAGTTACGTCACAAGGAGATTCCTTAGGTAAAAGTTTTGTCGAGGAATTATACAGTTGAAGAGGCTTCTTGGGAATCCGAGGAGCAGATGAAGCAGAAGCATCCACATCTATTCCAAGAAGTTTAAACAGGTAAAATGTAAGTAGTTAGATAATATTTCTTTTGCAGGTATATGTAATAGTAAATTTTGAGGACAAAATTTAATAAAGAGGAGAGAATGTAATGACCCTAAGAATAATGGTATTTAAATAATAAAAGAAATGGGAATGGAAACAGGAACAGAAGGGGGCAGCCGACTTCAGCGTTCGTCGATGACGTTGCATTTTGGATAATCCCAAGAAATTTTCCAGGCCTCGTCGACGAACATAGGGGTTTTGTCGACGAGGGTTCTTTAGGATCTCGTTGACGAGAAGACATCAAGAGAGGATTTTTGGAAGTCTGAAATTCGTCGACGAGGGTTCAAGTTCGTCGACGAACTTTCTAAAGGACTCGTAGACGAGGTGACGTGGCTCGTCGATGAATCCCCCTAGTATAAATAGCCTAAAACTTCGTCTAAATGCACAAAACTCATAAATTCTCACACTTTCTCTCTCCTCTACGCCCCTCCTACCTTCTCTCTACAATCTCAGGCCGGATTCTCGTCGGTTCGATGATCTGAAGTCACCACGACGCTTTTGACGAAGTTCTTTCCAAGTTTACCAGGGCGAATCATCGGTGGGGCTGAGTTAGAAACCATCACAAATCTAGGGTAAGGATTTCTACCCAGTATTTGGTTTCTTGACAGTTATAGAAAGCGTAGTATGCGTAGAAATACTGAACTTTAGTTCTAGGAAATGTTGTTTTCAGGGTGTTAAGCGGGGAACCCTGCTGGTGCAAGAGTATTTCTCTTAGGGGTTTCTCAGGACTCAGGTAAGGGGATAAATTAAGTTAGTATTTTATGAAAAGTATTTATAATATTATAGCATTTGATTTCAAGAAAATAAATATATTTATATATGATTTATATTTGGAAAATACTACTGAAAATGATGGTATGTTAGATATATGAAAAACCAATTTCGTGTGGCATAAGTAGAAATGATAATAAATAATTGTTTTCTGAGAATGTGTTAATGATACGGATTTTTATAAAGGAAAACCGGCGTATGGGCCAAGATTTTGATATATTTGTCGGCGTACGGGCCGAACTATGTGTATGATTTGTCGGCGTATGGGTTGAGCTATGTATATGATTTGTCGGCGTACGGGCCGAGCTATGGATGTGATTTGCCAGCGTATGGGCTGAGTTATGTATATGATTTGTCAGCGTATGGGCCGAGTTATGGATGTGATTTGCCAGTGTACGGGCTAAGTTATGGATATGATTTGCCGGCGTACAGGCCGAGTTATGGTAAAATGTGAAATATCGGCATACGGGCTGATGATTTTCATGATATACGTATATATGTAAAATGATATGATTGATTTGATAATTAATTATATGAAATATCCATGTCTCACAGTTTCAGTATATGTTATATGATATCAGAACCTGGTTGGCTTGGTCTAGGCTAGCACTTGCACGGTACTGCTGCTATGTGTCCATGATCATGATATCTGTGTTAACGCCGCTGTACGGAGTGGTGTGAGATTGGATGATCAATGTGGTTTTAAGAAGTGTGTGAGCGCCCCTAGTGTATGGATCAGGTCTGGCAGACCCATCGGACTTACAGACTGTACTTTTGACTTGACAGTGGTCGACCAACCATTATCAGGTCCCATCTTCGGATCACATAACCTAATCATGTGGGGGTAATACATGACAATAGCTAGCTAACCTTCCAAGGATGTTTGTTTTGTATTATTATTTATATGAGATGCATTATGTTATGAAAACCATTATGTTTTGCCATGTTTTGATTATACTTGTTTTCCCAGAAATATACATACAGTTTTACTGGTTATGTTCATGATTATGTATATATATCACAGAAATGTTCATGTTGCCACATACTAGTGTTAGTTTATTTCCCTTACTGTGAGGTGTCTCACCCCAAATTTCATAAATATTTCAGGAGCCCCTGATAGGAGAGCGGGTAAAGCCTCGTTGATCTAGTACGATTAATCTGCCTTTCCAGAAAGGTAAGTGTTTTGATAGGGTTGGATGTATTTTGTGGGATGACCCTAAGATATTTTTTGGGTTGTGGACTGTGTGTATATAAATATAGTAGTCGTAGTAACTCTGGTATTGTGATGTATGGTAGAATGAGATGTATATGATTATATGTTTCCTGCTACTTAGGCTTCTGTTATGTGTTCTGATATATCCCTGATACCCATGGGTTTAGGTGGATTATGATCTGTTGAGTTTTGTGATATTGATTTTATTATATTATGAAAAAAAATGTAAAAATTAAGCAGGTCGTTACACGAATCATGCTGCTTCTGTGCAAGATTACAGACCTATTGCTTGTTGTAATGTAATGTATAAAGTAATAACAAAAGTGATTGCTGCTAGAATTAAACCATGTCTAGTGGATATTGTCAATCCAGCTTAATCAGCTTTTGTTCAGCAAAGGAGCATGGTCGAAAATATCTATCTAGTTTAGGAAATAGTGAGGAAGTATGCAAGAAAAAGAGTATCTCCGAGATGCATGATGAAAATCGATCTAAAGAAGGCTTATGACTTTTGGAAGTTCCTGAAGGAAGTGCCAGAGCTCCTAAAATTCCCTAATACAATGGTAGGTTGGATTATGGAATGTGTGACCTCCACTTTATATTCTCTTTCTATCAAAGGGGGATTTCATGGTTTTTTTAAAGGCAGGAAGGGTCTCAAACGAGGGAACCCAATATCTCCTCTATTATTTGTGATTTTTATGGAATATTTGTCAAGGTTGCTATTAACTCTTAAGGAAAACTTTGAGTTCATATATCATCCAAGTTGTGATCAACTGAATATCACTTATCTTGCCTTTGCAGATGACTTGATTCTCTTTTCAAGAGGAGACCCTAGTTCTGTTAGGTTTCTTATGAGCTACTTAGAAAAGTTTTCAGTCAGTTCAGGCCTCTCTACATACAACCAGAAATCTAACTTATTGTTTGCTGGTATAAAGGCTCATGACTTAGAGGAAATTAGAAGATCCACAGGGTTCCAAAATGAAGAGTTTCCCTTTAGGTACTTGGGGATCCCTTTAGTGGCTTCTAGACTGAATAAGATTGACTACTCTCCTTTGATAAACAAAATCTCTAGTCTATTTAGTGGATGGCTTGGACATACAATTTCATATGCTAGAAAGTTGGAGTTAATAAAATCTGTAATTCAAGGAGTTGAATGTTTTTGGCTTGCTATCTTCCCTATCCCTGTCACAGTGTTAGAGCATGTAGTGAAACTATGTAGAACCTTTCTATGGGGAGGTAGGAAAAAGCCACTTGTGGCCTGGAAGGATATATTTCTACCAAAATCTGAAGGAGGCTTGGGGGTGTTCGATATAAAAATCTGGAACAAGGCCTTATTATCAAGAGCCTTGTGGAATGTTCATGAAAAAAAGGATTCTCTTTGGTCTAAATGGGTTAACCAAATTTATCTGAAGGATGCTAGTATTTGGGATGTGTCTCCAAAACATAAAGACTCGCCTTTGTTTAAAAAGATCATTTACCTCAAGAATCAGCTCTTACAAGCTTGTGGGGGTCAAGATGCAGCTGTGAGAATGCTAAACCAGTAGGCAGTGGATGGGCGGATCTATACCTCTAAAATTTACAATTTTCGGAGAAATAAAGGTAGCAGAGTTGTATGGCATAAGGAGGTGTGGAAGTGTGGGAGCTTACCTAAACATACTTTTACCCTGTGGCTGGGTATTAAAGGGAAGCTATTCACTATTGATAAACTGGAAGGGGATGGTGTTGATGAAAATTGTGTATACTGCAGTGCTGAAATTGAAACTATTGACCACCTATTCTTTAAATGCAGAGTGAACAAACAGGTGTGGGATTCAATCAGATTTTGGTTGGGGCTAACAAAGGATATGTCTACACTGAAAGCAGCTTTAAAATGGTTGCATAAGGAAGCAAATGGCACAGGTATAAAATCCTATGGAAAAAATATTTCTGTGGCTACTACAGTCTACCTCCCATGGCATTTCAGAAATAAAAGGAAGTTTGAAGGCAAGGTAATAGAACTAGAGAGCTTGGTTAAGATAATTCAAACCCATACATATAGAATTGTTTATGACAAATATGAAATGTACTCATATTTATTAGTTTTTTCAGGCCTTTTAGAATTTGAGAATCTGTTGTGTTGATGGCCTAGCTTGGCTCTTGATGCTTGTTTCTTGTAAACGTTTTATGAGGGGATGAGTTGGCTTGCCTCTTGAGTGTAATGCTTTGCATTTTTTATAGGGACTTTGTATCCCATTCAATAGAGCCACCACTAAATATTTAAAGAGATGAAATCATTGAATGATAAGATCGTAAAAATATGAAAATACATGATGTCACAATCTTCCGGAGGATGATTCAGAATGGCGAAGGGTAATAATAATAATAAAGGTTCAATAGAGCCACCACTAACCTGTTATTTACTTAATTACTACTCATTGATTGGTTTATATACTAATCTTAGGCTAAGGAACAAGTAGTTTCAATCTACATTTATCGGAGTTAGGATCAGGAGTTCAGTTATGCAAGGGGAAGGTATTAACACTTCCTACACACTAGTTCTGTGGTACCTAATTGACTATGAATTATCCCTAAATTGAATCTAATAGTCTTTAATTAACTCTTAATAAATTAAAAAAATATTAAAATTTTTAAAAGAAAATATAAAATAAAATGCAATTTATGAATGTTTAATAAAACATCCAAAATAAAGGATCTTATTATAAACCCCCCTCTGAACTAATATAAGTGAGGTCTAAAATATCTTTTTACTTTTTGTTTATTCATTGGGAAACATACACATAAAATAGAATATATATATATATATATATATATAATAAACATGAAATAATTTCAAAAAATTATCAAAATAAACAAAAAATCTTTAGAAAATTTCTATATTTTTTCAATATTTTTCAAGAATTTTTTGAATTTTTTTTTTATCATTTTCCTGCAATTTTCAAGGATTTTTGAAAAAAAAAATTCTCATTTTATTTATTTTTCAAATAAAAAATAATTAAAAATTAATTTTCAAATAAAAAAAAACCAAACAGTTTGGAATGTGCCAGACTGATTCAAGCAGTTTGAACCGGGTGAATAGATTAACCCGAATCAAATCGTATTGACACGATTCAAGAACACGACTGCCATGTGTCAGTCGATGGTGGTGACAGGTGGCACAAGTATTTTTATTATTTTATTTATTTATTTTAAAAAATTATTTTTTAAATTTATTACAGTAGTGTGACATAACCCACCACGTGGCAAGTTATGACAGGCGCTAGGCTTTTAACGCAAATCATTAACGTGGCAACGATCTAATCATCTAAAGAAAGCACACATTAGACTGCCAAGATTGTGCTCCGTCACCTCCAAAACACATTGTCTTGGCTACACCACGTGTCACTATCCACATGATGACACATGTCCCATTATGTTTTTTTTTAATCATATATAATTTTTTTCTGTTTTTCCCTTTATTCTTCTCTCGAACCTTCTCCATGTTCTCTTTCTTTTCTCTCTCGTAGACCTCTCTCTCTCTCTCTCTCTCTATTTTACTCTTCTCCTCATGAATCTCTCTCATCTTCCTTCAATCTCACCTTCTCAATTCACAGATCTCTCTCTCTTTATCTCTGAACCCATGCCTCTTTTTTCTGTCTTTATCTCCGAACCCATATTTCACAAATCTCTCTCTTTCTAATTTTTGATCATTTTCCTCTTTTTGATTTCTCCATTTTTATTTCTTTCATTTTCACTCTCTCAAACTCATTATCTTTTTATTTTGTAGATTCGACCAATGGAAGAAGCAAAAAGCAAATTGATCCCTATTTTCCCAACCTAAATTTGGATCCTTAGGTAAACCCTTTTTCCTATCTTATTTATTTAATTTCTTCCATTTTCCTGAGAAACAAATAAGTGTAGACCTAGATTTGATTAACCAAACTACGACGGGTTTGGTTAAACTTAATTAATAATTGGTTGGGTTTAAACTAGTTGCACTAGGATGAAGTTGGGCTAATTTAGGCCCAAATGGGGCCGCAAGCTTTGGGTTAATTAATTGGGCTATTGGGTTTCAAGTCAAATGGGCTTGAGTCAAAAGATTAACGAATCTAGGTTAAAGTATACCTGGATCCTAAGTCTTCAAATCCATGGTTTCGAACCGAGTCAAATTGACCCAGGTCTCTAGGTTGGATCAAGGGGTATTCAAATTTGGGATTTTTTTCTAGGTCCAATTCCTAGGTCTATTTGGGGAACTTTAGAGAAATTTTTAGGTTTATTGAACTTTCTTTGGTTGTTCAAACTAAAACTCAAATTGTTAAATATTGACTTTGAAATTAAATAATTTAAAATAAATTGAAACAAAAATTAAACTAAATAATTTAATTAAGAACCAACTTTTGTTTCTGAATTCTCCAATTTGCCAACTTACTTTTCCTTCACCTAAACTCTTCTAAACTTTCATTGTCAAGCTTTCCCCACTTTATGCTATTTAAACCTTTTGGTCTTCAATCTTTCTTCTCTTCCTCACTCTCAATCACTCAATTTTTATTCGCAATTCTTTCTCCAATTTTGTCTATAAGCAATTCCTCTCTTCAATTGTCTCACCAATTGTTTCTCAATTGTTCTCCCCCAACAACTCTCTGAATCTCTCTATTTATGCGCTAAGGAAAGAACCTTGATTTAAATTTGATTGACAAATCAATTTAAAATTAATTTGTTATTTAAATTGGTTAATCAATTTTAAATTATTCAAACAAATTTAAATATCAATTAGTTTTTAATCATGATTTTCTAACTGAAATTCTCTTTTGTGTGTGTATGTGCTAGAGACCTTTTAAAATTTTATATTTATTTTCCTTTTTTTCATTATCTATGTAATTTTTTCAAAATTTCCATATATTTATTTTTTTCGTGTATTTTAAAATTTTCACTATATTAATGAATCTTTACACAACTACGTACAAATTCAAAATTAAACTAGGAAAATACTCAAATGAGCACTGAAATTAAACCTAACAACCCAAATTATGTTATATAAATTTCGGACAAAATGGGTTGTCTACACATGTAATTATGTATAAACAATCATGAAATATTTCAAACATGAAATTAGGTATAGATCAAGGATTGAAATTCTAGCTAACATTTTGCCTATATTCTTTGATTTTTTTTCTACATTAGTGTTTTGGATGAAAGACAATCTTTATTTATGTTTTTTAAAAAGAACTTTTCCCCACACTCAAAGGGATTTAGACTGTAGTTGGAACTTTATACAACAAGGGAACGAGAAAAATGAACAACAAAGGCCATCTCCTGGGGGTGGGTAAAAGCAACACATGCCCTCAATCATGAAAGTTGGAAGGAACACTTTGAAAGAAAGTTACAAATGTGATCAATAGAGAGTCCAGTCATCGACCTATGCCATGTATTACCCATGGGGTTCAAATGCAATGTGTTTTGCTCTCCTCAATTTAAAATTTTTTTTAAAAAAATTTAGACTCTAAATATTGTTGGTTTGAGCAAACAAAGCAACTTCCAATTTTGCACTTATAGAGTCAAACCATTAATTAATTATGAATTATACCAAATCTAAATTTAATGGTCTTTTTGATTATTCCATCATGCTTTACTTAGATAATTGTGGCATACTTGTGAATATTTTATCTGTATATATAACTCTTATATGCATGTTGTGAATGAATGGATAAGCATGTGCAGGGTCTGAAGATGGGATTTGGGGATGGACATTAAAAATTTATATAACCACACACATTTTCATGAGCCTCCTACTAAGGGTTTTACCCTTCAGAAACAGATAGGGGTGTAGTACCATTACCTTCCACGAGTCAGGGTCTTTGGGGGGGGGGGGGGTGGCGAACCGCTCTGCTTAGTTTGTACTTTATTTAAACTCATTGGGTAAGGATTGAAGATATGTTGGGGACCTATTGTTGATAAGGAATAGAGTTTGAACCACACATATTTAACTCTAGCTTCCACCTTTAGGATAAAGCCTTGGAGAAAACTTGTAAGTGATAAATCCTTCTAGGGTTGGGACATGAGTTTCATCTTTCTTCACATGACTTAGTTTAGTATTTTGTTGTATATAGTTTTGAGTTCCTTTATATTGTTTCCTATGTTTTGCATCCATTTTAAACATACACACTTATTAGTCAGAATTCAGGAAAGCCCCAAATTACCTATGGACAGTTTACTAATGGTATACAATGAAGAAAGAATAAAGGTTTATCAGTGTTTTGGAGTCCAATCGAGTTATTAGAAAAGTAGTTGAATTGAAAGAATTGAGGTGATTAAGGAAGGAACTGAGGGGAAATCTGGTCAAGTTGGTGCATTAAGTGAATTAATCCTTTCAAGTTTCCAACCATTATGTCCTCAAGTAGTTCCCACTCCTCAGATAGGACTTTTAGTTGCCAGGTCTTGCCTCAACAGAAGTGGAGGTTCAAAAAAATAGTATGACTATAAGAAAAGGTAGGGCTGCATGAAGGAATTCTTAACTAAGGAAAGATCTGTCAGGAGTTGAATGCTCAGTAGATGGGACAATTCTTAGGAGCTAGTAGAGGAAAGACATGTTCAATAAGTCGAAGAGGATAACTCAATTCTTAAACTGAGAGGATTGTATATCAAGAGTTGGTTTGATTTGGGATTTTCATTAGGTTATGAGGTTTTTCTAAGAATTTTGGCAAAGTGGTTGTTTTAGGTTGAATTGCATTCATGGGTTTCATGCATAGTCATAGCCAATGAGTCCTTGCTCATATTCTAGTTGCCTACAAAAATAGTGTGTCAAGGTGGTAAAACTAAAATTCGAGGTTCAAACTTTGGGCAAAACAGGAAAATATCCCTGCATCTTTACAACACTAGACGAAAAGCCAAGATCATGGATGAACAGTTGGAAAACCGCATGATGGGTTTGGAACAAAGCCACGAGGAGGTGAGTCAAGATGTTTGGGAAATTAAGGAACAAATGAATAAGTTAATGGTGACCACCATAAATAAGGGAAAAATTGTGCAAATTCCTGAGCCCGTGGTTAAGGAAAATCCCTTATTTTTGTTAGG
This sequence comes from Malania oleifera, assembly GCF_029873635.1. Classification (NCBI taxonomy): domain Eukaryota; kingdom Viridiplantae; phylum Streptophyta; class Magnoliopsida; order Santalales; family Ximeniaceae; genus Malania; species Malania oleifera. The sequence continues at coordinate 133,968,789 of NC_080418.1, forward strand.
ATTCACACGTATCAGTGGACAACCCATGAATGTAACAACTGGTCCGAGTCCAAGCATATATCCATTTATTCTGATGGCACCAGTTTCAGGGTTACCATCAATGGAAAATGCTTAAACACCGCTTATTATAATCCCCGACTCATGAGAAAAGGGAACAACCAAAGAAATAACCAAGGAGCAGACTCCTAGTTTGGAGGTGAATCGTAGATATGAAGTATTGGAAGAGTGCTTATGAGCCATGGAGACAACAAACATGTTTGATTCAATTGATGCATTCGACCTATGCTTAGTACCTAATGTGGTTCTACTTCCAAAATTCAAAGTCTCAGACTTTGAGAAATTTAATGGGTCCACATGTCCCTTTACTCATTTGAGAATGTATTGCCAGAAAATGGCTACACATTCTGATAATGAGAAACTGCTCATTCATTGCTTCCAATCCAATTTGACTAGGGTAGATGAGATGGTATATTCAACTAGACAAAGCAAAGATTCGTACTTGAAAGGACATAGTTGATCCCTTCATAGCATAGTATAGAAATGTGGTTGAAATGACTTCGGACAGTTAACCTTACAGAATATGGAGAAAAAGACGAGTGAATCATTTAAAGAATATGCTTACTGATGGAGAGAAACGACATCATAGGTTCATCATCAAGTTAAGGATAGGGAAGCAATTTCTTCATTTGTCAACACCCTCAAGGGTTTGGTCATCTTATCAGAAGCACTCCCCATAATTTTGTAGATTTGGTAATCATCAGAGAGAGAATTGAAGGGGCATTTAAGATGGGAAGGATGAGCAACTCAAGTATTAGGTAGGGAACTGTGAAGGAAGAAATAGAAAAAAAGCAAAGATGGGGAGGTGCAAGCAATATAAGGTCATTCTTATGGAGGAGGTAATGCTAGAAAGAAAAGGATGCTCATTTAATAGAGTTCCATGCTGGGTTGGAAGATTAACTGATTGTCAACTTTGGTAGTGGAACAACATGATGCAGAAATGATGGTGAAAAGCTTGATTAAATAAATGGCGTGTGCTCGTGTACCTAGTGGTGATGGAATCAGCAAAATCCTTCATTCTTGTTAAGAAAAGGACAACGTCCCATAAATTATTTTTGTTTAGATTATTTTGAGTTTTAATGATATAAAATGCATTTCTCTATCATCTCATCACATCCTCCTTTGACTTTTACCTTTTGCTCAATTTTTTCTATTTTTACTAGTGTTTCATGTAGTGATACAAGGAATGGTTTTGTCAGTACGAAGATCTGAAACCGATAATTGGTTTTGAGAATCCATTCAATTGGGAAAAATATGAAAAAATGAAAAAAAAAAATGAAAGAAAAGCCTAATTGGTGCTTAGTGGAGCAATGTGTCCTCAATAATTAAAAAAAAAAATGAATTAATCCGAAAGAGGATATCGACGATCTATAGTGATCCTCGTGAAAAATGAACTCCGAATTATGAAAGATCATATGTTGTAAAGAAGACCTTTTCAGGAGGAGTTTTGCTACTAGCTAGTATGGATGGAGATGATTTACCACACGCTATCAATTCAGATGCAGTAAAAAAGTATTTTGCTTGATGTATGGAGTACCTCTTGATGAAATTAAAGAACAAAGTTCATTAACTTTTTATTCCTAATTGTGGTTAGCGTCTTATGGGTGAAATGATTAGGATATGATCAAATGATGGCTGACCATTGTTGGCCGATCAGTATATCCCAAAGAACTAAGCAATGCATTGACTTACCACTTCATAACCGATTTGAGCCTTAATTTTAAAACAACTTTTTCTTAAAGTTAGTTTGCCAAAAGTTTAATCGAGGTTTAGGTCTCCTAGTGTTTGGAAATTTATTTGAGGTAATGGTTACTGCTAAAAGGACGGCAGACCATCTTTCTGTTACCCAAAAGAAAATCAATAAAAAAAATCCCTTGCTAACCCTATTGAGCCTAAAAAAAATATTTTTTTAATATACAGTCAAGGGATCACCCCCCACATTGGGGCAACTTCAAGAATATTAATATAGAACCCTAAGGGTATCCCAAATAAAAAGAAGAACCAAGATCCCTTCATAAAAAGAAAAGCGAAAGATATAGTAAAAGAAGAAAAATACAAAAAAAAAAAAATGAAAAAATGATGAGGGGCAAATTTCATAGGTGACCCTTGACAAATGTTACCTTAATAAATTGATGACTTTGAGCTTTATTAAATCTCTTTTTTCTTTAGTATGTACCCTCGGCCTACATTACGGTCCAAAATGAAAGTCCTGACCTGATTGGTATATGTTAGACCTCAAATGAATTGTCAAAAGATTTCGAACTATGTTATGACCTGATACTAATAAGGTACGTAGGCAACTTGTTCAAAGAACAAGTTCGTTTAATTTTTTCCACCACTAGGGGCATAATTGTCATTTCAGGGGAGGGGTTTTCTAGCCACAGTTTTCCTATTCTTCTAGAAACTCGTATCCTTAGCCTACATTTTGTCCCGTGTCTTAAAGTCCACCCTGAGATTAGAATAGTGATCAAAATACCCGATAAGACACTTATTACAATTCAAGATCGAAAAGCTGAAATGGGTTACAGAACACAAATCAAAAGGATACTTTTGGTGGTTAGCATCAGATTTATAGTGGAATAGTATAGAAGTGGATGCAATAGATGGGTTATGCTTGTTGCTATAAAAATCTAGTTGGGGTAAAAAAAAATGAAAAAAATTAGAGGTGTTTGCCCATTGACTTGATTCTCTAAATTAATATCAAAGTTGCACGACATCTGAGTATTGGTAAAGTCACTTCCTGTTAAGCAAGTACGGAAAATAGATAAATAGACAGGTTTGAGCATGTCATTTGTATCTTTAATGAGATTGTGCTATCTATTTGCATATTTATTCATTTAATTTCAAAATGATTTAAACATTAAGAATGCAATCCTTAAAAGGAATGTCATTGTCAAAAAAATGCAATGAAACATTTTAGCATTCTCAAGATGAATGGGTTAAGTTGACTAATTTGGTCACAAGTAGTCTGGGACAAATTCCTTGGCCTTTCCCAATTTACTACTACCTCTATCTTACTAGGATCCACTGAAATTCCATCCCCTGATATAACATGCCCCAAAAACGCCACTTTCTCTAACTATAATTCCCATTTGCTAAACTTGACATACAATTTCTTTTCCCTGAGCATTTGAAGTACCAACTGTAAGTGTGCCTCATGCTCCTCAAAACTCTTCGAGTAGACCAGTATATCATCAATGAAAACCACAATGAAATGATCTAGATATTGATGAAATGCCTGATTCATTAAATTCATAAATACTTCTAGTGCATTAGTCAACCCGAACGACATCACCAAGAATTCATAGTGCCTGTATCTGGTTCGAAATACTGTCTTTGATATGTCCTCTATCTTGAATTTCACTTGGTGATAACCTGATTTAAGATCGATCTTGGAATAGACCCATATACCCTGAAGCTGATCAAATAAATCATCTATATGGGGTAGAGGATATCTGTTCTTAATGGTTACCTTGTTTATCTCCTTGTAATCTATGCACATCCTCATAGACCCATCTTTCTTCTTTACGAATAGCACTGGTGCTCCCCAAGGCGATACGCTAGATCTGATAAATCCTTTATTCAATAGATCCTGCAACTGGTCTTTTAATTCTCCCAATTCAGCTAGAGTCATACGGTAATAAGCCTTAGAGATCGGCGTTGTCCCTAGAGGTAAATCTATAGCAAAATCTACCTCATGATCGGGAGGCAACCCAGGTATCTCTTTTGGAAAAACATCTGAAAATTCCCTTACCACTGGTGTACTATCAAGCTTCGATTCATTTTCTGACACCTCCTTTACAAAAGCCATAAACCTCTGACATCCATCCAGGAGTAGTCTTCTTGCCTGTATGGCTGACACTAATCGAGGCGGGGAACACACCCGCGATCCCACAAATTTAAATTCTTGCTTTCCTGGTGGTCTGAATATCTCCTCTTTCAAATGACAATCAATACTAGCATAGTTAGTTGTCAACCAGTCCATACCCAGTATTACATCAAACTCATGCATATCTAACACAATCAGGTCAGCTGGTAACACCCTCCCCTGAATTTCTATTGGATAACCCTTGAGCACTCTACAACACTTCATCACTGACCCTGACGGTGTAGCTATTGATAATTCCACATCTAATAACAAAGTCTCATTTCTAGACAATTTAACATAGGCCGCAGAGACAAAGGAATTAGTAGCACCTGAATTAAATAAAACAATAACTTGATATGGTAAAACAGTAAAGGTACCTGTCACTACATCTGTGGCAGTCTCAGCATCTTCCGGCATCAAAGCATAAACCCACATCGGGGCTACATTCCTCTACTACCCTCCACGAGACGCTTGATAACCTCCCCGCTAGGGTCTAGGAGCTGGGACCTGGATCGACAGTCCTAGGCACTCTCATGCCATGTGGTCGGGTCTCCCACAACGATAACCGACATCTCTCCCTGTCCGACACTCTCCCAGATGTCTCCTCCTGCACATTTGACACACAAGGTAGGTTTGCACACCCTGGTTCTCACATGGTCTCGTCACCTACCTCTGACCTCCACTGTAACAGTCTCCTCTCCATGGGCCTCGGCTGCAACCCGCCTGAAAACCCTGAGGCGTGGGCCTCTTTCTCTGACTTTGAGTTGCGATGTCTCTTTACATGCCACTCTCAATAATCGGAGCCCTATCCACAATCTTTGTGAATGTCTAAGCTCGAAAATCAATAACCTGCTTAAATAAATTCTGCCTCAGACCTTCTTCAAACTTTCTCGCCTTTTTCTCCTCGTCTGGTGCCAAATGTGGGGCAAATTGAGACAACTCAATAAATCGAGTTGCGTACTGTGATACTGTCATTTGCCCCTGAACTAAGTGCATAAATTCTGCTACATTTGCACTCTGAATGATAGTAGGGAAATATCTCTCAAAGAATAATTCCTTGAATCGACTCCACGTCACTGGCACAGGATCCGATCTCTATTCCTCAATCAACTTCGTTGATCTCCACCAGCGTTTTGCCTCTCCTGTCAGTTTGAACGTTGCGAATACTACCTTATGTTCGTTTGTACATGGAAGCACTGTCAACCTTTCCTCAATGTCCTAGACCCAATTTTCAGCCATAATCGGGTTAGCTCCTCCAACAAAAGATGGGGGCTTCATCCGCGTAAACTGCTCGATCGTGTAGCTATGCTCCCCTGAGCTCTTGGCCATCTCAATCATCACCTGCTGGGTGACGCTGTGCAATACTACATCAGTATATCCACCTCCCATACTGGAAGTTCCTGCTCCATTACCCCCAGCATTCGTACCACTACTCCCTAGGTCCATCCTAAAAATACAATTTAAGGACCCTATTTCCCGTACAAATTTAATTTATTTCATCTAATTGAATTCTCATATTCATAATTAACTATCCTCTCTGATTTTAATTCAAAATCCAATCTTGTAACCTAAATACACAATCCGACAATAGTTTACTATAACTTTCCTGAAATCATCACCCCAAGAAAGACGCAAAAACCACCACGAAAATCTTGTACCCAGACCGCAGAACAAAACTTCAAATCCTTTTCTATACTCTGGTATTACTTCCACTGCACTCTAAAGTCTACAAAACCTAGCAAACTTGGCTCTGATATCAAACTGTAACAACTTGATTTTTCATGTCATTCTTTTTTTTATATTAACTCTAAAATTTTCACTGCTCCGATACCTTCTAATAAAAACCTAATCATCATCACGGACCAGATAGGGACCGTGAAATCTAGAACTCAATAAATAAATTACCTATGCAACGGAAAGCAGAATATATACAATCACATCAATATATACAATACTAGAGTGTCAGAATTTTTCCCAAAATATGCATACATAATCATTCCCAAAATACCCTCATTTGAACCTAGGGACTACTCAAAAATAACTCCCCAAAAACACTCACCCTATAGATAGGGCAGTACTGTAGTCTCCTCTATCTACGAGCCTGATCTGCTCGCCTAACTGGATCACCTAAAAAATGTTAAATCACTGGGATGAGACAACGCTCAGTAAGATGAAATATGCTATTGCTAGTGTGTGGCAAATGAGTTTATAGTATTGTAAAATCTGGTTTAAAAGCACTGCAAATAACTAAGTTTGAGAAAACATGTATAAGAATAATACACAGTATGACTCATACCTATATTGCTTAACATAAACTGTTTTTCTGAATATTCTATTTATAATACTTCTAATATTTATAGGCATGTCTACGGTTTCTGTAAATATGGATATATATATATATATATATAAAATAACCGAGAAAACTTCCCTGTATGGATAATTGAAAGTCATGATTTAACTCCTCATGACAGTGTTGTGCGGCCCGTAGGTGGGACCTATCACTGGCTGGTTGATTAGGATAAGTCAACTGAACTCCGAAAGTTAGATTGACCTCCTCAACCCTAACTGACAGGGAGCCTGTCCACAACATAAGCACGATCGACTGATATCCACATACTATCTGAGTTATGTGGTTGCACTCTGAACTGAAAATAGCTACGGTACCGTGCTCAGCTAACTAAATCTGGTCCATCAAGGTTTGATATTATATATATATATATAACTAATTACTGTTTTACCATGATTTTGAAATAATCGTAACACTGTAAAACTGATTCGAATAATCTAAAAATTTGAATAATTAACTGAATATTTAATATCTGCATATCTGAATATCTGTCTGAATACCTGAGTATCTGGGTGTTATGGCTCTGAAATCATGGTATTCTGAAAATGCTAAAAAATATATGTTTCTATAAGTATACTGTGTATCATGGTATCTTGCAAATACTCTAAATCATGTTTTTGAATATTCTGTAAAATTTCTATCTGCATATATACTGAAAATCCATCATTCTATAGATCATGTATATTCCATGATATTTTCTGCTAATATAATATAAAACATGGTATTTGTAAACTGTATAAATACTATACTAATTTGTTGCAAGCTCATGCCACACAATTAAATCGTTAGATTCACATGCTCTAAAATCTGTATTTTCTGTTATACTAATATTGTATGATCTGAACTATAATCTGGTAAAACATATAATTTATACTGATAATCATACTAAAATTTCCTAGCATAGCATATTTTCCTTACCTAACTATCTGAGCATTAACTGCTATTTACAATCCTATGTGCGCGACATTCATAATTTCAACATCCTGAGATAATACACGTATAATTTCCCAATCTACAACTGAATTCACCTAGATAATTGTCACATACGTATTCTCCCCAACTCCATATATGCATAATTTCTAGACTATAAACCATGTATCAATTCACCTGGATTCCTGAAATATCACCCACTGGGGTCCTCAACCCATGCCTGTAAGGTCCCAAAACACTCTATTCCTGAAAATATAATACCCTTATTTTACTTCACAAAACCCTAGTATATTATCATATAATACAAAATCTGGGCTTAAATGGACTTGGTAATACTGATAATATCCAAATATTCTACTTACCCTGGTTTTGGGATGGTTCCCAAACTTCTCAAATCAACATTTCACTCTTGTTATGTTGTAGAGAATCTCCCCAAGATCACTGTGGTAACTTCTGATCGTCGAATCAGGGAGATACAGAGCCGGATTTGTAGAGAGAAGTTAGAGGAACCGAGTTAAAGAGAGAGTAAAAACTAATAAAATGAAAATTTTTTTTTTTGCTGAAATTACGTTTCAGGGCTATATATAGAGTGCTATCCACATGACCTCGTCGACGAGCCACGTCTCCTCGTCAACGAGTCCAAGTAGTAGTCTCATCGATGAACCTCTATTCCTCGCCGACGAGATTCAGGCCCTAAAAATAGCCTATTTGGTAACTTCTCGTTGACGAGACCCTATAAGTTCCCTTTTAAAATTTTCTTGTTTCTCTCTTTTCTTTATTATTTAATTATTATAATTCTCCAGGTCTCTACAACTAATATATTATAGGTTATATAATTGTTTGATTTTATTAATTTATTTATTAAATCAGTGTCATTCTTCTAATTCAGCTCTTACAATTAAAAGAAAAGGTAAACATTAATTTTATTACTAATTTTAAAATTTTCAATCATATTTTGTTTTTATAATTAATTTTAAATTATTTCGGTCAAATTCGATTAACTGAATTATCCAAATTATTGGTTCGATCGGGTATGGTTCGGTTACAACACCTAATTTGGTCAATTCAGTTAAAGATTATCGTTAACCAAAAATTTTGATTAATTCGGTTAATTGACCGAATTTGGCTAAACCGACCGTTTGCACACCCCTAAATGGCATGAGGTCCCAAATCTGAATAGTTGCATTCAAGTTGTTTTGGCTATCACGGAGACACATGACATTAGCTCCAAATCTGAGTAGTAGCATCTAAGTTGTTTTAAGTATCTCAGAGGCATGTGCAATAGTTCTCAAATTTGAGTAGTCACATCCAAGTTATTTTAGCTATTTCAGAGGCATGTGGCATGACATCCCAAATCTGAATAGTCACATCCAAGTTGTTTTGATTATTTTAAAGACATGTGGCATTAGTTCCCAAATATGAGTAGTCGTTCTTCAAATTTGTGATCTACCTTTGTGGCAAGTGGCATGATTCCTGAACCCATGGTAGTGAATGTAGTAACATGGATAATTATGGGAATTAAATAATAAAGAAAAGAGAGGGAAAATAATTTTAAAGGGGGACGCAGCAAGGCCTCGTCGACGAATGCTTCACGTTTGTCGACGAATAGTCTTCTTGGGCTCGTCAACGCGAACGCGTGTCTCATCGACAAGAGTTTACCGAGGGGCTGTTTTCGGGACTTGAAACTTGTCGACGAAGATTAGGTACTTGTCGACAAACTACCTTCTTGAACTCGTCGACGAGGCCACGTGGCAAAAGGTCTATAAATAGTAAAAATAGGGTTTCAACGAGAGAATTTCATTTCTCTCTTTTCTTTCTCTCTCTAACTCGGTTCTCTCTCCTTCTCTCTACGATTCTCGCCCTGTTTCGAATATCAGAAGCCGCCACGTTGATCCTGGGGAGATTCTCTACAAGTCTGTCGGAACAGATTGTTGGTTTGGCCAACTTGGGTACTATCCCAAAGTCAGGGTAAGTAGATTATTTAGGTATTTTCAGTTTTATTAGGCTTATTTGAGTTTAGATTTTGAGTAATATGAGAATATACTAGAGTTTTGTGAAATAAATTAGGATGTTATGATTTTAGGACTAGGGTGTTTTTGGGACCCTACAGACATGGGTTGAGGACCTAGTGAATATTTCTAGGAGCCTAGGTAAATTATAATTCAGAAAATTATGAGTATGTAGGTTCGGAGAAATATAGTTGATTTATTATAAATATGTATTATTTCAGGATTTCGGGGATAGTGCGTCGTGAGCGTGAGGATCAAGTTGGAAGCGAGCCTCCCAGCCAGTTAGATAAAAGAAATATGCTATGCTAGTAAATTCAAAAATATTATCAATAAAATATAATATTAGTTTATTAAGGTACATGGTATAAATTATACATTTTTACAGATTTCAGAATATGAGTTTTATTAATTGTGTGGCCTAAGTAGATATTTGTTTAGTACAGAATTTATATAATTTTTTAGAATATTATGATTTACAGTGTATATATAGACAAATATATTTTACAGATAGATATTTACTAGACAGATATTTTACAAATATTATACAAACAAGTATTTTTATAGTATTTACGGAATGCAATGCTTTCCAAAACCATAATACTCAGACATTACAGATTATTCAGTCAGATATTACAGTTATTACAGTAAGATATTACAGTTATTTTAGTAAGATATTATAGTAGTTTCAGATCAAATTTATAGAGTTATAGTTATTTTGGAATCATGATGAAAATAGTAGGATATTTATGAAAACAGTATATACAGTATCAGACCCTAATGAATTAAGTTATGTTCAGTTAGCAAAGCACGATACCTTAGCTACCACACATCTTAGATAGTGTGTGGATGGTTTCTGTCAACCATGCCTAGAGGGATTGCAGACTCCCCAGAAGACTGGGTTGAAGTGGCCGGTTTGACGATGTAGTTACCAGTTCCAAGCCTAGGAGAGGTTGCAGTTTGACCGGACTGAGGATTGGTAGAGTATAGTTGACTTACTTGGTAGGCCAACCAGGATTAAGTCCCACTTATGGGCTGCACAACCCTGTCATGAGGGGTTAAATCATGATGTACAATTTTTCAGGGTAAACACCTCAGTTATGTATAAGTATACAACTTTACAGAATATCAACAGATATAGTATGATACTAGAAGTATGAAAATGTAGAAAACTCAGATATTATGATTATACTTTAAACTATGATAAATGCAAAGTATAATATATATTGATTTACCAGTTTTTACAGTTTCAGATATTGTCACTATAATATTTATGAAACTCAGCCGCCACACACTAGTAATAACATATTTCCTCTTATTAAAAATTGTCTCATCCCAGTGATTTAACATTTTTCAGGTGAACCAGTTAGGCGAGTAAATCAGGCTCGCAGTTAGAGAGATCTTTTGTACTTCCTTATTTAAAGGGTAAGTGTATTCAGGGGATTGTATTTTTGAGTAGATGATACTAGGGTGACTTGTAAATATGTATGTATGATTTGGGAACACTGAATTCTGGTATTGTAAATATGGATGTATGACTTTATGTTTTCCGCTGCATAGGTGTGTTGATATATGTACAGGGATACCTCAGTGCCATCTAGGCCATGAGATGTTATAGTAGGTGTTACAGGGGCATCAGAGTAAATAAGTAAAAAAAAAATGGTGTACTTTTTTGGGTCGTTACAGTGACCCTTCCATAAGATAGGACAATTTACACCTTACTATGTAAGTTTGTTGAGTTGACCTGGATTGCATTCATCTTTGTAAATCCATACATTTTTTTTTTGTTGGGGTTTTGTTATATAAAGCACGATCCAAAATTTGTTTCTTTTGTCTTTATAGATTTTTTACTGAACGATGTCAAAAGACAAGTCTTCTAGTTATCCTAAGTAACAAACTTAAAAAGTTGGGCAGCTATAGACACCCCATTTTGTCTGGGCCCAATATAAAAAAATTGTACAGATTCTTATAAAATGAAGAAAATACTAAAAAAAAAAATTGAAACACGGGGAAATGAATGTTACATTGAAAATGAAAATTTTAAAAAAAAATCCATTCCATGCTGACACCTACACACACGTACAAAACATTTAGGAAGTCAGAAATAAAATTGATTGACATGTTTAGGCAGCTTAAAATGGTTTGATTGATCAAATTATCACTTGTTTTTAAAGTTTGATTGATCAATCAATTTTAATCTAAGTTGATTCCCCAAGCCTATAAATAATGGGCTTCTAAGGGAGACACAGACGATCACAGGGAGAAGCATATATGTAACGCCCCGACCCGCCAAGTGGGGCCTGAGGTGCTACTTAGTGACATTTGTGTACCTGATACCATATCATGATATAATTGCAGTGGAATTAAAAGACACGATCGCCAAAATCCATTACCAGAGTTTTATACTACCTTTATATATATACAAAAGTTTCCAAAATCCTTATTACAAACTAGCATACTATACTCATACAAAAACCAATTCAAACTATACCCACCACGTACAAAAACTATACAACCGTCCCAACCCCTCTAACCTGCTAAGAACGATCCCTGGGGTTTCCTGAAAAGATAATTTGTATATTGGGGTGAGACACTTCTCAGTAAAGAAGACTAAGTTAATATTAGTGTGTGGCCAACATGAATTTTAGTATATATAGAAAATAACCCGTTCTTCATTTAACCAAAAATAGAATTTAAATGTATAATCATTCTACATAGTTGAAAATACCATTTTTCCTTCCCACAATATAAATCAGCTCAATAAATAATTAACCATAGTTAAAAAATCATTCTTAGCCCATACTCACGCGCGTGCGCACGCACACATGCACACACACACACACACACACACACACACACACACACACACACACACAATTATTTATAAGTAAAAGTTTCCAAGGATAGGGAAGATTACACGTCCATACATATACCTTCCCTCTGCTCTAGTACCATTACAACTATCAAGATATTCACCTTACTCAGCAAGCCCTCAAAATTATGTTAATAATTAAACTCATTTACATAAATTAACAGATATGCATATAAAACAACTAAACTCCTTGTGACTAATGCCATTTACTTCCCCTATGGCACTGGTTGTGCAGCCCAAAGCCTGGACTAAGCCTGGGTGATCAGTCCAAAACAAAGTCAAAACATCATTCTCCGCAAGTACGTCTGCAGGAATTCACAACTAAGTTGCAAGTCTGACGCCCTTACTTCAACCTCACACAGGTAGTCAGCTGACCCCCTACACTTCTATCAAGAATAGTATGGGTGCACATGGTCTAGTAATCAATCACTAGCAACAGTAATGTGCCCACAATACACTGGTCCCCAGGATTCCTAAAGCATATCATGCAATTTAAATAATAAAAGTCGTAGTTTAAATCATTTCGTATAAAATTTGTCATTTTATAAAACCCGACCGTCGGCTGACAAATACAACTCGACTCACAGCCGTTTAAACAAAACCCTGACCCTCAGTCATCATATCAAATCCCTGCATTATTCATAAGCAGTTCCAGTATTTTGCAAACAATTTTAGTATTTCACAAGCAGTTCAGTATTTCAAAATCCCAAATTCAAATATACAATAACCCCTACCAATTAAATCATCTACCACACAATTTCCACATTTTAAACATAACTAGGGGTGAGCAAACGGTTGGTTCGAAGAAATTCGGTTAATTAACCGAATTAACTAAATATTTCGGTTAATCATTTCCATTAACCGAATCGACCGAATAAGGGATGTTAACCGAACCTCGCCCGACCGAATTACCTATTTGGGTAATTTAGTTAACCGAATTTAACCGAAATTATTATAAATAACATAAGCATGACAAACTTTCTTAACCTCACAATCACAACATAAACCCCAGAAAAATGACAAGAAACCAAATTCTTAATCAATATGCAAAGCTCAAGAACAATTCCTCAAGGGAAAAATAACTCATGAAGGCTCTCGAATTGAATCTTCAGGTTTTTGTCGAGTATTTCTCTGCAAACAAAAATAAATAAATAAATAAATGTTGAAGAAGACACAGAAAAGAAAAATATTCATAGAAAATTAATGAACCAAGGATTACTCCTAAGTAGAGGTTGAAGAGATCGATACTTGCGGGTTTAGACTTTAGAAGGGTGGAACTGGACCAACTGGTAAGCCCTGGAAGCTGATCTCTAGTTTGCATCCATTTCACGTCAGTAGGGAAATGTTAACGGAGTCTCAAACCTGAAACTTTTGAGCAGTCAGTTGTTTCCACTCTCCTCTATCATTCGAGAAAGGAAACAGAGAGGGGAAAGGCAAGGACTTTCTGCAGACCAGCAAACCCTACCACCCTAGCCCAGTAGTCCTCCTTGCCGTCCTCGACTCCTCCGCTTCGCCTTTTTTCCCCAATCCTTAACAAATTGTTTGAAATTTAATTAATTATTAAATTGGTTAATCGGTTAACCGAATTTATACTTTCTGTTCACCGAACCAAAACCCAATTAACCAAATTTTGGTGAAGCCCAACCGAATCGACCGAACCAATTTTTTACCCGAACCGAACCAACCAATTTCGATAAGTTAAATCGGTTAATTCGGGTTTCCCCGAATTATCCTCACCCCTAAACATAACCATATAAACAATCAAACTTTCCACCATTCATTTTATTCAAAAATATTGTATTGTATATCCTAGGTTTGTAATTCTCTGTTGAACGGTTGGTTTTCAAGCAGTTCAGTATTTCAAAATCCCAAATCCAGATATACAATAATCCCTACCAATTAAATCATCTACCACACGATTTCCACATTTTAAACATAACTAGGGGTGAGTAAACGGTCGGTTCGAGGAAATTCGGTTAATTAACTAAATTAACTAAATATTTCGATTAATCATTTCCATTAACCGAACCGACCGAATAAGGGATGTTAACCGAACCTCACCCGACCGGATTACCTGTTCGGGTAATTCAGTCAACCAAATTTAACCGAAATTATTAAAAATAACATGAGCATGAAAAACTTTCTTAACCTCACAATCACAACATAAACCCCAGAAAAATGATTAGAAACCAAATTCTCAATCAATATGCAAAGCTCAATAACAATTCCTCAAGGGAAAAATAACTCATGGAGGCTCTCGAATTGAATCTTCGAGTTTCTGTCGAGTACTTCTCTGCAAACAAAAATAAATAAATAAATGCAGAAGAAAACACAGAAAAGAAAAATATTCATAGAAAATTAATGAAGCAAGGATTACTCCAAAGTAGAGGTTGAAGAGATCGATGCTTGCGGGTTTAGATTTTATAAGGGTGGAACTGGACCAACTGGTAAGCTCTGGAAGCTGATCTCTAGTTTGGATCCATTTCATGTCAGTAGGGAAACATTAACGGAGTCCCAAACCTGAAACTTTTGAGCAGTTGGTTGTTTCCACTCTCCACTATCATTCGAGAAAGGAAATAGAGAGGCGAAAGGCAAGGACTTTCCGCATACCAGCAAACCCTACTACCCTAGCTCAGTAGTCCTCCTCGCCATCCTCGACTCCTCTGCTTCGCCTTTTTTCCCCAATCCTTAACAAATTGTTTGAAATTTAATTAATTATTAAATCGGTTAATCGGTTAACCGAATTTATATTTTCTAGTTCACTGAACCAAAATCAATTAACTGAATTTTAGTGAAGCCCAACCGAACCGACCGAACCGATTTTTTACCCAAACTGAACCGACCAATTTCGGTCAATTAAGTCGGTTAATTTGGGTTTCCCTGAATTATGCTCACCCCTAAACATAACCATATAAACAATCAAACTTTCCACCATTCATTTTATTCAAAAATACTATATTGTATATCTTAGGTTTGTAAATCTCTGTTGAACGGTTGGTTTTCAAAATAACCTTTGAATTTTTAAATAAATAAATATATACATATATAGCAGTTTAATTGGTTCAAATGTAATAAATTTTTTGATTTAACTTAATTCCCTTACTTGGTTTCCTAAAACCACGCCAATAGGGACTCCAAAATAATGTCTGCGGCGCTCACCCGAATCCTGATTCAATAACCCTAATTTAATCAAATCAACCCTAAATAAAATATTATTTGAACATTTTCTAAGCCCATAAATTTCAAATAACAATTAAACTCCCGAAAATAACCAATTTCCTCAATTTCCTAAATCTCACTGTTGTTTTGGAGTAATGCCTAAGACCCCTAAATTGAAAATTTGCTCCGATCAAAATGATGACGATTGAGACTAGGACCCGTGGTACTGCCCGATCGTCGATTTAGCTGAAGATTTAAGGAGAAATTAAGAAAAAAGTGGGAGTATACCTTTCCCCAGGAGTGGTGCCTACGTCGCTCTCATGACAAATTCGCTTCGGTAGGAATGTCGGTGGCGGAAATAGGAACCTAGCGGTACCTTCAGTTTTCCGATCGGTCGAATATTTGGCGAAAATTTGAGAAGAATGGGAGAGAGAACGAAGGAGACGAGAGAGATGAGAGAGTGAGCGCAAAGAGAGACACCTCTATGAATTTGAATATCCTAAAGCCTCATGTAACTTATGTATAATATTATATTAATATATTATTATATTATATTATTTAATTAAAACAATAATAATTTAATTATTTATTTATTTATTTATTTATTTATTTATTATTATTATTTTTACATTCCCAAGCATATGATTCTCTGGGGCGTTACAATATAGGCAATCACGAGCAAAAAAAAAAAAAGACGAATTCTGATCGAGAGACAACCTAATAGACAGAGACTGTAATCAAGAGTGGTCAATAAAGCTTAGGACTCAAAAAGATTGTGAAGGAAAATGAAGAATTTGAAAGAGTTTAGATAGACAGGGTTAGAATTCAAGAGTAAGGATTTGAAGCTTGAAGATTACTGAAGGTCAAAATTTGGGAGGTATTAAAATACCAACAACCAGCTTGAAGAAAGGAGGTGTTTGAAGAGAAAGGTTGGTGTTCTTTCTTTTAAGTGTGGTTTAATTTTGTTTCAAATTGCAATTTTTTTTTAAAAAATAAATCAAAGTCTTATTGTTGATAGAAATTAAATTTGGTTTAAATTAGGATTTTGACCCGAAAGCCCGAACCCATTAACCCGAATCCGATCTGTTGAGCAAAAGACCCGAAAGCCCATATTTATTAACCCGTGGACCCGAGGATTTAAGACCCAGGTCCAATTTGGACCTGGATCCATTGACCATGGGTTGTGGCCTATAATCCTATTCAAATAGCCCAAAACCCAACCCAATTGGTCTAACCTGAACCCAAACCAATTTTTTTTTAAAAAAAATTGTTTCAAACCTAACCTAGAATTCAAAGCCCAATGTAGAGTTAAACTCAAATTATATTCTATTGGGCTCAACCCAATTGGCTAGGCCTTAGTTTAATTTAACTTAGGTTCTTCAATACTTAATCAAGTCCATGAAACTCAATTGGGCTTAGCCCAGTTGAACCTTGGCTCAAGCCCAGAGTCAATTCTAACTTAAGTTAAGTCAAAACTAAACTAGAGCCTGTTTGGCTCATAGGAAAGTGATAGAAAATTCAAGAAAAAAAAAACAAAACATTCAAAGGGAAGAAAATACTCATCTATACCCAATTTGAAAACAAAAGGCTTGTAGCTCTCTATTCGTGCTCCCTTTTCAGTCCAAACCTGCAAAAAGAAAATAAAAGGAAAGGCCTTAAGATATGGTAAGAAAAGAAGAAAAGAGAGAGATAGAGATCAAAGAAAGAAGATAAATAAGAGAGAGAGAGAGAGAGAGTGAAAGAAGAAGAGAGAGCAGAGAGAGTGTGAACTATGAGAGAATAGGAGAGGAGAGAGAGAGAGAAGAAGAAGAAGAAGAAGAAGAAGAAGAAAAGAAATGGAGAAAAGAGAGAAACGGAGAAAGGAGAGAGAGAAAAGGAGCTAAGGAAAAGGAGAGAGAAAGGAAAAAAAAAGGTTTTTATATGTGTGTTAGTGGGACATGTGGCATCGTCCATACGATGACACGTGGCACAATCAGGACCATGCCTTTGGAAGGCAATGTGGCGCAATCCTAATCATCCAATCTATTTTCTTTGGATAGTTGAATTGATGTCACGTCATCAATCCGCATTAAACACCTACAACTAACCAAGATTTGCCACATTTGCAAAAAAAAATGTAAATATATATAAAATAAAAATATGTGGCAAGTGACATCATGTTGACATCACTCTGCTATAGTGAACTAAAAAAAAAAAAAAAAAACGTGTTGCCATCGTGAGCAAACATGTGGCTCACTTGTCCCAACCAGGCTAGACTCGGTTCAGACCGGTTGAACTATTCTGATTTGTGAACTCTTGGCTTATTTATTTTTGTTTGTAATTTTATTTTTTAATTAGTTTTCAATTTTTAAAATAGAAAAAAATCGAAGAAAAATAATAAAAAATTAGAGAAAAATCAAAAAAACACTTTAAAAATCATAAAACAATTAATAAGTAAATTTGATTTCTTTTGAATCAAATTAAAATGAAAATGGAAAATAAAAATACCAAACAAATTTTAGAAAAAATGTTGGAAATTTTCAAAAAATCCTATAAATTTTTTTAAAAAAATTTGAGAATATTTAAATATTATTTTTGCTCAAATTTGATGATTTTTTTTTAATTATTTACATGCATTTTATTTTTTTTATTTTTTGTTTCCCGATGATTTAACCTAGGGTAAAAAGGTATTTCATACCTAACCTATATCAATTATGAGGAGGGTTTATCTAACAAGATTTCCTCCTTTGGGTGTCCTATTAAACATTATTAATTTGCACTATAGTTTTCATTTTCCTTTTTATTTATTTATTTATATACTTATTTGTTTGTTTGTTTATTTTGAAGGAGTTAATTAAAGACCATTAGGTTCAATTTAAGGATAATTCATAATTAATTATGTACCATTTGTAGAACGGGTGTGTAGGGGGTGCTAATAAATTTTCCTCGTATAACTAAACTCTTAATCCCAACTCTGGTAAAAGCAGACTGATGTAGACGGGGCAGGGTAACCTAGTCTTATGGGTTTCAACCCTCAATCAACACACATGAGAAACACATTAAAATAAGACTTGAATCAACCAAACATTAATCAAACAAATTATGTTTTATCACACGCGTCCAAGGATTTTGAAAAGGTCTATAGTTCAATTCGAAGTTCAATCCCAAGTGGTTCTTTCACAAAAGAATCAAGTGATATGCTCATGAAAAGGCTATTTAATCATTCTAGAAAATAAGTCTATGTTATCACAATCATATTCCATAATTGACAAGCAAATAAATGTTAAAATGCTGAGAATTTAAGCAATGGGGAACTTCAGTCGCCTGGGAAGGAAAGGTCAGTCGCCTGGGGTCACAAAATCAGGGTTTTAGCTAGCAGAACAGGGTCATTCGACTAGGCTTGAGAGGGTCAATCAACTGACTGAATTTTTAGGTGAGATACCAAGAGATGAAAAGGGTCATTCAACTGGGCTTTGTGGGTCAATCAACTGACTGAATGTTTGTGGGGATACTGAGAGTTAAAATGGGTTCAGTCGATTGGGCTTTCGGGGTCAATCGAATAAACAGTGGGGAATGGAGATATAAATGGGATTTTTAAGGGTTTTGCGAAATTGAGGCTTATGGGGACTTAAACAAGGATCTCAAACAAAGTTAGGGATGAATTAGGATGGATATTACCATGTGGAATTGCTGGATATCTTATCGATGACCAACAAACTCGAATCAAACCAAGAAATCTGTCAAGATCGCGATGAATTGGTGCGGGTGCTGTTGTTGTTGTTGTCGAATACGAACGGTGTGGGGATGTGAGATGGTGAAGATATGATGGATAGATGTGTTGGTCTCACACCAACTAATCTCCGGGGAGAACGTCATAACCTCTCGCCACTCAATCTCAAGGATTGGAACAAAGCTCTAAACTTTCAAAGGAAGAACCTTTATTCAATCAATAATAATACTTGGCTAAAACTGTCTTCCAGCGTTTACAATAGTAATATATATATATAGGGAAAATTAAAACCTAGCAATAAATGACCTAAACGTCCCCATATAGGCATGGGAGACAACTCACTTAATGTTCACAAATTAACTCACATAAATCTTGCACAAATTAAGTACTTAACAACTCATAATGAAATTAATTAAATATAAATAAAGTTAAAATGGAGGCCCAAGCTATGTGGGGCCTAGAGTAGCCGTGTGGGGCCCAATAGGGTCTTGAGCTCGGAATCACAACTCGGGCTTCTTTATTCTGAAAAGTCTTCAAGTATCTCCATAAGTTCCTTCAATGGCTAGTAAGCATTCTGGACATCTAGAGGTCATCCACGTGTCACCATGTCAGTGAATGAAAGGGAAAGTGGTTGCCGATCCCCATCATAGACTGAGACTACTGGTTCCTTGGCTTAAGATTAGTCTAGAGACCAATCAACAAGTGGCAATTAGGTGAACTAACCACACCTAGGTAAATACAAGTTAGTAGCGACTCCTTTGAACTTTCAATATTATTATTCCTCGCCATTCCGGACCCTTCTCCGGAATGTTGTGACAGTCATAATCATAGCTGAAAGTTTAACCAATGAGAAATCTGTCATGGATCTAGATGAGGTCATTCAATTATCTAGAGCATGCTCATCTAGTGACATATTGACATGCCCTATCAAAGGTATTTTCTAAAATCTATACCATTTGATATATAATAATTAGGATATTATTATTTGATGTTATGTATTTTTTTTTTCTACATAATAGAATACTTCCAAAAGTTCTACTTCGAAGAAGGAAGCAATAGCTTAATAAGCTAAGCAGCCTAAGCTTGTTAAAGGTCCAACTTCATCTTACCATCCTAGTCAATATGTCTCCAAAATCTTTGCTGAAGTGATTTGGGACATAGGAGATGGACTTTTTAATAAGTTAAATGTTGCTCCATTTAAGCATGTTCAAAAAATATATGAAGATGATGCTCCTTCCATATATCAACTTATTGATCAACTTAAGTGTGACACTTCTTCTTTAAAGGTGATGGTTAATGCTTATATGTGCACGATACAGGCTTTGTTTCAAGTGGAAGCTGAGTTCAATGGGTATATGTCGCTAGAGGAGTTAGAGCGTAAAAAGGTTGAAGCAACTCAAAAAGTGGAAACAACCTAATCTACACTAATTGTAGTGCAACTCCAACATATTAATCTAGTCAAGAATTTGAGTGACGTCTGCGAAGAATGATCATCTCTTGAGTGAAAATTAATTTCACTAGAGAATGAGCAAGAGGAAATTGAGAAAGATGTCAAATCTTTAGCTTCTGCCATAAACCATGCTCGATTTGAATTTGAGTTTGCAAAGCTAGCAAGGACCTTGATTTGATTTTGTCCATTTATAAGGAAGATGTCAAGAGAATTCAAATGTTGAGGAAGGTTGTGGAAAACCATAGTAATTCAATAAACACCTCCAAGTGGATGAATGCAAATCTTTGATTTTATCATCATTTTCTTTAACAAGGATATTTGTAGTTTTTCACAGTGATAATATGTCTATTTTTATTTCATTAATGATTTGCAATTTATATACGTGTAACATCTTCAATGGAGTTTATAAACGTATGTTTGATTAGATTGAACTTAGGAAATATTCCTAAGATGTCTACATGCCTTCATAGGATAAAGTCATAATGTAATTTTAAAAAAAAGAATTATTTAGTCGTTCACAATTTTACTCATGTGGGCTAGGAGCATCCATTTATTAATCACCTTGGATTTGGTGGAGTGTTTAGTAGTTTAACCACATACAACATTGTTGGTGGATTATTTGTTTGCTACCTTAGATTTGGTAGAGGGTTTTAGTAGTTTAAACACAACAACACTATTGGTGACTATATTTTCTTTTTTCAAATCACTTGCATTTAAATGGAAAACATTAGGCATAATAATGTTTCAGGAATTTTCCATTGGGACTAATTCTTAAACCATCACTATCAAACATTTTGTATGCATTATTCATGTAGACCTCTTGTATCACATATGGTTCGTACCACTTAGAAGTAAATTAATCTCCAAAATAATGTTTCATATTAATGGGTCTATGCACTACTAGTTCCATGTCGCCTACTTGAAAGCATCGTGGTTGAACTTTCGTGTTGAAAGTTTTGGGGAGGCGTGCTTGATAGCACTCCAAATGTTTCTAAGCTTGAAGCCTTCTTTCATGTAAAGCTTCAAATTCTTATAATCGAAATTGAGCACTCTCTTCTTTATTCAATCCTTCCAAGATAGTCATCCTTAACGACAAAATTTGTTGCTCAAGTGGAAGCCTGTCTCAACTCTGTAGACAATTGCGCAAGACATGTATTGTGTAGGCATAGGATATGTTGTGCGGTATGTCCATAAGGCTTCTCCAATTCTTTCATGTCAATATTTTTTTAAAAAAATTTTGACACAATTTTCTTTAAAATTTTTTTACCAAGTGTCTTATTGAGTGCTTCTGCAAGTCCATTCACTGGAGCATTATATATTAAAGAATTGTACTGTTTGAAGTCAAACTTCTCGCATAGCTTATCCATTAAACTATTGAAGAATCGTCTTCCATTATCAGTTATGATGAATTGAGGGACACTACACCAGTAGATAATATGAATGCGAATGAATACAACAATATGTTTTTTTTTTTTTCACTCCTTAAAGTGGAATATTTTTTTCCCGTCTTGAGAAGTAATATGTGTTTGCTAAAATATATAAGTGTCCACATGATGACTTCGGTAAAGGCCCAACGATGTCAAGTCACTAAGCTTCAAAGGGTCAGGATGCCACTATGGGATGTAAAGGTTCTGGTGGTTGATGTATGTAATTAGCATGGTATTGGCAAGGTTGGTAAGTTTTTGCATACACCATGGAGTCTTGCACCATTATTGGCCAATATAACCCATTCTTTTGATCCGCTTAGGACCAGACTAGTGAGCACCACAAATCCTTAAATGTGCCTTTTAGCCTCTTCTTCTCCCAAACATTGAAGAAACAATCCATTAAATGAGTGATGTTAAAGTGTATTTTTATAATAGATAAAGTATATTTTTATAATAGATAAACTTTGTTGCTCATCAACAAATTTTAGTTCAATGTTGTCAATAATTTGGAAGGCTTCCATGTTAAAGGGAATCAATTATTAGTTGTTACCAATCTTCCTTATCAATGATGCAAATAGATATCTCATCTGATTCTTCCCATTCGTGATCAATAATCAGCAACACCCATATTTGGCATATAGACACCAGGATAGTTTCTTCTTCAAATATAGCAACAATAGTGGCTACATTTTCCAAGGCATCATCTTGTCTATATTCCTTTATTAGGACATACACTACTGTTGTATGATCAAATTTCTTTAGAAGTTGTTGAGCATAGTCACAATAGGTACTCAAATATTCCTTTTTACATCAAATTACGATAGATCTGATTGATTATTAATATGAAATCCCCATATAACTTCAAGTGTGAAATTTCCATTTTTGTAGTCATCAATAACCCGATAATCAAGGCTTGGTATTCAATAATGTTGTTTGTACAAAGTTCACTTAGTTCAAAAGAATACGGTAGTACTTGTATTTATGGAGTAACAAATACTACACTAGCTTTAGTCTCATCTTTGCGAGCTGCCCCATCGAAAAACATCTTCCAAAGTGAAAGAACTTCAATGTAAAATATTTTTTCTAGTTGATCATCTGAAAATTCTCAATTTGATGGAATTGCATGGTTTTCTAGGAAATTTGCCAATGTTTGTCCTTTAATAGCTTTTTACGAGACGTATATAATGTCATACTATTGAAGGATGACTCTCTACTTTGCTAAACGTATGGACAAGGCCAGTTTTAAAAGGTCATATTTGACTGGATCAACCTTAGCAACTAAGTGGACTGTGTGCGCCTGAATGTAATGCTTCAATTTATTGATAGAGAAGAAGATGGCTAAGCATGTCTTTTCTATAGGCGAATAATTCAACTAGCTTCGATAAGAGTTCTTCTTAAGTAGTATAACGCTTTCTCTTTCCCTTCTTCATTTTCTTGTGCAAGCAATGCCCCCAAGGAAATTTCTTGTGCAACAATGTATAGAAGTAAGGGTTTCCTAAGCATAGGAGCACCTAACATAGATGGGTCAAGAAAATATTTTCTTATGCTATCAAAAACATTGTCACATGCCTCATCCCATTCAAATGGTACATCCTTCTTCATCAGGTGATTAAAAGGATGACACCGGCCTACTAAATTTGAAATAAAGCGTTGGATATAAGTGATACAACCTTGTAAACTCTTAAACTTGGTAAGTTCTTTGGTTAAGGAATCTTCTGAATGATGTAAATCATTGATTGGTCTACTTCAATATCTCAATAACAAACAACAACCCCCAAGAACTCTCTTAATGTGATGCCAAAAGCACACTTTAAATGGTTCATATATCACCCTCAAATCTTGTAGATGGTCTTTTCTAAACTTGGTTTTTACTACTAAGTCATCAACATAACATTCGAACTTCTTATGCAAAATATCATAAAAAAATTTCTACATTGTATGTTGATAATTAGCACCTGCACTCTTCAATCCAAAAGGCATTACATTGTAGCAATAAATTCCCTTTGGAGTTCAAAAAGCAGTTAAGTCTTCATCCTTTTGTGACATCCTTATTTGATTGTAACCAGAGAAACCATTCATAAATGATAGTGTCTCATGTCCCATTGTTTTATCTACCATAATATCAATTATTGATAATGGAAAGTCATCTTTTAGATAAGAATTATTCAAATCACAAACGTCAACATAAACATGAAGTTGTCCATTCTGTTTTTTTGACTGGGACAATATTTGCAACATGATGGGTATTTGACCTCTCAAATAAAACTTGTTTCAATGAGTTTGTTGTCTTTAATTTCTATTTGGGGAATAAGCTTTCAATGAAACCTTCTTTATGCTTGCTTATCGGGTCAAGCATGTCGTTTCACTGCCAAGTGAAGTATTGTAACTTTTGGATCAATACCAGATATATATTTGTATGTCCAAGCAAAGACATCTTTGTATTCAAGCAGTAGTTTGGAGTACTATTCCTCTTCATCTATGGCGAGAGACATGCTAGTGAATGTCGGTAGGGGTTCCTTTGTTGTGCCAAGATTGATTTGCTTCAGTACTTCAATTGTGGATTGACAATCATCTTCTAATGTTGAAGGAGCATCTTCTACTTCTTCATTAGAAATATACGCGTTCTCATCCTCCTCTATCGTGACATGATGATTCGAAAAAACATTATTTACATTATTTTGCTTCTCTACATTTTGTTGAAGTTGT
Source organism: Malania oleifera (assembly GCF_029873635.1). Taxonomy (NCBI): domain Eukaryota; kingdom Viridiplantae; phylum Streptophyta; class Magnoliopsida; order Santalales; family Ximeniaceae; genus Malania; species Malania oleifera. The sequence continues at coordinate 133,993,320 of NC_080418.1, forward strand.
CTTGTATGCACAATGGTGTGTTTATTTACTTTGAGTGACCCATTTGAGTTAACTTTCAACAAGGAAGAGCGTCTTATATGAGATGGAATAAGGCTACAAGAGTAATGTCGAGTCTTCCAAATATAGATGATATGAAGTGGATTTGATGCGATTAAACATTGAAATGCGAGGAATTGGCTAAAGAAGTTCTTGCTCAAGCTCATCCGCGACCTCTGCTATTATATGTTGTGAATTCACCACCTTAGCCTTCCCTTTAATTGATATTTTTTTTCCAGTGGCTTTGAATTATAACCAAGACCAAATATTGAAGACAAAATATCGAACACTTGTTGTAAGAATTTCTTTTGCGTTTCACTTAAACCATGCATATTCTCTCCAATGAGCTTTAGGTTTAACTTTTCTAATGGATTAGAGCTTCCAAAGTTAAATCTTGATTTTACCAAAAGTTTATAAGCTTTTGGGCCAAATCCTTATTTTGTTCTTTGGTTTGGAAGATTATCACATTCGGAAAAACTTGAGATGGAATAAACCCTTGCAAAGGTTTTCTGATAGTAGAGTCAGACAATTTTATCAAAATGTGATATATCCTTCTTTAAGTTTTTCAACATTTTCTGACTTCGATAATTAAAAGTAAGTCTCCTTGACTACTACAAACTTAGAGCACTCAGCAAATAGGGGTTCTTCTTTCTTATGTCAAGGTAATGGAATATAACGCAAAATTGGAGGAGAATTGGAAGACTGTGAAGATTTTTCGTATTCCCTTTGTAATGAATAAATAGGTAGTCTAGTAGTGTCCACTATTAGTGGAGCACTCTTAATCTCATTGCAATCTGGTTTGAAAGATTCAATGTGCTTTGCCCCCTATTTCACACCACTTATGGAAGGAATATCTGAAGGAAGTGCCTTTTTATTGCCTCGTATTCTTGATAAAACTCAGCATCAACAAAATTAGCCTCTACCTCTAAGAAGTGCTTGACACTAGCCACTAATTTTCTCACCCCTCATTGGAAAAATTTAAAGTATTGATGAAGAGTCAAAGGCATAATGTCATTTTCATGAATCCATAGCCTTCTTAGTAATACCTTGTAAGTTGTTTTGACATCAATGTCATGGAACATGACATATGTCTTCAAATCACTTGTAATAAGTTCTACATGAAACATATCGATTGCACACTGACCATCTTGATGAAATCCTTTGATTACTAGGCGACTTCGGGATAACTTATCCATTGTGATTTCAAGTTCCTTCATCGTTACTTTTGGTATGATATTGACTACAGTTCCATTATCAATAAGAATTTAATTAAATTTTTATTCTCGAATATAACTAGAAACAAAAAGTGGTCGGTTATATGGTTTTGATTTCAATAAAATATCTTCATTTGTGAAGGAAATTATGTACTAACAATTGGCACAAAGAGTATCATCTTCTCTTTCTAGAAAGCTTGAAGGCATTCGAGAGTCAATGTCCTCCATACTTTAAAGGATATGTGCAAGTTTTTCTCGCACAACTTTAGGAAATTTAATATAAGTCGCCAAAACTAATGTGAGATGGCAAACCTCTGAGTTGTTCAAGAGTTTGAGACTCATTAACAAATTTTGTAGCATCATCTCCCATACTTGAGTCATCTTCATCGTGAATCTCATAACAGGTCGCCACATTTATCCCAACTTTATTACCCTGGAAGAATCCTTGTGGAAAATACTCTCCAAATGTAACAGGCTATCAATATTTTTGTTGTATAATATTGTCACTCTTGATGATGGCTTTCTTAGATATTGACTTATTCTATGAGTAAGAATGTGAAACTCTTTTCTTCTTTTGCCTTTTTAGTAGAGTAGGCCTTGGTTGTGCAACACATGACTTCCTTGTTTTGCATCGTGACACTGGTGTCCATATTTTCTCATCCTTTGATGTCGATGTAACATCATCATAGAACTTAATCTTTAAGGCTTTTTTGTAATGACCCCAAAAATTGTATGCATGGAAATGTAAAAAATAAATAAAAATATTATTATTATTATTTATTAATTAGTTAATTAATTATTATTACATTGAATTAACTAAATAAACAATATAATATATATATGTATAAAATATTATTATAATATAATAATGGTATATGTAAATTAGAAGTCTCAGGAGCTTCCTGAGACTTTTGAGATTGAATTTTCAATTTCAGCCACACACACTCTCTCAAATTCTCTCTGGTTGTCTCTCTCCTCCGCTCACCTTCTCTCTCTCTCTCTCTCTCTCTCCCCTCATTTTCTCAACGAACACTCAGCCGATTGAAGAACGGAAAATACCACTGGGTTCCTATCTTGGCCATCAACACTTTAACCGGAGTGGATTCGTGATTAGGGCGTCGTAGGCACCACTCTTGGGATAAGGTAAAGTCTCACTCTCTCCTCAATTTTTTCCTTAAATCTCCTGGCAAATTGATGATCAAACACCACCATAGGGTCCTAGGTTCGATCCATGTCATGTTAGCCGGAGCAGATTTTTAATTTGGGTTTCCTAAGCACCACTCCAAGGCTAGGGTAGGATAGTGGAAATATATCCATTAATTATTTTTAAAGTTTAATTGTATTGGGAGTGTGTGAGCTTAGGAAATGTTAAAATAATTGTAATGCTGGGGTTGAGTTAATTGAACTGGGGAAAATGTGATTTCAGGATTTTGAGTCCTATACGCAGTGGGTGTGGATTTAGGGTCTTTAGCAGGCTTCTCAGTAAGTAGGTAAAGGGAATAAACTATAACAGTTATTTTTGGAATTACTAGTTGAGTAATATATGAAAATTAGAATATGATATTTTGTCTGAGATTATTATGATACGAATATCAAATAAAATTATGTGGCATATGATTTATACTAGAAATGTGTTGAAATTGGGTTATGTGGTTTGCATTGAAAATAAAGAGACTATGATATATTTATATTGAAACATTTTATGCAAAAATGAAGATAACAGAAATCAGTTATGTTTTATATATTGAATTGTGATGATATGAGATTTGAAATATGGAAAATGTTGAAAAGTGGAATACATAATTATTTTATTGAAAGCGATAAATTGTGATATACCAATGTGTATTTTACTGTAAAATGATGGAATATGATATATACTATTATGAGATGGAATGAGTACATTAATGTTGGTAATGAAACAAAAAATGATAAGAATATTTCTGATGTGATGAAATGTACCAACATATGGAAATGTGAATATTGAAATGAGAATTCTAAAATGTGAATTCTAAATTGTGAATATATAAATGTGGAAATGAGAACCCTAATGGACTGGAGTATTTCTAAAGGCACGGTACCATTGCTAGTGGGATGATAAGTGCAACCACACGGTCTCGTGGAGAGTCTGGCGTGACAGTCGATTGAGCCAGTGAGAAGGGTAGTTTTGCCCCCTGGAGTCTGGACCAAGGTTAGGTAGGCCAATCGTACTACAGACGAATTGATGGATTTCTTATTTTGATCTAACTGAGTAGGCCAACCGCGGTATAGATCAAGCCTTCGGGCCGCACAACCCTGATCATCGGGGGAAAGCATGACGTGGAGAATATCCTCAGGGCAGCCATGAGTTACAAACAACACATGTATTGGTTACCAAGGACACTCATGAGTGAGATGGTGAAATGAAAATGAGTGATGAAAGAGTGTGAGTTTAATTACATAAATAATTAGGTGAAGTAAAACTCTCCGTCTGAGGGCTTACTGAGTAAGGTGAGTGTCTTGATAAGTATCAGTTGTAGTCACATCCGAGTTAATCGGGTAAGGTTACAAATGATATCAGAGCAGAGATGCGCTACATGTATAGGCGTGTAATCTCCCCTATCCTCGGGAACTTTCATTGTTAAATATTGGTCACATGTGTATAAATATGAGAAATGGTATCTAAACTTAAATAATTTATTCCTTCTTACTGAGAGTTGTCTCACTCAAATATTTAAATATTTTAGGGAACCGTAACAGCCCAGAAGATAGAGCTCTAAGATAGAGGGGAGCTAGTACCCTGATATATAGGGTAAGTGTTTTGTGTTGGGGATGTGTTGGTGTAATCCCCTAGAGTATGCTATGGATTTTTGGGATGTGTATGGATGTATAGATCTCTAGTTATTTGTATTTTTGATGGTTTGTAAATATTGACTTCCGCTGTTAGGTTTGTTTGTATGTGATAGTCTGATTACCCGGTGCCCTACGTCGGGCTGGGTTATGTTGATATGGTATCAGAGTTTGTGATGTGGCAGAGGATTGATTTATTAATGATTGTTTATATTTAAAAAAAAATGTTTGAAAAATCAGGGCATCACACTTTTAGAGAGCATCCAATTATAACAAGCTTAAGCATGCCAAATTGGATAAGGATGAGCTCTGTTGTTGATGGAACTTTCTGTGTTGGTTCAGAAGTTGTGTTCATTGCCCCCAAGGTGATGGTTGCATGGTTAGACTTAACTACATCAAGTTCAATGTCAAATTTTCTATCCTTGGTAAGCTTCATAACAAGGTCTTCAAAGATAAAACATTTTTGAAGAGGATGACTAAGAATCTGATGATACTAGCAATAGTTCAGATCATCTACCTTCACCATTTTTTCAAGTCATTCACACTTTTGAAGTTCAATGAACTTTTTTTTCAACAATCGATCAAACATTTTTGAAACGTTTGAGTCAAAAAAGGGTACCATTTCTCCTTGCATTCCTTTAAGATAAAGCGCCTCCTTTCACCATTTGGGTGATAATTAGTTCCCTTTTATTTTTTTCTTGCCTTTACCTACTATCTTGATAGGAGTAGTGTTTGCAACCATTGAGTCTTTGGTCAAACTCCTTGAAGATTTAGTATTTTTCTTTACTTTCTTATTTTCCTTCCTATTGTCGACCATAGGAGGATTTTGATTAACATGGCTTGAGATACTTATTTCTATATCATGCTCACATGTTGCTAATTCTTCAAACATACGTGGTTTAATTCCTTTGAGAATATATAACAATCCCTAGTGCATGCCTTGAAAGCACATCTCTATAGTAGAAATTTCTGAAATTCTCTCCCTATAATCAAGACTTAAGACAGACCATCTGTTGATGTAATCTATGATAACTTCATCTTTCCATTTCTTAGTGTTTGTTAGCTCCATCAAGCTAACATTGCCACATGTATTGTAAAAGCAGTTTAAAAATTCTTTCTCGAACTAATCCCAACTATCAATAGATTTAGATTATAGGTCTATGTATCAATCAAATGCATTGCCTCACAAAGATTATAAAAATTGTTTGACAAGAAGATCACCACGAGTTTTTGCATTCTCGCAAGTTTCAAAAAAATGGGCAACATGTTGTTTTAGATTGCCCTTCCCATTAAATTGGTTATTTATTTGGCATCCTCAAGTTACCGATATGTTTTATGTAAGACTTTGAATACATAAGGAAACTTTGAGATGGACTACTATATTGTGCTTGTATTATGTTTGTTCTCATAGCCTGTAGTTGTTGGATAGATAACGAGGCAGTGGAAGCATAGTGAGTCTCTTGAGAAGCCTCTGGAACTTCCTTCTCCTTGCCTTCATATTTATTAACAACATTGTCATGAATGAAACCAAAAGGAAATTTGGGCTCTTGGTTTGATTCACCATTTTGTGCCTCCAACTTGTTCATGAGCGAGACAATATAAAGATTTTTATCTTCAACCATTAGGTAAGGAATTTCTGCAATCTTCTCTTTTATGGTAGCCGTACTTGTCACCATGCCTGTCATTAGCAAATGAGGTGATGCTCAATTGTGTGGGGAATTTCTTTCACAAGGCTTCCAAAAAACGATTTGAATTGTATGCTTTTAGGGTAGTATTCTTTCAACATATGGATTGACATTCTGCTCCCACTCCTGGATTGTTGGGAGATAAAAGAAACCTTAAAACTGAACATTTTGTTGGTAAGAAAATCAAGCGTTATTGTATGTGTTGACTCGACGTCTTCGACTTGTTAAGGACCTTGTAGACTAAGAGCCTTTGCTTTGTTGCAAGTGGGTAGAGACATAAAAGTTGAGTTATTAGAGGCGTTGATAACATCATATATAGACCCAAAAGTTGTGGAGGTAGTAGCAACATTCTTGTTGGTCTGATTCTTTATTGGAGCAATTGGTTCTAGGGAAGCGGAATTGAAAATTTATTGTGAAGAAGGATATAAGAGACAAAGTTGTCCCACTGAGCATGCTATAAATTTGTAACAACAAAATTTGTGCATTGAAATTAACACAGAAAAAATATGTTCAAATATTTGATTTTTGAAGTAATGGGTACAATCTCAGTGGATTTCTTTAAAGAATAATTTTTTTTCTTTTTCTGATTTGATCTCCTTGGAAGTTGATTTTCCAGTTTGAGAATTTGAGGAGCATATTTCTAAATTAGATGATGAGGATTTTCAGGACAACAAATTTAATTATGTCAGAAGATGGATTGTGTCCAATCTTTGTGGATGTAAGCTTGATCACGAATGATGGATATTTGAGTTAGGAATGGATTACTCAAATACAATCCAAAATTTGTTAATATTTCTCAACTGTAGAAATTACTAATCAGTGAATACTAGATCGATGTATGCCTTATCTCTTAGTTCTTCCTTGGTTTGTTTTGTTTTATTTTTTTCCTGGGGTCCTCACTCACTCTAAAATGAGTAGCGCAAAGGCTATCCTAAGTATAGGTTTTCTGTCACATAATAATTAGCCTAAAAGGTTAGATAGTCTCCTCAGGAAATGTAGATTAATTTTTAACTCGCATTAAAACAATAAGGAGAAAATAAAAAACATTCACTGAACACAATTCAGATTCATATTTTTGAGTTTTTTGAGAGTTTGTAACTAAATTAAAATAATGCAAAACATAAACTACAAACATAACACGCATTAAGTAAATGACAATAAAAGGATAACGATAAATACATGATGGCAAGTGAACAACAAAAATAACCAAATCTTTAAATATTCAAACAATGAACCAAAAATAAGAATTTCGTTAATCTAAAAAAAACCATTCAATACTAAAATAAACTCAACACAATAACTTAAACAAAAAGAAATAAATCTAACAATATCTATAAAAAAAAAAAAAACTATGCTCAACAATAACTTAAATATAAATAAACTCAAACAAATAATCAATTCAAAAAAAGTATTAAAACAAAGTATTGAAATAAGAATAAAGTAAAGCATAAAAGAAACATTCATTTAATAAACATTCAACCATAAAATTTCTAATCCAACATTAACTTAAATAAAAATAAATCCACCAAGAGCTCAAATAAAATAAACAAAACTCAAACAAAAACTTAAATAAAGATGTAAGAACCCGAGATATGAAAAATGGGTTTAAATATTAAGAGAGGGGCAAAATTGGAAATTGCCCGGGTCAAAGGGTTATAAAAGGAAATTCTCATTTCTTCCAAGCTAAGCAAACTTAGATTTTTATCTCTCTCTCTCTCTCTCTAAACCTCTCCCTACTCTTTCTTTTTAGAATTCTTCGCTGATCGTTGACGGAATTGGAAAACGGAAGCTACCACGAGGATCGTGGAAGGATTCTCTACAACTTCTACGGATCGGAATTTCGTTTCGGAGATTTTTGGGTTTCGGCATAAAATCGAGGTAAGGCTCGGTTTTCAATTCTGATATGGTAAATTTGTAAGTAACTGTCTTGTGAACATATTATGTACGGTGATTTTTAGGTTTTGAAACTCGGTTCGCTGTTTAGGGACCTTGGAGTTTGGGATTTGCTTACGGGATTAAGGTAAGGGGAACTATGTTATTTTTTAAATCGGACTCAGAGGAACTGTGGTCCACGGTCCTGTGTGTGTTTTGGATACTCATTTAGGGGAGATCTAACGGGAAAAACTATGGGTTTTTCATTATTACAGTTTTGGGAAAAAGGGAGCGACAGGCTGAATCCCGGGTTTTGTTGAAAATCGACTATATGTGTGATTTATACTGTGATATTGGGATGGTCATGCCTTGACTTTGTTTAAACTGTATTTGTTTGGAAAACCATGATTTAGATTACCAAATGAGTGTGGTTTGTTTGGTTATATGAGCATGCATGTGTGTGTGATATGTTGAAATGCTAGTAGGAACGCGGTTCCGAAATTGTTCCAGGTACTGAGAGTGTCTGGCTCTATATCCGAGGGCATGTTATCGCCTGCCATGTAGGCAAGAGTGTCCAGCTCTATATCCGAGGGCGTGAGCCTATTCCAGCAGATCAGGCCGAAGGGTGTGGATCCACCAGTTTAGCGCCGGTACGATGCCATGGGAGTCGGGGACTAGCCATGTGCCGATGGCACAGTGTTCGCGGGTTGGCTACAGGCCAACGCCGAATGTCACGGGCTGGCTTTGGGCCGAAGAGTGTGACAACACTGAGGATTACTGATCATGTGTATGTACTGTGACGGGGCTGCGTATAAATGGCCTCCGTATGTGTGCGTGTATACATTGTGTAAATTAGTACTGGAATGCATTTAACTGTGTATGTTGTATCATGATAACACTCAAATGTCACACACCAATATAACCTGTGTTCTTCTTTACTGAGAGGTGTCTCATCCCTTTTGTACCTACATTTTTATAGGTCCTTTGGGTAATCGGAACTAGCGTCTTAGTGTAGGAAGCGTAGTGGCCAGTGTACCGCGTTTAGCGCTAGGTAAGTGCTAGGACCGTAATTTTGGTGGGTTGCCATTTTGGGATGTGTTGGGCACTCGTTTGTACGTTTTTGATAGAGCATTGTGTCTGCTTTTGTATAGACTCTGGTATGGTACTGCATATGTATATAAATGACCTTTTTCCGCTACGTATCTGATTGTGTTTGGAAGTGTTTAGGGTGCCTAGGAACCCCATGGGGTCGGACCCTCATCCTTTGTACTGTATCTATGGTGATTTGTATGATACAGGGACAGGTTAGATTACATTTTCACCCCTGGGTCCCATTTCGGGGTTCGTGGCATGATAGCTTGGTATCAGAGCTAACCAAGTTACTAGATCTTGTAGACTTGGTTAGGCTTAGTTATGAGTACATACCAGAGTATAGGATGTGGATATGGGTAGAGTTGGTTGAGAGTTATTCGGTTGCTAGACCGGGAATTGTCGATGGTATTCTGTGTTTTTCTTGGGATGACGATTCCAGTAAAAGCAGGGCAAATCATTGATGACTTTCGTGTCGGTGTGCTAGAACAGACCTAGACCTGGCAGGAAGTAGTTAACACGATTAGTGTATATCATTATGTTAACTGTATGTGTTATACGGATACTGATAGATTCCTATTGTGTTGCAGAATGGAGCCCAAGGATAATAACCTAGGAAGTGGCTCCGAGGAGATTGCGAGTGATGAGTCTCCTTCTGTGCCTCGGGGTTTGACGAGGCAGGTATTGCGGGAGATCCGGTGGAGTGTGAGGAGACGTGAGTGCTCTCCTACTACTGCGGGGTGCACCAATGAGAGGTTCACATGCATGCATCCTCCGGCGTTCTCTGGAGGACCTAACCTGACGACAGCAGAGGATTGGATGGAAAAGACTGAAAGGATCTTGGAGGTCCTACACTACACGGATAGGCAGCGAGTTCTTTATGCTACCTCCCAGCTGTCTGGGGAAGCGGGTTGATGGTGGACTATGGTGAATCTATTAAAGAAACAGAGAGCTGGTCTTGAGGAGATGACGTGGAGCCGATTCAAGGAGGTGTTCTTTGATACATATTTCCCCGCTTCCGTATGAGATGTGAAGGCAGATGAGTTTTCTGCGCTGACTCAGGGGAGTTTGACGGTGCAGGGGTATATGGCTCAATACATAGAGTTGTCTCGCTTTGCACCATGTATGATCTCGAGCGAGTATGAGAAGACTCGGAGGCTCGAGAAGGGTTTGAGGAAGGATATCCACAGACTGGTGGGTATGCTTTAGATTCGCGAGTTCTCGGTGTTGGTGGATAAAGCCACGGTGATCGAGACTGGTATCCGAAAGGATGAGGTGGATTAGGAATCGAGGAAGAGGACGCTACCTTCTGGTTCTCAAACAAGATCTCATCAGGGATCGCGAAAGAAAAGTAGCAAGGGCTCGGGTTGTCGCCAGAATATTGAGCGCCAGGACTCTTAGATGAGCCAGATCGGTGGTCGTTGTACCAGATGTCACAGGTGGCACGAGGGAGAGTGCTGGTCATTTGGGTTTAGTTGCTACAACTATGGCCAGTCAAGCCACATGTCTCATGATTTTCGAGCATCGAGGCGAGACGTGCCTGCAGTTAGTGGGGACCGAGGGAGTAATCAGATACCTCGAGGAACCGCTCGGACGAATACAGCTCCGGCCAGAGTATACTTTCTTACTCCAGCAGACGTTGAGCATGCAGGTAACATGGTGACAGGTACCTTATTATTGCTTTCGAATAAAGCTTCTGTTCTGTTTGATTCGAGTGCAACCCATTCTTTTGTATCTGTAAATTTTGTGGGACGGTGTGGGATTGAGACCCGAGACATGAATGAGGTATTAGCTGTTACTACGCCATCTGGGAGTGTATCTTTCTGTAGGAAGATGTTGATAGACTGCCCAGTGGAAATTCAGGGAAAGCTGTTACCGGTGAATCTTGTGGTATACGACATATCAGGGTTCGATGTCATTCTAGGGATGGACTGGTTGTTCTCCAGTTATGTCGTGATCGACTGTCGTAGAAAGGTGGTAGTTTTCAGACCTCCTGGGGAGCAGGAGTACGAGTTCATGGGATCGTGTGTGCGTTCAGCACCATAGATTCTGTCGGCACTACAGGCGAGGAGGCTACTCTTGGACGGATGTCAGGGGTACTTAGCTTATGTGGAGGAACCATCGTGGGATGAGTTGAGACTCGAGGATATTCGGGTAGTCAGCGAATTCCCGGATGTGTTCCCAGATGATTTACCCGGTTTACCTCTAGATCGTGAGGTGGAGTTTGCGATAGAGTTGCTGCCTAGTAAGGCCCCGATCTCTAAAGCTCTGTACCTGATGACTCCAACAGAACTTCGGGAGTTGAAGGAGCAGCTGCAAGAATTACTGGACAGGGGATTCATTCGACCTAGTGTTTCGCCCTGGGGAGCTCCAATACTGTTTGTGAAGAAGAAGGACGGGTCGATGCGGATGTGCATTGATTACCGTGAGATTAACAAGGTAACTGTGAAGAATCGTTATCCTTTACCTCGTATAGATGATCTCTTGGACCAGTTGCAGGGGATGCGGGTCTTTTCGAAGATCGATTTGCGATCAGGATATCATCAGGTGAGGGTTAGAGCGGAGGATGTAGCAAAGACGGCTTTCCGAACCAAATATGACCACTACGAGTTTTTAGTCATGCCTTTTGGGTTGAGGAATGCTCCGATAGTGTTCATGGATCTGATGAACAGGGTTTTCCATGAGTACCTAGATCGGTTCATGGTGGTATTCATTGATGACATTCTGGTATACTCGAGGAGTACGGAAGAACACGTGGAACATTTGAGGTTAGTGTTACAGATTCTGCGAGAGAAGAAGTTGTATGCTAAGTTGAAGAAATGTGAATTCTAGTTGAGTCAGATTGCATTCTTAGGCCATGTGGTTACTGGGGATGGAATATCAGTTGATTCTAGCAAGATTGAAGCTGTGGTCGACTGGGTAAGGTCGAAGAATGTGTAGGAGGTTCGGAGTTTTCTAAGACTGGCAAGATACTATCGTCAGTTCGTAGAGGGGTTCTCTAAACTATTTGGACCTCTGACTCGATTGACCAGGAAGGGAGTCCAGTTTGAGTGAACCAATGATTGCGAGCAGTGCTTTCAGGAGTTGAAGCACCGGCTGGTTACTACTCCAGTGTTGACCATTCCTTCAGGGGATAGTGGATTTGTGATTTATAGCGACGTGTCTCTGAAGGGCTTAAGATGTGTGCTTATGTAGCAGGGTAAGGTCGTGGCATATGCTTCTCGGCAACTGAAGGAGTATGAGAAGAATTACCCTACGCATGATTTGGAGTTGGCTGCTATTGTGTATGCGCTGAAGATCTGGCGACACTATTTGTACGAGGTGTAGTGTGAGATCTTCACTTACCATAAGAGCCTCAGGTATTTCTTCACGCAGAAGGAGTTGAATATGAGGCAAAGGCGGTGGTTAGAGTTGATTAAGGACTACGATTGCACGATCAGTTATCACCCGAGGAAGGCAAATGTGGTGGCTGATGCCTTGAGTCAAAAGTCGGGACCTACAGCTGTATCTACGGTTGTAACTCAGTGTCACATCATACGAGATTTGGAGAGCTCAGGTGTAGAGTTGGTGGTTGGTGATCATCAGGCTTATTTTGCTGGTTTGGTGGTCCAACCGACCCTATTTGAGCGTATAAAAGTCGCGCAGGCTAGTGATGCAGAGTTGGCAAAGGCTATGAAAAAGGTACAGCAGGGATTGGCTACAGAGTTTAACATCTCTGAAGGAGGTGTGTTGAGGTTTGGGACCAGGCTGTGTGTTCGGAATGATGATGAGATTAGAAGGATGATTTTAGAGGAGCGCATCGTTCTATGTATACGGTACATCCTAATAGTACAAAGATCTATCGGGATTTGCGCGAGACCTTCTGATGGTCTAGTATGAAGAGGCAGATTGCTCAGTTCATGGAGCAGTGTCTGACGTGTCAGTAGGTGAAAGCTGAACATCAGAGGTCGGCAGGGCCGTTGCAGCCTTTGCCTATTATGGTGTGGAAATGGGAGCATATTTCCATGGATTTTGTGACAGGTTTGCCACCGGCGCTTCACGGGCAGAATGCTATTTGGGTGATCGTGGATAGATTGACGAAATTTGCTCATTTCATACCAATGAAAGTTAGCTATCTTTTGAGTAGGCTAGCATATTTGTATGTACATGAGATTGTGAGAATGCACGGGATACCGGTGTCCATAGTATCAGATCTGGACTCGAGGTTTACTTCCCGATTCTAGATGAGCTTGCAGGAGGCATTGGGGATGAAGCTTACTTTTAGTACAACGTTCCACCCCCAGACTGATGGACAATCAGAGAGGACGATATAGATATTGGAAGATATGTTGCGAGCTTGTGTCTTACACTTCGGTGGTAGCTGAATATAGTATATGCCACTTGTGGAGTTTGCTTATAACAACAGCTTCCAATCTAGTATCGGGATGGCACCGTTTGAGGCTTTGTATGGTCGGAGGTGTCGATCTCCTTTGTGTTGGGATGAGGTTGGTGAACGTCAGGTGTTAGGACCTGAACTTGTGCAGCAGGCGTCTGAGAAGGTGGGTTTGATCCGGGAGAGGATTAAATCGGCTCAGAGTCAGCAGAAGAGTTATGCAGATGTTTACCTCCTTGAGTTAAAGTTTGAAGTGGGAGGTAAGGTATTTCTGCGTATTGCTCCGATGAAAGGAGTGATGAGATTCGGCAGGAAGGGCAAGCTCAGCCCGAGGTATATCGGACCATGCGAGGTACTTGAGCGAGTGGGTCCGGTAGCCTACAAAGTTGCATTACCTCCAGCACTTTCAAGTGTCCATGATGTGTTTCACGTCTCCATGTTGAGGAGGTACGTGTTGGATCCTTCACATATGATTAGTTATGATGAGTTGGAAATTGGGGATACTTTAGCGTATGAGGAGATACCTGTTCAGGTTCTGGATCGTAAAGTTCAGAAGCTTCGTACTAGAGAGATACCGTTAGTGAAGGTATTATGGCGAAACCATGAGGTTGAGGAAGCTTCTTAGGAACTGGAAACAGAAATACACCAAAAGTATCTACAGTTATTTTGAGCACTTGTACATGATCCTACTGTGGGTTGGGATAGGTGGTTAGTCGTCGGGAGTGTGAGTATTGTGAACTCCTAAGACTATTGTATATGTAACCATGATATTCCTCCGCCATAAGTGAGGGTATGATGTGTATGTGTATGATGGGACTGTGATGTGATGATCGTCAGTTCGCTCTTGAGTTGTGTCTATGTGTATGTGTATGATGGGACTACGCTGTAATGATCGCCAGTTCGCTCTTGAGTTGTGTCTATGTATTTGATTGTATGTATGAATCTAGGAATGAGAGATGACAAATTTCGAGAATGAAATTTTTGTAAGGAGGGGAGATTGTAAGAACCCGAGATATGAAAAATGAGTTTAAATATTAAGAGAGGGGCAAAATTGGAAATTTCCCGGGTCAAAGGGCTATAAAAGGAAATTCTCATTTCTTCCAAGCTAAGCAAACTTAGATTTTTATCTCTCTCTCTCTCTCTTTAAACCTCTTCCTACTCCTTCTCTCTAGAATTCTTCGCCGATCGTTGACGGAATCAAAAAACGGAAGCTACCACGAGGATCGTGGAAGGATTCTCTACAACTTCTACGGATCGGAATCTCGTTTCGGAGATTTTTGGGTTTCGGCGTAAAATCGAGGTAAGGCTTGGTTTTCAATTCTGATCCGGTAGATTGGTGGGTAACTATCTTGTGAACATATTATGTACGGTGATTTGTAGGTTTTGAAACTCGGTTCGCTGTTTAGGGACCTTGGAGTTTGGTGAGGCAAACTTGAAAAGAGAGCTCAAGGCCCAATTCTTTCTTGAGAATGTTGAGTATAATGCAAGGAGAAAACTGAGAGATCTTGAGCATATGGGGTCGATCAGGGAATATGTGAAAAATTTTTTTGCTTTAATGTTAGATATTCGGAATATGTTGAAGAAGGACAAGTTGTTATTTTTTCTATAGAGGATGAAACCATGGGCAAGAACTGAACTTCATAGGAAAAGGGTTCAAGACTTGTCAACTGCACAAACTGCTGTAGTACACTTGACTGACTACGCTGGTGATGATACCGCTTCGTCCAAACGATTTGGAGGAGAGGGAAACAGTGGAAAGTATTTCAAGAAAGGCAAACCCAAGAGTGAGAGAGATGACTCTAAATCATCAACCTCAAAGAAAACTTCGTCGTCTTAAGGGTTCAACACACCCAATGGAAAGAGGAAGAGTAAAATTTTGCTACTTGTGTGGTGGATCTCACAAAGTGAGTGAGTGTCAACACAAAGGACAACTCAATGCCTTACAAGCTTCCACTTCGAGAAAAGTGGTGGCAAGCGAGGAGGAAGAGGATGATGCCCCAATGGTGGGTTTAATGTGGCTAGTGAGCGCATTGGAAAAGTAGGCAAAAGCACCAAAAGTTACACGAGCAAAAGGATTAATATTTGTGGACTTAAGGATAAATGGGAAGAGTACCCGCGCTATGGTGGATACGGGGGTTACTCATAATTTTGTTTCACAGTTGGAAGCATGGAGACTCAACTTATCATTAGAGAAGGATATAGGACGCATGAAAGTAGTTAATTTTGTAGCCCAACCTACTCTGGGAGTAGCTAAGCAAGTGACTGTGAAGCTTGAATAGTGGGAAGGTCATGCGAATTTCACAGCGGTGCCATTTGATGACTTTCTAGTCATTATAGGAATGGAGTTCCTAAGCGAGACGAGGGCAGTGTTGATGCCTTCAGCTGGTTCCCTGTGTCTGATGGGAGATCATTCGTGCATGGTGCAAGTCGTTGCAATGAAAGGAGACGATAAGAAGTCCCTTTCAGCAATGCAACTCAATGACAGATTGGGTCAGGGTAAGCAGACACGTCTAGCCACGGTGGTGGTAGACAAAGAAGTAGGCCAAGAGCTGGAGCCTACGACCATCCAAGCGGTGTTGGATGAGTACAAGGAGGTGTTGCTAGATAAGATGCCTCATAATTTGCCTTCACAACGGACTGTGGATCATGAGATCGAGTTGTTATTAGGAGTGAAACCACCTACTAAAGGTCCATGTCGGATTGCGCCTCCAGAGATAGTAGAGTTGGGGAAATAGCTTGATGAATTGGAAGCAAGATGTGTTCGCCCTTCCAAAGCACCATTGGGAGCATCGGTGTTGTTTCAGACGAAACATGAAGAGCATCAACGGAAGGTGTTCGACAGGCTGAGGGGAAACAATCTATATGTAAAGAAAGGGAAGTTCTCTTTCGCTCAGTGGAGCAACAAATTCCTTAGTCAAGTGGTTGAACAAGGTCGTATCCGGAGGGGTATGGACAAGGTAAGGATGATTCAAGAACGGAAGATCCCCACAATAGTGAAGGAGTTGCATTCCTTTCTTGGCCTTACTATATATTGCAGGAAGTTTGTTGAGGGGTATTCGCGGAGAATGAATCCAATGACAGGACTATTAGGGAGGTATTATTGGCCGCACACGTAGGATGATGTGGTTGATTATACCAAAACTTGTCTTACCTGCCAACAAGACAAGGGGGAGCGGAAGAAGTATGGCACTTTCATGACCGCACCGAAGTACTGTTCGGTAGAGGAGACGACACAATTGTTCCTTGTGACTATTGTGAGATATTGGGTTGTTCCCCAAGTTATTGTTTGTGACCGAGACTTAATGTTCACTGACAACTTCTTGATATAATTTTTTAGGATATTTAGGTCACATCTTGACATCTCTTCAAGTTATCACCGACAGACAGACAGACAGATGAAGAGATTCAGAAAGCTACTGTAAGAGTACTTGTGCCATTTTGTTAATGACAACCAGAAGAATGGCATGCTACTACTTTATGTGGCTTCGTTCTGTGGCAATGCCCAAAGGAGCTCAACAACCAACAAGAGCACTTTTGAGCTTGTTACAGGCTAGCTGCCGCTATTACCTCACACAGTGGGCGAGCCATACGGATGAAAGAGTCCCATGACATACATATTCACTAGAGAATAGAGACATAATGCAGATTTTGCCTAAGCCTATCTAGAGAAAGCTTCTAAGCAGATGAAGAAGTGGGCAGATTAGGGGACAAGACCGCAGTTTCATGTCAACTGCCTCAAGCCGTTCAACGCCGACACCAATGACCTGAGCATAATTCAGTCCAATAAAGCCAAGTTAAAGATAGTGCAACCTAATTGTTGGCCTAATAAGGCTTACAATTCTTATTTTGATGATAACAAATCAATGATATGTTTAATATGTTTCAAGTAAAATTTTTTCAGGAAAGTGACAAAGCCCAAGTGCATAAAGAAGCCTATGGATTACAAAGAATTCTTGAAGAACACAAGTATAGTTTATGGATTACAAAGAATACTTGAAGAACACAAAGAAAAACTTATGGATTACAAAGAGCATGAGGAATAAAATTATACTGGTGAAAAGCTCAAATAAAATATTGAAACAACAAAGATGATGGAAGAACAAGATTGAAGATTAAAGAATTATATTTTAGGATGTTCTTAATGTAAGTACTTCAAAGGTTAAACTCAAATATAAAGTGGTTTGAAGCTCATAGAAAATCAAAAATATTTTTTTTAAACATATATACTCTAAAAAGTATTTTTTTTAATAAATAAAAAGGGCTTAAGAAGGGAAGATTTTTTAAACCATGTTTTTAAACATATTTATTTTAAAATATTTGGAAATGAATTTTAGGAATCTTTGGGAGTAATGGATAGCTTCTAAAAACATCTATAAATAGTCAAAAGCTTCAAAGGTTTAAAATAATGATCATAGAGGTAATATTGAAAGGTTTTTGAAATTAAGCAATTCTCAAAAGTTTCAGATCCAGAAATCTTCAAAAGTTTCAGATCCAGAAATCTTCAAAATTTCAGATCCAGCAATCTTCAAAGTTTAAGATCAAGCAACCTTCAAGGTTTTTAGATCAAGCTACTTTTCAAAGGTTTTTTAGATCAAGTGATTTTCAAGTATTCAAATTTCTCAAAGGATCTAAAATTTTCTTGTGCTTAAAATTTCTGATCTGATATTGATTTATATTTTTGAAGCAAAGCTTTTAAAAATCAGAATCTTTCATTTTCTTTGAAAAATCATTTGGTAATTCATACTAAGCGTTGAGCTTCAAATTTCTTATATTTGAATTACTTTGGAGTATAAGTAAGCTGATCATTGTACTAATCTACTCTATTGTGAGAGTTCTCTTTTGTACACAAATTTTTTTATCATCATTCTTAAATTATTTAGAGTTGTTGAATCGTTGGACCAAACAAGGGGTTATTGTTTGGAGAGGCGGGCTCTAGCCTGACAAAAGGAGTGGTTGTAAATTGGTATTGTTCCACCAGGTAACGTAACTGATATAGTGGAATCCTTTAGTGTTTTGCCAAAGGCGAGGACGTAGGCTGTGTTGAAGCCGAACCTCGTAAAAATCTTGTGTCTTTTTCTTTGCTTTACGTTATATTATTTACTTGCTATTGTGGTATGATTTAAATGTGCAGGTTGCAGATTCTTAAGTGAGAAAGAAACAAAGGTACTTGATATTTAGAAAGTACGTTTTGATTAATCATTTGCGGAAACCCAAAAAGAGAGTACGTTGGTTAATCTGCAGAAATCTTGATCAAGTAAAGTGCATACTAAGAGTTTACAGAAAAATCAACTAAAGCTCTAATATTTTTGGTTGAGTGATTGAATTACATTGATTTCATTAATTGACTTGTGAATTTAAATTTCAGTATTTTTAAGTGTAGTTGTCGTTTATATATCTTGTTTTCTGGGTAATTAAAATCAATAGCTTAAAAATCATTAAAATTTAAAAAGAATTCAATTCACCCCCTCTCTTGGGAAGCTATTCCTCATTTCACTAACAGGCGTGAAGCTGAAGAGATCCTTACAGACAGAGAGTTCATATCCTCGAGGAAGAAGTGGCAGAAGTTCCTAATGAAGTGGAAGTGCCTTGGTGACAAAGAAATTAGCTGGATTTCTGCGGAAGATATGAAGCCATTCGTAGACAAACTTGAAGTGTACCTACCGCCAAAGTTTACGAGGACGTCGACCGCATAAGTGGGGGAGAATGTCACGAGCTAAGCTTGTTCAGGGCATTATGCATGCCTATGACCGCTTGTCTCGTGTGCTTGGGATGAGTTTCCATCATGTAAATACTAGTGTAAGGTTATTTTCTACTAGTAGTGTCTTTGTAAGCCAAATAATGTAGTATGACTCCTTGGTCACTTTGATGTTTCCTAGTGTTAAAGTGGTAATGGCCTAGAAAGCTCTTTAGGGGAGGGTGAGTGTTCATCGATCATTGTAAAACTCACTAGCTTTTGTCAACGTGTTTAGCCTACTTGCCTCCCTCGCTAAGCATACAATGTCAACGGAGGTGTTGTTAATGAATTACGTTTGCTTCAATGTTTATTGCTTGCTTGCCACGACTTTCATGAATGCTTACTGTTTCCGCTGCCATTTGATTGAATGCTAATGAAAGTGTTTCGTGGATGAATATTGGTAAACGATAGGCCGACTAATTAAACAAGATTGCTTTATTTAGCGTCGCACGACCCTTCACAAGCGTGTGAAAATAGTTGAACCGTGATATTGCGCACAGTTCCCCAAAAGAAAACCCTTCTTTCTTTTTGCTATCCCCCTCCTTTATTGTTGGAGCTGCTCCCTCCTTTCTTGTAAAGCTGCTACCTCCTCCCTCAAAACCCTATGACCCTTCTCTCCATAGACCCTTCAGCGCACGACTTTCCACGAAATGCATGGCCCATGCGTTTGCATGAGCCTCTCTCTTAAATTCAGTGCATGGGCTTCCTTTAATATATTAAAGCCCTTGACTCTTTTTTTTTTTCTTTCTTAAGCACTATCGGCCCAAACACTTGACTATGCACGCTCACCCATATTAATTGCATGGCTCATGCATTTGCATGGGCCTCACGTGCTGCCCTAGCCTCCAATTCCAAAACCCTCTTGTGTGCATGACCCATATATGCATGACCCATGCAAATGCTTCTCCACATGCACAGTTGGTGTAGTAGGTGTAGCAACTTAAGTCCGATTTCAACCTTGATGCAGTCAGTATCTTTCAAAACTCAAAACATGAAAGTTATAGAGTTTTTTCTTGTCGTTCCATAGCATCTCTTTCAATCGGAAATCAGATGAAAAAGTTATGCCCATATTACGAAACTATGTTGAAATTGTCCATAATCGTCTAATTAGCTTCGTTTTGCACTTAACGCCTTTATATGCATCATTTTGCATGACTCACTCCACTTTTTGCATGAGCAGCTTTATTTATTCTTTAATTCTCGAAAATACCTTCAAAAATTAATCACAACTACTCGTAAATTTACAAATAAAAATAGAATAAAAATTCAAATATTATAAATTAAGTTCAATATTGAAATATTGGATGTAATTAGATATTTAAGTAAAATTAGAATCATTAATTAATACTTTTAAATACTTAATTACGCAACTTTGAAGCGAAATCAAGTCTCATTTGAGAAATACCATAGAAGGTATTTATAGGCGAGAACTATAATTGGATGAGCTCATTAATTGTAGACATTTATATATATATATATTTGATATATATAACATCATTTTCATTAATTTTGTTTTATATTTTTATCTCTTATTTTGTGTATGTGAAGATGAAATTTGGATCTTCAGCCATAATTTATATGAATTACTTATAGAGTTTTCTTATAATTCCACATAAATTCAAATTCAAACCCCAAAATTCATGATTCCAATTTTTACCTCTTATAATTTTTAGAAAATTAAAAAACAAATTGTCATTTTAAAATGTAGAAATAAAAATAAAAAATCATTTTACACATTTAACCAAATTTTTTATTTTTTACCTTGTCAATTGGAATTTTTGAAAAACTAAAAAATAATCAAAATTTTTTTATTTTAAAAAATAAAAAATAAAAGACAAATTAACTTTTCTTGCAAATGAAATAATATATGTTCTTTTATGAACCCTTACATGATCCCTCAGTCCAAATTACCCTATTGGTATTAACCATCCTAAAATAATATATATTTTAAATATATTTATTTATTAATTTATTTTGTTATAATTATTGCTCAAAAGCCACGATGTATCAATTACTAATAAAATTTTATTTTTTAATTTTATATTTGGAGAGATGTGTAATATAAAATTGTATTAAAATTTATCCAAACTTAAATATAAATTTTAAATTTTATGCTCACAAACATAATATTAATATAAATTTAAATATCACTTGCATAAAATAAAATAATGTTAGGGCCACGTCATAGTATAATAGAATTTGGGGGAAAGAAAGAAATCTGAAATCCGGCGTCCGACACTGAGTGGAAGTCTCAGATCGCGACGACGAACAATTTCACTACACTGGTACGCATTCATATCTAACCAAAATCCTCCCCTCTCTCTCTCTCTCTCTCCGTGGATGAGCTTTCCATTCTTCTGAGAATTAGATCTTTGCATTTCCGAAGTTTTTGTATCTGTGGAGCCCTAAAGTCCTTTCAATATTGAAAGAATTCTCCTCGACGTATGAAGTTAGAAGTGAATCGAATTGTCCAAAACGCAGGAGGTATGTGGATTTTCATTGTTGCATTCGTTTTATTTAGTAACTCGGGTTGATTTTGGCAGTTCTTCGTATTTTTCTTTTTAAATTATTTGTTGTTGGGAGTTCGATCGATTCAATTGAGGAGATTAGTTGCCATTTTAGCGATCTGAATTGCGAGCCGGCGCAATCTGAGACGCAAAAGCATTGCTAACCGTGATCGCCGGATCCTCGTGGTGTGTTATCCTAATTGATGGAGTATTGCTGCGACGTTGTGTTTGTTTTGTTCATTCTTCATATGGAGTAGTATCCATTTTATGTGTTGCATGATGTGGCAGGTTAACTCATGGGAGCATAGTTATCGCGAGGTCATAGAGGGAGTGAACGAAGCCAATGGGGACTGAAAATTCTGGTCGTCCAAATTTCCCGGTGAGACCAGCCGCTACGCCCTTTGCAGCTGCTGCTCCCCCTACTGCGATGCCCTTTTCGTCATCTGGGCCTGTACCCGGATCAGTGCCCTCTGGTTTTAGACCAACTCCACAAGCTCCAGCTGCTCCCCAGACTAGCCCGACACCCTTTTCATCATATGGAGCGGTGTCAGGATCCATACCCTCTGGGTTTAGACCTACACCTCCAGCTCCTCCACCATCATCATATGCCCAAATCCCACCCGCCGTAGGACCTTTCCATCGTTTCCCAACACCTCAATTTCCTCCAGCAGCTCAAGCTCCTGTTGCACGCACCCCGCCTGTGGGGCAACCCCTAATTCAACCTTCCATGAGTCATGGTTTTGCTCCACCAGCCTCATCCTGGCCACAACCCCCTGTGCCAATGGGATCTCCTCCTCAAAGTGTAAATCTTGCACCACCAACTGTGAATGTTCGTCAGTCTCAGCTCCCATTAGATTCGTCATTTCCAGCTTCTAGACCAACCCTGCAGCCATCTTCACCCCCTTTGGGGTCTTCTTACACTGCAGCCAGAGCCCCACTGCAGCCAGCTCTCCCTGGATACCCAAGTAAGCAATATAATGCAGCTCCCCAAGCTCCACCCATGCAATCTTCTTTTTCTAATCAAGGAGGTTATGTAGTTGCACCACCTGCACCATCTCCTCATTTTCTAGCTCATCAAGGAGGTTATATTCCACCTCAACAGGCAGTAGCTCCTCCAGGACTGCATTCGAGGGAACAAATGCAACATGTAGGCTCTGGACCCCCCATAGGTGGTGCTGTTCAAGGCTTGATAGAAGACTTCAGCTCACTGTCAGTTGGATCTGTTCCTGGATCAATGGATGCAGGACTCGATTCTAAAGCATTGCCAAGGCCATTGGATGGTGATGTAGAACCCAGTTCCTTTACTGAGACATACCCCCTAAATTGCACTTCTAGATATTTGCGGCTTACAACTACTGCCATACCAAATTCTCAGTCATTGCTCTCAAGATGGCATTTACCTCTAGGAGCTGTTGTTTGTCCTCTTGCTGAGGTTCCCAAAGGGGTATTTATCTCTGTCCTCGCAATGATTGAGTTATATTGCTATTGAACATCCTATTATTACATTTTTAATTTTTTTTTTTAAAACTTGTCTTTATAACTATTCTTTTATGCATTTATTCAGGAAGAAGTTCCGATAGTTAATTTTGCTTCAACTGGCATTATTCGTTGTAGAAGATGCCGCACATATGTGAATCCATACATATCATTCACCGATGGTGGAAGAAAGTGGCGTTGTAACATCTGTGCTTTGCTTAATGATGGTAATTCCCAACTAACTGATAAACAAGAATACAACTTGCTATCATGGCTTAAAAAAAAAATTGGTTTGTAACAGTCATATTGGTTGTTATGTAATGATATGGCTGTACAATATTTCAGAGGCCCCTGATACACAACTGTATCTTCTGATATAAACTGTTATGGCTGGTACAGACTGCTACGGGTTGATATTGACTGCTATATACTGCTCCATTATCAGTGTTTGTGAATGCCTAATATTAAATTTTAATTCTTTTGATTGCATTATTTTCATTCCTTTTTCTTTATTAAAGCTTAAAGACTCAATTTGAAGTCGCTTTATTAAAGTTAGTGCATTTATATAAAATTTTCATTTTTAGATGTGTTTACTTTGATATTTAGTATGTATTTCTTTAATAACTTGCATTCAAATAAATCTACTGCCTCTTTCATTAAAATAATATACATATTTGCAAATTGGCTATTCCTTCATGTATATATATGCTTATAATTTGTATTTTTCATCCACCTGATTTGGGGACAGAAACACATTCTATAACCATGCATTTATTTCCTTGCTTGAAATATGAACATTTCTATATTTTATACATTTATGATTTCTTAAATTAAATTTCACTTATAATCAATAAAGTATTGAATACACGCTTCTCGTTAATAGCAGCTAAAGAAACAAAGATAAAGTTCAATACTTGTAGTGTTATATCTAAATTGATTTAATTTTATGATTGAGGAGGGGCTTTCAAAAGAGAAGAGAGCGACTTACCTAGAACGTGGAACATTGCGGTTTGTAGAATGGGAATGGATTGTGGTATGGCGCATGCTCTAAAATGTGCCATGTTGGGCGTATGCTTCTATTCGTATACTAGTGAAAAATGTGTAATGACACATTTTTATTTGGGAGAGGCAGTTGAGATGTTTCTAAACCCAAAAGAGATTTTCTTCTGTAAAATATATTAATAATGACTGAAAATAGAATCACAATGTGATGGTTGCGCACTTTGACTACCAAGAAAAAATATATTATGGGAAATGTATTGAATTAAAACTTTCTAGCGTTAGGTTTAGCGTTCTGAAATGAAAATGTGCCACATTTTGGAAGGGTTGTGTTTTTAGCGTTAGGTTTAGCGTTAACTTTCTAGCGTTAGGTTTGCTAGGGTTGTGTTTTTGAGTAACTATAGGAGATACTGAGGATAGAAAGTTTGAAGAATGAGTTAAGAGAGTTCTCTTTTAAAGGAGGCAAGGAGTTGGAT
Source organism: Malania oleifera (assembly GCF_029873635.1). NCBI lineage: Eukaryota > Viridiplantae > Streptophyta > Magnoliopsida > Santalales > Ximeniaceae > Malania > Malania oleifera. Next base: position 134,017,606 of record NC_080418.1, read on the forward strand.
GCCAAAAACTAAACTTATATGGGTTGGGGGAGGGGGACTGCAATTCTAAATTTTTTCATTAGGTGGCAAATGGGTATGAGGCGTAATTATACAAGACAAATGGAGTTGAGGAATGGGCAAAATAGTGTTTGATCAGACGATCATAGAAAAAGAGGTTGTTGATCTTCTTTAGCAATTTGTTTATCGAGGAAGATGTAGAAAGATCTAAGTCCTAATATGGATACTAAGATGTATTCACTGAAGGGGCCTTTTTTAGGAGGAAATTAGGGTGGTATTTTTTTGTCTTGAGAAGGATGAGGCTCCTAGGACCAATGTGCTTCATATTTTTTTGTTTGTTTGTTTGTTTTTTTGTGTTTTTTTTTTTTCTCTTCTCTTTCATCAAGGAGTTTGAGATGTGGGAAGGTTTTTCATGAGTTTCATGGTAATCAAAATTTTGGGAAGAGTGTGAATTTCACCTCTGTCTTTTTGGTGCCCAAGAAGAATAGGTCTATAGGTATATTAGGGTTTTGGACTTTAGGCCTTTTAGTTTAATATTTGGTGTGTAAGATCATAGCTAAGGTGCTTGCTAATGGGTTGAGTTTTGTCTTGGTGACTGTTTTTCTTGCACAAAAGTGGTTGTGTGAGGGAGGCAGCTTGTCGATGCTATCTTAGTTGCTCATGAGGTAGCGTAGGATGTTTGTAATGGGAAGAACAATGGCATTGTTTTTAAATTAACTTTGAAAAGGCTCATTATAGAATTAGTTGGGATTTCTTGGATAGGTTGCTTAGGAGGAAAGGTTTTGGAGTTGGATGGAGAAGTTGGATTGGAGGGGTGTCTGTCTTATACTTATTTTTTACATTTTATCAATTGGCAGCCTAAAGATTGGTTCTCACCTTCTAGGGGAGTTAGGCAAGGGGATCTATCATGCTCCTTTCTTTTTGTCCTTGTGGTGGCTGTGCTGAGTAGAATGATAGATATGGCTGTAGATAGGGGGTTGTGAGAGGCATTAAGGTGGGTGAGGAGGTGATTCTTGTATCTCATTTGCTGTTTGCAGACGATACCATTATTTTCTCAGATGGCTCTTTTGTTAATTGTGTCACTATTAGTTTTTGGTCTTGGAATTAATCTGGGGAAAAGAGCGGTGTTGGGCTGATTAGTGTTAGTCTTGAGGGGATTTTGGAGCTGACCTCCCTAGCTGGATGTGGTGTACTAGAGTGGCCTTTGATTTATTTAGGAGTTCCTTTGGGTGGTAAGCCTCATTCGTTAGCAGTTTGCAATATGATGGTGTCTAAGGTTGCTAAGCATTTGGATGGTTGGAAAGGAGCTTTATTTTCTTTAGATGGTAGAATTACTCTTATTCGGACCAGCCTTTCTTTTATTCTTCTGTATACCTCAAACTTGCTGCTGTAGAAGGGCTATTTGCACCACCAAAGACCAGGCATCGAAAAGCTAGTAGTTTAAAGGTTCCAAAAAATCTTTCGAGTGATATTTTTCCACGTTTTGGGATGAAACTCCCGAATCTTTTTGCTCCTTGCGATGAATCTGTTACTCAATGGTAAATGTGGCTTGAATCTTCTTCAAGCTCTATCATTCAAATTTCGAGAAAGTTTGAAGATTAACTTAGAGTGGTTGATATATGCTCAAGAATGGGGGGTTCTATTTTTTTTTTTTCATAGAATCCAAGACTTTTGAATTCTTAGTTGAGGAGGGTGGTTTTTATTTCATGTTACGCATTTTTGAGCGAAATCGATACTCTCTCCGATCAGTTTGCATGGGCAAAGAGTGTGCAAAACGTTTGCTAGCTATTGTGGAGGAGTTAATGTCCAATGTAACTCCTGGTAGTTTTGCACAAACATTCAGAGATGGTGAGAAAGTGTTTATTTTGCAGTTGGGATCCAATGCACATTGTTGTTTTTTAATGATCTCGGAACTTATACATGGCCGTCGGAAAGGATTTTTGGTGGTGCCAGAAGGAAAACTGGGCAGTGGGTGGAGAGGGTTTGGATTTCATTTATGGAAAGCCATTGCTCTTGAGACGTTAGCCGGCAAATAGACATCCCAATCTGCACTTAAACTCGTAGGGGAGAATTCTAAAACTTTTCTGTTTGCAGCGGTGGAGGGGGGTCGGAGAGATGATGGTGGTAGCAAGAATGGAAAGCAATTAATGTCATATTCTCAAAATTCAAAATTGAGAAATCATAGCCATGATATACGTGATTTGGGTACTGGGAAGGAACAAGCAAAATCAAAGGCTAATGTTTTGGTAGAAATTATTGAGAACGTTAGTGGTAACACAAACTCTTATGTATCTCTAAATATAAGCCTCAGATTGCATAGTGGGTTGGATGGAGAATGGGAGGTAATATGGTCCAAAGTTACTCAAGCTCAGGAAGTGGGTTGTACAGAGAAGATCAAGGAAAACAATAAAAGTTTTAAGCCCAAAGCTCCCTTCAAGCCAAAGTTCATACCTAATCCCAAGCCCATCTTAGTCTGGAGGCCCAAACCAACACAAGCCCTTCAAAACAATAAGACCCAGAATCCAGAATCGTCATCTCAGTCTTGGGGAGTTCAGTGAGAAGGGGCGATGTTGTGGTTCTCGATTCGAAGCAATTTGAAGTTGATCACTGAAGCGCGTCGATGCTAGCCCAGTCGATGAAATCTTCTGATGAGACCGGGACTGACAGTATCGGCATCGATGAGACCGATACTGAGCTCTTAGGCTCCAACGAGACCGATACGGAGCACTTAGGCTATGATGAGGCCGATAAAGAGTGCCTCGGCACCGGTGAGTCAGAAAACACATCCTATGGCGAGGAAAACTTGCAGCGAGACATCCAATTGATTCTTCAAGAACATTCCGAAAATATTTTCAGGAAGTGGGGAAATTCTGAGCAGTGGGTGCTTGAGCTGCGATATGGAAGAAGAGTTGCGGTTCCAATTCAGATTTATTTGCCACCTGGTGAAGTCATAGAGGGTTTGGAAGAGCAAAACCAATTGTCCTTGGTTCTGTTGAAGCCTTCAGATATTTTGAAAGTGTTACCAGTTCAGTTTGATGGGAATGATGTACTTGTGGAGGATTGGGCCTCGGACAACGATACAAAGGTTGTTGAGCTACCTAACGAGAGGGGTTTGTCACCTTTAGCAGTGGAACCACTAGCCTATTCTTTACCCTTGACTATGGAAGGACAGGAAGTTGTGGATGTGGAGAGTTTAGTGAGGGAAGTACCTTATTCCGAGTGGTTCCAAAGAAGATTTAAAGGGTTTGACAACTTTCTGGGCACGTCCTTACAAGGTTTGGAAAATCAAGTAACCACTTTTTTGCTGGCTGTTGAGGCTAAATTACACCGTAGGGCTACTTTGGAAAAAAATGCACGTGACTTGAAGAGAACTGGTGCGAAAGGTTTAAGAGGATTGAAAGGTTTATTCAGTTCAATTATTTATGGTTCTACTTCATCTAGGCGCAGTGGTATTAATAGGGAGTGGGCGCTCTCTGTTTCTAAATGAATTTGAAGACACTTTCTTGGAATGTCAGAGGATTGAATGAGGTTGAGAAGAGGCTTCAGATTCGTAATTTGTTGCATACATGGAAACCTGATATTGTATGTTTGCAAGAGACTAAACTTGAATGGATTACTAGAGGAATTATATGAAGTATATGGAGATGTCCATACATAGACTAGTTGTACTTGGGTTCAGAAGGTGCTTCTGGAGGTATTGTCCTGATGTGGGATCGAAGGGTAGTGGAAAAGGCAGAGGAAGCAGTGGGGTATTTTTCTGTTTCATGCAAATTTAAAAATGGCGATGATCAATTTGAGTGGGCTTTCACGGGTGTTTATGGGCCAAATTTGAACCAGAGGCGTAGGAAAATGTGGGAGGAGTTGACAGGGCCGATTAATTGGTGGGATTCACCATGGTGCCTAGGAGGTGATTTTAATATAATCAGCTTTCCATCAGAAAGACTAGGGGCTGTAAGTTATACTCAGGCTATGCATGAATTTTCGGATTTTATCTCTTTTCATGGGCTGATGGTTATATCTATGGAAGGAGGCCTTTACACCTGGTCCAATTCTTCCTCCGCTTCTAGAATAGATCGGTTTCTTTTCTCTCCGTTCTTGGCGGATCACTTCACTCAATTTTCATAGAGAAGGCTGTCCAAAATACTTTCTGATCACTACCCAATTCTGTTGGAGGGGTGGAGCCATCGGAGAGGTATAACTCCTTTTCGCTTTGAAAATATGTGGTTGAGGGTGGAGAACTTTGTTGATAAAGTGAAGGAGTGGTGGGCATCCTATTCGTTCCAAGGAAATCCTAGTTTCATACTAGCTAAGAAATTGGCAGCATTGAAGTTGGACTTAAAAAAGTGGAATGAGGCGGAATTTGGGAACGTCACTGTTAAGATACAACAACTTTGGAACAAATTGAATGACTTGGTTGTTAGAGAGGAAACTCATCCTTTAACAGATGAGGAAAAGTTAGAACAAGCTACTCTCCGCACCGATATTGAAAAGCTCACTCTTTTAGAAGAGATTAGTTGGAGGCAGAAGTCTAGGGTGCTACATTTGAAGGAGGGGGATGCAAATACCAAAATTTTCCATAGAATGGCTATTCTAATAGAAGAAATAATGGTATTGAGAGCCTTGTGGTTGATGGTGCCTTGTCTTCCGATCAAGGTATGATTGCTGATTACATCACTCAAATTTTCCATGAATTTATACTCCGAGCAACAAGTTAGTTGATCATGCCCAGAAGTCTTAGTATTTCCAAGAATATCTGGTGATAATGCAGATTGGCTAGATAGACCATTTGAGGAGGCGGAAATTTTTGACGTCATACAAAATTTTAATGGTGATAAATCGCCTGGACCAGATGGATTTACAATGGCTTTCTTCCGAGCATGCTAGGGGATTCTCAAACTTGATCTTATGGCTATGTTCCATCATTTTTTTGCTAAAGGCCTGTTTGAGAAAAGCCTGAATGCTACTTTCATCACTCTCATCCCTAAAAAAAATGAAGCAATTGAAGTAAAGGATTTTTGCCCTATTAGTCTTGTTGGGGGGGTTTATAAGATCATTGCTAAGGTCTTAGCCACCAGACTTTGCATGGTTATGGAAGATATAATTTCAGCTTCAAAGAATGCTTTTGTGAGGAACAGGCAGATTCTTGATCTTGTATTTATTGCTAATGAATGCCTTGATAGTAGATTGAAAACTGGGGTGCTAGGGCTACTTTGCAAATTAGATGTTGAGATGGCTTTTGATCATGTAAATTGGGGTTTTCTTATGTAGTTACTAGAACAGGGTGGGTTCTCTGCCAAATGGAGACAGTGGATTTTCTTTTGTATATCTACAATTCGTTTCTCCATTTTGATAAATGGCACTCCTTGTGGGTTTTTTGAGAGCTCGAGGGGGTTGAGACAAGGTGACCCATTGTCTCCTTTGTTGTTTGTCTTGGTTATGGAAGCCTTGGGGAGAATGTTGGATAAAGCTGTCCGTGATGGTCACATGTTAGGCTTTGGTGTGGGCTGTATAGAGGGAAGAGCTTTGGTGGTGTCTCATCTTCTCTTTGCGGACGATACTCTAATTTTTTGTGACGCTGATCTGGATCAGATTTTGTTTCTCTGTGTGATACTTATGTGGTTTGAGGCAGTCTCTGGTTTAAAGAAAAATTTGTGCAAGTCGGAGTTGGTTCTTGTTGATATGGTGTTTAATTTTGACTTATTCTTGCACGTCCTTGGCCGTAAACAAGGTAATCTTCCTATGAAATATTTGTGTCTTCCTTTGGGAGCCAAATTCAAGGATAAGACAATATAAAACCCAATTTTGGAGAAGATAGAACAAAGGTTAGCAGGGTGGAAACATTTGTACTTATCTAAGGGAGGTAGAGTCACTTTAATTAAAAGCACTCTATCTAATTTACCCACTTACTTTCAATCTTTATTTCCTATTCCTGCTGCTGTGGCTAACCGTATTGAGAAACTTCAAAGGAATTTTTTATGGGGTGGCATTGGTGATGAACCAAAATTCCATTTGGCTAAATGGGATAGTGTTTGCTCTCCCATTTCTTCAGGTGGTTTGGGGATAAGGAAGGTAAGACAGTTTAATGAAGCTTTGCTTGGGAAGTGGTTATGGAGATTTGTGATGGAGAAGGCTGCTCTTTGGAGGCAAGTGATAGAGGTGAAATACGGCTGTGAATGGGGTGGTTGGTGTACTAGGCCTGTTAATGGTCCACATGGTCTTGGCTTGTGGAAAAATATTAGTCGGGGATGGCCTTCTTTTTCTTGCCACCTTCTATATGATATTGGAAATGGGTCCAAGGTGAAATTTTGGCAAGACCATTGGTGTGGTGAGACGTCTGTTGCAGTCAGCTATCCTGATTTGTATAGATTTTTCCAAGATAAAGAAGCTAGCGTGGCTGAGCTTATGAAGTTTGATAATGGAGTCTTGTTTGGGATGTAAGTTTCTTTAGGGGTATGCATCTTCGGGAATTAGAGGCCTTGACTGGTTTTATGGATACCATATATGGTGCATCGGTGAAGGGGTCCGGTGAGGGTAAGATGTTCTGGAAATCTGATAGAGAGAAGGGTTTCTTGGTTAAAGGTTATTATGGTATTTTAATGGGCTCCAAAGATTGTGGCTTTCCTTGGAAACGTATTTGGAAACAGAAAATTCCATCTAGAGTAGCTTTTTTCATTTGGACTGCTGCTTTAGGGAAATGCTTAACGATTGACAATTTATGAAAAAGAAAGGTTTGGATATTGGATTGGTGCTACATGTGCAAGTGTAATAATGAGACGGTTGATCATCTTTTTATTCATTGTCTAGTTGCAATGGACTTGTGGGTTATGGTGTTTGGTTTGTTTGGAGTGAGCTGGGTTATGCTGCAATCTTTAGTGGGACTTCTAGCTTGTTGGCAAGGCAGATTTGGTCGTTATCGAAATGGGTTTATTTGGTTGATAGTTCCTCATTGTTTATTGTGGTGTCTTTGGAGGGAGAGAAACAGTAGGTGTTTTGAAGATAAGGAAAGATCCATTTCGGACCTGAAGCTATTTTCCTTTACAACTTTGATGGATTGGTTGGCTGCTTTGCGAAACCAATCATTTTCTTCTGTTTTTGATTTACTATATTCTTGTAATTTCTGTTCTTGATTTGTTTACCTCATGTACACTCCTTGTGTATTTGGTGTTCATTTTTGATATCAATAAACTTATTACTTATCAAAAATATATATAGATATATATATATATATATATATATATTTTTATCTCTTTTTAGGATCATGCATGTGTATCTCAAAAGATACAGAGGATTATGAGGGATTTTCTTTGGTCAGGTGTAGGGAAGAGGAGAGATCATTTGGTTAGGTGGGAGGTGGTGTGTAAGGTCAAGGAAGGAGTTGGGTTGGGTCTTGGTAATTTGGTGTCTAAAAACATTTTTTATTGGACAAATGGATCTGGAGATTTTCCTTGGAGGTGAATTCTATTTTGGCACATAGTAGTAAGAAGTAAATATGACTTACAACATTGTGGGTGGGATGCTAATTGGGGTTTCAGAAGCTCTTCTGTGAGTCTTGGAGGCTCATTTCCTAGGTTTACTTTTTCTTCCTTTGACAAAATTTCAGTTGGGAAGAGGTAATCATATTAGGTTTCGGAAGATGAGGGGCAGCATTAGCTTCCTCCTCTGCTCTTTATTTTGTTTTTCTTCCTGTCATAATGATGTGATTTCCTCTTTTCTTATTGTTGAGAGGGATTTCTGATCTTGGGACTTCCATTTTAGAAGGGATTTGAATCATTGAGAGGTGGGGGAGCTGTCTTCTTTTCTCATTTTACCAGAGGTTGCCACATCTCTAGTAGAGTGATGGTAGAGTTTGGCTTGTAGATTGTTTGGGGGATTGTTCATGTAAATCTTTATTTTCTCATCTTTCTAAGACTGACGTGATGTTTCCTTTCTGTTAGGGTGTTTGAGGGGCCAAATACCGTGTCGGATAATGGTTTTTGTTTGGCTGGTGGCTCTTAATAGGGTAAACAGTGACAAACTGACAATGCTGCCTTCTAAAACATAGGATGCATCTCCCTTGTTTATTCATTGTTCTTTTGCTTGGAATTTCTGGATTTCTCTTTTTGAAGTTTCTAAATTTTTCTTTCTGGGATGGTTGGAGCAATGTGGGTATGTCCAAAATCAGTAGAACTGTAGGCTATTTCTTTTGCTGGTTTTGGGAAAGTGGGAAGGACGCTAAAAGGTTTTGGGCATGTGCTCTTTTGCTGTGTTGTGGGGAATTTGGCTGGAAAGAAATGCTAGAATATTTTCAGGGAGGAGTTTTTGGTGGAATTTATTTGACAGGATTTGGTACTTGGCTTCTCCTTGGGCTTATGGCGCAGGATATTTCAATGGGTGCTGTTTCCAAGATATCAGTCAGTGACTGGAGTGCTTTATTTAGATTAGAAGGTGTAATTTATTTGACGGGATTTGGTACTTGGCTTTTCCTTGGGCTTATGGTGCAGGATATTTTAATGGGTGCTTTTCCCAAGATATCAGTCAGAGACTGGCGTGCTTTGGTTAGATTAGAAGAAGCATGGAAATTGTGGATACAATCATCAGAAGAAAAATTAATATAATTTTCCTTCAAGAAACTAAGTGGGTGGGGGAGAAAGCTAGAGAAATTGATAAATCCAGATTTAAACTTTGGTACACTGGAAAAGAAAAATATAAGAATGGAGTAGAAATTATTATAGACAAAAACTTAAAAGATAGCATTGTTGATGTAAATAGAGTAGGGGATAGAATTATAAAAATCAAGATGGTATTAGGACAAGAGATAATAAATATCATTAGTGCTTATGTTCCTCAAGTCGGCTTATCAGAAAATCTTAAGAGAAAATTTTGGGAAGATATGGATAGTATTATACAAGGCATACCAGGGACTAAGAAAATATTTATAGGAGGAGATTTGAATGGAAACGTTGGAAGGGATGATAAGAATTATGAGGATACATAGAGGATATGGATATAGAGACAAAAATGAGCTCGAGGAGATGATCTTAGACTTCGCTATGTTATATGATTTTAGTATAATGAATACTTGCTTTAAGAAGAGAGAAGAACACTTAATAACCTTTAAAAGTGGACGAAATAGAAGTCGTAGATTTTTTTTTTTAAACTAGGAGGGTAGATCGTTTATCATGCAAGGATTGTAAAGTTATTCCAGTGATGCCTAACGACACAACATAGAGTCTTAGTGTTAGATATATGTATTAAAAAATGGAAGAAAAAGGAATAAATATACCAGTGTAAGAGAACTAGGTGGTGGAACCTAAAATGACAAAATATAATAAAATTTAAAGATAAAATGATCAAAGAAGGGGATTCGATTATAGAGGATGAGATAGATACAAATACTTTTTGGAGTAGATTGGCTAGCTCTATTAAAAAGATAGCAAAAGAGATTTTAGGTGAATCAAGGGGAAGATTCTCGAATAGCAAAGAATGTTGGTGGTGGGATAAAGATGTACAAAAAGCCATAAAGACAAAAAGAATTTGGTATAAAACGTGGCAAAAAATGTAGAAATAGGGATAACTTTGAAAAGTATAAGGAGGTAAGAAAAGATGCAAAAAATGCCATTAGTGAAGCTAAATACAAATCATTTAATAGTTTTTATGATAGATTAGATACAAAAGAAGGGGAAAAAGATATATTTAAACTTGCTAAATCTAGAGAAAGGAAGAGTAAGGACTTAGGAAATGTAAAATGTATAAAAAAGTGAGGAAGATATTGTCTTGGTTAAGGACGAAGACATTAAAGAAAGATGGCAAAGTTACTTTAGTAAGTTGTTTAATGAAAACCAAATAGAAGGCTTAAACTTGGAATTGTCAAGTGAGGAAAAGACTAAAAATATGAGATTTATTTGCAAAATTAGAGTTACTGAAGTTAAGTTTGCACTAAAAAAGATGAAAAATGGGAAAGCTGTGGAACCAGATAACGTCCCAATTGAAGTTTGGAAATGCTTAGGTGATAATGGAATTATATGGTTAACTAATTTATTTAATACAATTATAAAAACTAAGAAAATGCTAGATGAATGGAGGAAAAACACTTTAATGCCTATATAAAAAAATAAAGGAGATATCCAAAATTGTAATAACTGTTGTGGAATTAAACTGGTGAGTGTCATGTGATGAAACTATGGGAAAGGGTAGTTGAACAAAGATTAAGTTTAGAAACGAAGGTCTCAGAAAATCAATTTGGTTTTATGCGGGGGAGATCTACCATAGAAGCTACATATCTTTTAAGAAGATTAATGGAAAAGTTTAGGAAAAAGAAGAGGGACTTGCATATGATATTTTTATTGACCTTGAGAAAGCATATGATAGGATACCTAGGAAAGTTTTATGGTGGGATGTCATTATGGATATGTGCGATGGAGTAATGACTAGTGTGAGGACTATAGTTGGAGAAACTAGAGAATTTCCAATCACCATAGGTGTACATCAAGGATCTGCTTTGAGTCCTTATCTTTTTGCTTTAGTGATGGACCAATCGACTAAGAGTAATCAAAAGGAGTTCCATGGTGTATGTTGTTTGCAGATGATATTGTATTAATTGATGAAACTATAGACAGAGTAGAGGCTGAGTTAGAATTATGAAGAGAAGTTTTGGAATCTAGAAGCTTTAGGATTAGTAGAAATAAGACAGAATATATGAAATGTAATTTTAGTAATGATAGAAGGAATATTGGAGACAAAGTTAAACTTAATGATGGAGAAATAAATAGCACTTGTAGATTTCGATACCTTGGATTTATTATGCAAGATGAAAGAGAAATTGAAGATGATGTGATGCATAGAGTTAAAGCATGTTGGGTAAAATGGATAAGTGCTTCAAGTGTGCTCTATAATCGTAGAATACCCTTAAAATTAAAAGGGAAGTTTTATAGGATAGTTATAAGGGCAACTATGCTATATGGATAAGAATGTTGGGTAACAAAGAAACATAATATCCAAAAAGTAAAAGTTGTCGAGATGAGAATGTTTAGATGGATGAGTGGTATAATATTGAAAGATAAATTATGGAATGAACATATTTGCAGCAAGTTAGGTGTAACTCCTATAGAAGATAAGATAAGGAAGGGACGACTCAAATGGTATGGACCATAGTAGTCAGAGGCGCGAGGCGAGCCGAGGCGCAAAGGGCCTCGCACCGCGCCTCACAAAGGTGAGGCGCACAATTATTAAAATGGTGTAAAATATCTATTTGGGGTAATTTATATATGAACATATGAATATCTAGTGATATTAGAATTTAAAATGCCAAAACATTCAATAACAAAATTGGAAATTTAATAAAATTGCCAAGACGAAGGCCAAAAGCATCAACAATTCAACATAGTTCAACATCAAAAGAAAAGAGTACAATAAAAGATTTCAAAATATAAAATCTAAAAATCCTCCTCAATCGTCACTCATCATCAACTAAGTCGGCGAAGATATCATCATCTTCCTCTTCATCATCAGAACTGTTTTCTCCAACATCTTTTTCCTCTTCCGTCTCCTCTGCACTATCCACTTGGATTTCATCCTCATCTACAAGTTCCAACATTGTGGTCCGACCCCTAGCACTGGTTGCACTACTAGATGAAGCTTCTTCCTCTAGACGATGATGGCATATTTGTACTTATTCTTGATCTAGTGTGATGCAGGGGGTTATTTAGTCCGGCAGCTCTAGCAACAGAATCCCAAGTCAAATTATCATCTTCAAACACAAGTTCATCATCCTCATCAGAATCACCATCCATCCTACCAATCAACCACTCATTACTATCATCAATGTCCTTTAGGAGGATGGGATCAATGGTGTCACGTTTGTCGTATCGACGCCCCAGAGTTCGATTATATTTCACAAATATCAAATCATTCAAGCGTTGCTGGGATAGCCTATTTCTCCTTTCGCTATGAAGCTGCAAAAAGTTTAAAGTAATATGGTTAATAATGATTCTAAAAAGTAGTAGATTGGTAGTTCTTATTCTTTAATAATTAATCCATGATATACTAATGACTTACATGTTGGAATATGCTCCAATTTCTTTCGCAGCCGGTAGCACTACACGTGAGGCTAAGAATTTTCACAGCAAACTTTTGCAAGTTTGGAGTTGTTGATCCATATGCCATCCACCATTGCGCTGTTATAAAATAAATTTTAAATGAATACCTACTAGGTAAATAGCAAAAATAATTTTCAAAAATAAAGAGGTAGTACAAATGCCACTTTACCTGGTGCTTTTGTCTTCCTTTGTCTCACTGCGAAACTAATTCCAAAGACGCCACTAGCGGCATTGTATTTTTCCAACTCATTTGAAACTTTATCTTGCATTTCAATAGTTGGCAGTAGCCTTGCAATACATTTGTACAAACTCATCATAATTTCTTCATCTTGCAAAATGTTGGGGTTTGAATAGAAAAATTCTGGATTCAAGTAGTGTGCAGCTGCATGCAACGGTTGATGGAGTTGGCATCCCCACCTCGTATCAATAATTTCAAATGCCTCCTTGAATTTATCCTCTCTCTCACCAAAAGCCTTAGCTATGGCTTCCTTAGCCCTATCCATTGCTTCATAAATGTATCCCATTGCAGGCTTCTTTTCCCCATCAACCAAACGGAGTACACGAACAAGTGGACCTGTTAACTTAAGAGCATAGACAATGGTACTCCAAAAAGTAGGCATCAAAAACAATAGTAGCTGCTCTTTTGCCAGCCACCTCCTTTGCCCATTTAGTAGTATTCCAATCTTCAGAAGTAAACATCTTCCTCAAGTTGTTCTTTTGAAGATGGATTGAACGAAGGGTGATGAAGGCAGTTGCAAATCTTGTAACTACAGGTCTTAGTAACTCCTTTCCTCCAGTGAACTGTCTCATCAAGTTGACAATGCCAACACGATTATAGATATAGCCATTCCAGAAAATTGCCCTTTTCAAAGTTGCATGAATTGAAGGCATCTTCCCAATATCCTCCAAAATTAAATCAATGCAATGAGCAGCACACGGTGTCCAATATAAATGTGGCCTCTTTGCTTCCAACAATCTCCCTGTTAAAAAATCAAGGAATGAAGCTATTAAAATATTAAAATAAACAATATATACACTATAGAAAGTAGTTCTAAAAATAGTTCTTACCTACTGCAACATAGTTTGACGCATTGTCAGTTACCACTTGAATCACATTTGATTCTCCAATTTCCTCTACCATCTCATCAAGTAATCTATACATTCTATCTGCATTCTTGACAATATTAGAAGCATCAATATACTTGATGAATACTGATCCCCTTGGAGAGTTCACTAAAAAGTTGATTATGTCCTTATTAGCAACCGAATCTCTCCAACCATCAGACATAATTAAGCAGCCATATTTTGTCCATTCCTCCTTATGGACCTTCAACAACTCTTTCATTCGACTAACTTCCTCCTTTAGGTAAGGAACTCTCACTTCATGATAGCTAAGTGGCTTTATTCCAGGACCATATTGTCCAATCGATTCAAGTGCCACTGCAAAGTTGCTCAAACGTACAGCATTAAATGGTATCCTAGCATCATACATCCACCTAGCAAAATCTCCCATTGCCTTTTTTCTTAGTTCTTTCTTGCACGCTTCATTTATTGATGTTTGCTTCATCTTCCCTTCTTTCCTAGCTTGAACCGCTTTCTTTGGATTGGGAGTAAAAACAGGTCTATAGGCCTGTTCTGTTTTGGTTTCTTCAAGTTGGATTGGTATGATCTTTTACTTCCATCACTAGTAAGCACTCTCTTGCCACGAATGTCAATTTCTTGAACTTCATCTTCTTCATCTTCACTGTAATGATCTATATTATCAAAGTCGGGCAATAACTCATTTTCCTCCTTTTCCATATCTTTCTTCAACATATACTCTTTAATCTCCTCATGTACATGAGCAGGGCACTTAGAGCATTCTTTCACATTTCAAAATCCTCCGACAATGTGTTGTTTTGCCCGAAATATTCCTCCCCTTGTGACTTTAGCACAAAAATTGCAAGTCAAATTATTTCTATTTTTTTGATCCTCCAAATGTGCATACTTTCATGCGGGATCTTTCTTTGCCGAGGCCTCACATCTAGAACTAGAATCCATTTAAGATTTTAGACTTGGTATCCCATATCCTAACTGAAAAAACAATGCATCATATATTTAAAATTTAAGACTTACATAATGCATTTCCAAACAAATTAAAAAATAGTAGCTAAATTTCAATAAAAAGAATAAATATTATGTATTAGTTATAATTTATAAACTTACATTAATTAAACTAAATATTATAAATTAAAAAACAGTAGCTAAATTTCTGTAAAAAAAATAAATATTATGTATTAGTTATAATTTGTAAGCTTACATTAATTAAACTTAATATTATAAATTAAAAAACAGTGGCTAAATTTCTGTAAAAAAAATAAATATTATGTTATTAGTTATAATTTATAAGCTTACATTAATTAAACTAAATATTATAAATTAAAAAACAGTAAGCTTACATATAAAGAAGAAGAAGAAGAAGAAAAAGAGCAGGCAGCAGGCAGCAGGCAGCAGTCAGCAGTCAGCAGTCAGCAGCATGCAGCAAGCATGCAGCAGGAAGAAGAAGAAGAAGAAGAAGAGAAGAGAAGCAGCAGGCAGCAGGACGCAAGCAGCAGCAGCAGCAGCAGAAGAAGAAGAAGAAGAAGAGAAGCAGCAGGCAACAGGATGCAAGCAGAAGAAGAAGAAGAAGAAGAAGAAGAAGAAGAAGTCGCGCAGGGCTCCGGCTGGTTTGAAATGAAGTCGCGCAGGTCGTGCTTCTTCAAAATGTCGAAGATGAACTCACGATCCTGGTCGAAGCTCGAAGACGAAGTCACGAAGGGCTTCGAAGGGTCGAAAGGGGCTAGGGCTCTGTTCGTTTGAGTCGAATGAGGGATACGAGTCTGGCTTGGGCTATTTCTCTCCTTTAAATGGCTTAAAAATACACAAGGCGTGCCTCACTGCGCCTCGCGCTTCACTGTTGCCTGGGGTCGCCTCTTGCAGGTTGCCTCGCCCCACCTGGTATGAGGCGGCAAACTCATCGCCTCACTGCGCCTTGCGCCTAGGGGCGCGCTTTTAACTACTATGGTATGGACACTTGCAACGTAGGCCACATGGTGTGCAAGTGAGGAAGAGTGAGTTAGTTATTGTGGGGGGCAGTAGAAGGGGTAGGGGTAGATCTAAAATAATTTGGGAGGAAGTAGTGAGTAAGGATTTAATATCCCTAAATCTGTCAAAAGAAATGGTCCATGATCGCATAATTGGGAGAAAGGATTCATATAACCGACCCCACCTAGTGGGACTTGAGGCTTGGTTTTGTTGTTGTTGTTGTACTATTTAATAAAGTTTCTTTTTATAAAAACTAAAAAAATAATATCAAGCTTGAGTGTGTAGGATTCTTGGTTCAAAATATGTGAATTTGTATGTCTTTATTCTTTAACTAGTTTGCTAATGCAAAAAATAAAAAAAAAAACTCCATTGTTGCGGTTTTTGTTACCTGGTAATTAATGGCTGCAGATCTTAATCTGTGACCATTACTGCTATCCTGACTGATACTTTTTTGAAATCATGCGTTCTATTAGGAAGCATTAGGAGCGCATAAAAGCAATCTGTTATAAGTTTTGTCATCCATTTTCAGTTGGGACTTAGCCTTGATCATTCCAATATGGTTTCCACATATTACATTTGCTATTTCTTTTGGTAGCGTATTGAATTTCTTGAGAGCTATAACTATCATTTTACTTTTTCTGGACTAATTAAAGAGTTTGTGTATGTTTCTTCATGCCGCTCCATTTTATGCACCTCGACTTTGTAATGTAACCATATTTGTATTCGCCATTTAAAAGCCCTATCCTTTTTCTTTTGTTCTGGAAACTGTATGTTGTGCAGAACTAGATAATAAAAAATGGCACACATATTAATGATAGATGTGCAGTGACCACAAAACCTTACTGCAAATGGTTGTTTCTGACTGGCTGGCACAAGACTAATTAGTATTATGCAGCTAATGCATTGGCTATTGTGGCACAAGTTGGAAGTCACATAATTGACGTGCTTTAAATTTGTTGGAGACGTATATCACTTTATGAATTTTTTTTTTTTTGGAATACGCAAAAAGAAGCATCTGCTCCATACATTTTTAAAATTAAGAGTTTTAGCATTAATAATTTAACCTTATCTGATCTATTTCTTCCTTATCTTAAGGAGTGTATTACTAAATACGGAGCAACGCTTTTGAAGCTGCTAAAATTAGCTTGTCCTTTTAGTTGATTGCCTATATCAGCAAATGTTTTTTTTTTTTGCATCACTTGTACAAGTTGGCTTATTTTTTTCATAATGGAATTTTCTTTTGGAGCTACTCATTCCACAATATGTTGGCTTGGCTAGTTTATTTATTTATTTATTACTATTGTTTTTCCTAATATAGTTGTTAGTCATCTGCCTCATACTTATCTGGTAACAAACACAGTTCTCACCATTTAATGGTTGGAATTAGTTGCTAGTTCTTGCTATTTCGAATGGGTTGGATTGGACAGCTATATTGGAGGGTGAGCTTTGGGGTGAACTTTCAACTTGGACGTCCTGGGTTCAGTTCCCATCAAACCTGTACTTTTGTGCACTAGGTGTCTTAGAGGTTGCTGGTCTATGACCGGATCCCTCTGATATCATTTTTTGCAATGGTAAAGAGAAAAATAAATGAGAACTGATTGAAAGCAGTATACAACAACAGGAAGCCTGAAGTCCCACTAGGTGGGGTCAGCTACATGAATCCTTTTCCGCCAATTCACACCAGTAAGAGCATTTTCCTCGTCTAGCTTAAGAGCTATTAAACCCTTTTTCACTATCTCATTCCATGTTATTTTAGGTCTACCTCTACCCCTTCTACTACTAGTAACAATAACTAACTCATTCCTCCTCTTTGGTGCATTGATTGATTGCAGTATCTGTTCTCTATTTCTATTTAATCCACTTTGTTTAACTGAAAGATTTGTTTTAAACCTATTCATGTTACAGTTCCAATTTCCATTTCCAATAAAGCTGTCTCATGCTTTGCAACTTATTTCTTGGTTGATGGGATTTGTTTGTCTGTACTAGTGGTTGGGGGCAGAAATCATTGTCTGATCATCATAAATGGAGAAACACACTCAATTAAATGTTGCAACATACTGCCTCACCTGCTGGCCTGTTTAATGGCACACTATTAGTTCACAGTTGTATGATTGTGAGTTTGCTAGGTGTTAAATAGTGTTTTCCGCTTTGCATAAAATCTAATCTACTCTTGACATTCTATGCAGTTCCTGGTGATTATTTTGCTCATTTGGATGCCAGTGGTAGGAGAATGGATTTCGATAAGCGGCCTGAGCTAACTAAGGGTAGTGTTGAGTTTGTTGCTCCAACTGAATATATGGTGCGGCCTCCAATGCCACCTCTTTATTTTTTTCTCATTGATGTATCCATATCAGCAGTTAGAAGTGGTATGCTTGAGGTGAGCTCTTTCAACTATAAGGAATGAATTTAGCAGCTCCATAGTTTGTATAGAAGCAAAGCATGGTTCATGTACAATCTGTAACCTGCTGGAACATTTTGTCTGATGCATGCTTCAGTCACGCACACATTGATGATACACTTTTTTTTTTTTAATATGGAATAACTGCATTTCTTTTGCTTAGATTCTCATTTTCTTTCCTTTATCAGCTGTGAGGATATTAATGAAACAGCTTCTTAGTCAATATATAGCTACTTTTCAGTCATTTAAGAATTTGATATATTGTAAAATCATTCTATTTGCACAAACTAAATAGCTGGTCAGGATGTATACTTTGAGCATGTACTAATTTTGTTCATTTGTTTCTTTGTGTTCTTTATTTGTAGTAGATTATTTTATCTTCTGTTCAAAACATGTTCATTTTCTTGATTTGCAAGGCTTTGTTTGGTGTGGATATTTTAAATTTATGTTGATTCAACAACATTTATTGCAGATTGCAGCACAAACTATTAAGTCTTGTCTGGATGATTTGCCTGGGTTCCCCAGAACGCAGATTGGGGTCATAACTTTTGACAGCACAATACACTTTTATAATATGAAGGCAAGTGATATCAGTAGCTTCTAGTTGAGAAATTTCTGTGTTGCTATAACTTCAATTTAAATTTGTCAGTTACCACTTCACCCTTAACACATGCTGAGTAACATATGGGTTGTACCTGTGGCAGTCATCTTTGACCCAGCCTCAAATGATGGTGGTCTCAGATCTGGATGATATATTTGTTCCATTGCCAGATGATCTCCTTGTCAACTTATCTGAATCCAGAAATGTTGTGGAAACATTCCTGGATAGCTTGCCTTCCATGTTTCAGGACAACATGAATATGGAATCTGCTTTTGGACCAGCTCTTAAAGCGGCATTCATGGTTATGGTGTGCTTTTATTTCCATCTGCACCTTTTAAGACTTCTTGTTCTCATGTTAACTTATATGAATGTTCTTAAGATTCTGGGAGTCCTATTAATTTGGTATTTGAGTAACTCCTTATGCCCCTCTATAGTAGTTGGGCATTTATTCATTTTGCATCTAATTCACCTTTCCCCCTTTTTTCTTCCGCTGTGCAGAGCCAACTTGGGGGTAAATTGATGATTTTCCAGAGTACGCTGCCATCTCTTGGTGTCGGCCGCTTAAGATTGCGTGGAGATGATCTTCGAGTTTATGGAACGGATAAAGAACATGCATTAAGGATACCAGAAGATCCATTTTATAAGCAAATGGCTGCTGATCTTACAAAGTTCCAGATTGGGGTGAACGTTTATGCATTTAGTGACAAGTATACAGACATAGCCTCTCTAGGTACATGTTATTGCTTTTTAGCTTGCTTTACAGGTCTACTTGGAGAGTACTGAAGTCAAAGCCAATTGAATTGGGAAAAAAACTCTTCTATTGACATTTAATGATCTTATGTGAATTTATTATGCAATTTTGCATGTTATTATCCCTGATATTATTAAGGAATATGTTTTTACTGTGTTTTCCTATAAAAAAATTGCTTTCCTTATTTATAATTTCTGGGGCTTGTATGGTTTGGTTTTAAGAATGCATTTTCAGGAATTTAAAATGGTAATTTTTTAAAATAATGCTCAATTTAATTTTTTAAGTCTTTGAAGTTTTCCATTTCCTGGAAATGTTGGAAAACTTACTTAAATTGAAGAAGAAATTGCTTTAGAGTACGCTGCCAATTTTATTTTATTTTTTTATGTTTTTTCATTTTGGTGTTCCAAAATAGAAAATTATTTTTAAAAACGGTACCAAATCAGGCCTGGAATTTTAGACACTGCAAAGCGCAAACATATCTTTTAATGAATCCCAATTATTTCGCTGTGGCAAATCTTGAATCTAAGATTTTAAATTGTGATAAGAATCTTTTATTTTGGTTCTCCTTTTTGGTGGGGGTAGAATTCTTGGGTCGATTTGTGGGGGAGCCAAATATGTTTCTCAGGCAGCTCAGAACTAGATTTTCATATATAACGGTCATCAAGTCCTTAATAAGAATGCAAGATCAGATTTCTATGTTGCCCTTTTTATTGGACTCTGAAATTTCGTTCTTACATTGTTGAGTAATAGACTTGTCTGGATGAGGAATTGCTTCTGACTAGATTTTGAGGTTTTGGCAGAAGGAAAGGTGCTTTAACTTTATGGGATTGTGCCTTAATGCCCATGGTGTGGTGTATTTGGTTAGAGAGATTTGAGCATTTTTCAAAATTTCCACCGTCTCATATTCAGAGTGACTGGAAATCTTTTTTATGGTGACTTCATTTCGAGTTTTGCTTTGTTTCAATGAATTATTTTATTTTTTTTATTTCTGTTTTGAGTGGACATCTGGTCCTCTCTTCTGTATATTTTTATAATATTCCTTTTCTATATTAAAAGAAAAAGGGTGCACAATTGGATGATCTTGGCTGTGTACACTTTTATAGATGTTATATTGCAGTTATATTAATGGTGCTTGATTGTTTTAACAATCATTTTTAAATAAATATTATGGCTAATGAATGTTAGAGAAGATGCTTCACAGTCATATGATTGTAATATTTGTTCTGTGGATTTTTTTTTAAAGCCTTGAATTATTGTGGATTCTAGACCACTGCCTATGTGGGGGTTGGCATTGACCATGCTAGGGACCCGAGTTTTGTATCTCAAGTTCAAATGGGTCTTCCTTCGTATTTGTTAATTATGTGATCCATCTAAAAGCATTTATTGATTATATAAAAAAAACTTGTTAATGGTAGAATTTATTTATTGACTTATTGCTGTATAATTTGTATTTTTTTTTAGTTGTACAATTAGTATTAAGTTAAGTGCTGAAGCACACATACCATATCAAATCTGAATTGCATATTTTTATCTTAGGCAATGGTTCTATTTTTCCAGTCAATATTCCCTTATACTTCTTTACAATTTCGCCACTTTTCAGCTATAAAAGTTTTAAGGCCTGTTTAGTTGTGGAAAACAGTCTTAATTTTCCATTTCCACTTTTCCAAAGAATTACAAAAATGCTACCTTGTTTCCTGTTTGAAAACATTTATATGTAAAACTTAGAAAACGAAAAAAAAGTATATTCCAAGTTTCCTATATAAATGTTGGAAAATTGAAAAACAAGGTGACTCTTTATTGTAATTTTGTGGAAAACTAACAAGGAAAATGAAAACTGTTTTTCATAACTAAACAAGCTGTTAGAATTTAGTTAAATATTTGCATGTTTCTCAATTTGCAAATGAATTTATTTTGATCAATGAGTAATATCCTTGTTTTCAATTAAATTTTTTTTTAATCTAGGAACTTTGGCAAAGTATACCGGCGGTCAGGTGTACTACTACCCAGCATTCCAGTCAGCCATTCACAAAGAAAAGTTGAGACATGAATTAGCCAGAGATCTTACAAGGGAAACTGCTTGGGAAGCTGTCATGCGAATAAGATGTGGAAAGGGTCAGCCTGTTTATAAACATGTTGAATGATCTCTGTTTTTGAGCTTTATTTTGATGCTCCTCTTAACTTTCTAAGGGGACTTGTTTTTTGGTTTTTTTTTTTGTTCTCTATTTTGACACTGACAGATGAACTATTCTTTGTGTTGCTAGGGGTGCGATTTACAACTTATCATGGTAATTTTATGCTAAGGTCCACTGACTTACTAGCCCTCCCTGCTGTGGACTGTGATAAAGCTTTCGCAATGCAGTTATGTCTTGAAGAGACATTATTGACAACTCCAACTGTATATTTCCAAGTTGCTCTGCTGTATCCTGCAGTCACTCAAAAGAATAAATTGGGAATGGTTGATATAGAATTTGTACTAGTGTGTGCGTGCATGCTTGCATGCGCATGCACATGCACATTCACATAAATGTACATTTTCTTGTTTGTCTTTTGGCAGAAGGTGTTGGAATTGAATGATGACGGATAAGGTGTTCATTTCCAATATTGCTTATAAAAGTAGAACTTTACTTGGTAATGATAAATTTCCGTGTTCTACTTCAATCCATTCCCCTGTTTAATTTTGTTACTTTAGTTTCTTATTAATTTGCTTGTGAGATCTGGTTGGCTGCTCTAACTGCAATGATAGTGGTTCTCTGAGTTGACCCTCTCCTCCTCTCAAATTTGGCATCAGAGACCATTGTTCTGCCAAGGATTTAAAATTGATGTCACGTTCTTCGAATTGTTGGCAAGCTGATTCAGATGGATTGACTCGTGCGATTAAGTCTTATGGATACATTTAAGGACTTAATTATGATTACAGCTCACTTCTTAGTGATGACTTAAGATCCCATGTTGTTCTTCAAATTTGATTTGATTCTTGATTAATTATTAATTTTTTAATTTTTCTTTGTCCTTCACTTATGACTGGTACAGTTTCCTTTTTGTGATCCTATATTTTCTTTGGTTCCCTGAGAAGGTAAGAATTCCAAGCTATCCTCCCTTTCTATTCCTCAGTAAGTGGCCTCAGCAGCTTTAGCTTGCTTAGATTATTGCTTGATCTGTGACCCAAATTTCCTTTACAACCAAAAGATACACTTCATCTTCTGGAGAAAGGCGGATCCGAGTACACACAGCAGCAGCACCAGTAGTTGCAGATCTGGGAGAGATGTACCGCCAGGCTGACACGGGTGCCATTGTTTCTTTGTTGAGTAGGCTCGGTAAGGTTAAAAAAAGTCCCAAAGCTAGTTATATCATATGTGATGGTGGAACCAGTTTTGAGATGGGTTCTTAATTTTTTTAATTGTCAACTGAAATAATCTGCAGCAATTGAGAAAACTTTGTCCCACAAGCTGGAAGATGCTCGAAACTCTGTGCAACAAAGGATTGTCAAAGCCCTAAAAGAATATAGAAATCTCTATTCTGTGCAGCATCGCCTGGGGGGCAGGATGATATATCCTGAATCTTTGAAGTTTTTGCCTTTGTATGGACTGGCACTTTGTAAGTCAACACCGCTCCGTGGAGGGTATGCTGATGCTCAGGTTGATGAGCGCTGTGCAGCAGGGTATACTATGATGGCATTACCTGTTAAACGATTATTGAGGCTTCTGTATCCTAGCTTGATTCGGATTGATGAGTATCTTTCAAAGGTGAATACATTTTCTTAGTTCAAATATTCTCCAAGCATTATTTATAAAAAATTTCTCCAATCATGCAGTTACTTTTGTGAATTTTTTAAACCTTGTTCACCTGCCTTAATTGCAGGCATCTTCTCAGCCTGATGAGAGCAAAAACATCTTGAAAAGGTTACCATTAACCATGGAGAGCTTAGATTCCAGAGGCATTTATGTTTACGATGATGGTTTTCGATTTATTATATGGTTTGGTAGAATGCTTCCACCAGATACAGCTATGAATGTACTTGGAGTGGATTTTGCTGTTGATTTGTCAAGGGTATGCTCTCTTAAAACTACTTAGCTTATGCTCATAGCTTTAAAATTTTTGAGAATCAAATGTTTAATGCCCGCATCTTATGATTGTATCAGGATTAATATTTTTTCGAGGGTTGGGGTAGAAAAAGATAGGAGGCTCATGACATGTTGAAGTCAAAATCATATGAATTGTGACCCTAGGGGTAGCTTTCCAATATTTATAGTTGTGTTTTGTCCAACATCAGAAGAAATTATTGAAAGGGGGCTTCCTGGTTATGCATATTAGTGATATGTCAGGATTAAGATGGGGTAAAAATATGGTTAAGAAAAATTAGCCACATTTCTTCGGGCGTGCAAGACAAGTCAATTAACAATTGGGTTTAATGCTGTTATTATCAGTTTTTTCCCATAGCTGAATTTAAAGTTAAATCCCAAACTTTCACAATATTATCATGGGATAAGGATATAATGATATATGGAAGGTGTATTGAATTTTTTAAAATAATTTAGAATGAAGTAGACAAATTTTTTCAGGTTTGATCTATATCTATAACATTAATCTGCACCCTTATTGGTTGAGGAGTTAAAAAGGGTAAAGGGCGGCCCGGTGCACAAAGCTCCTGTGTGTGCGGGGTCCAGGGAAGGGGCGGACCACAATGGGTCTATAGTACTGCAGCCTTACCTTACATTTTTGCAAGAGGCTGTTTTCACGCCTCAAACCTGTGATCTCCAGGTCCAGGAGGTAGCATGTGTGTATTAATAAGAAGGCAAGGAATGGGATTAAGAATGTGGTTAACTGCCCCTAATGGAGTTTGAACACTTTCAGCTCCAAAGTCCCCCCCTCCCCTGTGTGCCACACGAATCCCTCCTTGTTTTCCCCTTTATGTCATTTTCATTTCTAGAAGAAGCTGCAGTGAGGTATTCTTCAATTCTTTTTGCTTTATGTTCTGTTTTGTATTGGCTTGAGGAGTTGGTTAAAATTTTCTCTTTCTTTTTTTAATTGAATTGGTAACTTTATGAAGTGAGTTTTAGGTGATTGCAAGTGAAAAATATATTGAGTAAAATACATTTAATTTATTTAAGTATATTTATCAAATAGTAAGGAATAAAAGTCTGATGATTATATTGTCTTTCATGAATACACTTACATTTTGGGAGGATCTCTGGTCTTAGAATTAATCTGGGAAAGAGTAATGTTGGGACTATTAATCTTAGTTCTAGTAGGGTTTTGTGGAATTGTTGTTGATTTTTCTAGCTGGGTATGGTGTTTTGGATTGATCTTTGACTTTTATGTGTCTCTTTGGGAGGTAACTCGTTCTTTAGCCTTTTGGGATCTTGGGTTGCTAAAGTGGATAAGCATTTGGGTAGATGAAAAAGGCTGTTTTATTCTCTTGAGGTTGTGGTATCATTCTCACTAGGCTTATCTTTCTGCCATCTCTTTATATTATCTGTCTTTGTTTGGAATTCTTGGTGGGACAGTTTATATGATTAAAAGGATTACGAGGGATTTTATATAGGTCCAAGGAGGAGGGGTTTGGGTCTTGACAATTTCGTGTCTTAAAAATGCTGCTATTTTGGGCAAATGGTTATGGTGGTTTCCTTTAGAGGTGAACTCCTTGTGACACAAAATGTTTCCCTTGAGGCGATCTTCCCACAAAGGTATGAGAAGGAAATTGGGTTGAATTGTTGAAGGTGAATGTTTGGGACAGTAATATGGATCTTAGATGGTCATTTGGAAGTCCTTGGATGTTCATAACCAGTTGGCTCGGGTTATTCATGCACCATTCCCAATAATGTGGTCTCTAAAATATTGATGCGTTTGTTTAGGAACTTATGGGAATCCGACATGGTGAGGCATATTGGATTCCCTAAGAATCAAGATGTCACAAAACATGGATATTGAATATCAACCTCTCCCTTGGGTATTCTTAGATTCACATGCATCGGGGTAGGGCTGTATCAGTTCTATTCAGTTCGGTTACTAGAAAAACCGACAACCGAACTGAATTCCTTGGTTTTCAAAAATTATAAACCAAAATTGAACCGTAAACCGTTGTTTACTTAAAAAACCAAACTTCTGGTTTTCCAGTTTGGTTCAGTTAATTTAGTGTTTTTTTTTTTTATAAAAAATTTTAACTAATAGTGCATAAATTAAACACCCGTGGAATCTGCTGGGCTGAGCCCAAGCTTTTACGTCTTTTATAGAACACAGCCTTAGCATTTTAGGCCCATTGGGTTGCTTGAATGAGAGGGATGTAATGGTATTTATAAGAAGGAAAATGTATTCCCTTCCTAGTTCCAACCGATGTGGGATAAAGTGTGGCAGGTGGGCAGCTGCAGCACTAAGTGTATTGCATTGTGAAGGCTCTTGGTCTTGGGCAATTGCATGTGGGATGTGGCAGGCAGGCAGGCAGCACTTATTGAGCTGTGGTCCTGGGAGTGTGGAGACAATAAATATAAACTCATCCCACATAAAAAATGTAAAACATGGGGGAGCCTCCCAACTTGTATAGAACACTTTTCCCATTCTAATAACTTCTAATTATTATTATTACTATTTTGACTAATGATTTATGTAAAAAAAAATTATTTTTTAAAAACGGAATTAAGAATTTTTCTATTTATAGGGTGGAATTGGAAATTATAATTAAATTATATTTATAGGGGGATGTTACGGAGATAATTTAGGATAATTAGGCTGTAAATAATTTAGTTGAAATATTTTAGTTTATATTTAGATTGTATATAGCAGAAACTTAGGCTGTAAATAATCCTGAAAATCTGCCAGCATTTAAGCACTGAAAATGTGCTGAAAGCAGAAAATTAGGTTGTAAATAATGCTAAAAATATGGCAGCATTTAAGCGCTGAAAATGTGCTGAAAATTGGGCAACTATGTAAATCTCTTCTGTATATGATGAAAGCAAACCCGATGGAAAGGGGATTCAGACCAAAATTAACACTTAGCACATTTGTGTGTGTGTGTGCAGGCACACAGATGTATTGATGTTGGTGTCGAAGTCTTTTTGGCTTGGAATATGATTTTAATTTTTTCATTATAAGCACAGATTATTTACCGTTAGATTCAATTTTGGTTCTGTTTCTTGTTTTGTTTTGGTCTGCTCTGCCACCCCCACCCCCACCCCCCCAACCAAAAAAAAAAATTCTGTCGTGAATGTGTGAATAGACTACTTTTTTTCTCATTTTATTCACGTTTTCTTGGTCTTTGCCTGTTGCGATTCAATCTGGCTGTGATTGGACCTCTCTGATGCTTTTTCTTATTTGTTTGTTGAGAATCAGGTAAGCCTCTGTGAGCGTGATAATGAGATGTCCAGAAAGCTAATGGGTGTGCTTAATAAATTAAGGGAACGCGACCCTTCATATTATCAGTTGTCTCATCTTGTACGGCAAGGTGAACAACCCAGGGAAGGTCTTCTTCTACTTGCAAACCTTGTTGACGACCAGTCTGGGGGCACCAACGGCTATGTTGATTGGGTGCTGCAAATACACCGGCAAATTCAGCAAAATGCTTGATATACGGGTAACAACAGTTTCTATTTTTCTTGTTTGCTATTTTGGTGATTTCTGGAGGGCATGTTAAATTTTACAATACATTTTGAATGATTTGAATATATCTTTCTATTCCTTGAAATATTTTTGATGCTAAATTGAGGAAATGGATGTAAGAAAAATTGCCCCATGCTATCACCCCATAATACAGATACCGATCTCCAGTTTCACCATTTGCTTTTTGTTTATTTGGTCAATGGTGATCAAGTTAACTTGATACAATTTTTAAATTAAATTCTAGTTTCTTTGGGGTTTCAGAGTCTAGCAATATAAATTTTGACCAAATTCATATATATATGTTTGAATCTTGTGATGTGTTCAATCGCAGTGCAAGTGATGCGAATGATACATATGTTTAAGTGCAACTCACTAGTTATATGGTGAGTTGCGGATGGGATAAACCTGGAAAATTGGTTTGGTAATAAAGCAGAATGAACTTACTGCAGTTCATATCAAAGACGCATTCTGAAGGACTTGGGTGGTTTTTGAGTATATGAGAAATTAGTGCTGTCAATATGTGTTTGGCGTGCTATTTTTTTGCAAATTCTTATAAAATTAACATTTTTTACAAGGTTGCTATAAGGCCATCTTTGTTAAATGTTTCAGAAAGTTCAGCAATTAAGAAACAAATGCAAAAAGCTAGTGTAGCTGGAATAAGAATGTTCACAGGAAATGGACAAATCTGTTGTAGAAGTTAATGACATTTAATTTAATTTAAGCACGTGGTGCAGAGAACTAATAGTGCACTAGTCAAGTGTGTTTTGATTGAGGTTAAGAGTGTAGGTGGCAGAGGGATGGATCAACGAGAAGTTTGATTTTAGTTGATGACTCCCCCACTTTTGGAGGATGCTGGCATGAACTGAGTAGAGCCAAGAAGGATTCATATTGCTGAATCCACTTTTATCATTGTCATAATTATTGGTCAGGAATTGATTTTTAGTGTTATTTTCCAGTGGATTCATAATGGAGTGCCTCTCCTCGTTGTTATGATTGGTTGCTGAATCCTATTATCATTGCAAACTTATTCCTCATTCTTTTTAGACAATGAACTTGTTGAATGTTTCTGACAATGAACTCAAGTAATTAGATTTTAAAACATATTTCAGCTTAAATTTTTTGCCCTCAACCCAACTTTTCAAACTGTTGCTGCTCCTAAATTGGAGCAGAAGTCCTAACTATTGGCCCACTCCCCCTCATTGCTCAATGGTCAGCTGCAGTGAAAGTTTCCCATCAGAAAAGGGTTTCAAGTTCTCCAAATCATGTACCATATGAGTGAATGCAATTAATTTGTGTGTAAAATTTGGTAATTCCTGACGTCATCTTAGATTTCCATACTTGGCAGGGGGATTATCATTGGCATGATCAGTCATCTCCATCCAAGCAAAAAATGAGTGAATAATTTGTTCTACCTGGGGAATAATCTTACTTCGGTTGTGCGATTCATCCCAAGATTATGGATGGTTGAGTTGATGCAATTGATCACTTTGAGATAGATTTGCATGGAAGAAATTGTTGGTTTTTTGTTACGGGGTAAAATAATTAGGCAAGATGTACTTCTGTTGTTATATTGTGCTCTCTGTCTTCATATTGACAATAGCAAAAGGTAAAATTTTGTGGGTGTATTTCAACTCGTCAGCAATTTTCCTATTTATTCTTCTCTTCATCCTCACATTCTGCATTATGATTATTATTTTTTTCTTTTTTAGCTGCAATTGTTGTTTACTAGATTGTTGGATTTTGTTTGGCTACAATTGTAAGCTTATTCAGATGTCCAATGCTCCCTATTCTCATTTGGTTATTGTTCCTGTACAATTGACAGTTTATTCAGATGTGAACCATTTTGGCCCTTCTCTTTTGGTTCTTTTGGCTTTTCGTAGTTAAAAAAGTATTAAAAAAAGGTGAATTACTTGGGATTGGTGTTTTGGTTATGTTTTAGGGACGGGATGGGATGTACTAAAGTTTATCGAACAAGAACAGGACAAGCCCTTTCTGCTAAATTTCCAGATTCCCCATTTGGGGATTTCAGGGATACATGAGCAATATATGAATTCTGATCCTCTGCTCTCTTTTTCCCCTTCTTCCTTTTAAAGAAATTGATTAGTAGGTTTGTTTTATCCAATTTTACGTTTCCATCCATTCAATGTGATTTCAGCTGCTGCCTGCTTTATTCTTCTTCTTCTTCTTCCTCCTCCTCCTCCACCTCTTTTTCTTACTGAAACAGCACTCTCTACTTTAGCTCATGGCGCCAAAATATCAAACTTGGGACCTCACCCTTAACTTCATTTTAACATAGAATTAAGGCATCATTGACCATTAGTATTATATATGTGTGTGTGTGTGTGTTTGAGACGACAACATTATATAGCACTTTCGCAAATAACCCCATCCATTAATATTTTAATTTATAAATTTATCAATGGCAGTCTTTTTACTATCAATTTACCCAGAAAATCCACTTTAAACAATGATATATGCACAAAATAAGAATCAGTTATCTAAACAAAGAAGGGAATTCAAATGCAGGCGCCCAAATTAAATATTGCAGAAACTTGTAATATGTAAATGCCAACGACTACAGCCACTTTAACTTCAAGCGAATCAAAATAATAGCCTCTCTCTCTCTCTCTCCCTCTCTCTCTCACACACACACACACATACAAACACACACAGCATTACTTTACTTTCTATAAATAATAATATACTTTTTGTACAAAAAAAATGTATGACGATTGACGATGGGATAAAATGGTACTTCTATTATCTTGCCAAATAATTTATTTTTACGATGTGATGCAGGACCAAGTAGCCGTAGCTTCCTTACATGCATTGGGCCGTTTCTCCACCTGTTTCAAGATAAATTAAAGTGCCCTCACTACTGTCTTTTACCACATAAACATGGTGAATAGTCCAGTCAATAATACCAATATTGACCGGGTTGGCTCAAGTGGTAAGGGCGACTTGTAATTTTGGTGATTTCAAGGACACAAGTTTGATTTCCCTTTGAGAGTTTATCCCGATGAATTATTAGGGATGCGTAAATGGACGGACGACTTTCACCCCCGAATTTGGTGTCGTAACATAGTATCCAAAGTGAAGCTATTATAACTAAAATATCGAAATCATCAAAAAATATAAAAATAAATAATACCCATATTATGATATTCATTGATTGTATCAAGCATACTCTATACGTCTCCCATCTCACTAGAGAAGATATATTTGTTGAGTTATGCTTACATTTAAAAGGACTATGCAGTAGTCTATTACAAATGAAAGATTTGGTTCATACAAAATTTGAGGATCAAAGATATATTTACTGAGTTATAACTCACATTTATCAGCATTATCCACTTGAAATTTGTTATAAGTGAAAGATTTTGTGTAGAGCACGAAGAGGCTTGTAGGGCTTTTGAGTCTTCCATGAAACTTTCCTTTTTAACTTCAGTTTAGTGGAGATGTGTTGTGAGGATGCATGAGGCGAAATCCCCTATGATACGGTACGACACATTTGAGTTAAGGCATAATGTATAATTGTTTTATCATATGAAAGTATTTTTGAAACTCAGATGGGATTATATCTATATATCGTAATCGAGGGTGGAAATCCTAAAATAGTTTTAGTTTGACAATATAGTGGAAGTTGTTCAAGAGTTCTACGGATGTAGATGAATCATATAAATTTATTGTGTTCTTCTATCTTTTGATCTTCTTTGTTTGTATTCGCTCTTACAAGTAAGCACCAAATAAAATATGGTTATGCATACATTGAATTATAAAACAAACAAATGAAACTATTAATGTTTTCGAAAGTCATAAATTTGTAATTTAATTTTATAACTACTACTAATAATAATTGAATCTGTACGATTTATAATTAGTAATGATTATTGAATTATTTTATAACTAATAAATTAATTAATAAGTTTATGAAATAATAGATGAATTATTTTGGAAATTATAAATATTGAAATGTTTAATTTATATATATGCATATAGGTTATTCATTGGGTTGTTCTCCATTATTATTTGCTAAAAATAAAATTTATCTTTATATTTCATCTATTCATCATATTATTTTTTATTTTATCCCATCCTAATTATGTATCAGAAATTGAATTAAATTTTTTTATTTTTTTTACATCTAGTTGAAAATATGAGCATATTACTGCATTTTGCTCACATTTTTTTGACCGATGACGTCAAAATATTGATGCCATGGATATTAGTTGACACCCTCTCTTTGCCTACAACCCACTTGTGAATATTAATAATAGGTTGATCGAAGTCCGAGTTTTGTTTAAGTCAAGAACTGGATGAATAAGGTAGATTGCGTGCGGTTGAAATTGTGCGTAATATTTTCCCTTTAATAAGAAGGTGTAGTTTTATACAACGGTGCATAATTTCGTGTTGATCGATTGAATTAGTAACACGGAAATTTGCAAAAGAACTATTGCAAATAATTAGGTAATTGGTAATATGAAAAATATGAATAAATTGTCTCCTCCTCCGAATGTCATTTCTCTTCTAATTCATGTATTTTTAACGAAATTTCTTTCGATTAACTCGAAATTAAACTCGGAAACTTGTTTCAATTTTGTTTTACCATAGAATTAAGTCTTCTTGGCTAGCAGTACCTATACGTTTTGACCATAATATTTTAATTATTTAGCATAATGTTACTAATAATTTAATTTGAAAATTTATAAATGATAATTTACTATTAAATTATCCCAAGAACTGTGCGAGTCACTAGAACAATGATGCTACCCACAAAATAAGAATCGATTACTTAAACAGGAAAAGACATTCAATGATTCAAATGCACTCACATTGGAAGCCAAGATACAAATTCCAAAGACCACATTCACGTTCAAAAAAATAGAAACAGATAATGATAAGGTTTACAGCTTGCAAATTAGGGTTTGAATTCATGATATTATGTTAATACTTAGATCTATGCAAGCGACAGATTTAATTTGGTATAAATGCAAGTCTTAGTATTTTTTGTAGGCTCGAATCAACGGCAGGGTGCCACGTTATCTATTATTCAAAATAAATAACGAGAGATCGGAATTTCACTCCATTTTAGTGGGTCGGAAATTTAAGATGATATTCCCTCCTATGTTTTTCACGAGAAGATGCGACGATCGATAAGGGCATTTATTTTAATTTTAACTCATTAGATTCACTCACATAATATTAAGATTTTAAAAATACATTCCACCACAGGTTTAGATTATATAATATGTATGTGTAGTCCCAATTCCCGAGGTCTCAGAGTCGCGCAAATTCTATGTAATCTTTTATTAAAGATTAAATTCGGCATTTTTAACATAACATGTGTCGAGTCTCGAGCTCAAACCATTGAAATCTCTTCTTTACGAACAAATTTTTATTCTTATATAATTAATACAGACAGATTAAATAAGCAATTTGCTTCTAAATTAAATCTCCAATCACATAAACAAAACCCAAATGTTGCTATTTTGACCTCACAATAATATTATAAATAACAAAAATAAAAATAAAAATTAATGTATGAATTTAATAAAAATAAAAAATAAAAACTCTGTTGGGTCAAAATCGCCATTCCCCTGCGGGCTGCGGCCGTATTTTGTATTCTGATTTCTGATTCAAACAAACACCACGTGAAGCCTCCACGCTGTTCTCATTTTTTTTGTTTTTTATATCTCCACCTCCACCCGCGCATGTTAGCAACGTGCCTTGCATTTTTCTAACATCCGCGTGCAGAGCATGTTCTTGCACCCCCCGCCCGAGGTTTGTCCGATTTCGAACTCAAGTGGCCAGAGGTTAGCGAAGCGAATCCATTTAGCACTCGACGCAGACGCAGGCGGCGCGTCGCAACACCTCCGGCAGATCCGCCCCTCGACTCCACTCTCCGGCGATACAATCGTACACCAGAACCAGTCCTCCCTTCATTCCTCTAACGCTTCTCCCGCTCCTCCGAAGCAAATCGTCGATCGACCCCGTCACCTGCACCAGCACCACTTTCTCCCCCACCCCCACACACCCGAACCTTACACTGCCGTCCACTCTAACCTGAGCCGGCAGCGGCGGACTTCTTATCCTGCACCACTCCCCGAAACCCCCTCCACCGCCGCTGCCGCCTCCCTTTCTCCGTCCGTCGAACCTCCAAAAGGAGAGCTCCACCGCGTGGCTCGCCAGCACGAAAATGTGGCCGCCGGCGGCGCACGCCGCCACAACGCACCCGCCGCCAGGCACCGCCCGGCTCCTCAGCCACCCGCCCGCCTCCACGTCGTACAAGTCCATCGAGCTCGCGTAGACGTGCGCCTCTACCCCGGCGGCGCGTGGCGGCTCGTTCCCTGACGCGCCTATTTTCAATCCCCCGATGACGTAGAACACCCCGTCGACAGCCGCGCCAATGCACCCGTACCTCCTCCTAGGCGCGTCTGCAACCACACGCCACTCGTCGGTGTCTGGATCGTACTCCTCCACAGCCGCCGTCCGAGCAGCGCCGCCGGCGACGTAGATTTTTCCAGCGATCACTGCGGCGGCGAACTTCTTCCTCGGGAATACCGTCGGCGATTTCTCAGACATTGTACCTGTCCAGGCGTCGTATCGGATCATCACATTCCGACCAAGGATGTAAATCCTCCGACCGATGGCGACCGCGCGCGCGTGAGTCAAAACGGCCTCGTCGGGGGTAGGGAAGAAAGTTAATTGCCAGGACTCATCTTCGAAGCAGTGGGAAGCGGTTAAGAGGCCGTAATCGGATACAGCGACGGCGAAGAGAGTGAGGCGGAGGAGGCCAAGGCGGCGGCGGAGGAGGGTGAAGGAAGGAGAGTGGAGGAGACGGGACCAGCGGCGGCAGACGAGGGAGACGGAGGGGAGGGAGGAAGGGGGCACTCGAGAGAGGCATTCAAGGAGAATGTCGTCGGGGAGGGAGGAGATGGGAGTTGAGCGGCGGTGGCGGTCGGCGGTGGCGGTGGCGGTGGAGTGGTGGGGAAGGGGTTGGGGCTGGTGGGGATCATGCTGTTGGTTGGTGGGGAAGCAAGATTTCACGAGCCATGAGAAGTGGCGAGAGTTGCAGCTATCTGACATGAAATGAACTGCTGCTAGATCTTCGCCCTTTAAATGGCACCTCTCAACCCAAAAACTCGAGAGAGAGAGAGAGAGAGAGAGAGAGATCCCGCGGGTTTAATTGGGGGTTTATTTATAAGAGAAGTGCAGGTGATCTTGGGAAGAAGATAGCTTCGTTGGAGAATGATAGCCTACAACGCCACACAACAAAGATTGTCTGAGGCCTCTCTAGATCAAGGTCTGAGATTCATCCACGTCTGCAGGTCGGGGTGAGATTGGTGAATCAGAACCGTTGAAAGTTAATATTTTAATGACTACTTGAAAATACAAAATTGTTCGCCGCAAAATCTCAAATTTCATTACCTTCAGTTAATTATTGGGGAAAAAAAATTACGAACAAATTTAAAAGAAATTGCTTAACTATTTTTCTTAGTTTTTATATTTTATTTACTACACATATAATTAAAATTTGATATAATATTATTCATTTGCAAAATTGCACATGCAATACATGTGACAAACCCACATGTATTCAACATGATCTTTGATATGCTTGTCTAAGGTACTTGACCATTAATTATTTTATACTTATAATAAGCCTAAATTTTTTAGTAAAAAATACTCAACATGTTGAGAAAAGTTTTAGGGACAAGATTTTGAACTCACAGTAACTATGAATTTGTAAAGTATATGAAAATTTTACTCGTTAAAAAACAAAGAAGTTTTTGACGAGATTACCGATTGTGTGAGCCTGTATGGAATTCTTATTTTCATAAGAGAGATGTTTGTCTTATGTTTAAAGGTCTCTCTTGATCGATTAAGATTGTCATAATCTCCATGTCTACACAATAAACTATTTCAAGCTTTCTATCTCTCTTTCCAGAAACTTGGATAAACTTACTAAAGACTTTTGATGGGATACAAAATTGATGTTGATAAAGGGAGCAAACTTCTTCTTTGCTTTTGACGTAAGATAAGCTTCCCTAAAGCTTTAGGGGATTAGGTATCAAGTCTTTTCATTTCTTTATTGTGGCAAAAACTTAATTATGATGAGAGTTGTAGGGGCAATTCGGATACTTCAGGAGATGAAGGAATTATTCTGAATTGTCATGACATGATAAAAGCGGTTTTTTCAAGTTATCTTGACAATGATACGAATAATAGTGTGGAATTAAAAACAATCAGGGAAAGAATTCGTTGTGCAAACGTTTGTATTATTTTAATGTGATTATTGAAAGTGACTCGCAAATTGTAATAAATTGGTTTCGAAAAGGTAGATGTATTTTGTGATATCTTTAAGAATTTTGGGAGGAGCTTGTGGTGGAGTTAGAAGGAATGAACATTATGGTGATGCACCAATATAGAGAAGGCAATAGTGCGACTGATTTTCTTACTAAAGAAGGAGAAATGAGAAATAATGTAATCTACAAAAATCAACACATTCTACCACGTTATCTGAAAGGTATTATTCGGATGGATAGGTGGGGTCTTGTTTCCGTTCGTCGTTAGTTCAACTCTAGAGTTTTGTTTGGTGTATTTTGATTTGATTTTGGTTGTATTTATGTTTTTATCTTCTTTGTTAGTTATGTTTAGTTTTGTTATCCTAATTTGGTGGGTTGTTGGTGTTGGTTTTTTTTTTTTGGGAGTTTTTCTACTCTTCCTTTTAATTTATCTTGTAATCACGGTATTCCTCTACCAAAAGTGAGGCTATATTAATAAATAAATGGAGGTGCCGCTCTCTTTTAGTAAAAAAGAAAAATAAAATAAGGCTAGAGGCTTATTAATGATCCTAGTAATTCGAAAAAGTTATTAAGCCAAAGTAATTTATTAGTTTATGCCTTCTTCTAGTCTCTTAGAAAATCCCTTCTAACCAAGTCCTCAATCTAAGTGTGAGGTCCTTATAATTCTTAACGCAATGCCCATTATCCATGTGCAATTCGTAGTACTTATAGTTTTATATCCCTCCAATATATACAAACCTTTTTTTTAAAAAACCACGATAGAATGTTATCCTAGTGTGCAACGGATTACACTACCTAGTGGGATTTAAGATTTGATGTTATCGTTGCTGTTAATAGAGTGTTATACTACTTGGTTTGCAACATGAACTTTCATGGTGTGCTTGGGTGTAACTTGGAAACTCAAGGACTTGATGTCATAGATTTCTCTTTTCTTTTGTTGCTCTTTTAGTCTTTCTGCAAGGGCTTCTCTCTAAAATGTGTCTCTCTCTTTCTTTTGACCTCTCCTCCTCCTCTTTCCTTGCTTCCAAATTTTCTTTTATCTAGATATATTTTCAAGCTCACAATGAGATCATGAAGTCTCCTATAGGTTTTTTTTTTTTTTTTCATCTAGAGCAGAAGATAGAAAAAAGGATAACCTTTGCTTATTGTTGTAACTACTACTAGATACAAGTTCTTTACCTCTAGACATACAAGGTAAATCATTGTACAATTTTCTTCAAGGGTCCTTCCTCCTCCTATTTTGATTGGTGGATTTCTTAATAGGATTTGTGCTTGCTCCTCCAAATAGAAAAGTGATGTGTAAGGAAATAATGTCTAAAAATAACTTGACAAAGAAGGTTGACACCTTAGGTGGCTAAAGTATCACGTTTAAGCTACATTTTTGTTATTACAACAAAAGCTCTACACATTATTACATCAAATGCGCCATAGAACACATATGGAATTGGAAAAAGGGGAAGGTGTTGTACTCAACATGAAGTTACATTATAAGGTGTATGTGTGACATATTGAACGTAAGGAAGCAACTTTGTTACAATTTCAAATCTAGGAGGCTCATAACCCTAACTGTGGTGATTAAGTTCAAGATCTCATTCATGAATTATGCTTTCATTTTCTTTCTCTAAATCTTTATTATAACTCTTTTAATTTTTATATAGATTCCACCAAACTTTTGGTTTAGATTTTCAGGATAAGGGTAACTTGGTCAATGATCAACAAAATTATTGTCTTTTTTAACAAACTATGACCATAGACAAGAAAAAGAAAAACACTATAAGGATCATAAAGGATTTGGGTTTTGTGGGGTCTTCTTCAATGCCTAAGTCAATCGAGTTAAAAATAAAGGTAAAAGAAATAGACTAAATTGTTTAGGTGAAGAAAACACTTGCCTTTTGAAGTTACTACCATTTCCTTTTATGGCTATTGGTTTTGACTTGTGTAAGCCTCCCCTTTTTCCCTTTAATGAAGGTGAATTGAATTTTGCTAAGTTATAACTAGTTGGATCATGATCCTCGTTTCCTTGTTGGATTCTGTTTTAGCTACATCTTTTTGGTCTAATTGTCGTAAATTGCCATGATAAATATTTTTCACAACAACAACAACAATAAAAACAACAACAACAACAATAAAAACAACAACAACAACAACAACAACAATAATAATAATAATAATAATAATAATAATAATAATAATAATAATAATAATTTGTTAGTAAGTTTTGGTTTAAAATTATAAAAATCATCAATTTTTTTGCTTTCACAATTCAGCCCACCTTCAATAAAATAAAATCATTAAGTTCCTAAATATATTGACTTGACTTATTTCATTACGAAGTCAACTTTTCTGCCTTATTAGTTATTAATAGCTAATTATTATAATTATAACTTTTTATGACATTTTTATGACCATTTTAATTAAAATTAACAATAAAATTGAATGAACTAGTACAATTTGTGAGTTTTAAAGGTTATTACCTAAAAACTTATAACATGTTTTGTTTATTTGATTTTTGTGCATAATAAACTTGTACAAAAATTTGGTTAAATTTAATGGTTCACAAAAGTGTGTGAGGGTATGTAAATAGTCACATTTTTTTTTTTTTACCTTTAAGAATGTTTATCGAAATGACTCTACAACTAAACATATTTTAAAAAAAAAATACTTTCAACTATTGAAAACTTAAATTTAATCATAAAAGAGTTTTTCATTTTTTTAATGATATATTATTTTAAAGAAAAATTTTCATTATTACTACCAAAATATGCTAGATAGAATTTGGATCAATCATGACTTCGATCACTTGTCAAGAATGAAAGAAAAACGACTTGAATGACTTTGGGTATACTCCCAAGGACCGCTATGATAGTTATAAGTCAGGGAATTTGGAAGAATTATATGATTACAATAGTAAAGGAGTGAGGATGAGATGAGATCCCTTACCTTTCTTAGGGAGTCCTTTTATAGGCATTCGAGATACCTCCTTATTGATTTTCCTACTAATGGATATTTATTTCAATCGTAGGGGTTACATCTTGAGTTATGGATATGTTATTAGGGAGTAAAGATTGGTGTGTTATCCTCTTACTTTAATTAATGGACATTACTTCCTTTTTGTTGTTTTTTTAATATCTGTTCATTTTTTGGTCTTGCATAACTTATTGTCGAGTTTAATGCTGGAGTCTTTTTTAGGTTATATCAGGTGCCCCTACTCTCGAGTCTTAGAGTTACCTTTTTGGCTCAAGAATATATTGCATTTATTTTAAGTTCATTTATTATTACAAGATTTAACAATTTTGGGCCTCATGAGCAAAGCTTATTAGATGGGCCTATGCTTTGTCAAGCAATGTCGTCTCTTGTTGCTTAATGAGTAGTACTCATCAAATGGACGTTTTGGGTCTTATAAGTGGTGCACATCAGATGGTCTAATTTTTTGTGTATCAGTGCTCGTCTCTTGTTGGCTCATGAGCAATGCTCATTAGATGAACGTTTTTGGGCTTTATGAGCGATGCTCATTAGATGAGCCAAAATTTTGTCGACCAATGTCTATCTCTTGTTGCCTCATGAGTGGTGCTCATCAGGTGAGCATTTTTGGATGAACATTTTTGGGTCACATGAGCGGTGCTTATCATATGGATCAATTTTTATTGAACAGTGTTTGTCTTTTATTGCCTTATGAGCGGTGCTTATCAAATGAACATTTTTTGCCTAGCAATGCTCATTTTTGTTACCTTATGAGCGATATTCATCAGATGGACCAATTTTTTGATGAGTAGTGTCCGTCTCTTACTGCATTATGAGCGGTGCTCATCAGATAGACATTTTTGAGCCTTATGAGTGGTACTCATCAGATGTGGACAATTTTTTGTCAAACAAAGCACGTCTTTTGTTACCTTATGAGTAGTGCTCATTAGATGCACATTTTGGATTAACTGGAAAGAGAGATCTCCATTATTTCCTTGGTAAGAGGTGGGGGAGGGGGAGGGGAGGTTAAGAAGATCTAGCTGAGGTTTCTTTTATTAAGGGTTGACTATGAACTTCTATCATCGGCTTTTCTAGTTGATCAATTTTCTTGAGTTTTTTTTTTCAAATTCCTAGGACCATTGCTCGTTAATCCGATACTATTGGATCCTTCTACTCTCTTTGTTAGATCTAAAATTTTCAAGGCTGCCTCATGTGGTACCATTGCCTACCCTTAGGTGTCATTTTTGCTTGAACAATCCCTAGTCCATGTTCTACAAGATCTTTTTCGTGTTGTAAGATCATATTAAACATGTCTTTCACCCTCCTTTGAAAGGCTGTTGTTAGCCTAGTAGTATGTCTAGAGGGGGGGTGAATAGACTTTCTTTCGTGATGTGCTCACTTTCTACAACCACAGAAATCTTACCAAGAGCAAGTGTATAAAATTGCCATGTAAAAAGAAATGTAGAAAATTACAATAATAATATAAATGAGATATGAGAGAAGAAAAACTTAACACGAAGATATTTACGAGGTTCGGCACCCTGCCTACGTCCACACCTTGAGACCAACTCAAGGATTTCCAAAATCCACTATAATCCTCCTTTGGGTGGAGAAGCCAATACATATAAGCTCACAAAGAGCTTAAATAAGGTGCTCACTTAGAGACACCCAAAAACAGCTCACAAAGAGCCTTTGTTTACAAAAGGTAGATGAAAATTAAATGTAAGCTTGAATACTCCCTTTGAGCTAGTTAAACCAATAAAATCCTTACTCAATATCCTTTGTCAATAGAATAAATGCAAGACTAAGAGTAACAAGAAGAGGGCAAGTGAGTTTGTGAGCAAACCCTAGAGATGACAACACCAATGAATGATCTTCTTACAATATATTTTCTCTAGGTGAGAAGTAAATGCTATTTACTCCTATTTATACACTAAATGGGCGAGTGCAATGTTGGAGAGCCGTTGGGCATTTATGAATGTAAGACAAAATTTCAAAATAGTCGTTTGCAGCATTTAATGTTTGTTGCTGCCCGACGTTCATTGACAAAGCCCTGTGTTCATCGACGAGCTCTTAAGTTATTTCATCGACGAAGCCCTGTGTTCGTCGACGAGTCGCTGGTTCTGAATTCAAGCTCCTCTCGGTATATATTCGTCGGCAAGAACTTGTGTTCATCGACAAGTCCTTCATGTCATTCATCGACGATGCCCTGTGTTCGTTGACGAGTTGTGGCTCTAAATTCAGATGCCTCTCGATATCTTTTCATCGACGATAACCCTGTGTTTGTCGACGAAGTTTGTACTACACTTGTCGATGAAGCCCTGTGTTTGTCGACGAGATCCTCTTTCTTAAAATTTTGTCCTTTTAAGTTTCTAAGAAGGTTCTTGTTTGTTTGGGGGTTTCTTTATACACTTTTCAATGACTTTACTAGTATTTGTTGTGTGTGTGTAATACGCCACT
The DNA here is from genome assembly GCF_029873635.1 of Malania oleifera. Classification (NCBI taxonomy): domain Eukaryota; kingdom Viridiplantae; phylum Streptophyta; class Magnoliopsida; order Santalales; family Ximeniaceae; genus Malania; species Malania oleifera. The sequence goes on from NC_080418.1 coordinate 134,057,807, forward strand.
TTCTTGCTCTTAGTTATTGAGTTTCACTCTATGTACAAGATATTTACAAGATGATATCTCTCTTATTTTACACACTCATTTTTCAGATGACTTTGTACATTTGTTGTATTGTTCATGAATGCTTTGAGAGACTTGTGCTTCTGGTCATGACATGAGTTGCTTTGACTGTTTGTTGGTTCAGATGCCATTCTGTATACTTGAAACATATCTTAGAGAAACGTTAATGACCTTAAGAGCAGCTAATGGGTTGATAACATCAAAACATAGTAGGAATGAAAGACCTTTAACTATTTGGTCTAACAGCTGTAAATTGGTTTAAAGGCAAAATTTGTGATGAATTGTTTAGTGGTGGGGATTGAAGTAACTAGCACGATTGATCCCCAACAATGGGTTCAGACTCATAATTACATGATGTAGCCATGGTTGAATTTTAGAAAGAAATCCTTCCAAGTTTCCCATGGACAATACCAACTATTGGTGCCAAAATTTGTTTGCGAGAAGATCAATCAAAACTTTGATCACCTACCAAGAATGAAAGAAAAACAGCTTGGAGGACTCAGAGTATACTCTAGGAGACCACTTCCATACCTAAGTTAGGGAATTTGGAAGGATTATGTGATCACAACAGCAAATGAGAGAGTGAGGATGAGATTAGATCCCTTACGTTCCTTAGAGGGTCCTTTTAATTATATGCATTCGAGATACCTCCTTATTGATTCCCCTACTAATGTGTATTTATTTGAAGCACAAAGATTACATTTCGGTTATGAATATGTTATTGCCAAGTAAAGATTGGTGTGATATTCCCTTGTTTTAATTAATGGATGTTACATATTTTCTATTAAACCCTTAATGGCTTTTTATTTTATTTTATTTTACATGAGTTAATACCGAATTTAATGTTGGGATCTCTTTTAGATTATATCAATCATAGTATTATTGGTTGATATTAATATACTTAGAGGAATATTTGCATCCAAAAGGTCTTATTTAAGCTATTTGCAAATTATAAATCAGATAGCTAATTTGATATTAAACAATGTGTGTGTATATATATATCTATGTAAACTTAAAATATTTTAAATTTATTCTTACAAAATGCATTTATAGAAGGATCACAACTTTCATATTAGATGGTATGCATATTATTTGTTTCTAAAATTTTCTATAGCGAAAAATAAAAATAAGGTGATGTTTCAAATTAAGAGGTATTACAACATAGAATACCATATAAATTTTTATCTTTGTAATTAAACTTATCTTATAGTGTGAAAGCACATTACATAAAAAATTATTTTATTTAAGGTTAAAAAAGTTAAAATTTTAATATCACATATAATTTAGATATAATTACTTTAATTTTTTTAGTAAGATAATTAATAGTAATTAGAAACATTATAATGGTAATTAAATAATTTTTGACCTAAGTCATAAATTTTCTTATAAGTTTCACACATTTTAAAATATTTTTTTGGAGTTGTTTTTCTAATCTATTTATTGCTTGAAACTTTTAAAATTATCCGCTTGTATAATTAAATCTCGAGTAATTGAGAAGATTTAACTGATTTGATTGTTTTTATTGGAGTGATAACTTTAACACATTTAAAAAAATAATAATAATGGAAGTTTTTCATCTAATTTAAATAATTTGCATAAATATTCTTCATGAGATCACATAAAAGTGTTATTTTGCATTCAATAGTTAAAAATTTGAAATAACTCAACAATTATGTCAATTAATTGTGATTCTATATATTGTATGATTACTAATCATTATAGTAGTAACGGTGCACTTTAAAAAATTATGATAAATTATATCAATCTCCTTTGATGTTTAGCTTAACTGTAATAATTAGCTTGATCTGATATAAAAACTTACACTAACCGCTCTTCTCTCCTTGATAGACTAATTGCTTAAGTTATGTTCAAAGGTGTTATCCACTTTAAACCAAAAGAAATAAAAATCATCATTTATTTATATAATTTTTTTTTCATACAAGTGTTTATTGTAAGTACTTTTTGTAATAAGTAATTACTTTAAAAAAAAAAAAATAGTTCCGAATCGGAACTTAGCATAGATTGAATCCAATCCTATGCCGCAACCCAAGTTGCGAATATGAATGCTTTGAAAAGGGCCAACATGAGTTTTTGATGGAACTTTCTATGATCAAAACCGAATATTTTAACAGTATTTTTATAAATAATTAAATTCAAGCCGTCTTTTAATTTTGGACAAAAGATAGTGACTTTTTTTTTGAAATTTATTAAAAAGATACGAGCCGTTTCAAAATTTAAAAAATCTTAAAGTTTTCTAACATTTGGTTTTTGAGAAGTCTATATCCTTATAAAAATTATTTTTTAAAATAAAACATTCTTTTAAAAAATATTTAAAAAATTTTAAAATCTAAAAAAAAAAAAAGAAGCTCTTTTACCCTTTAATATTAAGGAAAATTTAAGCGTAACGATAAGGTTATTGTCATGTGACCTAGAGGTCACGAGTTCGAAGTGTGAAAATAACTTCTTATAAAAAATATAAGATAAGGTTGTATACTATAAATTTATTATAGTCTGTCCCTTTTTCAAATCCTACATACGTTAGAACTTTGTGCATCGGACTGCTTTTTTCATTTTGCCCCTGGCCACTATGCCACGATTAGTTGCATAACAAATTGAGTGCCAAAGCCCACAAGCACAATAAATCATGAACAACAAAGATGAAAGATGACATGCAGAAAAGAAGAAAAGTAAAAGTAGAGAAAAGATAAGAAAGTTTAACTTTTGATTTGTATAGAAAATGATTTTTCTGACAACTAAAACTTACCTAACACGCAAACCTTTAAGTTGAAGCCTTCCGCTTAAATAATAGTAAGGTAACCGAAAAAGAAATACTCATTTGATATTTGACTTTCAAGAAAAAAGACAAAAAGAAAGAAAGAAAGGAAAGAGTTTGTTGAAGAACATTATTTATGTCCAAACACGGTCTTACAGCTTGTTTGAACATTTTTAATTAGTGCCTCTTCTCTTCTAAAATAAAAGTCAACTAATGTATTGTGATTATTGTAAGATTAATGTTTAATTTGTTAAAAAATTTAAAAAATGACACTCTAACAAATGCTTGATCTTTATTTTCTTGATTATGTCGGTACTTATTTTTAAAGTGTATTCCTTTCTCATAAGTTCGTATTTTTATTGTTTGGTTTAAAATGTTTTTTCACATTTAATTTTAAGAGCCCAGTTCATCAAAGAGTTAACGACATATAATCCATTATCAATGGGTACTAAATCGTAGGGATAAGTGTTATTTTTAAATCTTTTTGATAAATTTGAAGAAAAAAAAAATCATGTATTCAGTCATTTTTTCTACTTTTATTTCCTTTCATTTTTCTTTGGTACAATTATGATTGAGGTTCTCGGGCAAAAAATTTTAAGAGTATAAGTCAAGCATTAAAGAATATCCAAAGTTAACTAGTTATTTAATAATTTGATAAATAATAGTAGGGGTTACCATTCATAATTTTTTTTTATATAAAAAAAATCATAACAAATAGAGTTGTATTTTCACGAAATTTGAAGTCTTTAATTTAATTTTTTTAAAAAAAATTCTAACAAATTATAGAAATAGAAATATAATTGCCACTTACTTACCAAATATATATTTTGCTTTTGTTTGCCTATAAGTCTTGAGAATTCCACTTGTGAGCTTGTTCCACATTGGAAAATTAGAGTGCATGATGGGTGCTTATATGCATGATTGGGCCCAATACCCAATATGTTTAAACTTCCCACATTGAAAAATTAGAGTGGATGATGGGTACTTATATACATGGTTGGATCCAATACCTAATAGGCTTAAGCTTTTGGGTCAAGTTGGTGCTCACCTATGTGTATCAAGCCCACTCATGGGCTTCTCCGATCCTAACAAGTGGTATCTGAGCCAACGATTCATAACTCTAGGTGAGCGACATTGTAAAAAGTCTAGACGTGAAATTAATTCTCCTGACATGCTAATAGTTGGAGGATCAAGTGTGTGGCTGAGGCCAATAAGGGTCATTTAGGCTGCGGATGTGATTTGAATAGGGTCTGTAGAGACTCGAACCTTCATAAACTGGGTTCGTTGACGAAGGATCATATTTCTCGACGAATTCCTTCAAAGACTCGTCACGAAATTCAAAGCCTCGTCGATAAGAAAATGCCGAGAGGTTTTGGGGGTTCTTGGGAAATCCTCGTTGACGAAATTTAGGGCCTCATTAACGAATTGTGTGGTGTATTCGTCGATGAAAACGCCGCCTCATTGACGAATTGGATCGGGTCAAAGGTCCTATAAATATCCCATTTGAGTTGCTTAGGGGTTAAGTTTCGTCCAAAAATCTCTCTCTCTCTCTCTCTTTAGGATTCTTCACCGTTCGTCATCCGTTTCCAAAAATGGAGGGTACTGCGTAGATCAGAAGAGAAAACTCTACACTTTTAGTGGATCGGATCGTCGTTTCGGAGAGTTTTGGGTTTTTCCAAAAATCGAGGTAGGAATCTGATCCTAATTTTGATTGGATATTTGGATAGCAGTAGAAAACATAGTAAGATTATGTTCTTTGGTTTTAGGTTTTCGAGATCTCGGGTTGTCGATTTGGACCGTTTTCGTACAAAGTTTCATTTCGAGTATAAGGTAAGGGAAATTTGATTACAACAACATATTTGGAAAATTAAATCACTAAAAAGCTAGTTTATGTTATTATGTATGATTTAACTACTTATTTTCTAAATTCTACCGAGTAGAAATGCCGATTTTACGATTTTACGATTTTTGGTAAAAACGAGGATTTCGGCGTATGATCTCCAAACTTTACAAAAATCATTTATTACGTTTATACTATAGTAGGAGAGGTTCGAATCCTTTACTTATTCATTTAAACGATGTATACTGAATTTCTATCATTTAGCGGGTTTTCGTATCAAACTTGTGTGATATATGTTGAAATGGAAATGAATGGATTTTCTATACTATTGATATAGAATATGGGAACGAAGTTCTAATTTGTTATACTAAGAATGTGATAAACGGAGGCCAGTGATACACTGAGCTGAATCAGTAAACAAAGAGGGGTAAACTGAGTGGAAAGGCGCCGATTTAAACCCAATGCTATTATCTGAATTTGCGAAAATACTGGAATTGCACAAGTTACTGTTTTGCTATAAATTGTATATATGATACTAGAACCACAGCTTGAGACCAAAAGAGAGTTGAAAGATACTCCAATGTAAGAAGTTGAAAAAGCTTCAAAGGGGTTGAAAGATACTCCAGTTTGGGGGTTGAAATAAACTCCTAAGGCTAGGTACCGATGCTGGCAGTGCAACCCATGCATGTGTAAAACAATATGGGTATATCAGATGGTCGACCTGCGTGAAGTTAGTAAACTACTGGCAAAAATAAACCAGGGGGCGGTCGGATTATGAGGATGCTCGACTTTGTCTGCACGAACAGGACACTATTAGAGGCAACCAGTGCACAACCTGTGCCACGGGGGAAAATAGGCAATCTGTTGTAACAAGCTGTAGTTGTTCTAATAGTCATACGCATGATTTAAATACTTTATGTGCAAATTAAATGTTATGTGATACAATATTATAAACAAATATTTCAAATGTATAAGTTTGTATGAAAATATGCGTGTATGCAGTTACACACTGTTGTAACTCCTTTTTCCTTACTGAGAGGTGTCTCACCCTATCACACAACCTTTGTTTTCAGGTCCATCAGTACGTCGGTCCTAATAGCTAAAAGGATTGGGGAGATTGTTTTTGGTTAGCTTACGTAAGCATCTAAATCTTGTATTAAACCTAGATGAAAGTCCTGTTGGAGGATTGTAATGACAAGAATTTTAGCCTATGTATGACTTTATGTAATTTATGGATGTATTAGTGACTCTGATATAAGTCTACTAGAAATCCCAATGGATGTTTATGTTTTTCCACGACATTTACATCATTATTATGTATGTTTTACACCCGCATGTCCTTGTTTAAGGCGGGTTGTTTCCATATCTTGAATAGGTATAGGTATTATGTATGAATGAGTGACACCTGGGTCCATGTAAAGGGCTGGGTCGTTATAGAGTCAAGACGTGAGAGGTATGATTGGTTCGGAGGCATGTAGAATACAATCCGACGCACGTAAGGCGCCAGTGGTAAGGCTCACTTGAGCAATTGTTGGAGAATTGGACTTACTCCCAGAAGAGAGACGATTTCCGTTTAAGGGGGAGCAGTTGGAACTCAAAAGTAAGGGAGAGATTGTTGAGAATTCCACTTGTGAGCTTGTACCACATTGAAAAATTAGAGTGGAAGATGGGTGCTTATGTATATGGTTGAACTCAAGACCTAATACACTTAAGTTTTTGGGTCAAGTTAGTGTTCACTCATGTGTATCAAGCCCATGGATGGGATCCTCCGGTCCTAACACTAAGTTGATGCTTTTGTCGACAAATGACGATAAATGCAGGTGATAAGGATTTCAAAAGTTTTGAGTGATTTTAAATCATTGTGTTAAAAATTTGATTAATAAATGCTCATTTTAGTCATTGAATAAAATTATAATTAAATAATAATAATAATAAAAATTAAAAGTGCTATAATAAAAATAAAAATTATTATAATTACTCTACTTAATTATTATATTTCAAAATTTGCTTTACAAGAACAATTTTATTGTATGTGACAAAAATGATAAAAATATTTCATAAATGACCTTTAAAATTTTAATTTTTTTAATTTTTTTAATTATATTTTAAATTCATATAATTATTTAAGTTTAATTTAAAACAATGTATAGAATAAATTATTTAATCTCAACAAGGTTTTTTTTTTGAATGTAAAAATATTTTAATAACAGGTTGTCAAAATAACTTAAAGTCATAAAATTTGATTTTTAATTTTTCATAAACAATTACAAATTGACAACAAAAGTAGAAAAATGATAACATAAGGGATCAATTGGCATCACAGTAAAAAAAATATGAAAATAAAAATTAGAAATGAAACTAAAATCTAAAAACAAAAATTTAAAAGCAGAACTAGCAATATATTTGGTTAATATTTGTAAAGTTCAAACAAATTGAAAAAATATTCATTCTTTCTTTAAATTTAAAAATATTATAAAAATTATAAAAGTGCGAAAAAATACAAATGAGAAATACTATAATAAAATGGAAACTATTATAATTATTTTGTTAAATTGTTATATTTTTAAAATTAACATTACAATAACAATTTTATTGTGCCTCACAATTAAAAAATTAATACAAATATTTTTTAATTGGCTTTTATTATTCTTATTTTTAAAAGATTTTTTTATATTTATTTTTAAATTATATTTAAGTTCATACGATTAATTTACTTTATTCCAGTTAAAAAGTGGCTATAAAATAAATGGATTTTTTAAAAATATAAATATTTCTAAATATTAAAGTTCTAGCAATAAGTTGCCAACATATATAACTGAAAACCATAAATTTTGACTTTTAATTTTTTTTTCAAATAGTTAAAAATTAATAATAGAAATAGAAAACTAATTACTTAAAAAATGTGGTTTTTTAGAATTTGTTTCTTCATTGTATAAAAGAAAGAAAAAAAAAAAAAAAACAACAACGATACTAAACAAACCTTAAAAAATGTGTTTTTATAATCTGTTTATTCACCGTGTAAAAATGAAAACAAAAAATAGCGACAATACGAAATGGATCCTTAATATTTTTATATTCTATAAACCAAATATCACATTTTATCTATGTTTGGGAGAAGACTTAAATTTGAATTTGTATAAATTTGAACAAAATATAGTATAAAATTGTATTAAAATTTATGCAAATTCACCCAATATAAATTTAAGATCTAATTCACGTCTCTAAATGCAACATAATTCTTGCTTCTTGAAATTGTTATTTATATATTTTTTAGAAAATTAAATTTCTAATGCCCTTGTGTAATAATATTTAAAATTTTTGGAAGTTCAAAGAAATTAAGGCTTCATTTGGAACTTGGAAAATATAAAGAAAAGGAAATAAAAACATAAAAGAATTCAATTTTTCATATTCAAGTATCATGAAAAGTAAAAAAAATTAAAAAAAATCAAAATAATGAACAAAATTTTGTTTTATACACTGTTAAAATTAAATTTTCTTAATTTTTAATCGTATTAGAACATATTTTTATTTTTAGTGGTATTTGATGTAAAGAAAAAAATATAATAAAAAAAATAAATTTCCCTCTAATTTTTTTTTTCCTTCCCCCTATTCACTAAAACCCTTCATCCAACAGACCTAATTCTTTTTCCAAAAATCCACCTTTTTTTAGGTTAAATAAAAAAAATATATATATACAAGTAGGACTTGCATGATGTAACACGTGATATTATATCACATCCTAACCCTAACCCTAACCATGCATGTGACCCACACCCACTTCCACTTGTTAGGGAAAAGCCAAATGTGTGGATTATAATTTTTCGTGGCCGCGATGATTATTATTTTCCTCGCATGAAAGTTATATAGTTAAAAAAAAAAAAAAAAAAAACTTTTATACAACTTTGCAAGTAACCATTTTATCTTCATTAAATTATTGCAAAGTCAACAGCCTGCCAAATTTCCACAGCTACCTAATTCCTGAATTCGGTGATGATACCCAAACTTTATTAAAAACCCGAACATTGAGATTGCAAGTCAATTTTTTAATTTTTACCCTGATCTGTTTATGTAATATTAGGATCTTAGTTGAGTTAAAAAAATTATGATCTCGAAGATTCAACCTATTAAACGATTTTTTAAGTACTTTTTTGTTTTAGTTATTTTTGCTTTTCTTAAAAAAAATTATAACTATTTCAATGTTTGAAAAAAGGTCCGAAATGACGAGAAATAATAATATTGAAATCCGATGGAGTCGTCTCTAACCTGTTATTTACCTAATTGCGGCTAGTTTACTTAATTACTAGTCATAACAAGAGTATTCAGTCAGGTAAAATTTCAAGTATATCAAATATAGCTGATATAGTGTAAAGATTTGCCATCATCTATGCGATGATGCAAATATCTATATTATTAAACATTTCCTTAGCAATTTAAGGTAATCGATTTTATTCATTATCGGCCCTTTCATTGTATATATTTTTGATGGGATTTTTTAAAAAAAGAAATTTATTGTGAAGAAAAGTTCACGTGGGAAAGAAGAAATTGAGGAGCAGTAGGTGTCATCAAATCAAATCAAATCAAGGAGAGAATTTTGGGGAGATGAGAAGGAATAGGATCACATGTGGATGCCTCCAAATCATGTATGTATTATATATTTAGATCTTGTTGTCCCTCTATATTTCATATGTATGAGTTGGGCTGTCCTCCTCCAGAGAATGATCATGAAATAGATGTTCCATTGTGGGGCACTGGACTGAGAATTTTTTTTTTTAAATGGTAGAGATGATTGGTGAGTTCTAAATTTCTTATATGCCATATCACATCATTGATATAATATTTTTTATGATTGGTGAGTTCTCAATCTTACGTAGAGGCATGACTGTCTCCCTCTAGTACTTTTTAAAAATTCTTAAAAAATCACATAAATTTATATTCTTATCAAAGAGACAGCCCCTCAAAGTCATTTCCATCAATAGGTTTTTAAATAATGGTGAATTATAAGAGTGTTACTCTATACATACAACTAGCCCATGACAATCTTGAACCCATATGACACGAGCAAAAAAGAGGGTACAGATAGATCCCACGCTACTTGCTACTCCCCACATGCATCACGTGAACCATCATGGACCATTGACACTAAAGGTCCATTTGAATACAACAACAACAAAACAACAAAACCAAGCCTCAAGTCTCACTAAGTGGGGTCGGTTGTATGAATCTTTTTTCTTCAATTTATGTGATTATGGACCATTTTGTTTGACAGATTAAGGGATATTAAATCTTTACTTACTATTCTTTTTAAGTTATTTTATATCTATCCCTACCCCTTCTACTGCCCCTCACAGTGACTAACTCACTCTTCCTCACTGGCGCACTATGTAGCCTACGTTGCAAGTGTCCATATACTATCTGGATCGTCCCTCTCTTATCTTATCTTCTATAGAAGTTACACCCAACTTACCACGAATATGCTCATTCCTTAATTTATCTTAAAGGTCTATTTGAATCAAGAATTTTATTTGGATGAAGGAAAGTAAAAAAAAAAAAAAAAAGACATAATTTTTTTTATTGTCTTTTCTATCTATATCAAATGTTATTAAAAATGTAAATTTTCAAATATGATTAAAATTAAATCATATCTTAATGATTTGTAAAATCAAAATTTTGTTCTTTGATTTGGTATTTTTTTTCTTTGGGTTAGTTTGAATACACGAATTTTTTTAGAAAGAAAAGAAATAAATTAAGAAGGAAATTCATTTCCTATTTTATTTCTATATCAACTATTATTAAAAATAAAAATTAATTTTAATATGATTAAAAATTAAATGGAAGAATAAATCTTTGTTTGATCCCTAAATATGAATTTTTTATATATCTATTTTTTTTCTTTTCTCAATTTGTTTTGAGTTCCAAACAAAGTTTAGTTTGGGTTGTGGGTTTCCCTTATAAGAATGGGGACTTGGGCATGACATTGTGTCAATCAAATGGCAAAGAGTTTGGGAAATAAGGCCCAAGCCCATAGCCCAGGTAGGTATATGATCCCAAAAGCCATTATAAATTATGTAAAATATTAATTTTTTGTTCATTCACTTGATATATTTTTTATCTTCTTTTTTACTTTTCTCATAAAAAAATTCTTTTGCATTTTAAAATATTTTTTAAAGTTTTAAATGGGATCTAAAATCAATGATTGAATTTTAATAAATCTACCTTTTTTGAGGCAAAAAAAAAAAAAAAAAAATTTTGGAAAATTAGTTGAAATATATAGAACTCGTTAACAAAATAAAATATGTTTTTCAAATGGATGTAAGTATTGCAATTTTTTTCCTTTTAAGGTTTGTGGTTATATTTAATAATACTAAACTAACAATTAAATGCTTGGCCAAATATAATTTTACAATGAAATAAAACAGATAAAGTTCAATATGTGTAGTGCTGGACTTTTTCTTTTTCGAAAAGTCAGTATCTTAATTTACGGTTAGATAGTATTTGATAGTAAGCATCTTAAGATTTGAATTTGATCTTGTATGGATACATAGAAATTTATATTATATTTTGTAGAATAAATTTAAATAAAAAAAAATTCATGTTAAATTGAGAGAAAAGTTTATTTTTCTCTATTGATTCACACTTAATACAAGGATTACAAGGGTATATATACATGAGAGAATTGAAAAAAAAAAATGGAAAGTATATATTGTGCTAAATGGAAAGTGTATATATCTCTTATACTCTCCCTCAAGTTGGAGCATGAAAATCCATAATGCCCAACTTGTGTGGTAAGTTTTGAAAATGTTTACGATCAAAAGTTTTGGTGAAGATATCAGCAAGCTAAATGTGAGTAGGGATATGCTTTGTGAAGAAGAGACCAGCTCATAACTTTTCACGAACAATATGACAATCGATTTCTATAAGTTTGGTACGTTTGTGGAAAATAGGATTTTGGGCAATGTGAAGAGCCGCTTGGTTGTCACAATAAAACAGCATAGGCTGGGAATGCGGTATGCCAAGATTAGTTCAAAAGATTTTTGAGCCATGTAAGTTCACAGGTAGTGGAAGCAAGTGCCCAGTACTTAGCTTCGGTAGAGGAGCAAGAGACTGCAGTTTGTTTCTTAGTGTGCCAGGAAATTGGATTAGTGCCCAATTGAATGAAAAACCCAGTGGTGGAGCGGCGAGTGAGTGGACAACTAGTCCAATCCGAATTAGAATAAGTTGAGACTTGAAGAGTGTTGGCAGTGAGAAAAAATAAGCCTTGACCTGGAAATGCCTTAATGTATTGAAGAACACGTACAATGACATCATATTGTAGTTGTCTGGGCTAGTGCATAAATTGATTGAGAATATTGACTAGAAAAACAATGTTGTGACGAGTGATGGTGAGATAAATGTCCAACGAGTTGCCGAAACGAGCTTGGATCGGAGAGAAGATCACCATCAGTATTATTGAGCTTCAGATTTTGTTCCATGGGAAAGTGGGTAGGATGAGCACCCTAATGACCGCTATCAATGAGGATGTCAAGAGCATATTTGCGTTGGTTAAGAAAGATGCCAATGGGAGAGCAAGCTACTTCGAGGCCAAGAAAATATTTCAATTTGCCAAGATCCTTGAGTTTGAATTTTTAAGCGAACATGACTTTGAAAGTGCTAATATCGGAGAGATCATTACCTGTCATGAGAATGTCATCAACATAAACAAGTATGAGAGTAAAATATTGACCCCGAGAGCGAGTGAAAAGAGAGTGATTGGCCTGAGATTAAGTGAAGCCCGCAACAAGTAAACAAAAGATAATTTAGAGAACCAATTGCGAGAAGCTTGCTTGAGGTCATGAAGGGATTTCTGAAGACGACAAACATGAGTCTCCCCCTATTTGCAATAACCCAGGGGAGGGATCATATAAACCTCCTCATTGAGGTCATCATAAAGAAAAGCGTTGTTGACGTCCAATTGAAGGAGATGCTAATTCCGAGTTGCAGCCACTACAAGAACACACTTGACAGTAATGAGTTTAGCAACAGGAGCAAAAGTATCATGATAATCCAAACCTTCTACCTAAGTGGAGCCTTTGGCCACCAAGCGAGCTTTGTGTCTCTCTATGGATTCATCGGCCCGAAGTTTTGTTTTGAACACCCATTTACAGCCAATTGGTTTTTTTTTTTCGAGGGGGAAGGTGTTGAAGAACCCATATATTATTGGTTTCTAAGGCTTGGATTTCAGAAGCCATGACATCACACCAATGGGAGTGTAGCACAGCCTGAGAATATGAGGTGGGTTCGGGATGTTGGGAAATAACAAAAAGAAAAGCCAAATATTGATTAGAGAAACAATGATAAGATAAAAAGAGGAGAGACAATGAACCGTACCTGAGAGACATCTTGAAACTTGTGAAGCCGTGGAGGACTTTGGTAAAGTAAGGTAGATATAATCAACCAAGTAAGAGGGATGTGTGACAGCTCGTTTGGGTAATGAAGAGGTGAGTGGAGGGGGTGGTGGGGGGGGGGGGGGGGGGGGGGGAAGGGGGTGAGGGTGGGGGTGGAGGGGAAGGGAGTAAGGGTGGGGGTGTCGGGGAGGAGACCAAAGGAGAAGGAGAGAGAGATGAGGGGTGTCATGACACCTTGGACCCAGCCAGACAACTTGCTGGCAAATATGGGTGCGGCTGAGAAATGGGAAGAATGGATGTGTGATTTTTAAAAATATTTTCGTGATACTTTGAATGAACATTAGGGAACAAAAAATCATAGAAATTTTATATTCTTACCAAAGAGATAGCCCCTCAAAGTCATTTCCATCAATAGGTTTTTAAATAATGGTGAATTATAAGAGTGATACTCTTTACATACAATTAGCCCATGACAATCTTGAACCCACATGACACGAGCAAAAAAGAGGGTATAGATAGATCCCATGCTACTTGCTACTCTCTACTTGCATCACGTGAACTATCATGGACCCTTGGCACTAAAGGTCCATTTGAATACAACAACAATAAAACAACAAAACCAAACCTTAAGTCTCACTAAGTGGGGTCGGTTATATGATTCTTTTTTCACCAATTTATACGATTATGGACCATTTCTTTTGACAGATTCAGGGATATTAAATCTTTACTCACTATTTCTTTTCAAGTTATTTTATATCTACCCCTATCGCTTCTACTGCCCCTCACAGTGACCGACTCACTTTTCCTCACTAGCGCACTATGTGGCTTACATTGTAAGTGTCCATACCATCTGAGTCGTCCCTCATTTATCTTATTTTTTATAAAAGTTACACCCAACTTACCACGAATATGATCATTCGTTAATTTTTTTAAAGGTCCATTTGAATCAAGAATTTTATTTGGATGAAGGAAAGTAAAAAAAAAAAAAAGAAAGACACATTTTTTTACTTTTTTTTTCATCTATATCAAATGTTATTGAAAATGTAAATTTTCAAATATGATTAAAAATTAAATCAAATTTTAATGATTTGTAAAATCAAAATTTTCTTCTTTGATTTGGTATATTTTTTTTCTTTGGGTTAGTTTGAATACACAAATTTTTTTAGAAAGAAAAGAAAAAAAATAAAGAAGATATTCATTTCCTATTTTATTTATATATCAAATATTATTAAAAATAAAAATTAATTTTAATACGATTAAAAATTAAATGTAAGAATAAATCTTTGTTCATTGAATTGATATATATATATACTCTTCATTTTCTTTGATACCTAAATATGAATTTTTTTATTTATTCAATTTGTTTTAAGTTCCAAACGAAGTTTAGTTTTGGTCGTCGGTTTTCCTCATAAGAATGGGGACTTGGGCATGACATTGTGTCAGTCAAATGGCAAAGAGTTTGGGAAATAAAGCCCAAGCCCATAGCCTAGGTAGGTATATGATCACAAAAGCCACGTGTTTCTAATCAATACTTTTACTTGAAAAAAGAAAAAAAAATTTAAACAAACTTTTTTTTTTTTTGTTTTACTATTTTATATAAAATAATATTAAAAATAAATACTCATTATAATATAATAAAAAAATAAAAAAAATAAATGTTAAAATTATGTAAAATATTAATTTTTTGTTCATTCACTTGATAAATTTTTTATCTTCTTTTTTACTTTTCTCATAAAAAAAATTCTTTTGCATTTTAAAATATATTTTTTTAAGTTTTAAATGGGGTCTAAAATCAATGATTGAATTTTAATAAATCTACCTTTTTTGAGGCAAAAATAAAAAAAAGAATTTGGGAAAATTGGTTGAAATATATAGAACTTGTTAACAAAATAAAATATGCTTTTTAAATGGATGTAAGTATTGTTATTTTTTCGTTTTAAGGTTTGTGGTTATTTTTAATAATACTAAACTAACAATTAAATGTTTGGCCAAATGTAATTTTACAATAAAATAAAATAGATAAAGTTCAATATGTGTAGTGCTGGACTTTTTTTTTCTTCGAAAAGTCAATATCTTAATTTATAGTAAGATAGTATTTGATAGTATGCATCTTGAGATTTGAATTTGATCTTGTACGGATACAGAAGAAATTTATATTAGTTTATATTATATTTTGTTGAATAAATTTAAATAAAAAAAATTAAAATTCATATTCTCAAATGTAAGGTAAAAAATGCTTTTGTAAAATTTTAGAGAATGTAGATCCGCTATATCCCAATAACCAATCAAGCAAAATACCCACTACTCTTATTGGTTCAAAAAAAATTTGGACTTATGTAATCAAAATACAATTCTCTCCCTTTATTAATGGAGCTCAACAATTCATTTATTCTAATCACATTCCTTAAGATAGAGCATAATTTATAGTTATTAATAGTTTCGAGAAATATTTTGAAAGAGTTAGAGGCCATTTTATTACTTCTAAAACAATCGTACGAGAATCATAAGGAGTGAAAAATAAATAGAAAGAAGGGACAAAGTATGATTTGTACAATTGAAAAGGGCATAAAAATCAAAACATATTTAATGTGTATGGTTGACGTTTTGTCAAATAAGTAACAAATTAATTACGCATCACTAATAATCAATATTCATATAACAAAATCTAGTTTACTTATTCATTATATACTTGATTAATGTTGTTTATGTTGTGTGACTCTTATATTTTGGATTTCATAAACAAAGAAGGAAGAAAAACATAAAGGGGCAGCACAACAAGGACTCAGCGACGAGTGCCCTGTGCTCGTTGACGAGTAGATCCCGAGAGCAAAAAAATTTCATGGATCCCGAGATACCGAGAGTAGAAAATGGGCTTTTCGACGAATGTCCTGTTCTCGTCGATGAGTGGCCTTCTATGGATCGTTGATGAATCTTTTGTACTTGTCGACAAATGTGCTTGGGCTACGAGTAGTTTTTTTTTAAATTTTGAATTTGAATGTTGGGGTGGTTGGGTAATTGGATGGAAACCTCCGAGAGAATGTTATATATGTCATTCTCAGCGTGTATTAATAGTGAGAGTGATCATTTGAGAAGTGTATTGTATACTTTGTGATTTTCTTAGTGAAATTTTTGTGTCATTGCTTCTATAGATGTAGGCTTTGCCGAACCACATAAATCTTATTGTTGTTCTTATTGTTTATCACTTTCCGATTGTGTTTCATTTACTTGTTGTATTTATTCTATTGTGCATCTTAATTATTCGATCCATATCACAAAAAAGTAGTATCAGAACGAAGTTGTTGTGGCATCGGGATCGTCTTTTGTAAGATTTGACATCGTCAAATTTGATGGAACCGAGAATTTTGGTTTATGGCAGAGGAGAGGGAAAGACATTCTTGTACAATGAGAAATGGGAAAGACATTATTTGGTGTTCAGCCAAATGGAAGGGATGAGGTAACATGGGGAGATTTGCAAGCAAAGGCCACTTCTACAATACGCTTGTGTTTGAGTGACGAAGTACTCTATCGGGTGATGGAGGAGGATTCTCCAGTGGCTATATGACGAAAGTTAGAGAGCCGGTACATGTCCAAATTTCTCAATAATAAACTTTTTCTTAAGCAACGTTCGTATTGACTTAAGATGATTGAAAGATCAAACTTAGATTAACATATTAATGTTTTCAATCAAATTATTAGTGATTTGATGAGAGTTGATGTTAAGTTTAATGAGGATGCTTTGATGTTGTTAAATTCTTTGCCCGTGACTTATACCTATGAAAATCTTGTGACCACTTTTACGTAGGGAAAAGAAATTCTTAATCTAGAAGAGGTAACAAGTGCTTTACTAAATTTTCATCAAAGATTGAAAATATGTGATTGAGGAGAAGGACTTGTGGTAAAAGGTAATAATGAGCGAGGCAAAGGAAAATCCAAACATGGATCAAGTATAAAATCCCGAAATCAATCCAAGAAGAAGAAAGAAATCCGATGTTATAAATGCGGTAAAAATGGGCATGTGAAACTGGAGTTTTTAGATTGGAAGAAGGGAAATTCTGCGAAACATGAGGGTACTTCAAAATCTGCGAATGTTGTTCAGGAAGGAGATTCAGCATGTAGTGATAGTGATGTTCTATCAATTTCAGTTGGGTTGAAAAATCTAATGGTATAGAGATCCAAAGAATTATAGTAATTAAATAATAAAAGAAATGAGAGAAAATAATTTTTCAAAAAGGGGTTTCAGCAGGGTCTTGTCTATGAGTGCAAAGTGCTCGTTGACGAGCAGACCTCTTGGGCTTATTGACGGGGACGCGTGTCTCGTCGATGAGACATTATCGAAAGGTCTTATTTCAGGACCTGAAACTTGTCGACGAGGAATAAGTGTTTGTCGATGAACTCCCTTCATGTATTTTTCGACGAGGTGACGTGTCTCGTCGACGAATTCGTGTTTTATAAATATCCTAAACTCAGGGTTTCAGAAAAATTTCATGTAGCAAGGTTTTCTCTCTCTCTCTCTCTCTCTCTCTCTCTCTCTCTCTCTTCTAAAACGTTTTCCCCTCCTTCTTTCTAAATTTTTGGCTTCGTCCTTCACCGGTTTGAGATCAAAAGCCGCTACGCTACTCCTGCGAAGATTCTCTTCAAATCTACTGGAGTAGTTTATTGGTTAGACCAACTTGGGCATCATCCCAAAATTTGGGTAAGTTGGTTATTTTAGACTTTATAAGTTATTTGGTATTTCTGGACTGAGAAAAATGCTTTAGATAGTATAATACTGAAGTTTTGTTGGGAAAAATATAATTTCAGGGTGTTGAGCTGAGGAACACGCATGTGTAAGTTTGGAATATTTTGTGGCCTTCTCAATAAATCAGGTAAGGGAATAAATTAAGTTAGTCTTTTCTATGAAATTATTTATCATTATACAACATTTATTTTCAAGAAAATATGTATGATATAAAACTATATTTGGGAATATTGCAGATATACAGGGAAATGATTTTAACACATATTATATGAAAATATGATGGTAGAATAAATTATAAGTTTATAAGGCTACGTATATTTGTGTGGTATGAGTATAATATTTCCATGAAAATTATGTTATATTGAAATATTATGAGTTTTTCAAGATAAACATGTTATAGTAGTTTTTAGGAAACCTTAAAAACAATACAAGAACTATGATTTTAAGATTATGTTAAATAGTGTAAGAAATGTTATGAAATATGTTGGCACAAATACCGTGATTCTTATGTTATGAAATATGCCAGCGTAAATGTGATGACCCAAAAATATATATACGATTAAAGCATAATAATAATAATAAAATAATAAAAATAGTTATTAAGTTAATATCAATACAAAAGTGTTTTTCTGTATGATCCTTAATTCCATGTTTGATGCCTAAGAAAGACCTTATCTTAGCGAGTGCTTAGAGATCATTGCGTCTCAATTGCACCCTTGAGGTCGGCTTGGTCAAAATGAAATTTCATAAGATAAACAGGATAGACACTATTTGTACACGTAAATAAGTACATATACACAAAGTAGTATTTTGACAGACATAATTTGTAGAAATACATGGTAAAATAATAATAATAATAATATAAGTATCCTATGTGAGGCCTACAAGATTGTGTGGGGCCTATATGAGTCCCGAAGTTGTATGGGGTCCACATGAGTCCCGAAGTTATGTAGGGTTCATAAAATCCTGTAAGGACTATTGAAATTACGTAGGACTCACTTGGTTCTTGAAATTGTGTGGGGTCTACATGAGTTTTCGAAATTCGAATTTAATTCTTTTTCAAAAAAGAAATACTAAAACATAACTTAATAATAATAATAATAATAATTTTTTTTAAAAAAAAAATAATAAAAACATAAATAAATAAAGTAATTAATTAAAATTTAATTAAATGGGAGTGTCGGCAAGCACTCCCATTTCTCCTACATGATCTCCATCCTCATCCCATACCTATTCCATATCTAACCCATCCATGCCCATTGCTTAATTTTAAAAAATTATAATTTCGCCATTCTCCCCATACTTTTACAAATTCAATTTTCTTTCCCAAAATTTTCCTATAAATAGGAGGCTCTCAATATTCATTTTTCACAAAAAAATTTCCAAAAGAAGAGAAGGATTAGTGAGTGAAAGAATTAGTGGTGGAGGGAGAATTTTCGCTACAATTAAAATTCTCACTCACCCACTCATTCCGATCTCATTTTTTTTTTTAAATATTCGTTGTGATCGCAGCACAATGTTAAGTAAGAGGTAAGTAAATTTGATTATGTTAGACTTTTATTAAAATTCATACCCGAATTTATTTGTAAGTAAATTGGATTATGTTGGATTTTTATTTAAAATTCATACCCGAGTTTATTTGTAAGTAAATTTTGATTATGTTAGTTTCATAAAATTCTCTTGAGTTTATTTTTACGCATATTTAATTTTACTAGTTATATCTTTAATATACTTGCATTTATTTTTGAGTTAAGAAATGTTCTAAACCCCTCGGGTATTTTACATCATTAATTTCTATTCAAGAAAATATTTTTAACACGAAAATTGTGTGATATGAGTTTATTTATATGTTGCATATTTCACGAAAATATGAGTAGAAACTGCATGAGTTGATTTTTTTTTATGTTGCGTATTTCACGAAAATATGAGTAAAAATGAGATTTTTATGATATTATTTTAATTGTAGAAATTATATAATAAAAATATTTTTAAAACCCTTTATGACTCAGACGATACAGAAAATTATGAATGCTCGGTACCGTAACTTAAAGTTTAAATGGATCAGAGTGTACCCACAGTGTTTACAGAGTGGTTTTATATGGTAGTGAATTTTTCCTGAGTGCACACTTGGGTCAGACCAAGGTTTAATAGGGAAAATCTCACTTAATGATGATGTACATTGATTTAGTTTGGCTGGCCAGCCAGTTAAGTCCTGTTTTCGGACCGCACAACCCAGTCATGGGGGTAAACATAACTTTCGATTAACAGGCCTAAGAGTGATTTTTACAATATATGTATATACATATTTAATTACGTGTATAGAGTTATGGATGATTTGAATGTAAAGTATAAGTTTATATGAACATGACCATTCTTGTACCTAAATGATGATTTAAAAGAAACGTATAAGGAAAAGTATATATATGTATATAATTAAAAATTATAATTAAAGTTTTTAAAGTTAAAAGTTTAATTTAACAGTTATAATATATGATTATAAAATTTTACTATTATAGTTGATGGCAAAAGTTTTTATACAGAAATTTTTAAATTTACATTTATTTTAAAATTATTTTTGAAGTTATAGTATTAAATATTATTTTACGAAATTATGAAAGCTCATTTTGGCCACATACTAATAATAATCTTATTTACTTACTGAGCGTCGTCTCACCCCAATCATTATTTTACATTTCAGATCATTTTGAGGAGCGTACTAGAAATCTGGAGTAACAAGTGC
Organism: Malania oleifera; assembly: GCF_029873635.1. Classification (NCBI taxonomy): domain Eukaryota; kingdom Viridiplantae; phylum Streptophyta; class Magnoliopsida; order Santalales; family Ximeniaceae; genus Malania; species Malania oleifera. The sequence continues at coordinate 134,078,336 of NC_080418.1, forward strand.
ATGTGAGGGAGTAGAAAAAGTAGGGTAGAATAAAAATTTAGCATAATACAATTTAGAATATGTTTGTGTATTTCAAAATTTTAGAATTTTACATTTTAATAGTTGAGACATATATTTGTAATAAAGCTAATTAGTGTTTTGGTAATAAAAATAATTTAGATTTATTTGCGTTTGCTAAAAAATTTATATGTAGGAACCCACTCGGGTTCGGGTCCTTATAGTAAATGTCGTGATTATTACGTTATGAATTATGCCAGCATTGATGTCGTGATTATGTATGATATGTAAGAAATCATGAAATATGTTTATGTCAAATATTAATCTGAAATATGAAACAACTATGTTTTATTATGGAATGTATAATATGTTATTAGAACCCGGATAGCTTAGTTCAATTTTATGAAGCACGGTACCATAGTTATATGTTTATGATTATGAATATGTTAGTGTTGCCACACATCTTATGTAGAATGTGGGATATGATAGTTGATGTGGCTTTATGGGAGTGTCATAGTTCCCCTGGTAGTCCGGCATAGGTGGAATAAGCCCATCGTACTTATAGACTTATGTTTGACTTAGCATGGTCGGCCAACCATTGTTAGGTCCGGCTTCGAGCTGCACAACCCTGTCATGTGGGGGGTAAGACTTGACAATAGCTAACTAACTATCTATCCTGGGTAATAATTCAAGTATGATATGATTATATAAGATGATTTCTGGGTACAGAAATTTAGTATGATACGCCATGTTATGATAAATCATGTTTCATTTAGTTATGATACAGCTATTATACCAGTTATGAATTATGTACTGTTTATATGTATATCACGAAAAATACTCATGTTGCCACACACTGATATTAATTTGTCTCCCTTACTAAGAGGTGTCTGACCCCAACATTACAAACATTTCAGAAAATTCAGGTAGGAGGGCGGATAGAGCCCCGTAGTAGTAGAAGTGATTTGGGCTACCCTGTCTATAGGGTAAGTGGATGAGTTAGGGCCAGATGGATTTTTGGGTGGAGACCCTAGGAGTACTTTTCGATTTTTTTGATGGATGACTGTATGTATATGTATATGACAGATTTAGAGGACTCTAGTATGGTTTCTGGTATTTATGGCACGTATATGATTTTATGTTTTTCGCTACTTAGGTATCAAAGTTTTATGATAGATATATCCCTAGTACCTATGGGTCTAGGTTGACCATGACTGTAATAGTTTAGTTGGATGTTATGTATGTTATTATGTGGAAAAAAATATATATATGGAAAAATAGACAGGTTGTTACAGTTTGGTATCAGAGCCTAGGTTACTTGGTTCTGTAGACTCTAGAGTGTAGTAGAAACAACACTAGAGTATAGGTGAAAGTATTTGAGGTTTTGTTCTGCAGTTTGGAGGCAGACTTCCGTGGTGGTTTCTGTGTTCTTCCTAGGGAGACAATTTCAGGAAAGCCATAGTAAACTATTACCGGGTTGTGTTTCTGAAGTGTAGGACTGAATCTTGAATTAAGATAGGGATGTCAAGATAGAGGGATAATATGAGTTTTGGTTAGATATGTAAATTATAAGGATGAAGCCCCTAAGCTATGTTTATTGTCTTTTTAGGATGAACCTGGGTAGTGGCAGTGCTCATGCTAGTGGTAGTGAGGGTATAGGGCCCTCAGGGGCAGACGTAGTTGATTCATATGCAGTATTACGCTGTATGGCTTAGCAGGTCATAGCTGAGATAGCACGGAGCTCTAGAGAGCAGGTAGGCCCATCTGCGGGCCACGGGTGTACGATAGAGAAATTTACCAAGATGAATCCTCTGGAATTTTCAGGAGGAGTAGATCCTGCAGTCGTCGAAAACTGGATGCAAGAAATAGATAAAGTTTTGGCAGTGCTGCAGCGCATGGAGGAGCAGAGGGTTTTATTTACTACCTATAAACAGACAACGAAGTTTGAAAGATGGTGGACTGCGGTGAAATTATTGGAGAAGCGAAGGGCAGTGCCTATAGCTATGACTTGATGCTAGTTTAAAGAATTATTCATCGATAGATACTTTCTAGCCATTATTAGGGAGGCTAAAGTGGAGGAGTTCCTGAATTTGAAGTAGGGACAGCAGTCAGTCCAACAGTACGTGGTGAAGTTTATAGAATTGTCCCGCTTTGCTCCGTACATCATACCTGATAAGGCAAAGAAGACAAGACAGTTTGAAAGAGGTTTGAGGCAAGAAATTTATAAGCAGGTAGTAGTGTTGAAAGTGCAGGACTTTGCCGAGCTGATAGACAGAGTAGCTGTGGCCGAGGCCGGTGAGTAGATGGATGCAGAGGAGTAGGGACAGAAGATGAGGACCACTTGGTATCGTATTTGCTCTCAGACCGCACCGAGGAGGTTATCAAGTGCCTCATGGAGGCCAGCAGAGGAATGTAGCCCCAGTGAGGGTTTATGCTTTGACGTCGGGATAAGCGGAGGCAACAGGCGACGTTGTGACAGGTACCTTTACTACTTTATCATATCAAGTTATTGCTTTATTTGATACAGGTACCACCCACTCTTTTATGTCTGTGGGATATGTTAAATTGTTAGGTGTTGAGACACAGTTATTAGATGTTGAATTGTCAGTAGCAACACCAACAGGGTTAGTGGTGAGGTGTCGTAGGGTGCTCAGGGGTTACCCAGTAGAAATTCAGGGGAGAGTATGACCAGTTGACCTAATTGTACTAGATATGCATATATTCGATATAATACTGGGTATGGACTGGCTGGCTACTAACCACGCTAGTATCGATTGTCATCTGAAAGAGGCGATTTTCAGACCACTAGGAAAGCCAAAATTCAGATTTGTGGGGTCGCGGGTGCAATCTCCAACTTAGATAATTTTCGCCATGCAAGTGAGAAGACTACTTCTGGACGGATGTCAGAGATTTATGGCTTATGTAAAGGAGGTGACAGAAAATGAATTGAATCTTGTCAGTACACTAGTGGTTAAGGAGTTTCTAGACATTTTTACAAGAGAACTACCTAGATTGCCTCCCGACCGTGAGATAGATTTTGCTATTGATTTACTTCCAGTGACGGCGTAAATCTCTAAAGCTCCTTACCGAATGGCTCCAGCAGAATTGTGAGAATTAAAGGATCAGTTGCAGGATTTATTGAATGGGTTTATCAGACCTAGTGTATCGCCCTGGGGAGTTCCAGTTTTATTTGTGAAGAAGAAAGACGGGTCTATAAGGATGTGCATAGATTACAGGGAAATAAACAAAGTAACAATTAAGAATATATATCCTTTACCCCGTATAGACGACTTATTTGATCAGCTTCAGGTTACACGGTTCTATTCCAACATCGACCTTAGGTCAGGTTATCACTAGGTGAAAGTAAAAGTAGAAGATGTATCGAAGACAACTTTCAAGACCAGGTGTGGGCATTATAAATTAATAGTTATGCCATTTGGTCTGACGAATGCTCCTACTGTATTCATGAATTTGATGAATAGAATCTTTCATCAGTATTTAGACTAGTTCGTTGTGGTTTTCATTGATGACATACTGGTCTACTAGAGGAGTTTTGAGGAGCATGAGACGCACCTAAGGCTGGTACTTCAGATGCTTAGGAAAAAGAAATTGTATGCTAAGTTTAGTAAATGTGAATTCTGGTTAGAGAAGTTGCGTTTTTGGGGCATGTCAAATCAGGAGATGAAATTTCTATAGATCCTAGCAAAATAGAGGCAGTAGTGAATTGGGTAAGGTCGAGGAACGTTTAAGAAGTTAGGAGTTTCTTAGGACTAACAGGTTATTACCGTCGGTTTGTTGAGGGATTCTCAGCATTATCAAGGCCTCTAACACGACTAAGCATAAAGAATGACAGGTTTGAATGGGATGACAGTTGTGAGCAGAGCTTCTAGGAATTGAAGTAAAGGCTTGTTACATCACCGGTATTGACTATTCCATCGGGAGGTGATGGCTATGTGATATACTATGACATGTCTTTAAGGGGGCTCAGATGTGTATTGATGCAGTAGGGCGGAGTAGTAGCATATGCCTCTAGACAATTGAAAGAATATGAAAAGAATTATCTCACTCATGATCTAGAATTGGTTGTAGTGGTTCATGCACTGAAGATTTAGAGGCATTATCAGTATGGTGAAAGATGTGAAATATTTTCAAATCATAAAAGTTTAAGGTACTTCTTCACGTAGAAGGAGTTGAACATGCGGTAAAGAAGATGGTTAGAGCTCATCAAGGATAATGATTGTACTATCAGCTACTATCTAGGTAAAGCTAATGTGGTGGCTGATGCTTTGAGTTGTAAATAAGGGAAAACAAAACAGTTAGCAATAGTAATTTAGCACCTGATCTAGATGAACTTGGAGAGGCTTGGCATGGAGTTAATAAAAAGTGATCACCAGATATTTATTGCCAACTTGGTGGTGCAACCTTCTCTATAGGAAAAGATTAAAGTAGCCTAGAAGAATGCTGTAGAGTTGATGGAGTTCATATAGAAGGTGCAAGACAGACAGGGAGAGGAGTTCAGTATTTCTGATGATGAAGCTCTGAGGTTCTGTACTAGGCTATGTGTGCTTGCAGATGTGGATATCAGAAGGACGATCCTTGAGGAGGCTCACAAGTCCCTGTACACGGTACATCTAGGTAGCACTAAAATGTATAAGGATTTGCGAGAGTATTTTTGGTGGAGCAGTATGAAGAGAGAAACTGCTGATTTTGTATAGTAGTGTTTGACGTGCCAGCAAGTTAAGGATGAGCACGAGAGGCCGGCGGGCCAGCTATAACCATTTTATATCCCGGAGTGGAAATGAGATCACATTTCTATGGACTTTGTGACAGGTCTACCGTCGGTACGATAGGGGCAGAATGTTATTTGGGTGGTCGTAGATCGACTGACAAAGACCGCTCATTTTATTCCTATTAAAGTCAACAACTCTATGGACAGACTGACAGAAATATATATTCAAGAGATAATACAATCACATGGTGTGCTAGTGTCTATAATATCAGATCGAGACCCACGTTTCACGTCACAATTTTGAAGGAGCTTGCAGGAGGCTCTGAGGTCTTAGTTGTCATTTAGCATGACATTTCATGCTCAGATGGATGGGCAGTCAGAGAGGATGATTCAGATATTAGAATATATTCTATGGGCGTGCGTGCTGAATTTTGGGGGTAGTTGGACCCAGTATCTGTCGCTGGTAGAGTTTGTATACAATAACAACTATCAGACCAACATCAGAATGACACCTTACGAGACGCTATATGGTAGGAGATGTTGTTCTCCTCTATATTGGGATAAGGTTGGTGAGAGGCGAGTTTTAGGACCAGAAATAGTGTAGTAGACATATAATAAAGTCTGGCTTATTAGAGAAAGAATTAGTGCAGCTCAGAGTCGGTAGAAAAGCTATGCAGATAATCACCTCCGGAAATTGGAATTTGAAGTAGGAGATCATGTATTTCTGAAAATAGCTCCATTGAAATGTACTATGAGGTTTGAGAGGAAGGGTAAGCTGAGCCCTAGGTTTATTGGCCCTTTCGAGATACTTAAGAGAGTGGGATCAGTTGCCTACCGGCTAGCCTTATCACCAGTTTTATCTAGAATACATGACATGTTTCATGTTTCTATGCTAAAGAAACACATCCCAGATCCCTGCCACATGGTCAGTTATGCAGGGATAGAACTCAGAGAATCACTGGCTTATGAGGAGATACCAGTGCAGATCTTAGACAGGAAGGAACATGAATTGTGTAATAAAAGAATTCCATTAGTAAAAGTCCAGTGAAGAAATCATGCGGTAGAAGAAACTTCATGGGAACTTGAGGAAGAAATACATCATAAGTACCCACATTTGTTCAGTGGGGACTAGTAGTAGACAAAGGGAAAAAGTAGTAATAATTCAAGTAAAGTAGATAAGGTTCGATTTATTTTATGTTAAGCGGGATAATGTATGTATAAGTGATATTGTAGGTTATAGGTGTAGAGACTTGGATAATTATTGGAATTAAATAATAAAGAAAAGAGAGGGAAAAAGAATTTTAAATGGGGTCACAGCAAGGTCTCGTCGACGAACGCTCTGTGTTCGTCGATGAAAAGTCTTCTTGGGCTCGTCAACGTGGATGTGTGTCTCATCAACGAGAAGTTACCGAGAGGGCATTTTCAGGGCCTAAATCTTGTTGATGAGGAGTAGGCGTTCTTTGATGAGACTGCAACTTGGACTCGTTGACGAGGTAACGTGGCTCGTTGACGAGGCCACATGGACCAACTTTGTATATAAAGCTGAAAATTATTTTTCCTGCAAGAATTTCAGATCCTATTCACTCTCTCTCTCTCTAGAAAACGCACCCTCTCACTTCTCTATAAATTTTTGGCTCCGATTCTCCCCAGTTCGACGATCAAAAGCTACCATGGTGATCCTAGAGAGATTCTCTACAACCTAACTGGAGCGGAAATTCAATTTGAGCAATTTGAGAACCATCCTAAAATTTGGGTAAGTAAATTTTTAGGTATTTTCAGTATTACCAGTATTATTTGGGGGTAGATTTTGTATACTATAAGAATATACTGGTTTTTTGTGGAATAAATTTGGGGTGTCATATTGTCAGGAATAGGGTGTTTTGGGCCCTTATAGTCATGGGTTGAGGACCCTAACAAGTATTTATTCGGGAACCCAGGTTTTTGGGGTTGGTACACTAAGGGTGTGAGAGGAGTGGAGTGGAGGCCAACCTCTTAGTCAGATAGGTAAGGGAGATATGCTATGCTAGGAATTTAAAAAAAAAAGTTTATCAGAAAATTTTATATATATATATATATATATCAATTTATTATTCAGTTTTTTCAGAATATTATTATTATATTAGGAGATGCATATTTTAGAATATGAGATTTTAATCACTCAATTGTGTGGCATGAGTTCATTACAATTTAGTATGACATTTATATAATTTTACAGATATCATTTTGTATAGTATATTAGTAGAAATTATCAATATGCAGTTTTCAGAAAATATGATTTATAATATTTTTCAGAATGCCATGACTTCAGAGCTATAACACTCAGTTATTCAGTTATACAGTCATATATACCAATTATGCAGATCGGTTTAAAAATATTATGGTTATTTCAAAATCATGGTAAAAATAGTAAGATAATTATAAATATCAGTACTAAATAGTATCAGATCTTGAGAAAATATTCAGTCAGATTCAGACAGCAGAGCACGGTACTGTTGCTATTTTAGATCAGAGTGCAACTACATATCTCAGATAGTGTGTGGATTCCGTCTACCGTGCCAAGAGAGATTGCAGTCTCCCTAGAGAGCTGGGTTAAGGTGGCCGGTTTGATGAGGTAGAGTAGTATCGTGCCCGGAGAGACTGTACTAGGCTAGATTGTTGATTGGTAGAGTTTTAGATTGACTTACTTGATAGGTCAACCAGAGTTAAGTCCTGCCTATGGCTCGCACAACCTTGTCATGAGGGGTTAAATCATGGTATTCAGTTCTTAGGATATTATTACAACTATTTCTATAAATACAAATTTACTGTACAACAACAGATTTATTATAATATTAGAATTATGTGTAACTAGAAAACTGAGATATATAGTTGTATTTTAAACTATAATAAATGTAATATGTACGGTATACTAGACTATCAGTTTTACAGTTTCAGTATTATATCAGTATATTAAATGTGTAACTCAGTTGCCGCACACTAGTGATAGCATATCTTCTCTTACTGAGCGTTGTCTCATCCTAGTGACTTAACATTTTTCAGGTGATCCAGTTAGGCGAGCAGATCAAGCTCACAGGTAGAGAGGTTCATGCTCTTCCTTTTTTGGAAGGATGAGTGTTGCGTGGGTGTTGGTTGTTTGGGTAGATCCCAGGGTTTTGAGTGATGTCACTGGGTATTTTGTGATGTATATTTTGGGACTTTTTAGATTTCTGGTGTTGTAAATATAATTTACAGTTTTATGTTTATCGCTGCTTAGGAATGTAATGTAAATATAGTTACCTCAGTGCTCCCTTGAGGCCTGAGATGTTTTTAGCAAAAAAATAAAGGGAGATTTGCTATATATGTTTAAGTGGAAAAAAAAATAGCATGAAAAATCAGGTCGTTACAATTTGGTATCAAAGCCTAGGTTGCTAGGTTTTGTAGACTTTAGAGTGTAGAGGAAACAATACCAAAATATAGGAAAATGATTTGATGTTTTGTTCTATGGTCTGGGTACATGATTTTCGTGGTGGTTTACTGTCTTTCCTGGGGTGACGATTTTAGGAAAGTCATAGTAAACTATTGACGAGTCGTGTGTCTAGGTTGTAGGATTGAATTTTGAGTTAGGACCGGGGAGGGTAGTTAATAGTAAATATGAGATTTTAATTAGAATAAATAAATTAGATCTGTATGGGAGATAGGATCCTTATATTGTGCTCTTCATCTTTTTAGGATGGACCCACGGAGCAGTGGTACAAATGATGGGGGTAACAGAGCAAGATCTTCTAGCATGGGGGGAAGTGATTCTAATGCAATACTGCACAGTGTCACCCAGCAGGTGATGGCTAAGATGGCTAGGAGCATGGGGGAGCATGGCTGCACGATCAAGTAGTTTATCTGGATAAAGCTCCCATCTTTTGCTGGAGGAGCTGACCCGATTGTGGCTGAAAATTAGGTTCAGGACATTGAGAAGATACTGGCGGTGCTTTCATGTACAGACAAATAGAAGGTGTCATTTGCATCATTTAAATTGATAGGGAAGGCAAAACGATGGTGGAGATCGGCAAAGCTGATTTAGAAGCAGAGGCCTTATCCTGTGCCAGTGTCGTGGAGTTAGTTCAAGGAGCTGTTTTTCAAGTGATATTTCCCTGCTATCGTTTGAAGTGCAAAGGCAACATAATTCCTGCATTTAGCTCAGGGGCAGATGATAGTATCACATTATGTAGCATGATTTATCGAGTTGTCTCGATTTTCCCCACACTTGGCACCAAACGAGGAGAAGAAGGTAAGGAAATTTGAGGAAGGTCTGAGGCAGAACTTGTTTGAGTAGGTCTTCTATCTTCGGGCCCAGACATTTGTGGAGGTGGTGGATAGAGCTGCTGTTATCGAGAGTGCCATTTAGAGGGGTGCCGCAGCTCAGAGTTAGAGGAAGAGGCCCACACCTCAGGATTTTCAAGTGGGTTCTAGCCGAGGGCCATGGGGAGGAGACTGATATGGATGTAGTCAGGGACGGATGATGGGGCGTAGTGGTCATTAGGGTGAACGGACTATTCCTATTTGTCCCAGATGTGGCCAGAGGCATCCATGTGAATGTAGGATGAGAGAGGACGTTTGCTATAGTTGTGGGAGATCCGGGCACATGTCTTGGTCATGTCAGGGATTGCCAGCCCAGGCACCAGCTCCTAGACCATTTTGGGGTGGTTATTAGGCACCTCGTGGAGGCCAGTAGAGGAACACTGCACCGGAGAGGGTCTAAGCGTTGACGCCAGGTGATGCCGAGGCAGCTGGAGACGTAGTTACAGGTACCTTTACCACTTTTTTGTATAAAGCTGTTGTTTTGTTTGACTGTGTTGACTCTATGAGTCCAATCCTGTTTTGATAATGATAAATCACTTGGTATTTGATCTGTGCATTGAGATTGTGAGCAGGAATATTATTTAGCATGCATAAAAGGTGAATAAGTCATGGAAGCCATGAGGAGTGAAGCATATACACCTGGCATAACCCATGGAACTAAAAGCGAAGAACGATTAAGGAACAAGCTTCTAGTTGAAGACTTTAATGGGAATTGGTATCTAGATTTGATGTATTTACATGTTCTATGATATATTTTGAAGCTTAATTACATCTTAGACTGACCTTAGGACTCATGCATCTCATGAAAAATTTATTTGAAATAGTTCTAAATTGAAATGAAATTTTCAAGGCAAATTATTAAAGGCCTCGTCAATGAACCCCTTGGTCTCGTCGACGAACATTTGAAGATCACTGGGCGACGAACACATTGTCTCGTCAACAAGAAAATACCGAGAGTACTAAAATTTCAGATAGGGCTGTTGTAATGACCTGCTACAATTTATAATTATTTTAAACTTTTCCAATAATAAATACTATGAAAATTCCATATCTCTGATACCTTCATATATATTTATATATATATAATAATTATCAACGTATGTAGCGAGAAGCTAAATTCATATGACCATAATCACATATGTACAATACAATACTAGAGTGCAAGATTATTCCAAAAATACACATATACAACTAAACTAGGGCTACACAAAAATACTCTCTCTCGAAAAACACTCACTCTTTTATCAAGGTAGCGTTGTAGCTCCCTATATTTGTGAGCCTGATCTGCTCGCCTAACTGGATCACCTGAAAAAAAATATTATAATATTACGGGAAGATACGACGCTCAGTAAGACAAAATATGCTATTGCTAGTGTGTGGCAAGTGAATTACATTTCTATAAAAATCTGATTATATACAATCATGAATAACTGAGTCTGGGATTATAGTTACAAATAATATATAATACTACCTTGTTCACATTGTTGAACATAACTGCCTTTATAAGTTTTCTATTCATAATACTTCTAATAAACATAAGTACATCCTCTGTTTTTGTAAACTGTATATACGTGTAAATACTAAAAAACTTCCCTGTGGATAACTGTATGTCATGATTTAACCCCTCACGAAAGGGTTGTGTGGCTCGTAGGCGAGATTTATCACTAGCTGGCTTACCAGGATAAACCACTATACTTCGTCAGTCAGATCGACCCTCCTCAACCCATATCTAATGGGGAGCTTGTCCACAACATAGGCACGATTGACTTATCTACCAAGTATTATCTGAATATGTGGTTACACTCTGAACTGTATATAGCTACGGTACCGTGCTCTGTGAATTGTATCTGTAATGGTCCATCATGGTTTGATTCTATATAATACATCTCTATATACAACTATTTATTTTACCATGATTCTACTGTATTAACCATGACGCTGTAGTAAACTGTAACTATATTAGCTATATTTTTGAGATTAACTATAAATTTGTATGTCATGGTACTATAAAATTGTATAGTCATGGTATATTGTAAAGCATATTCTCTGTCTGTATATTCTGTAAAACATAATCCTGAAAATACTGTAAAACATGTTTCTATATAAATATTGTAAAACATGATTCTATACTGTATCCATATTCTCATGCCATATGGTAATTTAGAACATCTTAAACATAATTGATAAAATGTATAAATTCTTGCTCTGAATAATAACCTGGTAAAAACATATAATTTATACTGAAATCATATTGAAGTTACCTAGCATAACATATTTCCCTTACCTGATTCCTACTAAAATCCCCTACTGTAATAGGCCTTACACCCTTAGGGCTCCCCACTTAGTACCCTGAAAACAATATTTGCTAGAACAGAATATTACTATTTCTTCCCCTACTATATTTCCTACAATTGTTGGAAAGCCAAATTTTAACAAGAAGGTCTTACCCTGAATCTGGGATGAAATCCAACTTCGTCCCATTAGCGATCCGCTTTGGCAGACTTGGAGAGAACTTTCCCAGGAGCGTCGTAGTGGCCTCAGATAGTCAATCCGGCGACTAACGATGATGAAATCGAAGAGAGAGGAGAGAGGAATCATAGAGGAGAGAGAGAGGGTTTCCTGCAGAAAATTTCTGCGTAAAATCTGAGTTTAACACTATTTATATTGTGGGATTCATCGATGAGCCACGTCCCCTCGTCGACGAGGCCTAGAGAAAATTTGTCAACAAACTCTCCCCTTTGTTGATGAAATTTAGAGTTGTCCTGAACATCCTCTCGGTATCTTCTCGTCGATGACACATACCCTCGTCAACGAGACCCTATGTTATCCTTGTCGACGAATCCCCTATATTCGTCGACGAGTATTTGATTAAATTCCTGGGTTATTACACCCAAAGTGCAACATCATTGACGAACGTGAAGCGTCCGTCGACGAAGCCTGCTGCCTCCTTCTGTTCCTATTTCCATTTCCCTCCCTCTTTATTATTTAAATAACATTATTCTTCAGGTCACTACAGCTTTCGTAGATGAACTCATAGCCTCATCGATGAGTTCATCTACGAATGAGTGTTGTACACTATCGCGGACGAACATACCCATTCGGGGCGCTGACTTACGTTCCAGTGCGGACACGGATGGAAAATCGAGTTTTAAATAGATCCAACTGTCAAGATTCATCCTAGGGCCGAGAGCACATATAAATATACTTTCTAAACCCTAGAGAACCACTTTTTGCATAGCATTGGGAGCATTGAACGTATTTTGACAATCTTGTGATAGTTGTGAATTCTATTGCTAACGTCATTGCCTACATTCCAAAGAATTGATACTTGTTTGGGCATTTGTGTCTTCAAGATTTGAGCACACTTTTGATAAATCTAAGGTTGATCTTGAGGTTTGAGTAATTTTTCATTGAACTTTCAATATTTGATTAAAAAGTGGTCTTCTTCAGTATTTGTGCATAAAGAAAAATCGTTTTTGGGAACAAGCAACTAATTTTCTTATAGTTGCTTATTTGAAAAATCTGTTGAGAATTATTTTTTCAGGTTTGAACTCTTGCTACATTCAAAGTTATAGTTTTATTCAAAGAGATCTATTGTATTAGTCCAAAAAGTATTTTTTAGAAAAATAATATTTTTGTTGAAATTTTTGATACACTCAAAGTTACACTTTTATTCAAAGATTTAATCTTATAAGTGTTTTGATAGCTAGAACTTAAATCTGTGAAATACTCAAGACTATAATTCTTTAAAGACCCTATCTAATATTTTATATAAAGTGTTTTAAAAATAAACCCTATGTTCTCCAAAGCTTTGATTTATTAACATTATTTTTGGGAGATATTGATAAAACGATAGTTCTGTGAACTGTTTCATTCGTATCATAAAGATCATATTTTCGCATACATACTGAGCTTCAAATTTTTATCATATGATTATGTATTAGGACTCATTGTACTCATTAGCTTGGTTAGAAGCAATATTTCAGTGTTTTTGCAAAAATTGTATTTGTTATTTTTGTTTACACAGTTCGGGTTGTGATCCGGGATTGAGGAGGAAGCTACGCCTCTAGTAAGCAGCAAGTTGTAAGGGAAGCTCTGTCCAAGTTAAAGGAGCGGATTATTTTTTAGTGGAATCCTTGGATGGGTTACTCAAGGTGAGAACGTAGGCTGGGGTAGGCTGACCCTCGTAAAAATTGAGTTTGTTTCTCTCTTCCCTTACTCTTGTTAATTTCCACATCGCATCTCATTACTTATCTTGTATGTGTGTATGTTGAATAGCCCTACAAGTACCTGGTAATTAATTGTACACAACTAAATATATTTTATGACTGAATTGAATTAATTCCAAGTCCCTTGTGATAGAGTTGGGTCAATCAGAATATAGGGACTGTTTGATAGATGAAAATAAAATACTTTTAAAATACCTAATTCACCCCACTCTTGGGATTACACTGTAAATGAGAGACTGGGTATGAGGCACGGTTGTTAGATATTGAGTTGGCTGTAGCTACGCTGACTGGATCAGTGGAGAGGTGTAGGAATGTACTTAGGAATTTTCCAATGGCCATTTAGGGAAAAATACTGCCAGTTGATCTTGTGATATTAGAAATACAGGGGTTTGATGTAATATTGGGTATGGATTGGTTGGTAGCTAATTATGTCAGTGTTGATTGTCATTTGAAAGAAGTGATTTTCAGACCTCTTGGTGAGCAAGAATACAGATTTATTGGTTCCTATGTGCACGCTTCGCCAAAGCTTGTGTTAGCTATTTAGGTGAGGAAACTGATTCAAGATGGTTGCTAGGGATTTGTTGCCTATATAAAAGAATTTCCAAAAGAAGAACTGAAACAAGTAGATATTCTTGTGGTTAGAGAATTTTCAGACATTTTTCTAGAAGAATTACCTGGTTTACCACTAGACCGTGAAGTTGAATTTACCGTGGATCTTCTACCGGGGTCGACACCGATATCTAAAGCACCTTACCAAATGGCTCCAGCTGAGTTAAAGAAACTGAAAGATCAATTGGAAGAATTTTTGGATAAAGGATTTATTAGGCCCAGTGTGTTGCCCTGGGGAGCACCAGTTCTATTCATGAAGAAGAAAGATGGGACCATGAGGATGTGTATAAATTATAGGGAAATAAATAAACTAGCAGCCAAGAATGAATATCCTTTTCCTAGGATTGACGATTTGTTTGATCAACTCCAGGGGACTTGGGTCTATTATTAAATCGACCTTCGATTGGGTTACCATCAGGTGAAAGTTAGGGCAGAAGACATTTTGAGGACGACATTCCGAAACAAATATTGGCATTATGAGTTTCTGGTAATGTCATTTGGGTTTACTAATGCACCAGCATTATTTATGGATTTAATGAATCGGGTGTTCCATCAGTACTTGGACTAGTTTGTTGTAGTATTTATTGACGATATACTAGTATCCTCAAGGAGTTTTAAGGAGCACGAGCATCATTTGAGGTTGGTGTTGCAGATATTGAGAGAAAGGAAGTTGTTCGCAAAATTCAAGAATTGTGAATTTTGGCTGAGGCGGGTTTCTTTTCTTGGCCATGTGATCTCCGTGGATGACATATCAGTTGACCCAAATAAGATAGAGGTAGTGGTGAGTTGGGTGAGAGCAAGGAATGTCCAAGAGGTTAGAAGTTTTCTGGGTTTGGCAGGTCACTACCGACGCTTTGTTGATGGTTTCTCTAGATTATCGAGTCCGCTGATGTGACTCACGAGGAAAAATGTGAGATTTAAATGGACCGATGACTATGAATAGAGCTTTCAGGAATTGAAGTAGCGGCTAATCACCGCCTTAGTGTTAGCTATTCCATCAGGAGAGGGTGGGTTCATTATATACAATGATGCGTCCTTGAGGGGCTTGGGTGTGTATTGATGCAACATGGCAGGGTTATCATATATGCTTCTAGGCAGCTTAAAGAATATGAGAAAAACTATCTTGTGCATAATTTGGAATTCGTTGTAATGATGTATGCTCTCAAGATTTGGAGGCATTATCTGTATGGAGGAAAATATGAAATCTTTACGGACCACACAAGTTTAAAATATTTCTTCACTTAGAAAGAGCTAAATATGAGGCAAAGAAGATAGTTGAAACTTATTAAAGATTATGACTGCATTATTGGCTACCATCCAGGGAAGGCAAATGTGGTGGCTGATGCATTGAGCCGAAAGTCAGTGGGAGCAGTATTATCAGCAATGGGGATTCAACACTCTATTATGATGGATTTGGAGAGATTAGGCGTGGAACTGATAAAGGATGATCACCAGACATTCATTGCTAACCTGGTGATTCAATCAACATTACAAGAAAGAATTAAAGCTGGCCAGAATTTTGATCCAGAGTTAGCGGAGTTGATAGAGAAAGTGTAAGACAGACAGGAGGAGGATTTCAACATATCAGATGACAGAGCCCTTCTGTTCCGTATCAGACTATGTGTTCCTGCAGATGCCATAATAGGAGAATGATATTGGAGGAAGCTCACAGATTTCTATACACCGTACATCCAGGTAGTACTAAAATGTATTGAGATCTACCGGAATCCATTTGGTGGAGCGAGATGAAGAAGGATATCGCTGAATTGTTAAAGTAGTGCTTAACGTGCTAGCAGATAAAGGCTGAGCACCAGAGACCCGCGGGGCAGTTGCAGCCACTTCCCATTCCAGAGTGGAAATGGGATCATGTCTTTATGGATTTTATTACTGGGCTACCACCAGTGCGACAGGGGTTGAATGCTATTTGGGTGATCGTTGATCGTCTGATGAAGACTGCTCACTTCATCCTTATTAAAGTCAGCTATTCCATGGACAGACTAGCAGAAATATATGTTTAGGAAATAGTTCACGTCCATGGTGTACCGATATCTATAGTCTCAAATCGAGATCCTCGATTTACCTCACGATTTTGGAAAAGCTTTCAGGAGGCTATAGGAACATAGTTAGCATTCAACATTGCTTTTCACCCTCAGACGGATGGTCAGATTGAGAGGACGATCCAGATATTAGAGGATATGCTTCACGCATGCGTGCTAGAATTTGGGGGTAGTTGGACCCAATTTATGTTGTTGGTTAAGTTTACTTACAATAACATCTATCAGGCCAGTATCGGCTTGGCACCTTATGAGGCACTTTATAGTAGGAGGTTTCATTATTCTTTTTTCTGAGATGAAGTAGGTGAGAGGCAAGTTTTGGGTCCGGAGATTGTGCAACAGGCGTATGATAAAATCCAACTAATTAAAGAAAGAATCAGTATAACTCAGAGTCAGTAGAAGAGTTACGTAGACACTCACTGCTGGGAGTTAGAATTTGATCTGGGGATTGGGTATTCTTGAAGGTAGCTCCTCTGAGAGTGGTTATGAGGTTTGAGAAGAAGGGACAGTTGAGCCCTAGGTATATTAGCCCTTTTGAGATACTTGAGAGAGTGGGGTTAGTTGCTTATAGGTTAACTTTGCCACTAGCTTTGTTTAGAATACACGATGTATTCCATGTTCCCAGGCTAAGGAAATACATCCCAGACCCATCCCACATAATCAGTTATACAAAAATAAAGCTTAGAGATTCACTAGCCTATGAGGAAGCACCAATACAAATCTCAGACCGAAAGACACAGGAATTGCGCACCAAGAAAATTCAGCTGGTGAAAGTTTTGTGGAGAAACCATGCTATAGAAGAAGCTTTGTGAGAGCTTGAGGAAGAAATTAGACAAAAGTACCCACACTTATTTAATGAATTATAGTATTAGTTAGTGTTGTTTAGACAAAGACAAAGTTTGTTTAGTGTAGAGTGATACATATATGGTTGTATTTTAGATTATAGGATAGGTAATGTTTTGGTTTTGGGAGAATTTTCTTTTGTGAGTATATTTGTAATCTTCCAGGACCTTGAATGTAACCACGGTATTCCTCCGCCACAAGTGAGGGTAATTAATAAACTAAGTAGTCAATTTTCTTTAGAGAGTAGTGTATGGTACATATAGTAAATTTAGAGGATGAAATTTTATAAGGAGGGGAGAATGTAGAGACCCAAAAATTATTGGAATTAAATAATAAAAAAAAAGAGGAAAAAAGAATTTTAAAGGGGGTCGCAATAGGGCCTTAATCTCGTCGACGAGAAGTTACCAAGAGAGCGTTTTCAAGGCCTAAATCTCGTTGACGAGGAGTAGCCGTTTGTCGACAAGATTGCAACTTGGATTCGTTGACGAGGTGACATGACTCATTGACGAGGCCACATGGATTAGCTTTCTATATAAAGCTGAAAATTTTTTTTCCTACAAGAATTTCAGATCCTATTCACTCTCTCTCTCTCTAGAAAATGCACCCTCTCACTTCTCTCTAAATTTTTGGCTCCGATTCTCCCCAGTTCGACAATTAGAAGCTATCACAGTGATCCTGGAGAGATTCTCTACAACCTAGCTAGAGCGAAAATTCAATTTGAATAGTTTGGGAACCATCCTAAAATTTGGGTAAGTAAATTTTTACGTATTTTCAGTATTACCAGTATTATTTGGGGCCAGCTTTTGTATACTATGAGAATATACTAGTGTTTTGTGGAATAAATTTAGGGTGTCATATTTTTAGGAATAGGGTGTTTTGTGCCCCTATAGTCATGGGTTGAGGACCTCAACAAATATTTATTTGAGAACCCAGGTTTTTGGGGTTGGTACATTGAGGTGCGAGAGTGGAGAGGAGTGGAGGCCAGCCTCCTAGTCAGATAGGTAAGGGAGATATGTTATGCTAGGAATTTAAAAAAAAAAAGTTTACGAGAAAATTATGTGTATATATATATATATATATATATTAGTATATTAGCAGAAAATATCAATAGACAGTTTTCAAAAATTATGATTTATAGTATTTTTCAGAATTCCATGACTTCAGAGCCAGAACAATTGGTTCTTCAGCTATATAGTCAGATATACAGATTATACAGATCAGTTTAAAAATGTTATGGTTATTTCAAAATCTTGGTAAAAATAGTAAGATAATTATAAATATCAGTATTAAATAGTATCAGAACCTAAGAAAATATTCAATGAGATTCAGATAGCAGAGCACGATACCATTGCTATTTCAGATCAAAGTGCAACCACATATCTCAAATACTATGTAAATTTCGTCTACCGTGCTAGGAGAGATTGCAGTCTCCCTAGAGAGTTGGGTTGAGGTAGCCGGTTTGGTGAGGTAGAGTAGTATCGTGCCTAGAGAGACTGTAGTGGGCCAGATTGTTGATTGGTAGAGTTTCATATTGACTTACCTTGTAGGCCAACCAGAGTTAAATCCCGCCTACGGGTTGCACAACCCTGCCATGAGGGGTTAAATCATGACATTCAGTTCCTTGGGTATTATCACAGCTAGTTCTATAAATACAGATTTACTGTACAACAACAGATTTATTATAATATTAGAATTATGTGTAACTAGAAAACTCAGATATACAGTTGTATTTTAAACTATAAAAAATGTAATATGTACGGTATACTAGACTATCAATTTTACAGTTTCAGTATTATATCAGTGTATTAAATGTATAACTCAGTTGCCGTATACTAGTGATAGCATATCTTCTCTTACTGAGTGTTGTCTCATCCTAGTGGCTTAACATTTTTCAGGTGATCCAGTTAGGCAAGCAGATCAGACTCGCAGGTAGAGACGTTCTTGCACTGCCCTTTTCGGAAGGTTGAGTGTTTCTTAGGTGTTGGTTGTTTGGGTAGATCCTAGGGTTTTGATTGATGTCATTGGGTATTTTGTGATGTATATTTTGGGACTTTTTAGATTTATGGTGTTGTAAATATAGTTCACAATTTTATGTTTACCGCTTCTTAGGAATGTAATGTAAATGGAGTTACCTTATTGCTCCCTTGGGGCCTGAGATGTTTTTAGTAGAAAATGTAGGGAGATTTGCTATATATGTTTAAGTGGAAAAAAAATGGCATGAAAAATCAGGTCGTTACAATAGGATAGGTAGTGTTTTGGTTTTGGGAGAATTTTTATTTTTATGTATTGTAATCTCCTAGAACCCTGATGTAATCATGGTATTCCTCTACTACAAGTGAGGGTAAGTAATAAAATAAGTAGTCCATTTTCCTCAAAAGATGATGTTCAATACAGATAGTAAATTTCGAGGACAAAATTTTATAAGGAGAGGAGAATGTAGAGACCTGAAGAATTATAGTAATTAAATAATAAAAGAAGGGAGAGAAAAAGATTTTTCAAAAAGGGGTTTCAGTAGGGTCTCATCGACAGGTAGGCCTCTAGGGCTCGTCAACGGGGACACGTGTCTTGTCGACGGGACATTACCGAGAGGGTTGATTTTATAGCCTCAAACTCGTCGACGAGGAATAAGTGTTTGTCAACGAACTCCTTTCATGGACTCGTCGACGAGGTGACATGTCTCGTCGACGAATCTGTCTTTTATAAATATCCTAAGTTCGGGGTTTCAGCGAAATTTCATGCAACAAGGTTTTCTCTCTCTCCAAAACGTCTTCCCCTTCTTCTCTCTAAGTTTCTGGCTTCGTCCTTCGTTGGTTCGACAATCGAAAGCCGCCACGCTACTCTTGAGAAGATTCTCTTCAAATCTGCTGAAGTAGATCGTTGGTTAGGCCAATTTGGGTACCATCCCAAAATATGGGTAAGTTGGTTATTTTAGGCTTTACAAGTTATTTGCTGTTTCTGGACTAAAGAAAATGCTTTAGATAGTATAATACTAAAGTTTTGTTGGAAAAAAAAAATGCAATTTTAGGGTGTTGAGCTGGGGAACACACGGGTATAAGTTTGGAATATTTTGTGGCTTCTCAGTAAGTCAGGTAAGGGGATAAATTAAGTTAGCATTTTCCATAAAATTATTTATCATTATATAACATTTATTTTCAAGAAAATATGTATTATATAGAACTATATTTGGCAATATTGCTAATATACAAGGAAATGATTTTAACACATTTTATATGGAAATATGGTGGCAGAATAAATTATGAGTTTATAAGGATATGTATATTTGTGTGATATGAGCATAATATTTTCATGAAAATTATGCTATATTGAAATATTATGACTTTTTCAAGATAAGCATGTTATAGCAATTTTTAGGAAACCCTAAAAACAGTACAAGAACTGTGATTTTAAAATTATGTTAAATAGTACAAGAATTTATGTTTATTATGTTATGAAATATGCCGACGCAAATTTCGTGATTCTTATGTTATGAAATATGTCGGCGTAAATGCCGTGATTCTTATGTTATGAAGTATGCTGATGTCAATGTCGTGATTGTTACGTTATGAATTATGCCGACATTGATGTCGTGATTATGTATGATATGTAAGAAATCATGAAATATGTTTATATCAAATATTACTTTTAAATACGAAACAACTATGTTTTATTATGGAATGTATTATATGTTATCAGAACCCAGACAGCTTAGTTCAGTTTTATGAAGCACGATACCGAGTTATATGTTTATGATTATGAATATGTTAGTGCTACCACACATCTTATGTAGAGTGTGCAAGATGACAGTCAATGTGGCTTTATGGAAGTGTCGTAGTTCTCTTGGTAGTACGACACAGGTACAACAGGCCCATCGTACTTATAGACCATTGCTTGGCTTAGCATGGTCGGCCAGCCATCGCTAGGTCCCGCCTTCGGGCCGCACAACCCTATTATGTGGGGTGTAAGACATGACAATAGTTAACTAACTATCTATCCTGGGTAATAATTCAAGTATGATATGATTATATAAGATGATTTCTGGGTACATAAATTTAGTATGATACGCCATGTTATGATAAATCATGTTTTATTTCGTTATGATACAACTGTTATACTAGTTATGAATTATGTACTGTTTATATGTATATCATGACAAATACTCATGTTACCACACACTGATATTAATTTGTTTCCTTTACTTAGAGGTGTCTCACCCCAACATTACAAACATTTCAGGAAATCTAGGTAGGAGGGCGAATAAAGCCCCCCAGTAGTAGAAGTGATTTGGGCTACCCTGTCTATAGGATAAGTGGATGAGTTAGGGTCATATGGATTTTTGGGTGGAGACCCTAGGAGTACTTTTCGATCTTTTTGATGGATGACTATATGTATATGTATATGACAGATTTAGTAGGAGTTTGGTATAGTTTCTGGTATTTATGACATGTATATGATTTTACGTTTTCCGCTGCTTAGGTATTAGAGTTTTATGACAGATATATCACTAGTACCCATGGGTCCAGGTTGACCATGACTATGATAACTTAGCTAGATATTATGTATGTTATTATATGGAAAAATAGGCAGGTTGTTACAATCGGACTCTTGGATACTTGACTCGACATGTTCTTGTCACATGACTCCTAACAAGAAGTGGCTCAACACTTACAGATTAGTGAATTCTAGATCAGTTCTTATGGGTAATGATGCTTTTTGCAAGATCATTGGTATAGGAAATGTAAAGATAAAATTGCTTGATGGTGCTGTAAGAACGTTGTGCAATGTAAGACATATACTAGAGTTAAGGAAGAGTTTGATATCACTTGATACTTTGGATTGTAATGATTTTATTACAAGTCTAAAGGTGGAGTTTTGAAGATATGGAAAGATAATCTAACTATAATGAAAGGGCAAAAACTAGATGGGAATATCTACACATTGCAGGGAACTACAGTTGTAGGTGGAGCTGCAGTTGTAAATGCTGAATCAGATGAGACCTTTTTGTGGCATATGCATCTTGGGCATATGAGGGAACATGACATGAAGGAACTACACAAGTGGAAACTTTTGAAGGGTTTTAAATCATGTCAGATGGAATTTTGAAGGATTTTTGTTATCGAAAAGAAGAATAAGGCAAAGTTCAGATCAGTTATACACAAGACAAAGGGTATTCTTGATTATATGCATTTAGAGTTGCATCAAAGGGTGGAAATGTGTATTATGTGAGTTTCATTGATGATTACTCATGGAAGGTATAAGTTTACTTCATGCATCAAAAATCAAATATGTTTGCCAAATTTAAGATTTGGAAGGCTGAAGTGGAAAACCTAACAGAAAGGAGAATCAAATACTTAAGGTTGGATAATGGGACCGAGTATACTGATTCTCGATTTATGGAGTTTTGTGTGGAGTAGGGCATCAAGAGACATTTTATAATACATTGGGCACCTAAGAAAAATGGTGTGGTAGAACAGATGAACCAAAATCTTTCTGAAGGGGCTTGGTGTCTCAAATTAAATATAGGGCTACCGAAGAACTTCTGGGCCGAGACAGTGAGTATGACTTGTTTTCTAATAAACTGATCACCAAGGGCGTCACTAGAGGGTAGAGTGGAAAAAAAGGTTTGGATGGGAAATCTAGTAGACTACTCCGAATTGAAGGTATTTGGGTGTCCAGCCTATATTTATGTATCTAGTGAAGAGAGGTCTAAGTTTCACCTAAAGTCTCGTCATTGCATTTTTTTGGGATATGCAGAGGGTGTGAAGGGGTACAAGCTATAGGACCGAGTGACAAACAAGGTGGTGATCAGTAGGGATGTAGTCGTTGATTAGAAGGCTATGATGAAGCGTACTCAAGAGTGTGATGAACAGAGACAGTAGCCAGAAAACTGGGGCAGTGATGAACATGTTGTGCAGGTGGAGTTGGAAGCTCAGGGCAATGACAATGATCGTGGTCCTATGATTGCAGGGAGCTCTTGCTCAAGAAACTAGCAATTCAACAATATTTCTATATGGAGATCTAGATGCAATATCACAGCTCCACCAAGCTATGGATTTGAAGAGTTAGTATCTTATGCTTTCCTTATTAGTTGCAACGATCCAAGTACATTTCAAGAGGCAATGCATGGCCAGGAGAAAAATAGGTGGATAGGTGCGATGATTGAGGAGATGGAATCACTAGATAAGAACAAAACTTGGGATTTGGTGGAGCTTCCAAATGGCAAGAGACCGATAGGTTGAAAATGGGTATATAGGAAAAAGGAATCAATTTCAGAAAAGGAAGGAGAGAAGTTCAAGGCACGGTTGGTGGCAAAAGGATACTCATAGAAGAAGGGGATAGATTATGATGAGATATTTTCTCCAGTGGTCTAATATACCTCTATTAGAATTGTGTTGGGATTGGTAGCCTATTATGATCTTCATTTGGAATAAATGGATGTGAAGACGAAGTTTCTTCACGGTGACTTTGAGGAACAAATCTATATGGTATAGTTGAAGGGATTCATTTAATTGAGAAAAGAAAATTTTGTTTGCAGGTTGAAGAAATCTCTTTATGGGCTAAAATAGTCTCCAAGGCAATGGTATAAATGGTTTGATTCTTACATGGTCAAGATTGACTACAAAAGGTGTGAGTATGACTGTTGCGTATATGTGAACAAGCATGAGGATGGTTTTCTTATTTTTCTTGTTATTGTACGTCAATGACATGTTGATAGCTGCAAAGGATTTAATTGAGGTGAATCAGTTAAAGGACCTATTGTATAAAGGATTTGACATAAAGAATCTTGGCTCAGCTAAGAAAATACTCGGGATGAAGATTCGTTGGGACAGAACTGTAGGGAGATTATGGCTATCTTAGGGCGGTTATAAACAGAAGGTGTTGGATAGGTTTAGCATGGCTAATACAAGATTGGTGTGTACACTTTTAGTGAATCATTTCAAGTTGTCTACTATAGATTGCCCAAGTATGGATGAGAAAATCCGGGACATGTCAAAGGTCCCATATGCTAGTGCTGTGGAGAGTTTAATGTGTGCCATGGTGTCTATAAGGCCAGATTTGGCTCAAGCGGTGAGTGTGGTAAGTAAGTTTCTCTCTAATCCAGGAAGGCAGCATTGGAAAGCCGTTAAATGGATACTCAGATACTTACGAGGTACGTCGGGATATGGCATCATGTTTGGCATGCAACATGGTTGTGCTTCAGTTATGGAGTTTGTTGATGTTGATTATGCTAGAGATATGGATGAAAGAAGGTCTACAACAGGATATGTATTTACCCTTGTAGGAGGACCGGTATGTTGGAGATCCATGATACAATCTCTGGTAGCATTATCCATGACTAAGGCAAAATATATGGCAGTTGCCGAAACTGCAAAGGAAGCCTTATGACTTACTGGTTTAGTTAGAGAGCTGGGATTACAAGAAGATGGAGGGGTGCTGCATTGTGATAGTCAGAGTGCTATTACTTGGTAAAGAATCAAATATACCATGCTAGAACCAAGCACATTGATGTGAGGTTCCATAGGATTCGGGAATTGATTGCTTCAGGCGAGCTTGTGTTGGAGAAAGTTCACACGTATGAAAATGCAGTGGATATTCTGACGAAATCAGTTACTTCTGAGAAGTTCAAGCATTGCTTGGACTTACTCCATATTTTCAATTGATAGAAGGGAGAAAAACCCAACTGAGCATTTTAAGTTCAAGGTGGAGTAGTCAAATGTTTTTTGGGACTCTCCTAAGGGGCGTATAATCACCGAGGTGGAGATTGTTGTTTATGGTGTGTGGCTATTATAATTTGGATTTCATAAACAAAGAAGGAAGAAAAACATAAAGGGGAAGCACAGCAAGGACTCATCGACGAGTGCCCTGTGCTTGTCGATGAGTAGATCCCAAAAGCAGAAAAATTTGATAGGCCTTGAGATACCGAGAGCAGAAAATAGGTTCATCGATGAATGCCCTGTTCTTGTCGACGAGTGGCCTTATATGGATCGTCGACGAATCTCCTGTACTCGACGACTAATGCACCTGGGCTGTGAGCAATTTTTTTTTTTAATTTTGAATTTGAATGTTGGGATGGTTGGGTAATCGAAGGGAAACCTCCGAGGGACTGTTATATATATGTCATTTTGGGCATGTATTTGATAGTGAGAGTGATCATTTTAGAAGTGTATTGTGTTACTTTGTGATTTCCTTAGTGAAATTCTTGTGTCATTGCTTTCGTGGATATAGGGCTTTGCCGAACCACGTAAATCTTATTGTTGTTCTTGTTGTTTATCACTTTCTGGTTGTGTTTCATTTACTTGTTGTATTTATTCTGCTGTGCATTTTAATTATTCGATCCATATCACAACAATTAATATTTGATTTAAATTATAACTTTCTAGCATTTATGGTTGCAAAAATATTATCTATTAAACTACTATTCAAAGAATTACAAAACTAATAAATATCTATTGTGTTTATTAAGCATATTGTATTTTGAAGATTTAATATGTTATCAGATATTGTAGTTCATATTGTTTGTACTAGAGGAGTCCATAGGTAGTCTTTATACACATGGGTGAGCACCAACTTGACCCAAAAGCTCAAGCTTATTGGGTCTTGGACCCAACCATGTATAAAAGCACCCATCATTCACTCAATTTTTCCTATGTGGGACAAACTCACAAGTAGAATTCTCAACACATATTTAAAGAAGATAATATATTGACCTTCAACTTTTGATATTCAATTGAGAAATTTCAAGATTTATTTAAATTCTCTAGTAGTACTAGACTCGATGTAAAGTACCGGTATGCATTGCTTTTGTAACTCTTTTTTCTTTTTTGGTAAACTAAAAGTATTTAAGTTTGGATCATACAACAAGAGATAACCCATATTTTGTTATATGATCCCTTCCCATCATTTCAAGATTTGAATGTAAGACTTTTAACATGAAATTTCAAACTTTAACTACTGAAATGTTTCATGACAAACCTCTCGTGATATCCTTATTGCCCTATAAAAGAGTCCTCTCTTTTTCTCATTTTGAAATATACGCAAAAAGCTTGAAGTTTGTAGATGAATAGAAAGGATGAGAGAAGATGTGAGATAGAAAGAAAGAGAGATATTTTGTACAAGGTCAGATCCAAATCATCTTGTAATTCCTCCCAAGATAGTGAAATTTTTGATTCCATTCGTCCGTGGAGTAGGCATAGCCGAACCACATAAAATTTCTGTCTCGTATTTATTTATTTTTGTACATCTTTTACAACACGTTATCAGCACAAGACTCTGTTAGAATTGGTGTATTCCCAAGAGGGGGGTGAATTGGAATTTTAAACTTTTCTCCTTGGTTGAACTAGGTGTTAGCAAAATATTACAACCTAGGGTCTTTCTACGCAGTTCCAAATATGCCGATAAATATGATATACAGAAATTTAATTTAAGCACATCATTCACATAATAACATACACGTGCGGTAAATATATAGTGCGAAAATTATAAACAAACACACGATACGTTATCGGGGTTCGGCCAACTGCGCCTACATCCCCGCCTCTAGCTTTCAAGCCCGAGGATTTCACTAATTGCTCACTTAAGGGTGGAGCAACACCGATTACAACCAGGTCAATTAGCACAGGGCCGACCTCAACCTTAACCAGGTTAATTAGCGGGGTTGACCTCAACCTACACGCCTTAACAGGATGGCGCCCCTAGCTTTCTTAACCGGGTCTAAGCCAATCCGGGACCATTCCAGGGCTAGTCTCCCTTTTTAGGCCCGTGCCTGGAAATACAATAGATGTGTATTACAATTAAATGGTACAGTGATTGTGCTTTCTTGTATATGTACCCAAATACGCGCAATTACATACACCACAAATGATATAATATGTAAGCTTAGTGTGGTCCAATATTTCAACTCTTAGATATATATTTACTATCAGTGTAATAAGTTCATGAGAGTATCAATCAGGCAATCTTTGTATCACAAGATGTTCAGCCAATAAGTTCACACAAAGATGTCAAGTTTCAAATATATCAATCAGCAGGATGTCTCAATCATGTAAATATCAAATAATGTATATGCTTGGTTTGCAAAAGATGTGTAATCTTTGTATTCAGCAGATAATATATGAGTGAATGAATATTGCACCAAAGATCACTATCTCATAAACAAATATCTTTTCAAATACATTTTTCAATATAAAGCACAATAGATATTTCGAAAGTGATTATGAAAAGATTTTGCAACCAAAATACTATACGATCTTCTCAAGATATTGCAATGAATATACAACCTCAGAAGATCAAATAAAAGTCTTCTTAGGAGAGGCTTATCAACAAAGTCCCCTAAGAATACTTAGGCTTAACTCTCAATAAAATCGTATCAACCAAGCAGAACAGGAGAGTAAACCTTTCCAATCAAGCACTCAATCAACTTATAGAGAGTTTGAGCAATAAGAGAAGGTAAGTATGAGTGGTTAGGGCTTAGGAATGAGTATTTAGGATTTAAAAATTTCAGAAAATTTCTCCTAATCAAAGTGACTAATCTCTACTTAATTTGCACAAATGATCTCATATATATAAACATGGGAAGAGATATGACCGTTAAGGACATATTGGGTATTATTAGGGAAGTTTAATGACATTTCAAATATTTTAACCCTGTTTAAAAAATGTTTAACTATGGTAAAAATCAGGGCAACCCGAGAGGTCTGGTCGACTAGAACAATTTCGGTCGACCAGAGTTCATATGGTTCGGTCGACTAGGAGGTTTTTGAATTGAGGGCTCGGTCGACCAGAAGTGGGCGATTTCCCATTTCTCCGAGGTTTGGTCAACCGGGCCATTTTGAATTGGTTGGTTCGGTCAACTAGACCGTTGGGATTTTTCCTAAGGACCCTCGGTCGACCAGGTAGTTGGAGTATAAAGTTGACTCGATTGACCAGATGGTCAAATTGTTGACCAGAGAGGGTTTCGGTCGACCGGGGCTTTTTTAACTACTCTGGTTCGGTCGACCAAGGCCTTGATCAACTGTTGGCCTAGAACTGTTTAAGTCGACTGAGGCAGAATGAACTGCTAAGGTCGGTCGACCAAAAGTGCACAATGTGTGCATTTCGGTCCTGTCTTGAAACACACAAACCTTACTCAAGTGCCTATCAATCAAAGGTGTAGTGGTGTGTGTCCTAGGGTCACTTGGGGTCCAAAATAAAGGCACCAAAAAAGTCCGGTATCGGTCGATTCTAAGGTCTTTTTGCATTATGGTTGGTTTGAACTTACGTATTATCATGTATGTGATGTGTGTGAGCTTATTACAAACCAAAAACCCTAATTAACTATTACAGACCAATTCTACAAATGAATGTATTACAATTGAAAACAATAATTTGTCTTAAGGCTTTACTTGCTTTGTGTCTATCTCGATCTTATCAATGTTTGTTCCTGCACAAAACCTCAAACACCCATTAGATACAATGAGTATTTGTCATAATCAAAACCGGGCGTGACCTATAAGGTCAACAGACTCTAACTATCTGAGATATTTCTTTAAATCCTATTTAATTTGTTTCTTGTAAGTTTTACTCCACAAGAATATAATATTCTTCAGAAGAGAATATCTCTTTTAAAGTTTAAAAAGTACCAATCTCCATAAGAGATGGTAAGAAAGACCTCCTGAAGAGGCTATGTATCTAGTCTCCAAAAGTGAAGGTAAATATTTACTTCCTGAAGAGGGTATATTTTTAACCTCCCGAAGAGATGTTAAAATTGACTTCCTGAATAGGTGAAACGTTTATCCACCAAATGAGGTCTACATTTAACCTTCGGAAGAGGTGGTAAATTATTACTCATTTTCATATTATAATTGAAATCATACTCCTGAAGAGTACAAATTGAGCAAAGTAATAATAATAATAATAATAATAATAATAATAATAATAATAATAATAATAATAATAATAATAATAATAATGTTCTGGAAGAAAATATTTAAGTACCCCCAGAAGGGTGGAAGTAATATTCTATCTATTATTATCTCAGTTTTATTTCAGTTTTTACATTTTATTTTTTTAAATTGCCTTATTATTGTTAATTTGTCCACATGTTGAACCTAAGTAAAGTTAAATTTGTTCCCTATGATATCAAAGGTAACAACTATTTATCATGGATTATTGATGTTGATAGTCATCTAAATACAATGAACTTGGGAAACACTATTTTAGATGGAAATACCGCATCCCTGCAGGATCACGCAAAAGCTATGATCTTCCTTCGTCATCATTTAGATGAAGATATAAAGATTGAATACCTCACTATCAAAGACCCACTTATCTTATGGAAAAGTTTAAAGGATGGATTTGACCATCAAAGACTATGATTTTATCAAATGCTCGACATGAATGGTTGCACTTGAGGTTGTAAGATTTTAAAACAGCTAGTGAATATAATTCAACTCTGCATAAGATTAGCTTGAAGTTAAAATTATGTGGTGAAAATATTATTGATGAAGACATGCTTGAAAAGACATTTACTACTTTCCATCATACGAATGTGCTTCTGCAACAACAATATAGGGAGAGGAAATTTACTAAATTTTCTGAACTTATATCATGTCTTCTTGTTACCGAGCAAAATAATGAGCTTTTGATGAAAAATCACTAAACTCGTCCAACTAGTTCAACTCCATTCCATGAAATGAATATGAATACATCTCATGAT
Organism: Malania oleifera; assembly: GCF_029873635.1. Taxonomy (NCBI): domain Eukaryota; kingdom Viridiplantae; phylum Streptophyta; class Magnoliopsida; order Santalales; family Ximeniaceae; genus Malania; species Malania oleifera. The sequence goes on from NC_080418.1 coordinate 134,107,820, forward strand.
TGAGGACGAGGCCGCAGGCATGTTCATGGAAATGGTCATGATTGTGGTTGAAATAAACACTAGCATCAACATGAGACTGCAATCCCTCTAAAGAGGGATGAACCCCAGAAGAGGGATGGCCCCCAGAAGCGGGATAATGATTAGGATCAACGACCCAGACATCATGAAAATAAATGCTACAAATTCAGAAGAAAAGGTCATTGGTCACGTAATTATCAAACGCCTAGACACTTGGTAGATTTATACCAAGCCTCTATAAAAGAAAAGGAAAAGAGTAAAGAAGTTGAAACAAATTTTGCTGATAATGTTGTTCCAATAGACCTTGATGTTGGACCATCCAACTTTGTTTATCGTGATGTTGCTGATTTCCTTGTAAATCAAGATGAAAATAATGATGTAATATTTTAAGATATAAAGTAAGTAATATTGTATTTGGATTTCAATGAAAAAAATATCGTATTTATTGTTGCGACGATCAATTATAAAAATGGGTTTTTAAAATATGTATTGTTGTGTGGATTGTCCTAAAGCTTTGATCGATTCTAAGATGTCTATGGAAAAAGTTTGTTTAACTGACAACGCTACAACACACACAATTCTTTGAGATAGGAAATATTTTCATTACATTGATATCTTCAACAAATATTAATACAATATCTGGTTCTACAAATTTAATTGAAGGCTCCGAAAGAGCTAATATAAAGTTACCCAGTGGTACTTTAATACAAATTGATGAAGCTTTATATTCCAGTAGATCTAGAAGAAATATGTTAAGCTTTAAATATTTAAGACTCAATGGATATCACATTGAAACTACAAATGAAGGCAGTAAAGAATTCCTTTATATTACTTCTATTGTTTTTGGGAAGAAACAAATTTTAGAAAAATTGCCAACTTTATCTTATGGATTGTATTATACAAAGATTAAAATAGTTGAATCATGTAATATCTTGCACCAAAAGTGCAATGACCCAAAGTTATTAATACTTTGGCATGATGATCTTGGACATCCTAGAGATGTAAAGATGATGCGAAGAATCATTAAGAATTCACATGGTCATCTACTAAAGAACTAGAAGATTCTTTTATCAAGTGATTTTATGTGTACTGCTTGCTCTCAAGGGAAATTAATTATCAAATCATATATTTTTAAAGGTAAGTCTTAAATCTCCTAGTTTCCTTCAAAGAATTCATGGTGATATATGCGGACCAATACATCCACCATCTGAACAATTTAGATATTTTATGGCCTTAATTGATGCATATACTAGATGGTCACATATTTATCTTCTTTCTACTCGTAATATTGCATTTGCTAGATTTCTTTCTCAATTGATTAGATTATGAGCTCACTTTCCCGATTATCCAATTAAATCAATTCATTTGGATAATGTTGGTAAATTTACATCCCAAACTTTTGGTAACTATTGCATGTCACTTGGAATAGATGTTAACATCCTGTTGCTCATACCCATACACAAAATGGTTTAGCTAAATCTTTTATTAAGACACTTTAACTCGTTGCTAGACCTATCATTATGAGAACCAAATTGCCTCTATCCGTTTGGGGACATGCTTTTTTTCATGCTGCATGTTTAGTTCATATAAGGTCAACTGCTTACAATAAACTTTTACCTATACAATTAGTTTTTAGGTAACAACTTGATATTTCTTATTTAAGAACTTTTGGTTGTGCAGTATAAGTTCCTACTGTCCATCCTCAAAGAACTAAAATGGGTTCTCAACGTAAGCTTGGTATGTATGTTGGTTTTGATTCCCCTTATGTTATTAGATATCTTGAACCTTTAACAAATGATTTGTTTAAAACACGGTTTAAGACTGTCATCTTGATGAAGTAGTATTCCCTACATTAGGGGGAGCAAAATCAGTGCCTAAAGTACAACATGAAATCACATGGAATGCTATGAGTTTATCTCATTTAGATTCTCGCACAAATCAAAGTGAACTTGAAGTTAAAAAGATTATACATTTGCAAGGAATTTGAAAATCAGTTACCAGATTCTTTTGCATATGCCAAGCCCATACTAAAATCTCATATACCTGCTGCAAATGTTCCAGCATATATTGATGTCCTTGAAGGACAACAACCGGCTAATAAACTTAAACTGCAAGTTAAGCGTGGAATGCCTGTTAGTGCAAAAGAGAAAACTACCAGAAGGAGAAAATTGAAATCTGTAAACACTCCAAAAAGGTTATGGAGGTGGATAATTCATTCGACATTCACAAACTCATTTCTCCTAAAAATGAAATCCCTACTATGGACTTCTAGAAGGAGAAAATTGAAATCTGTAAACACTCCAGAAGAGGTTATGTAGGTGGATAATCCATTCGACATTCACAAACCCATTTCTCCTAAAAATGAAATTCCTATTATGGAACCTCCTGAAGAGGAATCTCCTAAAGTGACATCTCTTGAAAAGGGACAGGTACCTGGAAATAATAATGAGATCTCAACTCATTACATAAGAGAAATGTGGGATAGATAAAGTCGTTGTCAACAACATATTTGCATTTGCATTAGCTACTGACATTACTGGAAGTAATCAAGATCTTGAACCTAAATCTGTTAATGAGGGTCGATATAGAAGTGATTGACTAAAATAGAAAGAGGCTATCAGAGCAGAATTAAACTCTCTATTAAAAAGAGAAGTTTTTGGACCTATAGTCCAAACACCAAAAGATGTCCAACCCCTTGGATACAAATGGGTATTTGTGCGTAAGTGAAATGAAAATAATGAAATTAGTGAATATAAAGTAACGCTTATGTAACGATCCCAAAATTATTATCATTTTTTTTTTCCAATTTATATTTATATACTCTGCTATAAAACAACATTACTATTCTCAACCCAAATAAATGTGTGCATCATCTCCCAAAATTTACCAAACCCTAAAGACAACTCAAAACCACTCCTCAGCTAAAAAACTCACCCCGAGTCTATGCTGTTTTCCCTGTCTCCTCTATCTTTGAGCCTACTCTGCTCGTCTAACTAGGTCACCTGAAATGTTTGGAATTCTAGGGTGAGACACATTTCCGTAAGACGAAATATGTTATTACTAGTGTGTGGCAAATGAATTTATATGAATAATACAATTATCAATCAACCTATATTTGAGATAACATAATGGTGAAAATCATATCATAACCCACACCTGTGTCACTTAAAATACAAGTGTTTCTGAATTTTATCGGTAATCATACTTTTAGCTATTATATATAATTTACGTTTTTTGTAATATTATATATATATATATATATATATATATATATATATAACTGTGAAAATTTCCCTAGATGGATAACTGTATGCATGAATTAACCCCGCATGCTCGGGTTATGCGGCTCGTGGGCGGGACTTAACTTTGGTTGGTCTACTAGGCAGTGTCGGCCTCACTAGAAGGCCATTGAGCAGTTTGCCTCCCTAATTTTTTTTAATGTTAACATTATTTATGATGTCATCTCTTTCCATACATTAATTTTCCCACTATCTCAAAAGTTGGGGCCCTTAGTTTTTTTTAATGTTAACATTATTTATGATGTCATCTCTTCCTATACATTGACTTTCCCACTATCTCAAAAGTAAATGAAATTGTATTTTGAAAAGTAAAGTAAATGTAATTTAATTCTTTCGCTTTCAAGTCTCAATATAATCTTGAGTATAAAATTTTAATTAGTAATTTTGCATCTTAAAAAGTTAGAAAAATTAATTTTAAATAAAAATAAAAGTTAAAAAAAAATATTAAGGGCCCCAAATTAAATCCTTCGCCCAGGACCCCATATTGTGAAGAGCCGGCCATGCTACCAGGCTAAGTCAAACTGTAAACCTCTGTAGTCCGATTAGCCTCCTTACCTGGACTACTAAGGAGCCTTTGTCTCTCCTCAGGTACAATCAACTGATCAAATTCCACACTCTATTTGAGATATGTGATTCCACTTTGTAATCTATATTAGCTACGGTACCGTGCTCTATAATCTGATCTGGTCCATCAAGGATATAACACCATATAATACTATTTCTGTACATTACTATTTTACCCTGATTTTGTATAAACTAAAATAACCATGATTCTATAATAACTGTAATAATTGTGCTAACTGTAATACCATGATTATGTAATATCTGTATATCATGGTTCTGTATTCTCTATATATCATGATTCTGTAATATCTAAAGAATCATGGTTTCGTAAAAACTGTATAATCATGGTTCTATATAATTGTAAATCATAGTTCCGTAATAACTATAAAACATGGTACTATAAAAACTATATAAAACTCTGTACTAAACTTTCATTTCTCATACCACACAATTAAATAAATAAAACTCATGTACTATAATCTGTATTTTTCTGCTGTATAAAAATAACTTATAATTTGTAGAATTTTTCCTGAAATCCATATTTCTAAATTTTTCTGAAAATGCTTAATTCCATACCCACAATTTCATGCTCTAAATTATCCATGTTGATTCAGGTGTAATCCTAAGAGGGGGGTGAATTGGGTATTTTAAAAATCTTTAAGATTATTTACCACTTAATCCCTATTTCTATATTTAACAAATTAATTGTAGGGGTTTGAAATTGATTCAAATTATTATCTCAATAAATTCTATTTTACCCAATTAACTATCAAGTGCGTGTGGCTTTATTCAACATACACACATGCAAGATAAAAAGAGTAAAGGAAGAGAGAAGGCAAACATAGTTTTTACGAAATTCAGCCAACCCGGCCTACGTCCTCGCCTTGAGCAACCCACTCAAGGATTCCACTAAATCCGTGTTCCTTTAACCGTGACGTAGCTTCCCTTGCATCCTCTGCTTACAAGAGGCACAGCTTCATCCTCACCCGGTTCACAACCTGAACCATGATTACAATATAGAATTTCAAATCTGTAAAACAACTCAATATTGCTTCTAACAAAGTTAGTGAGTACAATGAAAAACTTAACACATATTCATATGATAAAACTTGAAGCTTAGTATGTATGTAACGATGTAATTGTTATATGAATGATATGCTTCACAAAATTTCCCTTTGATCAAATCTCCCAAAATAATTATATAAGTAAATGCTTTGGAGAACTTAGGATTTTAGTTCAACTTACTAGATGCAAGAATACTGAATGTTATCTTATTAAAAAATTGGTCTTGAATAATATGAAGATCTAAGTTTTTGCTATCAAATAATTTGTGAAGTTGAATCTTTGAATAAATAGAATACTTTCAGTATTGCAAAGATTTAAACACTACTTGTCACAACAATATTTCACACACCCACACACACACACACACACAGATATATATATATATATATTGAGAACCTTTAGACTTTTCAATCAAGTAGATTTTGCAATAAAAAAAATATTGAGTCTTTGAATGAAAATAAGAACTCGAAGATCACCAAATATTCAATGTTTAGAAAATCCTTTCACAAATAAATTTATATGTAACAACACAAGGATTTTTCTTTTTCAATAAGAGTAATAGATGTATGAGTATGAGATATGAAAAATCTTTAAGATATCTATATATTGAAAATGCAAACCAATCCCTTGTTTACAAATCTCAATCACCAAAGCTTGCTATCAAGATGTGTAAATGAAATCCCTTCATTTTGCTGAGATGATTTGCCCAAACTTGATGAATATAAGTTGGAGTGCAGGCAATCGTATTGCAATATGTTTAAGCATCTCAATTCTATTCCCAAAAGTTGGGGCACTAGGGTTTAGAGGTTAATTATATAGGTAAACTTGGCCTTAGGATTAGTCTTGACCGTTGGATCAAATTGATCAAGTGTACAACTAGCGTGTTCTCTCGCTAAAGATTAAATTTTTAAACTTTCCGTAGGTTCATACGGCTGATGTCTAAGGTTTAGACGTCTAATGTTCCTTAAAGTTTCAAAAAAATTGAACTAAACACAGGATCAGACGTCTAAAGTTGAGGTCCAGACTTCTGAAGTCCTTGCTTCAGACAACGTAACTTAAGGTTCAGATGTCTGAAGGTGTTCTGTCTGTTCTGTGTTTCAGCAATTAATTCTTTAGACGACTGAACTAATTCTTTAGTCTTCTGAGGAAATTCTTCAGACGTTTGAAGTAAAACTTTAGTCTTCTGAAGTTGCATCTTCAGATGTCTGAGGGTAATCCTCAGTCGTCTGGGCAATCCAACTACAATTTTTTTATTTTATTTTCAAAAACCATTTTTGCTTTCTTGTTTTGTTTCTTCATAAATTATTTTTCAGGGTTTTAAATAGTCTCTAAGTCAATGAATAACCCCTAAAATATTTTCATGAGATGCTTGAGTCCTAAGGTTAGATTAGGGTATTTTGAACTTCGAATTAAATCATATGAAATATGTAACTACATTCAATTCTAAATACCCATTCCCATGACAATTTTGAACTTGCCGCTTACATCTTCATTCTTCTACTCTTTTAGTTCCATGGATTGTGTCAAGATGTATATACTTTAATCTTCATGACTTCCATGACTTTCTAGCCTTCTGTGCATGCTAAATATTGTTCATGTTCACAATCTCAATGCATAGGTCAAATACCAAGTGATTTGTCATTATCAAAACAGGATTGGACTCATAGAATCAGCAATCCATAATCACATTCCCAAAACACATAAATATATGTAATATTTTACTGATAAAAATTTCTAAAATATCTGGCATAACATATTTCCTTTACCTGATTCCTTGAGGAAACATTTACAAGGATTTTTGTAACGCCCCGAACCCTTAAACCCGAGTCTGGCGCGTTATACTTGATAAAATCCTAATAATCCATAACCCATAATATACGCAGCGGAAAACATAAACCATAATCTCCATATAACATAATACCAAAGTTTACTAATTCTAACTACCAACCATAATAAATTAATCATCGACCAGTATTCAAATATATGCAAAACATTATTCACTAATACCAGTAGGTTTCACAACCATCCATATCTTATAAAACTTAAAATATAAATCATAAAACATAAAATATAGATATCAAAATTAACATAAAAATATACGCTTTTTCTTATATCTTCCAAAAAATGTTATAAAATCTCGAGCTCTCAAAGCTCGATCCTGAGAAATCCTTAAAAAGATGAATTCATATTCGGGTGAGACACATCTCAATAAGGGAAGAAACTATATATTAAACTCAGCGTGTAACCATCATGAGATTATACATATCATTTATAATATTTGCAAATCATTAACATAATTTCCTGAAACCATTTTTTGATCCTAATCAAACACATGCAAATGTTTAACCCACGAGATTACCCAATGATAGGGGTGATTACCCGTCCATACAAGTAGCACCCCTCTGTTCTGATACCTAGGTAACCCTAAGGTCATATTTAAAACATATGAGAGCACTCACCTTACTTAGTAAGCCCTCAAGAGTAAGATTAATCTCTCACTCACACAGTTCAACAATAGTTTACCGGCAAATGCCCTAAGGATAGGGAATTCTACCAGCCTATACAAGTAGGTTCCCTCTGCCCTAACGCGTTATGCAGCTACTGTCACATCTGAAACTACTAATGCACTCGTCTTACTCAGCAAGCCCTCAGGTGAAGAGTATGCCTTGCCCAATCGTAACATGTTCTACGTACATAGATACTTCTACTATCATAATACATCATTATTTCCATCGTTATTCAATCATTCACCATTTTTCATATTCACAACTTAACATTTCCTTACGTTTCACTTTAAGTGACTCTTTCCCATTTGTATCATTCACATTTCACATTTCATTTCATTGTATTGTTATTCCTTGTCATTTCATTTCATAATATTTTCATTCCATTCCTTTGTACTATAGCCTCTCTTTAGCCATCATTTGTTAGTCCACATAGAAATGCGTTAGAATCTGCTAACACAGTTCCTTTTAGCTGTCATCAGTTAGTCCACATAGAAATGCGCTAGAGTCTGCTAACCCGACTTTCAACTGTCGTACCTTTACATGGTTGCATTTAACATACATAGATAACATTGTCCATATCATATTTTATTCTCATTGCTTTACCTACTTAGCCTGCATCTCATACATTTAACATATACTTTGCACAGATTCTCATGTCACACAATTTAACAATAAAATTCATACATATTTCTCATAAAATAAGCCAACCCACATTTAACATTTATATGCTCAAAATACATTTCATTTCTTATTTAATTCATCAAAAAAATATTTTCACTTTCACTCGTTCACTTTCACATATACATAACTATATCAACAATCCTAGGCTTAGAAAACATAAATTTCATGGCTGGCATTTTAAACCCACATAAAAAAAACATATATATATAAATAACACATAATCATTTTTAATTCATGAAAAACCTGATTTAATATATAAATTTCTCCCTTACCTGATTTCTTGAACTATGCCAACAGGGACTCGCTGTGGCGCTCACCCGAACCTTGAATAAAAAATTCCTAACTCCAATAAATTATTTCTGAATAAAATATTACTTTAATAGGTCATAAATTCTAAATAATACATATACCCTTAAATTTAGCCAAATTGCCAAATTTTCCAAATCCCACTCTCACTTTGGAGTAGGGTCTAGAAAATTTCAATTGAAAAATTTCCTACGCCAAAATGACGACAACGACGATTAGGACCCCGTGGTGGTGCCTGATCGTCGATTCAACAGTAGATTTAACAAGAAATTGAGAAATTAAGGAAAATATACCTTTCCCCAGGAGTGGTGCTTACGTCGCTCCCACGACAAATCCGCTCTAATAGAAATGTCGGTGGCGGAACTAGAAATCCAACGGCACCTTCTGTTTTTCGATTAGTCGAATATTCATCGAAAAATAAGGGGAGAGAGAGAGATGGAGACGGAGAGTGTACGAACGCAGAGAAGGAAACTGAGAGAAGGGACTAAGAAAGAATTTGAGATGCAGACGTGAAGATGGATGGGATTGGATTTCAAATTGAAATCCAATCCATCTTATTATATTTTATATATATTATTTTAATATTATATATATATATATATCTACTTTAACTTATATTATATAATAACCTTATATATATTTATATACCTTTATTTCAATTTTTTTTCCACACTATTCCTCTTATTTGTTTAATTAATTAATTAATTTAATAATATTTAATTAATAATTAGTCTTAATTTTTTTCCATACTATTTCTTTTTATTTGTTTATTTAACACATTAATTTAATAGTGTTTAACCAATTAATTGATTAATAATTTTAATTAATTATTATTATTATTATTATTATTATTATTATTATTTTTTCGGGTTATTACAATTTTAATCTAGTGCTTGCGGCACTCACGCAAAACCCTATATTCATAAACCCTAATTTAGTTAGATTTAACCCTGGAACATTCTCTATTCACATGCCTTAGCCCATACACCTCAAATAACCAATTAAATGCTAAAATACCTTACTTACCCTATATTTGGATTGATGACCAAGCACCCCAAATCAACAATCAGCTCCACTTGTAGAGAATCTTTCCTAGATCCTCATGGTGGTTTTTGATTGTTGAAATGGGCTAAAACTGGGCCAAAATGAAGAGAGAAGGAGGGAGAGCCGAAGGTTAGAGAGAGAGGGAGAGAGAGAGAGAGAGAGAGAGAGAGAGAGAGAGAGAGAGAGAGAAAGAAACCTAATTTTCACGCTAAAAATGTAATTTTTGTGGCTATATATAGGCAGCTATCCACATGACTTCATCGATGAGACACGTGGATTCGTCGACGAATTGAAGAAGGGAGTTTATCGACGAAACCAGTGAGTTCGTTGACGAACATTTTAGGGTCTAAAATTTTTCCCTCTTGGTATCTCCTCGTCGACGAGGCTCCTGCTGATTCCCCTTTTAAAATCCTTTTCTTTCTTTCTCTTGTCCTTTTTCCTTCGTTTTCTTATAAATTAAATTTTTTCGGGTCTTTACAGCTTGTGGCATAAGGTTTCTTGTAGAAACCTGAAATTGATTATAAGGAAACATATTCTTTTGTAACGGATGGAATCACTTTCAGATTCTTAAATAGGCTAGCAGTCGCTGAACGACTGAGCAATCGTCTTTTGGATGTAGTAACAACATACCTATATGCATCATTGGATAGTGAAATTTATATGAAATCTCTAAAGAATTTAAATTGCTTGAAGCAAAACCTAGAAATTTATATTCAATTAAACTCCAACGTTCTTCATATGGATTAAAGCAATCTGGACACACGTGGTACAATCGATTAAGTGAGTACCTTGTGGAAGAATGATTCATAAATGATCCAATTTTTCGATGCATTTTTATTAAAAGATCAGAATCTGGATTTGTTATAATTGTTGTTTACGTTGATGACTTGAATTTAGTTGGGACTTCTGAAGAGCTCACTAAAGTTGCTAATTATTTAATGGTAGAATTTGAGAAGAAAGATTTAGGAAATACAAAATATTGTCTTGGCCTATAGATTGAACATATAAATGGCAAAATTCTTGTTCATCAATCTGAATATACCAAAAAGATATTAAGACAATTCTATATGGACAAAGTTCGTCTTTTGGGATCTCTAATGATAGTGTGATCACTTGATGTTAATAAGAATCCATTTCGATCTCATAATGAGGGGAAGGAATTACTTGATCCTAAAGTACCATATTTAAGTGCTATTGGCTCTTTGATGTATTTAGAAAATTATACAAGACCTGACATTGCATTTACTGTAAATCTACTAGTAAGATATTGCTATGCTCCTACTCGAGGACACTAGAATGGAATTAAGCATATTCTATGTTATTTAAGAGATACATATGATTTGCGTCTATTTTACTCATTTGATTCCAAGTATCAACTAGTAGGATATGCAGATGTTGGATATCTATCTGATCCTCACAATGTTAAATCTCAAATTGGATATGTATTTTTTTTATTATGGAAAAATGGTTGTATCTTAGAAATCAATAAAGTAGATGGTTATAGCAACATCCTCTAATCATTCTGAAATACTAGCTATCCATGAAGCTAGTAGAAAATGTGTTTGTCTCAGATCAATAATTTCTCATATCCAAACAAATTGTGGTCTTCAATCAATCAAGGGTATTCCAACAATTTTATATGAAGACACCACTGCATGTATAGTTCAACTAAGAGGAGGATACATAAAGGGTGACAGAACAAAATATATCTCTCCAAAATTCTTCTATACACATGAACTCTAGAAAAATAGTGATATAGATGTTCAGCAAATTTGATCAAGTGATAATCTAGCTAATTTTTTCACCAAAATGTTGCCTACTACAACATTCAAGAAATTGGTTCATCTCATCGGAATAAGACATTTTAAAGATCTTAGTAAAATGAGTTCATATATAGGTGACATCCAAGGGGGAGTGTTATGAAAAGTATAAAAATTAATTGTTGTCGCCCCTTCATTTTCCACTACCATAAATTATGTGCTATCCTTATTACCCTATAAAAGGGTTCTCTCTCCCTCTCATTTTGATATGTGCACAAAAAGCTTAAAATATGCAGACAAATAAAAATGATGAGAGAAGAGGAGAGATATAAAAAAAAAAGATATTTTGTGCAAAAGTTGATTCGAAATCATCTTATAATTCCTCTTAAGATAGTGAAATTTTTTATCCCATTCGCCCATGGAGTAGGCAAGTTGAATCACGTAAAAATTATGTCTCATCTCTATTTATTTTTCGGTATCTTTTACAACATTTTTATTTTTTATGGAAGAAGTTTCATTAATCACATATACCCCATTAATGACCATTGTAGACATTGGTAACTGCAATTAATAATGTCACTAAATAATATTACACCTGTATATTTTCATGTGTGTGACTTTAATTGTATTACTCAACAAATATAATAAATGTATATGACTTTTTACATCATATTAAGTCACATTAAATCTCTATAGGAGGCCATTAAGTTTCCATTGAGAGAAGTGTCTATTTATAAAATTAAAAAAAAAAAAGCTTTAAGTAGAATGATTGCAGAGAATCCTACATAAGCAATGCATACATGTTTTTTTTTTTTTTTTCTCAAGAAACGAAACTCATAACACCATGTTTGGTTTTGTGAAATAAAATAAAAATTTGAATAAATTATATAATAATATCAAGTTATAAATTCAATTCCATTTCTCATGATCATGTGTGTTAAGTGTACGCCACATTGTAGCATACAAAGACTTTAAATTTCATCAACCTACTATACACACACACACACACACACATATATATATATATATGTTAGATTATTCAGGATTCCTTTGATATAAGTAATTATATGCAAAACTATATATCATCAAAGTTGCAAATAATTTTCTTTTTCGGAAATTAGTAAGTATCTTAATTTACATTAACATGGTTACACAAAAGTTTCAAATTTTAACTACAGAAATGTTTCATGAGAAACCTCTCATTGAAACCTTTACCAGGTATAAAATTTGAACCTTATTTAATTATGTAAAAAAAATTTAAATATTTTTTTGTATTTTTTATGGAATAAGTTTCATTAATGAGATATGTAGACATTGGTGAGTGCAATTAATTATATCACTAAATAATATTACACGTGTGACATTAATTGTACTATTGCTAAACAAATATCATAAATGTGTATGACTTTTTGCATATATTGAATCACATTAAGTCTTTATGGGAGGACATTACGTTTCCATTAAGAGAAGTATCTAATTCTGAAAAAAAAAAAAAAATATCTATAGGTAGAATGAATGCGTACAGTCCTGCATAACAAATGCACACATTTCATTCTTTTCTCTAAGGAAAAAAAGCTTATAATATCATGTTTGGTTTGTGAAATAAAATAAAAATTTGAATGAATTATATGATAACATCAAGTTAAAATTTGATTCCATTTCTCATGTTATCACCCAACACATGGCAACACGCGGCTCGCTCAAGGAGTTTGACACAGATTGCTGACGCGGCAGCGATCTAGCTGTCTAGAGAAAACACACATTGGATGACAAGGATTGCACCACACCGCTCCCTAAATGCGTGGTCCTAGACACACTACAGGCCACCGTCCGTATAGTGACACGTGTCCCATTTGCATATATATATATATAACCTCCCTTTTTTCCTCTCTCTTTTCTTTTCTTCATCGCACTACATGTCACCGTCTGTATAGTGACATGTGTCTCATATGTATATATATATATAACCTCCCTTTTTTTCCTCTTTGTTGGCCTTACAAGACTTAAAATCTTGTTATCTTGTTTTGATACTAACAAACAAGTGAAATTTAATGTATTTTTGTGAGTAATGATATTTCAGGGCTCATATATGAGAAAGCGAAGTCAAAGTGCTCACAAGGATCAAATGACGCTTAAATGAGTCAAAGCATGAATTTAAAGATGATATATGAAACCTTGAAGAATATAAGGGCATAAATGAGTTGTTGAAAGCCAAGGCATATTAAAGTCTAAAGAGCCAAAGAAAAGTAAAGTGAGAAAGCTCAAAGAATATGAAAGCTTGAAGAAAAGATGGAACTTAGAATGAGAAAAGTTTTAGAAGTTTTCATGTAAGTACTTTCAATGTTTAAAATATCGTTTGAAATATTTTTAAGCTCTTAGGCTAACTTAGACCTAGATACTTTTTAAAATACCTGGAAAATATTTTTATAAGGTCAAAAATTATTTTAAAAGGGTTAGAATCATTTTGGAATAAAAAGCACTAAAATTGTATTTCCAAATGCTGTTAGTTTTTATATAGCCATATTCAGGTGCATTTTTCACTATCAAAACCTCATTATTTTGAAAAGTTATCAACACAAAAGTTGTAGAATTTTATCTTAGCTTTCATTTGACACCAAGAAAACCTAATTTGGAGTTATACAGAAAAATTTATGTCCAAAACATTGAAGCAGGGTCACTATTGACAGAAGAACAAAACAGAATAGGCAGAGAGTTACAGCAGCAAGTTCAGACGACTAAACTTGCGACTTCAGTCGACTGAACTTGCAACATCAGATGACTGAACCCTGATTTCAATCAACTGGTCCTGTATCTAGTTCTATTTTTTTTAAGGGGTTAAGAAACTTCAGTCGACTGACCTCGACACTTCAGATGACTAAACACTGTTCAACGGGCAAAAATTTTAAAACTCTTATTTTTAAAATATAGCCGTTTGAGCTCTAAACTTTCTAAAATTTTGGAAAATTCTCAAAGGAAACTTTGCAACATGAAAACAAGTTTGAAAGCCTATAAATACATGTTTTTGCAAATCAAAATACATCCAAGAATTGAAAAATCTGCTTGTAAAGCTGAAAGTATTCTTGTTCTTCCAAAGCTCTCTTGTTCACTCATTGAAAAATTATTTTTCTGAGAATTCTGAAGTGCTGATCCTTCTTTCTCTAAGTTCTTACTGTTAATCCTCTTCTAAGAAGGATATTGGTGAATTCTACACTTGAATTTCATTGTATTTCATATTGATATTTTACATTCAAGTATATAGTGCTGAAATTGTACTAACTTGCTCTTTGAGGGAATATACTTATACGCAGATTATATCTTGTTTCTTATAGTTCTTTGATGTTTCAAGGTTTGTTTGAATCGTTGTCTAAGCAAGGGGACATTGCTTAGAGAGGCGGGCTCTAGCCTATGTAAGGAGTGATCGAACGAGGGGATATCGTTTGGAGAAGGCAGGCTTTAGCCTTAACCAAGGAGTGTTGTAATCAGTATTGTTCCACCCGTCAACGGAACTGAACTAGTGAATCCTTTGGTGGTTTGCCAAAGGCGAGGACGTAGGCTGGATATAAGCCGAACCTTGTAAAAATCTCCGTCTCATTCTCTCTTTCCCTTACTCTTTATTTTCAGCATATTTAAATTGCGTGGATGGTTTAAAATTTGAAAATCATATAAACTACATATATTTGGAAATCAAACAAACTTAAGGTTTAATTTTGATTTGGGTTGCGGAAACCGAAATGGAGTACGTTGGTTACACCATATCTTGTGGAAACCTTACGGGAGTACGTTACTTGGTTAACATCCCAAAAATAAATTTACCAAGAGTTTATTTAAGTTCTAAATATTTGGAAAGAGTGATTTGATTCATCTATACAAGGCTTTACATTAGTAAGCATAAATTCTCATTCACTACAGGGCTTGGTTCAAATTTGGCAAATATAAACAAACAACCATCTTGAGTTGTTATATTACCAAAGTGCTGAATACTTTATATCTTGGTTTGATTGTTTGTTATTTAACTTGTACTTGACAAATAAATTGATTGTTTGGCTTGAAAATATTGTTTAATTAATTAATTTTTTAATTGTGTTATTGATTGGATAAAAGAACTAAGTTCTCGATTGATTAAAGAATTAAACAAACAAGTCAAAAATTGGTTAAAAGAAATAAAGGAAGTTTAAGGTATCTCAAAAGGAATTAAAAGAAATTTTTAAAAGCCAATTCACCCCCCCCTCTTGGGAAGTTATTCCTAATTTCACTCTCTCTTTTCTTTTCTTTCTTCGCTCTCTCTCTCTCTCTCTCTCTCTCTCTTCCCTGCACTCTCTCTATTTTCTCTTCCTTTCTCTCTCCGATCTCTTCTTCTCCCTCTATTCCTTCTCTTTCTTTCTCTCTCTGATTTTTCCTCTCAAAAACGTGCTTTGTCTCTCTTTTTATTCCTTGTTCTCTCTCTTTGTTTGTGCTCCCCGATTCTTTCTCTCCTTTAATCCCTCTCAATTCTTTTCTCTCATCTCTTGAAGAATCTCACTCTCACATCTCTCTCTCTCTCTCTCTCTCTCTCTCCCTCCTCCCCCTCCTCTTCCTCCTCCTCCTCATCCTCCTCCTCCTTGTTCTCTTTCTTTCTCTGCTCTCTAATTTATTTTGATCTTTCTAACTCTTTTCTTTGATTTTTTTTCCAAGACTCAATTTAAGACAGGAGTGGAGAGTTTTTGTTGATTTTTTGAGTCCTATCTAGTTTTGATAATGACAAATACAAAGTATTTAATGTTTGCCAAGTTTGTGTGTAGGATCAATCTTGCATTTTTGGGAAAATCATATGGCGTCACATGAAGACTTGAAGGGAAATGAAGACACAAAATGTTTAAAACTTGTATTTTTTATTCATTTTTATTTGGGTCTATAATATCTATTTAAGCCTTGGTCTGTAATAATTAATGCATGGTATGCATAATAGGACTATAAGCTCAGTAAGGACCATAGAAAAAATCAATGACCATAGTTTGACCATAAAACCTTAGGGATCACCCTTTGGTTGGCCTTTGGTCGAGCGACACTAGGTTTTTGGGACTAATTGAAAAGCTCAAAAGACCATAGACTAACTTTAGGTCCCAAAATATTGCATGAAAAAGTCCCCATTTCCTTAGAATTAATTATCATATGAATAAAGACAATTTTATAAGGAGAATAGGAATGAAATGCACAAAGTCAGTGTGTTCAGTCAACTAAACCCTGATACACAGATATACTTTGGTCAACTGAACTCCCTTAGGGTTGACTGTTGACCACTTGGTTGATCGAACTAGAACACGCATAGACCTTTGGTAAACAGAACCTTCCCGAAGTCAAAAGTTTGACCACTTAGTCGACCATCTTTAAATTGAACATCAACGCCTTGGTTGACTGAATTGGCACGTGGGAAAATCCCAAAGCCCTGGTCGACTGAACTTACAGAAGGAAATTTACCTGGTCGACCAAACACCCAAGTTCGGTCAACTAAACTCAGTCTGGTCAACCGAACCTTAGAGTTTTGGAAATTTCCTTAAGATTGATCAACTATCTTTTCAGTTCAAAATTGTCCTGATCGACTGAACTGAGCGCCCCGGTCCTCCAAACCATAAAAATGGTTGACTGACCCTCTCGGGTTGCTCGGATTTTACCGAGGTTAAAATGCTGTTAATTTTATTAACTCTCATTAAACATTTTCCAAAATTCCTCCTATGTTCCTAACAGTAATATTTTTTAGTATATCTATATATAGCTCCTTCATTGGCTTGATTAGTGGGGGATTAGCATTTTGATTAAGAAAAAAATTCTCTGGAATTCTCAAACCGTATTTTTCCAAAAACAAAGCCTACACACTCCCCATTGTTATTCCTTTTCCTAATCTTGCTTAATGAGAGTGCCTTGAGTGATTATACATAGATTCATATTTACTTAAACTCTCATTGATTTATTGCTTGATTGATTTTGTATTGAGAGTTTTAGCCAAAGTTTTTCCCCCCGGTTTATTGAATAACTTCATTGTGTGGGGAGAACTTTGAAGCTTGTGAGTCTTGGTATTTGCATTACAAGACTCCGAGGCTTGTATTTTGATTATGTTGAAATTATTTTTGAGAGTCTTAGTTTACAAAATATCTCTTGAGCTTAAAGTTTTTGAAAATCATTTTGAGATATTTAATTACATTTACGAAATCTTTGAAACCCTATTTGTGATTGATATATTGATATATATTGTTTCAAAGATAGTTTAATAATACACTTTTGCACTAAATTGCTTATTGACAGTACATTGAGTGTTATATCACATAGTTGCACTGATCTTATAGTTCTCATCCATTTGAAGTGCATTAGTTATTGCATGTGCGTATCGGTACATAATATGCTTGTTGAGAAGCATTTGAGTTGTACACAAACTTTATATTTGATGTTGTATTCCAAGCGTGGCCTAAGAGGGTATTGATCTAGCTCGTAAGGATCAATAGGGCCTTCTCCGCCTCGCAAGGAGAGTCTGTAAATGTTAAGGTCAGCCCTGCTTTAATTTGACCTAGTTGTAACCGGTGCCGCTCCACTCGTTAAGTGTGCATTAATGGAATCCTTGGGCTTGCGAGCTGAGGTGGGAATGTAGGCACTGTTGGCTAAACTCTGATAAACATCATGTGTGTACTTTATATTTCTGCAATTTACATTCCTGCATATGTATGTTATTATGTGAATGTTGTGCATGATTTAATTTCTGCACATTTTATTTATCTGCGCATTTGAGATTCCATAAAGAAACCCTAGGCTATGTATTACTGTTTGTGAAATTGAAATCAACCTAGGAAGTTTTTAAATACCCAATTCCGTAAGAACTCGACCCAAGATATATAGATTGAATAAATAACAAAAGGGTAAAAAGGTAAATTTTGCAGGCTTCGTCGACGAAACCATTGTTCTCGTCGATGAAGGCCCTCATACTCTTTGTCGCCGAAGTTTAGAGCCTCGTCAACGAAGAGGTACCGAACGTGTTGTAAAATATCAGAGTAGGGTTCGTCGCCGAAGGAGCCGATTCGTCGACAAAACGTGTGGATGATTTGTCAACAAAGGCGCTGTTTCGTCGATGAGGTTGGCCGAGTCAAAGGGGCTATAAATATTTTTTGGCATTTCTTAAAGGTTAAGAAACCAAAATCTCTCTCTCTCTAGAACTCGGATACTCTCTCTGTAGGATTTTGGGCCATCTGCTGCCGATATCAAAGATCTGACATTACCATATGGATTAGAAGGAGAATCTCTACGTTTATAACAGAATTTCATTTCGAGGATTTTCGGGTTTTGACCTAAAACCAAGGTAAGGGTCCGATTTTAGTTTCGTTTCAAAATATATGTAGTAGTAAGAATTGTAGTGAAGTATAGTTCTTGGATGTTTAGGTTTTAGGGACTCGGTTCATAGTTTTGGAGTCATAGAGTTTGTATTTTGGTATTCAGGAAAAGGTAAGGGAATTCTACTTATAGAAGTTATTTTTAGGTATCATCTCTATTTCTATTTGAAAAATTGTATGTTGTATAAAACTGTAGTATTGAGATGATCGTACCTATATTTGTATTAAACTGTATTTCTCGAATTGAAAATGATATGATTTGTTGTATACTCAAATAAGTGTGGAATGAAATGCTCTATGTAAAATGTTCCAGGGTTTTGTAAAACAGTTAGAGGTAGCTAAATACCATACGTTGATGAGTATAGGGACATGAGTTCTAAAACTGTTTCAGGTTTTGTAAATCAGCCAGGGGCGGCTAATTATTGTACACTGAATTAGTTAGGGGCGGCTAATTACCGTGGGCAAGAGTGTTTGGCTCTATATCCGAGGGTGTGAAATATCGCCTGTTTATTCCGGCTAGTCACCGACTCACTGATGGGTGTGAGTAGACACTATATTAGCATGATATCGCTATGAGATTTCGGTTATTGTAGGGTATCGTTTGCTTGAGTGTAACAACATTGACCGTATGTTTGGTATCGTATATACTGGAACTGAGTTATGGAAATACTGGAACTGTATTGTGTTATGTTTTATGTTGAAATAACACTTGTATGCCACACACTGATATAACGTGCTTTCTTCCTTACTGAGAGGTGTCTCACCCTAACTATACAAATATTTTTTAGGTCCTTCAGGTAGTCGAAACTAGCATCCTAACATCTAGAAACGTGGGTGTCAGTTAGCTACGTTGAGTACTTGTGTAAGTGCGACTTTTGTAACTGGGTTATCATTGTTAGATTTTGTAGACACCTGGAGTATGTATTGTATTTTGGGAACGTATATTCTAGTTATGTATAGACTCTGGTATGGTATGATGTATGTATAGAAAGAACATTTTTGCTACGTATTTGATGAGTATGATATGTATGTGAATGTGTATAGGGTGTACGTGTACCCCACGGGGGTCAGACCCTCATTTAGTGTAGTATCATGTATGTTTTAAATGATACAGGGACGGGTTAGGTTACTAAATTCACACCTGGGGCCCATTTGCGGGTTCGGGGCTTGATAGCTTGGTATCAGAACAAAATCAGGTTGTTAGGTCTTGTAGACTTGGTTAGGCGGAGTTATGTGTACATACTAGAGTATAGGATGTAGGAAATAGGTAAAGTAGGTCGAGGGTTATTTTGTTGCTAGATGGGGATTCATTGGCGATGTTCTGTGTTTTTCCTAGAATGACTATTTTAGAAAAATCGCGGCAAACCATTGATGGTTTCATGTATACCTGGACTTGTGAGAGTTGTCGTTAACATGATTAGATTTCAATGATTGTGTTAACTATGTACGATATAGGAATTCTAACAAATTCCTATCCTATTTTTAGAATGGAGCCCAAGGATAACAACTTGGACAGTGGTTCCGAGGGGACTGCGAGTGATGAGTCTCATTCCATGCCTCGGGGGTTTGACGAGGTAGGTTATGCGGGAGATCAGGCAAAGTGTTAGGAGACGTGAGCACTCTCCTACTGCTATGGGTTGTACCATAGAGAGTTTCACTCGTATGCACCCTTTAACGTTCACGGGAGGACCCGATCCGATAGTAGTGGAGAACTAAGTGCAGAAGACCAAGAAGATATTGGAAGTTCTACACTGCGCTGACCAGCAGAAGGTTCTCTATTCTACCTTTCAGCTGGTAGGAGAAGTGGAAAGATGGAGGATGGCGGTGAGTCTGCTTGAGAAGTAGAGGGCTGGTCCATCTGGTATGACTTGGAGCCATTTCAAGAAGGTATTTTTCAAGAGATACTTCTTGGCTTTTACTCGCGATGCGAAGGCTAACGAGCTCTAGAGCCTGACTCAGGGAACCCTGAAGGTGCAGAGATATGCTGCTAAATATATTGAGCTATCTCGTTTCATGCCGAACTTGATCTCGAACGAGTATGAGAAGACTCGGAGGTTCGAGAAGGGTCTAAGAAAGGACATTCGCAGGCTTGTGGGGATGCTGTAGATTCAAGAGTTTTTTGTTCTGGTGGATAAAGCCACCATAGTTGAGGTTGACCTTTAGGGGGATGAAGTGGTTTAGGAACAGAGGAAGAGGCCAGTATCTTATGGTTCTCAGACTGGTCCTCGACAGGGACAGTGGAAAAAGAAGAAAAACTATAGTTCGGGTTATCGCCAGAATACCGAACAACAGAGTTCTTAGGGGGATCCATCCTCCGCACAATATGCCAAGTGCTGTAAATGGCACGATGGTGAATGCCAGGCGTTTTGGGGTAACTATTACAACTGTTGCAAACTGGGCCACATATCCCAAAACTGCTAGGCACAGAGGAGCAATATGCCTACACAGAGCCAGAACCGTGGAAGTAATCAAATGCCTTGGGGGAACTATCAAGCGAACGCGGCTCTGGAGAGGGCGTACTCCCTTACTCCAGCAAATTCGAAACACGCTAGGAAGGTGGTGACAAGTACCATGTTATTGCTTTCAAATAGAGCTGTTACTTTATTTGATTTGAGAGCAACCTATTCGTTTATAACTGCTAGTTTTGTGAAACCGTGTGGGGTTAAAACCCAAGTGATGGATGAATGGTTGTCTATGGCTACATCAATGGGGAGTATAACGATCTATAGTAAAATGTTAGGAAACTGCCTAGTGGTTATTTAAGGAAGACTGCTACCGAGGAACCTAGTAGTATATGACATATGTGGATTGACGTCATACTGGGGATGGATTGACTATTCTCTAGTTATGCGGTGATTGATTATTACAGGAAGGTAGTAGTGTTCAGACCTCCTGAGGAGCAGGAGTATAAGTTCGTGGGATCGTGTGTGCATTCGATGCTATAGATTCTGTCAGCTATTCAGGCAAGAGGGTTACTCTTGGAGGGTTGTCAGGGGTACCTAGCTTGCGTGAAGGAACCACCTCAAGATGATCTGAAACTTGAAGATATCTGAGTAGTTAATGAATTCTCGGATGTATTTCCGAAAGCCTTACCCGGTTTACCTCTTGATCGAGAGGTGGAGTTTGCTATCGAGTTGCTACTAAGTAAGGTGTCGATCTCTAAAGCTCCATACCGGATGGCTCCAGCTGAACTTAAAGAGTTAAAGGAGTAGTTGCAGGAACTACTAGACAAGGGCTTTATCAGACCTAGTGTTTCAGCATAGGGAGCTCCAGTATTGTTTGTGAAGAAGAAGGACAGGTCGATGCGAATGTGCATTGATTGCCGCAAGATCAACAAGGTAACAGTGAAGAACCGATACCCGTTGCCTTGTATAGATGATCTATTTGACCAGCTGCAGGGAACGCAGGTCTTTTCAAAGATTAATCTACGATCAGGGTATTGACAGGTGAGAGTTAGGACTGAAGATGTTGCGAAGACTGCTTTCCAAACCAAATATGGTCACTACGAGTTTCTAGTCATGCCTTTTGGGTTGACTAACACTCCGAAGGTGTTTATGGACCTAAAGAATAGGATTTTCCAAGAATACCTGGATTAGTTTATATTGGTATTCATCGATGGTATTCTGGTATACTCTAGGAGTTCGGAAGAGGATGAAAACCATTCGAGGTTGGTACTTTAGGTTCTATAGGAAAAGAAGTTGTATACTAAGCTGAAGAAATGCAAGTTCTAGCTGAATCAAGTCGTGTTTCTAGGCCATATCGTGTCGAATGGTGGTATCTCAGTTAATCCTGGTAAGATTGAAGTAGTGGTTGATTGGGTGACATCGAAGAGCGTATAGGATGTTTGGAGTTTCCTAGGACTGACTGGGTATTATCGGTGGTTCGTGAAAGGATTCTCTAAGTTATTTGGCCCTTTGACATGGTTAACGAGTAAGGGTTCGAGACTTGATTGGACAAACGAGTGCGAACAGATTTTCCAGGAGTTGAAACACTAACTGGTCACTGCTCCGGTTTTAACCATCCTATCTAGGGACGGTGGTTTTGTGATTCACAACGATGCATCGCTAAAGGGTTTGAGATGTGTGCTGATGTAATAGGGGGAAAGTAATTGTTTATGCTTCTCGGCAACTCAAGGAGTACGAGAAGAATTACCCTACGCATGATCTAGAATTGGCGGCAGTAGTATATGCGTTGAAGATATGGAGACCCTACTTGTACGGTGAACAATGTGAGATTTTCACAGACCACAAGAGCCCCAAATACTTTTTCACACAGAAGGACTTGAACATGAGGCAAAAGAGGTGACTTGAACTGATCAAGGACTATGATTGCACCATTAGTTATCATTTAGGGAGAGCTAATGTGGTAGTTGATGCGTTGAGTTGGAAGTCAGAGCACGCGTCAATATCTGCAGTAGTAGGTCAACATCATATCAAACGGGATCTGAAAAGTCTTGGCATGGAGTTGGTGGATGGTAACCATCAGGCTTTCATTGCTAGCTTGGTGATCCAGCCGACGTTATTTGAGAGGATTAAAACCGCGCAGGCTAGTGATGTGGAGTTAGTTGAGACTGTGGAGAAAGTGCAACAAGGGTTGGCTACAGATTTTAACACTTCCAAGGGAGGTGTGCTGAGGTTTGGAAACAGACTATGCATTCCAAATGATGAGGGTATAAAAAGGACGATCATGGAGGAAGCACATCGTTCTCTGTATACGGTACTTTCGAGTAGTACGGAGATGTATCGGGATTTGCATGAATCTTTTTGGTGGAGTGGCATAAAATGGGAGATTACTCGATTTGTAGAGCAATGTTTGACATGTCAGTAGGTAAAGGTTGAACATCAGAGGCTGGCAAGATCGTTGCAGCCATTGAGTATTCCAAAGTGGAAATGGGAGCATATTTCCATGGACTTTGTCACTAGATTGCCACCAGCACTACATGAGCAGAATGTCATCTGGGTAATCGTGGACAGGTTGACCAAATTTGCTCACTTTGTACTGATTAAGGTTAGCTACTATTTGAGTAGGCTAGCAGATTTGTATGTGCAGGAGATAGTCAGAATGCACGGAGTACCGGTGTTCATTGTTTCAGATCGAGACCCGAAGTTCACTTCTCGATTCTGGAAGAGCTTACAAGAAGTACTGTGGATGAAGCTTGCATTCAGTACAACGTTCCACCCCCAGACCAATCGACAGTTAAAGAGGACGATACAGATCTTGGAG
The DNA here is from genome assembly GCF_029873635.1 of Malania oleifera. NCBI lineage: Eukaryota > Viridiplantae > Streptophyta > Magnoliopsida > Santalales > Ximeniaceae > Malania > Malania oleifera. Next base: position 134,131,636 of record NC_080418.1, read on the forward strand.
GATATGTTATGGGCTTGTATATTAGACTTCAACGATAGTTGGATTCAGTTTCTACCATTAGTGGAGTTTGCCTATAACAATAGCTTCCAGGCTAGTATCGGGATGGCACCGTTCGATGCATTGTATGGTCAGAGGTGTCGGTCTCCTTTGTATTGGGATGAGGTCGGTGAATGGAAAATATTGAGTCCCGAACTCGTACAATAGGCTTCTGAGAAGGTTGATTTGAGTAGGGATAGGATTAAATCGGATTAGAGTTGGCAGAAGAGTTACGTGGATGTTCACCATCGTGAGTTGGAATTCGAGGTAGGGGGTAAGATATTTCTGAGAATCGCTCCAATGAAAGGGATGATGAGATTTGGGAAGAAGGGCAAGCTGAGTCTGAGGTATATCGGACCATTCGAGGTACTGGAACGAGTGGGTCCAATAGCCTACCGGATTGCACTACCCCCAGTGCTCTTAAGGATCCATGATGTATTTCATGTATCCATGTTGAGGAGGTACGTGCCAGATCCATTGCATGTGATTAGTTATGAGTCCTAAGAGATTAGGGATGCTTTGGCATATGAAGAGATACCCGTTCAAATTTTTGATCGTAAAGTTCAGAAGTTGTGTACTAAGGAGATACTGTTAGTGAAGGTACTATGGTGGAATTACGCGGTTGAGGAAGCTTCTTGGGAGTTAGAGATGGAAATACGCTAGAAATATCCGCAGTTGTTCTAAGTAGTAGTTTCGATAACAGGATCGTTATAGGTATGTATGTATGTATGTAATATTCTGCTATTGAAATAATGATGTGTGGTTAGTCTCAAGGAGAGAGTTTTGTAATATTGCGAGCTCCCGAGACAGTGTATATATATAACCACGGTATTCCTCCACCATAAGTGAGGGTATGTATGTATTTTAGATGGGGCTGCTATGTGGGTGGTCGTCAGCTCTTCTTAGAGTCGGGTATGCGTTTGGGTATCTAGGTGAGTTGGTAAATGGGAGATTAAAAATTTCGAGGATGAAATTTTTGTAAAGAGGGGAGGTTGTAAGAACCTGACCCGAGATATGTAGATTAAATAAATAACAAAAGGGAAAAAAGGTAAATTTTGCAGGCTTCATCGACGAGGCCATTGTTCTCGTCGACAAAGGCCCTCATACTCTTCGTTATCGAAATTCAGAGCCTCGTCGATGAAGAGATACTGAACGTGTTATAAAATATCAGAATAGGGTTCATCGCCAAAGAAGCCAGTTCATCGACAAAACGTGTGGATGCGTTGACGAATGCATCGTTTCATCAATAAGGTTGGCCGAGTCAAAGGGGCTATAAATATCCTTGGCTTTGCTTAAAGGTTAAGAAACCAAAATCTCTCTCTCTCTCTCTCTCTCTCTCTCTCTCTCTCTCTCTCTCTATTGGATTTCGGGCCGAAATCAATGATCCGACTTTACCACGTGGATCAGGAGGAGAATCTCTACATTTATAGTGGATTAGAAATTAGTTTCGAGGATTTTTGGATTTTGACCCAAAATCGAGGTAAGGGTCTGATTTCAGTTTCGTTTCTAAATATATGTAGTAGTAGAAATTGTAGTGAAGTATAGTTCTTGGATGTTTAGCTTTCGGGGACTCAATTTGTAGTTTTGGATTCGTAGAGTTCGTATTTTGGTATTTGAGAAAAGGTAAGAGGATTTTGTTTATATCAGTTATTTTTTGGAAATCAGAATGTATAAACATGTAGTTTACGATTGTATGTATGTTTTGGTTATTTATTTGTGAAAATCTATCGGGTAAAAATGCGGGATTTTTAAGTTACAGTTTTTGGGAAAATTGGGGGTTCAGGCATCATCTCTATTTTTGTTGGAAAAACTTTATCTTGTATAAAACTATAGTATTGAGATGATCGTACCTGTATTTGTATTAAACTGTATTTCTCGAATTGAAAACAATATGATTTGTTGTATACTCAAATAAGTGTGGAATTAAATGTTGTATGTAAAATGTTCCAAGGTTTTGTAAAACAGCTAGGGGCGGCTAATTACCGTATGCTGATAAGTATGGGGACATGAGTTCCAAAATTGTTCCAGGTTTTTTAAATCAGCTATGAGCGGCTAATTATTGTACGTTGAATCAGTTAGGGGTGGCTAATTACCGTACGCTAACGCCACGTCTCGGCTAATTACCATAGGCGATAGTGTCCGGCTCTATACTCGAGGGTGAAATATCGCCTGTTTGTTTTAGTTGGTCACCGATGGGTGTGAGTGGACACTGTATTAGCATGATATCGCTGTGAGACTTTGGTTATTGCAGGGTCTCATTTGCTTGAGTGTGACGACACTGACTATATGTTTGGTATCGTATGTACTGGAATTGAATTGAGAAAAATACTAGAATTGTATTGTGTTATGTTTTATGTTGAAATAACACTTGTATGTCACACACTGATATAACTTGCTTTCTTCCTTACTGAGAGATGTCTCACCCCGAATATACAAATGTTTTTCAGGTCCTTTAGATAGTCAAAACTAGCATCCTAGCGTCCGGAAACATGGGTGTTGGTTAGCTACGTTGAGTACTTGTGTAAGTGCGGATTTTGTAACTGGGTTGTCATTATTAGATTTTGTAGACACCCGGAGTATGTATTGTATTTTGGGAATGTATATTCTAATTATGTATAGACTCTGGTATGGTATGATGTATGTATAGAAAGAACATTTCCGCTGCGTATTTGATGAGTATGGATATGTATGTGAATGTGTATAGGGTGTACATGTACCCCACGGGGGTCGGACCCTCATTCAGTGTAGTATCATGTATGCTTTAAATGATACAGGGACATGTTAGGTTACTAAATTCACACCTAGGGTCCACTTACAGGTTCGGGGCGTGACAAATTCACCCCCCTTTTGGGAATACATCAATTCCAACAGTTTTAACAAACCTAGAGACAAGTATTCTAGTTCTTTTTTTTTTTTTTTTTTGTGAATCTCCTGGTTGTTTTCTTGCATTTCCTCATGAACCAAATGAGGATTGGGTTTTTTTTTTTTTTTTTTTTATACCTAGGTTAGGTTCTAACTAACTAGGTTAGGGTAAGGGTTGGTTGGTTGGGTTAGTTTATTTGAATTTTGAGCTATGGTTAAATTAGGCCAAGAGCATGGTTGGTGGGCTTGAATTTAATTAAATGGGCCTCAGGACAATTGGGCTAGGCCCTGTTTGGGTTGTGGGGTTAATATTGAAAATGAGTAGGGCTTTATATGTATAAAATCTAGGCTAGTAAAGAGGTTAATTTGTTGGGCCTAAATTTCAGTGGGTTGGGCCAAAGGTTTGCGGTCAATGGACCCAAGTCCAAGTAGGGCTTTATATATATATAATCTAGGCTAGTAAAGAGGTTAATTTGTTGGGCCTAAATTTCAGTGGATTGGGCCAAAGGTTTGCGGTCAATGGACCCAGGTCCAAGTTGGACCTGAAGTCTTGGATTCTCAAGTCAAGTGATTAGGATCTAGGTCAAGTTGACCCGGTCCTGGATCGTGTTTCGGGTAATCAGGTATAGGTATTTGGATCTGGGTTATTAAATTCGGATGTGGATTAACATTCCTACTTAAATTCAAATCACAAAATTTTGAATTGAAAATTTTGCAATTCTAATAATCCAGGAAATTAAATAGAACTAAATAAAATTAAAGAAACTAACATTTGTCTTCTAGCCCTTTAATATTTAAGCTTGCTGTTTTGAATTTCCTCTACCAATTTCTCACTACTTTTGCCCTTAGCCTTTTACTTCTCGGTCTTTGAACCTCAAGCTTTGCAGTTCTTCTTTCTAATCCTCACATTTCCTTCTCCAACATTCTCAACAATTTTAGTCTCTATCTATATTTGTATCTCTGTGTGTTTTTCTATACCTCTCACCCTCAGAAGCCCATTATTTATAGGCTTGGGGATTTATTCAAGTTGATATTGATTAGTTCAATCAATACTAAATTTAATCAATCAAATTTATTTCAAAATTTTCACATTTCCCACATGTCTAATTGTTGGATTTTATTTTATGCTTATAGGGTAGATGATGCTAGCCCACCTTTCTTTTTTATTCCATTTTTCCCTTTTCTATTTTTTTAATGTATTTATTTATTTTTTCATGTATTCAAAAATTTTCCTTTATTTTCTCATTTATTGAATTTTTGAATTTTTCCAAATTATGTTATATAAATTCTCAGACAAAATGGCGTGTCTACAATATGTTTAAAAAATTAATACTAGTGACTTTTTTGTTTTCACGTGTGTTGTGCAAGTTTCATTATGAGTAATAAAATTATTGTCAAATATTCACAAAGATAATCCTTAAGAAAACAAAAAAGGATAGTAGTTTGCCTATGAGAAATATTTTTAGATTTTGATATATATATATATATATATATATATATATATACATACATACATATATTGTTGGAATTGGTGTATTCCCAATAGTATTACTAATCATTCAATGCATATAAACAGTATAATCAGAGAATGAAAAATATCATATACGTGTGAAAAATAAATTGCAGATAAATAAAGCTGACACTAGATATGATATTGGGGTTCGACCAATATTTGCCTACTTCCCCGCCTAAAACTTACAAGTAAGAGGATTCCACTAGTTGCTCACTTAACGGGTGGAGCGACACTATTTACAACACCTTACAGGTTGGAGCACCTAGTTCTCTTAACCAGGTCTGAATCAATCCGAGACTATTCACAATACTAGTCTCCCTCTTCCGACCACATGTCGAGAATACATCAGATAATCAAATATTTGGTACAACAATGAATGCTTCTACACCAAGCAGATGTGTACAACAATAAACAGAATACCCTCATGTATGATATGAATACAAGTTTGGTGTGAGTATGATGTTTTTCTCAATATAATCTTTAAGTAAAAAGCGTATGATAAGTGCTCAAAGATTTTATGCTCAAATAAAAAATTTCTCCAAAAAATATTTTTTTTTAATAAGGTGCTGGAGAATTTAGGGTTTATGACTCAAAAATATTTTCACAAACACAGACAAATGAGCCTTTGAATCTTGTAATGGATGTACAAGATTCACAAGAAAATAATATTAACTCCCAAGAATATTTATCAAATGAAATATATGGGAGAAACCAAAGTAATGCTCTCAACATAAGATGTGAAAATATATACAAGATGAGAGTAAAAACGATTTAGATATATAAAATTAAATGCCTAAAGGATGTTTAAAACTATGCTCTCATTGAAAGATTTATCCAAATAATAATAAAAAGAGAGTAAAAATTGAGTATAAAATTTGAGAGAATTTTTGGGCTAATCAACTTGCTAATCAGGAGTTATGAGGGTGTATATATAAAGTTGGGCAAAAATATGACCGTTAGGGATATGGAAGTCATTTTGAAAATGTTTAATTAAATTTTAATCCCAATTATTGTAGTTAAAAATGTGCCAACCCGAGAGGTTCAGTCGACCATATTAAAGGTTCGGTCAACCATATTCATAAGTTCGGTCAACCGTGGTGATTTTAAATTGTAGGTTTGGTCGATCGTCTCAGGGTGATTTCGAACCCTTCGTAGGTTTTGTTGACTATGGCCAGAGATCAGTTGACCATTTTTAAGGTTCAATCGGCTAAGAATATTTTGAACTATTTGTTTGGTTGACCAAGTTGTTAGGGGTCAGACACGTGCTAGTTTGGTCGACCATAGACGACATGTTCATTTTAGAACGACTGATCGAGCGAAGTTAATATGTTGACTTCTAGTCGGTTCGATTGACCGAGGCATTAGTAATGCTAAGGGTTTGGTCGACCGAAGCTTTGACTTTGGTTAACTTCTCAGTTTGGTCGACCAAGGTCAAATGACCTTGCGATGGTCGGTCGACCGAGGCAAGTGAAATTCCTATTTTGCCCCCGATTTTGACCTTAACAAAATTTCCCCTTAAATGTATAAGTATGGTTTTTAAGTGAAGGATTTTTCCATGAAAGATTTTGTGTCCTAAGGTCAGCTATGGTCCTTGTCTGGTTCCCTATGGTTGAAGTTTTTGAATTAAGCCAAAAAATTTCGCATTGGTCGACCGAAGTTTTTGTAAACTTCGTTTTAACCTAAATTTTTGACCCTAACCAATCAGTTAAGAAAATAGTTTCTATGAAAAGTATTGGTCCCTAGGGTCAGTTTATGGTTGTCTGGGCTTATCATCCACATCATGCATTTCATGCATTAAATTACAGACCAAATCAAAATAAAAATGCATTTACAATTTAAACAGTCTTCTTCTTCTTCTTCTTTTTTGCTCGTTTATGGAGTGCGCCAAATACATATGATCTTGATTTTTTTTCTGGCTTCCAAATACCTTGATTTTATGTGTGCTGAAATTTAAATCTATTCACATACTTAAACACACATAAGATACTGGTATTTTGTCAACATCAAAACAGAAATCAAACTCAAAAAGTCAACATACACGCACACACGCACACACACACACACACACACACACACACACACAAAAATATCTAACCATAGATTGATAAATGCAAGTAATAGATATTTTAAGATTTTTAAAAACTAGTTAAATATTATAAGGTTTTTAAGAAAGATGATATTTTTTTAGCTTTACTAGTTATTCGTTTTCCAGTTTACTCAAACGTCAAACAAATTGTAATTTTTAAACTCTGCATAGAATAAAACTTTTTATAGTGTATTTTTGTCAAGCACAAATATACAAATATCACAATATTTAGTTTGATTTCATATTTTTTAGGACAAACGGTTTCGACTTTGTTATTTACTAATGCTTGTTCATTATATTTATCTTTCGTTAGAATTTAGGTTAATTTATTGTAATCTAACTTAAGCACTTTACAATAGCTTTAGAAAATGCCAAAAAGATAAGTATTTAAATAGTTTTTGGATATATATATATCCTTTTAATTTGATATTTATTATATATACTTTGTAATTTTTGTGATGGTTACTTGAAAGTGACAAAAATGGTGATAGATATTTTTGAACCACTAATTTATCCAAAAAAAAAAAAAAAGTAATATTTACGATGAAAATATTATAAATACCATGTAATAAAGGTACGCATTCCTTTTAATTGAAATAAGGAAAATTGAAGTCACAAATAGTATTTTTTTAGTTTCAAATTTTTTTAAAATAAAATTTAAAATATATGTTTAATAAATATGTAAGCATGCACATGCCTTTTTGGTCTTTAAACCCTAAATTTAATTTAAAGTATATATGAATATCTTTATCTTGCAAGACTTTTTAAAATATATATATATACGTTGAATGAGTATATGGCCCACAAATTTTCTCAATTATTTATTTCTAAAAATTTAATATTTTTAATTTTGGAAAATAATAACTTGATAAGTGTTCAATTTAAGGAATATTCACTTGCAAAGAGAATAAGTAAGGGAAACAATAGTGCGGTTGATTTTCTCATTAAAAAAAGAGAATTAGGAAATAATATCATTTACGAAAAATAACATATTTTATTATATTCTCTGAAAGGTATCTTTCAGATTGATAGGTTGGGTTTAATTTCCTTTCGTCATTAGTTCAACTTCTCGTTTTTTGTTTGGTGGGTTTAGGTTTATTTTAAGGTTTTGATTTTTTTTTTTGTAAATCTGTTTATAGCTGTTTAGTGATTATCTATTTGTAACTTATTTTTTTGAAGTCACGGTTTTCCTCCGCCATAAATGAGAAGTTTTCTAATAAAGAAAAAAGGTGCCGCCATCTAGTTAGGGCTATGTGAATATAATGGTTTTCAAGAATAGGGTTGAATGTATGTGTCACTTGCTATTTGGATAGCCGTCCTTTATCTCCCGTGATAGCCCGTGATGAGCCTCTCTTGTGATGAATGGCATAGCAGGGTTTCACATTTGCCACATAGAATTCTTAAAATTAACAAATATGTGGATAAATACTTTTATGAAAAAAAAAAAAAAAAAAACTCCTTGTCTATAAAAGTATTTATCTAAAAGTCTATCATAAACATTTTTTTTTTCAAAAAAATACTTTTCAAGAAATAATTACTTTTATGAAAATACTTTTAAAAATAATTACTTATTTAAGTGTGAATCAAACACTACTTATGGTCGGACTTTATATTTTTCAAGCAGTCAAAGCTTTAAAATATAATATAAAAATATTAAATGCAAGAATCTATTCACAATAAATAAAAAATATTTTTTTATTTAAGAATAATTTTTTTTGTTGGAATGGGTTATTTGAATGAGTAGATAAGCATGCATGTTAGTCTTTAATTATATAAAATTATATTTAAATTTTTGTAGGTTTAAAGCTTGTGTGATGTATCTTTTTAAAGATAATGTAATAAGTGGTTTAATTAGATTTTTTTTTTATAAAAAAAGAAAAAGAAAAAGAAGGGATGTTCCATTATTAATGAATCTCTTTATTAATTAAATTTGATACAAGAGTTTGTGCTGTGATACTGCTAGCACGTATAATTAGTATTATTTTATAATTTAAACCACTTATTACATTGAATACATAAATAATTTTTTACCATACTAGAATTTCTATTGATCTGACTAATATTATTAGAAAAAAAGTTTTTTTTTCCATGCAATGCCAATTTAGCCTAAAATACAAATTTTCGGTTTAATATTTTAGTTTAATAAAAATAAGGCAACTAACTAATTGTCACATATGTCAAATTAATAAGTACAAGGCCTAAAATTAGCATACCGATAATAACCAAATTAAGAATGCAATAAGAGGAAAAATAAAAATTAAGACAAAAGACATTAACTTTTCCTAAGATTTGGCAAAAGACAATGACTTTCCCTGAGATTTCAAAAAATTTGAAAAGAGATTTTAAAAATCCCAAGAAGCTCACATGAGATTTGTCAAAACGACACAAACCTGAGATTTGTCAAAAAGACAAGTTCTTTTAGGATCCATTTAGATTGGAGGATTTTACTTGGGAAAGGAAAGGAAAATAAAATAAGAAGGAAAATCATTTCTCTTATATTTTCCTTTCTATTAAATATTATAAAAAATAAAAATTTTTTTTAATATAATTAAAAATTAAGAAAAACTACAAAGTAATGATGTGTAAAATTAAAATTCTATTTATGGATTTGGTATATATATATATATATATATATATATATATATATATATATATTTATCATTTTTCTTAATAACCAAATATAAAAATATGGATTCCTTGATATTTTTCTTTCTTTTTCAATATTTTCCAAGTTTCAAACAAAGGGTTAGATTTTGCTTAGATTAAGGATTTTCCTTAAGGAAAGGAAAGGAAAATAGGAAAGAAACTTATTTTGCATTTTATTTTCCTTTTATATTAAATTTTGTTAACAAAGAAAGTTTATTTTTATATGATTAAAAATTAAAAAACCCAAATATTAATAATGTGTAAAATCAAAACTTTATTCATGAATTTGGTATATTTTTCAGTTTCTTTCTCACTTTTCTCGATAACTACATATAAAAATATGGATTTTTTGATATTTTTATTTTTTTTTCTCTAGTATTTTTCAAGTTTTAAATGGAGCATTAGAGAAGGTTTGTGATATTTTTAAAATTTCAGGAAAAATCTTCATTTTTAATCAAACCTAAAAGTAGATGAATGTTCCCAGTCCAACACTTTTCATTTATTGGAGTTCAAAGAAACCGAAAAAAAAAACAGCAAAGAATTTTAAAAAAAATAAATATAATACATCAGCATTAAGATTTCTTAACTTGGGTTCTCTCCTACTTTGTTGTTTAGTTTCTATTTCTCTAAAAATATCCTTACAAAAGTATTTATTAATTTAAGAAAATACTATAGATCATATAATTGATCTGTAGATATAGCTAATGCATAAATATTCTAACATATTTATGGCTAATTCAGAATTTTATATATATAAATATTACTTTTTGAGATCTTAAAATAAAGTATCCTTCAACAATCAACAGGATTTAAAAATTTTAATTAAATTTCAAAAACAGGGAAAAAATTAAATTAATTTATGAACAAAATGAATGAAAACATATTACAGTTATTTTTTTTGAAAAATTAACATGCTGACAAATATTATTTTGGAAATATGTAAATAAATAAATAAATTCCTGATTACAGGCCGTTTTGGTTGGCCTGTAGAAAACTGAAATTGAGCTGGGCTGGAAGCCCATGGGCCCAACCCAAGTTCAACGTACCTAGAAAGCCAAAGCCCAAAATCTCGGCCCCCCTCAACGGCTAGAAAATGACGAAACGCAAGGGGGCGCCTTTCCCTATCTTAAGATTCATTTAAGCCGTTGGATTCTCGGCCATCCAACGGTCAGCCTTTGACAAGAGAATCAGACCGTTGCGCACTGTGACGCCCTTCAGCTTTTAAATGAAACGGCTCAACACTTCAAGTTATTGCTTATTGCCTTGCCGACGAAACAAAGATTGAAGAGAGAGAATCAGAACAAAGAATAAGAAGAAGACGCGAGAGAAAGAGAGAGAGACGAAGAGAGAAAGAGAGAAAGAAGAAGAGAGGGTAGAGAGATTGTATGCGATTCGAGGTGGCTACCACAAACGAAGAAGGAGAGACGCTCAACGGTCGTCTCCAATCGTTTCTGTCGTCACTGTTGACGAGCATTGGAGGAGTCTTTGGCCATTCTCAGGAAGAATCAGAGATGGCTTCAAGACCTGCTGCTCCCATAGGTACTAAATCTTACAGGTTTTTGGTATCTGTTCTTGGGTCTTTCAATTTTTGATTTTCCCCTTACTTTCCCTTTTCTTTCTTTTGTAATCAACTTCATTGGTGATTCGCTCGTTCTTTGTTCTCTCCTCGTTGTTGCCAGTTTTTCTTTGAGATTCTTTTGAATTTATTCAAATCTGTACCTAGGGTTTTTCTCCATTGTGTTAGATTTCTCCAAAGTGCTACTGATTTACGCGATTTGTTCACTTTTTTCTTTTTCTCAGATGATTCTTTGTATTTTTTTCTCGATTGATCGAATCTGTAACTAGGTTTTTATTTTTATTTTTTATTTTTACTTTTATGGGTTCACTCTATTGAGAACGACGGATTGAATTCTTTGTTTAGACATATTATGATTTTCCTTTTTTTGATTTTATTTCTATTCCATAAGTTTCTGTTCTTCCCTTTGTTTCTAATTTACTGGGTCAATCATGGATGATTAATGGTGGACCTGCGTGATATAATTTCCTGGTTCACAGACAACAGGATCTTTCTCGTTTTCTGATTTTTTTAAAAAAATTTTTAATTTTCTGTTCATTCCTTTGATCTTATTTTGTTGTGAATAGTAGCCATCTGAGGTCTGATTTAAATGTTCTTGTTATGGGCTTCCATTCTATTTTCTGATTTTCTTTCTGAAAAATTTTCGCTCAATTTGCTGGCATACTTTTACCTGGTTTGTTTGTTCCTTGAGAAATCTGACTAGAATTCAATTAACAGAAGACAAGCAGAAGAATGCACCAGCAGAAGGAAGAAATCGCAGAGCGCTGAGAGATATTGGAAATCTTGGGAAACATGTCGAAGGGAAGCCTCAAACTAACAACGCCACTCGCCCCGTTACAAGGTTAATCTCCTCTCTCCCTCTCCCTCTCCCTCTCTCTCTCTCTCTCTCTCTCTCTCTCTCTCGTTATTTTTATTTTTTTAAATCTTGCAGGAGCTTTTGCGCAGAATTGCTAGCAAACGCACAAGCACATGCAGAGAAGAACCGGGTATTTGGTTAATTTCCTTTTACCACTCTTTCAACTGATACAGGGAGATTGAAAACCTAACCAATTGTGCTGTATTTACAGAAACCACTTGCAGAGGTTGTCAATGGAGGGGCTGCTCTTAGAGTTGCAGCAGGAAAAGGGAAACCTGCTATGATGTTGGGGGCTCAAAACAAGACGGCAAGTCCTGAAAAAGGAGCTGAGAGCAAGGAAAGAATAACCGTTACTGGACAAAAATCAAGTGAGAGGTCATCAAAGAAGAAAGCCAAGGCGGCGGCATTCTCTTCAATCCTCACAGCTAGAAGCAAGGCTGCTTGTGAGGTTGCTAATAAACCAAAGGATCCAGTGGTGAATATTGATGCAGAGGATGCTAATGATGAATTAGCAGTAGTGGAATATGTGGATGATATCTATAAGTTCTACAAGCATACAGAGGTATTGATTTTAAGCTCTCTCTTTCTCTCTCACTTTCTTTCTCTCTCATATATTTAGATTTTGTGTTGCAGGATGAGAATCAAATTGTAGACTACATGGGTAAACAGAAAGACATGAATGGCAAAATGAGATCAATTCTTGTGGACTGGCTAATTGAAGTTCATAACAAATTTGAGCTCATGCCAGAGACCCTTTATCTTACTATAAACGTTGTTGATCGATACCTGTCAATGAATTTTGTTTCGAGGAAGGAGCTTCAGCTAGTTGGCATTGGCTCGATGCTCATTGCCTGCAAGTATGAGGAAATTTGGGCACCAGAGGTAGTTTTATTCTTCACCAGTGCAAGCTTTTGAGTTTTCCTTCTGTATATATCTTCTAAAATTTGCCCCATCATTCAAGATCAATTGACAATAAAATGTGGTTTAATTGTGGCAGGTGGATGACTTTGTCTGCATATCAGACAAGACCTATACCAAGGAGCAAATACTTGTCATGGAGAAATCAATCTTGGGAAAGTTGGAATGGCACCTAACAGTTCCTACGCCATATGTCTTCCTCGTTCGGTATATCAAGGCTTCTGTTTCGCCAGACAAGGAGGTAAAAAATTTTCTTTGTTCATTGTGTAGATATTTCGGTGTAAACTGCTGAAAACACATACTAATTTGTTTGCTGTTTTTTCTGCTAATGTAGATGGAGAACATGGTGTTTTTCCTTGCTGAACTCGGTCTGATGCACTACTCTACCGTAGTACTCTACCGCCCCTCGGTGATTGCTGCTTCTGCAGTTTATGCTGCCCGCCTTACCCTTGACAAGAACCCTTCCTGGAGTGAAACACTAAAGCACCACACAGGCTATTCTGAAGATCAACTAATGTAATCTTTTCTTTTTCCAACCTCTTCACCTATTTTCATTCATTGTAATGGAGAAAACACATCCTTGCAAATAGTTGTTACTGTAGTTGTTTAAATACTCTGCAAACTCATTTAGCACTTTTTTTTTTTTTTTTTGCATTAATGCAACTGCAGGGATTGTGCAAAGCTCTTGGTTAGCTTTCACTTGGGAGCTGCAGAAGGCAAGCTGAAGGCTGCGTACCGTAAGTTCTCGAATCCAGACCGGGGCACAGTGGCACTTCTGCCACCAGCAAAAACTCTCTTGGCTGCTGCAGAGTGAAGATTCTTCCGAGGCTCTTTTGGGGGTGATCTTAATATATAAGATGTTTGTGTTGCCACTCAGTGAGTGTGTGGGTATTTGGAGATCACTCTTTTGATGATCTAAGTTAGGGGTGATATTTGATAGTGGTGTGAGTTATTCTTTTGGTTTAGTAAGATATGTGTTAGCCCTGTGACTTGGCCTCTAATTTGATTTATGACAAGTAAAATTTATATTCGTTCATTCAGTGAAGTTGGTCGTTCAATTATTTCCATTGCAATGTTGAATGCCTGTGCTGATCTTCCAAGTTTCTGGCGAGAGAAACCAAAGAGTTGGCGTTCTCACAAATTCATATTCAAAGTGCCCTACACATGAAATTACTCTTATACTTTCTAAAACCAAGTCCCCAAATGCACAATGCTCCTTTACTAATTATATTAACTAAACACATGAAATTACTCTTATACTTTCTAAAACCAAGTCCCCAAATGCACAATACTCCTTTACTAATTATATTTACTCTAAACACAATAAATGATTTTGAGTTTATTTACTCGACCTAATGAAATGATTTTGAGATTATTTACTGAATTTATTTCATCTTCCATAGATCACAACAGTGAGGGAAAACTAAATCCTTTAAAATAATTAATTTTTATTACCATGAGATATATTTGATTGGAAGGAAAATAGGAAACATTTCATATGAATCATTTGAAAAATAAACGCAAAGAATCTCTTTAAAGATCAATTTCATATGAATCATTTGAAAAATAAACGCAAAGAATCTCTTTAAAGATCAATTTAGATTGGCTTTGGTTCTTTTTAGGGTGAGGAAAAATTAAATACTGCAAATTCTTCTGGGAAAATTGATTGTTTGGCTGTGATTGAAATTTGGGGGTCATGGCAAATTTGGCAGCAAAAATAATTTCCGAAAATTCGAGGCAATAAAGATTTCAACTAGTTGAATCTCTCTCTCTCTCCCTTCCAATTGTTTAAGTTAATCAAATCAAAGCATCGCTGATCAATCGTGGCCCTTGTTTTGCAGCAAGTTGATCAAATATTGCGTCTCTACTGCAAAAGGAAGTGCTCTCTCTCCCAATTGTTTGAGTTAATCAAATCAAAGCATTGCTGATCAATTATTATGACCCTTGTTTTGCAACAAGTTGATCAAATATTGCGTCTCTAGTATTGCTGCAAGTGGAAGTGCTCATAAGTATTTCTATAAATTGAAAGTTGAGTTTCTGCCTACTGTCCCTATTCATCGTCCTAAGGGGGTGACAATAATCCCAAACACTATGAGAGTCATTCCCAATTGTTCAAAATATGGATAAGATGTGTACACATCATCCTCTGTCTCAAAGTTTTGTGATATCTAATGTCATCCCCATATTAGGGGATGCCAATAATCTCAAAGACTATGAAAAGTCATTCCTAATTGTTCAAAATATGGATAAGATGTAACGACCTGCTTATAAACTCATATAATATAATTAAAACAAATAAAACTGTCAACCCGAACACGTGGGTAACGGGGACACCTGTCATTCACAGCGAAAACTTAAGCAGCAATAAATATAAATCACATTCTCATAACCATAAAATATATAATACCAGAGTTAATTATAAACCATCACGTTCTGTATTATATACAATCACCCAAAATACCCAAAACCACCAAAAAGTATTTCCTAGGATCCTACAACAAAAACCATTGATCCTAACACAACACTTACCCCCTCCTAGTGGGGTAACTCACTAAACTCAACGGCGGCCACAACCCGCCGATCCTTTTGGGTTTCTTGAAAATCATTTAATGTTTCGGGGTGAAACACTTCTCAGTAAGGAAAAATAAACTAAATACAACTGTGTGACAACATAAATATTTAATGCAGTTATACACACTCAGTGCATTTCATATATCTAAAAACATATATCATAACATGTTGAATAATCATATACTTTCATATTTTCTAATAATTCATACTAATCATGAAATGTCTGTTATAGCTAATAATATTGAAAACATACCTAGGATGAATAGCTAGCTGATGTCATGTATTACCCCCCCCCCCCATGACGAGTTGTGCAGCCCAAAGGCGAGATCCGACAATGGCTGGCCGACTACTGCCTAGTCAAAAAATGTCTGTAAGTACGATGGACCCGCTCCACTTTGGTTCGGACTACTAGGTGGACGTCTACACTCTACACTGAAAGTCACATCGACTATCCATCTCCCACCCCCTCGTGGGGTGGTTAACACCAATCTGATCATAGATATCTGATTTATAAGTTATGGTACCGTGCTCCTGAACTGAACTAAACTAACATCCGGACTCTAATAACATATAATACATAATAATATAGAGTTTAACATAAATAGATTGATGGCATTTCTATAATTTCATAAATACGGCCTCGCGCTGAACATTTCATAAATACAGCCTCGTGCCGAACATTTAATAAATACGGTCTCGCGTCGAAATCATAAGTAAAACACGGCCTCGTGCCGGCTATCAATCACGACCTTGCGCCGAATTTTTTTTTTTAAGAAGGGCGGCACCTCCATTTATTTATCGATAACCCCTCACTTTTGGCGGAGGAATACCGTGGTTACAAGACAATCAATGGGATAATAAATATCATTCTGAATAATAAATCAATTATCATGTATTTTAAACATTATTTTGTACTGTAATATTTCATATTCCTAAAAACATGCTTCATTCGTAACATAGTCATATCATAATACTTCTCACATAAAGTAATATTCATGCCACACATTTGTTGTATAAAATCATACATTGTATTCTAAAAATCATAATTTGTGGCATCTCATACATATATATACATTTCAACATAATAGCAGTATTTTCCCAAATATGCATTTCTTTCATAATATACAGATATAATACAGGCTTTCCTGAAAATTAATTTACTAATAAATAATAATAATTTGCATGGAAAAATCACTACTTTAGTTTATTCCCTTACCTGACATTGAAAGAAACCCCCTAAAATTTCTAGTCCTGCACTCGCAAGGTTCTCCGTTCAATTCCTTGAAAACAATAACTCGCAAAACTAAACTTCGGTATTTTCACGTAAATATCATTTCCTATAACTACAGTAAGACCAAATTTGACATAAAAAATCTTACCTCAACTCATGGATGAATTTCAACTAGCTTCTACCAACAATCCGCTCCGGAAAATTTGGAGAGAACTTCCCCAAGAGTGTCGTGGTGGCCTCAGATCGTCGATCCGGTGAGTGACGGAGCCGAAATCGAGGAGAGAAGGGAGGGAAACCGAAGGGAGAGAGAGTGAGATTTCTTAATTTTTAAATTTAAATCCGGATTTTGGGTTATTTATAGGGCTAGATTCGTCGACAAGACACGTCACCTCGTCGACGAGTCCTGTAGAAAGTTCGTTGACGAACCTGCACCTTCGTCGATGAGTTTCAGACTTCCCAAAATCCTCTCTTAGTATCTTCTCATCTGCAAAATTAGTCTTCGTCGACGAGGCTCTCTTGTACTCTCGTCGACGAATCCCCTGTGTTCGTCGACGAGGACCTGATAAATTTCCTCAGTTTATTTCTCCCAAAGTGCAATGTCGTCGACGAACGCTCGACTTTCTCCTTTTGTTACTGTTTCCATTTCCCTTCCTCTTTATTATTTAAATATCATTATCATTCAGGTCGTCACATAAGATGTGTATACATCATCCTCTATCTTAAAGTTTTGTCATATCTAATGTCATCCCCAATAAGATCTGGGGATCCTGCAAGTTGGTCTTCTCTCTCTCTCTCTCTCTCTCTCCCCCACCCCCCCAAAAATTGTTTGAGTTAATCAAAATGAAAGCATTGCTGATCAATCATGGCCTTTGTTTTGTAGCAAGTTGATCAAATATTGCGTCTTTCATATTGCTGCAAATGGAAGTGCTCGCAAGTATTTCTACAAATTGAAAGGTGAGAGAAGCCTATTGTCCCTACTTATCATGCTAAAAACACATAATAGGGGATGACAATAATCCCAAACACTATGAGAAGTCATTCCAAATTGTTCAAAATATGGATAAGATGTGTACACATCATTCTCTATCTCAAAGTTTTGTGATATCTAATGCCATCCTCGATAGACCTAGGAATCTTGCAAGTTGGGTTGTTTTTATAGTAGTTGCCCATTATGCTTTAGGGGGGTTAGAGATTCTAAAAATCCTTAACAAACAATGCTATCATTATTAATTGTGTTTGTGGCTTTTATACTTGGTGGGACTCATAAACAAAAGAAGAAAAGCATATGTGTTGAAGTTTTGGTATTGCGCAGCAGGCACTCGTCGACAAGTGTGCCTCATTTGTTGTCGAGTGGACCCCTATAGTTGACGCATGCGCTTGGGGCTGCGAGAAAATTTTTCAAATTTTGAATTGGAACGTTGGGACGATTGGTATTGTGCAGCAGGCACTCGTCGAAGAGTGTGCCTCGTTCGTCGAAAAGTGGACCCCTTTAGTTGACGCATGCTCTCGACGCTGCGACAAAATTTTCAAAAATCCCGTACCCAATCCAAGAAGAAAAAGGATATCTGGTGTTATAAGTGCAGTAAAAAGGGGCACGTTAAACAGGAGTGTCCGGATTGGAAGAGAGGAAATGTTAAAAAGCATGAAGGGACTTCAAAAACAGCGAATGTGGTTCAAGAAGAAAATTCAGTTTGCAATGATGGTGATGTACTTTCAGTTTTGGACTCCGAACAAGGAGTGGTTCAACACTTATAGGTTGGTAAATTCAGGTTCAATTCTTAGGGGCAATGATGTTTCTTGTAAGATCATTGACATTGGAAATGTTAAAATTAAAATGTTTGATGGTGCTATGAGAACCTTGAGTAATGTAAGACACATACCGGAGTTAAGGAAGAGTCTTATTTCACTTGGCATTTTGGATTGTAATGGTTTCAATTCCAAGTCCGAAGGTGGGGTTATGAAAGTATGGAAAGGTAATCTGATGGTGATGAAAGGGCAAAAACTAGATGGGAATATCTACACACTGCAAGGAAATACTATTGTAGGTGAAGTTGCAACCGTAGATGCTAAATTTAATGAAATCGTCTTGTAGCATATGTGTCTTGGGCATATGGGGGAAGATGGAATGAAAAAACTTCACAAAAGGAAATTCTTGAAAGGTATGAAAACATGTAAGCTTAATTTTTGCAAGATTTGTGTTCTTGGAAAACAAAACAGGGCAAAGTTAAATTAGCTATACACAAGTCGAAAGGCATTCTTGATTATGTACATTTCGATGTTTGAGGCCCAGTTCGAGTAGCATCAAGAGGTGGACATGTTTACTATGTGAGTTTTGTTGATGATTATTCATGGAATGTCTGGGTATACTTCATGCGGCACAAGTCTGATACGTTTTCCAGGTTCAAGATGTGGAAAGTTGAAGTGGAAAATTAGACAGGGAAGAGAATCAAACGTCTAAGGTCAGACAATGGGACCAAGTACACTGATTTGAAGTTCATGGAGTTTTGTGAGCAGCAGAGCATTAAGAGACACTTCACTATTCACTAGACACTTTAGCAAAACGGTGTGGCTAAAAGGATGAATCGAACTCTAACTAAAATAGCTCAGTGTCTCGTGCTTAGTGCAGGGCTACCGAAGAACTTATAGGCCAACACAGTTAGTACGACTTCTTTCTTGATAAATAGATCACCAAGGGTATCACTAGAGGGAAAAGTGGCAGAAGAGGTATGGACGGGAAATGTAGCATACTATTCTGAATTGAAGGTATTTGGTTGTCCAGCCTTATTCACGTGTCTAATTAGGAGAGATCGTAACTTGACCCAAAGTCTCGATGTTGCATCTTTTTGGGATATCAAAAGGGTGTGGAGAGGTTCAAGCTATGAGATTTAGTGGAAAACAAGGTGGTGATCAGTAGAGATGTAGTTTTTTGATGAGAAGACTATGGTGAAGCATACTCAAGATTGTGATGAATAGAAACAGGGACCAAAAAAATGGGACAGAGATGAACATGTTGTGCAGGTAGAGTTGGAAGCTCAAGGCAACGACAATAATCTTGGTCCTTTGGTTGCAGGGAGTTCTAACTTGGGAAACCAACAAGTCGACAATGTTCCTATACGGAGATCCAAACGCACTATCAGACCTCCGCTAAGGTATAGATTTGAAGAGTTAGTATCTTATGCTTTCCTTACTAATTGTAATGATCTAACTACATTCCAAGAGGTAGTGCACGGTTAGGAGAAAGGTAGGTGGATGGGTGCAATGATTGAGGAAATGAAATCACTGCATAAGAACCAAACTTGAGAGTTGGTGGAGCTTCCAAATAAGAAGAGAGCGATAGGTTGCAAATGGGTATATAGGAAGATGAAAGCAATTTCAGAAAAGGAATGAGAAAAATTTGAGGCACGGTTAGTAGCAAAAGGGTACTTACAGAAAAATCAAATAGATTATGATGAAATCTTTTCACCTGTGGTCCGACACACTTCTATCAAAATAGTGTTGGGGTTGGTAGCTCATTATTATCTGCATTTGGAACAAATGGATGTGAAGACGGCGTTTCTTCATGGTGACTAGGAGGAACATATTTATATGGTACAACCAGAGGGATTCAGTGAATCAGGAAAAGAAAACTTAGTTTGCAAGTTGAAGAAATCCCTTAACGGATTGAAATAGTCTCCAAAGCAATGGTTCAAAAGATTTGATTCTTATATTATCAAACTTGGCTATAAAATATGTGAGTATGACTGCTGCGTGTATGTGAATAAACTTGATGATGGTTCTCTTATTTTCTTGTTGTTGTATGTCGATGACATATTGATAGCTACTAAATATTTAACTAAAGTAAATCAGTTAAAGAAACTGTTGCATAAAGAGTTTGACATAAAAGATCTTGGTTCAGCCAAGAAGATACTTGGTATGGAGATTCGCGGGGACAGAACTGCAGGGAGGTTATGGTTATCTCAGAGTGATTATGTGAAGAAGGTGTTGGATAGGTTTAGCATGACTAATGTAAAACCGGTATGTACACCTTTATCAAGTCATTTTAAATTGTCTACTACATATTGCCCAAGTACAAATGATGATATCCGAGACATGTCAAAGGTCCCCTATGCTAGCGTCATAGGGAGTTTAATGTATGTTATGGTATGTACAAGGCCAGACTTAACACATGCAGTGAGTGTGGTCAGTAAGTTTCTCTCTAATTTGAGAAGACAGCATTAGGAAGTCGTCAAATGGATATTCAGATACTTACGGGGTACATCGGGTTATGGCATTATGTTTGACAAGTAACATGATAGTCCCATCAATTGTGGGGTTTGTAGATGCTGATTATGCAGGAGATATGGATGACGGAAGGTCTACAACGGGTTATGTCTTTACCCATGTAGGAGGACCTATATGTTGGAGATCCATGGTACAATCTTTAGTGGCATTGTCCACAACTAAAGATGAATATATGGCAGTTGTCAAAACTGCAAAGGAAGCCTTATGGCTGACCAATTTGGTTAAAGAGTTGGGCTTACAATAAAATGGGGTTGTGCTGTGTTGTGACAATTAGAGTGTTATTTACTTAGCGAAAAATCAAGTGTACCATGCTAAAACCAAACATATTGATGTAAGGTTCCACAGTGTTCGGGAGTTGATTGCTTTAGGTAAACTTGTATTGGAGAAGGTTCACACGTCTGAAGACGCAGTGAATATTTTGACAAAATCGGTCACTACTGAAAAGTTCAAGCATTACTTGAACTTACTTCATGCCTTCAAGTGCTATAAGGGAGACAAACCCCACCGAACATTCTAAGGTCAAGGTGGAGCAATCAAATATGTTTTTTAGGTTCTCCTAAGGGGGGGTATAATCGTCAAGGTGGAAATTATTGTGTTCGTGGCTCTTATACTTGGTGGGACTCATAAACAAAAGAAGAAAAATATATGTGTTGAAGTTTTGATGTTGTGCAGAAGACACTCGTCGACGAGTGTGCCTCATTCGTCAACGAGTGGAGATACCGAGAGCAAAAAATCTCAGATATACAAGACTCATCAACGAAATTGTCTCATTAGTCGACGAGTGGACCCCTTTAGTTGACAAGTGCTCTCGAAACTGCGAGAAAGAATTCAAATTTTGAATTGAAACGTTGGAATGGTTAGGTATTTGGAGGGAAACCTCTAAAAGGTTGTTAAATATGTCTTTTTGGGCATATTTTGCATGAAGGAAACCTTTGCCGATTGCTAGTGTGAAATATAGGTTTTGCCGAATCACATATATTTGTGTATTGATTCTGGTTGTTTTCAAATATACTGAGTGTTTGAATTATACTTTGATACTTCATTGTTAGCTGTGTTTATAATTTCCGCTGTGTAATCTCATACTCGTTTTCACATCATCATTCCTATCCCACAAGATCAAAAACTTCAAAACGAGAAAATATTGCCAACAAGTAAAGCATTAAATTTTATTTGCATTTCGAAGAAGCTGCTGGCACAAGCCTTATTTCCCTTGCAGCTGTCACTAAATTACACAATTATTGTGGAGGATCTACACAAAATACACAACTTTTAAACCGTTGAATACGAATATTCTCCAAATACTGTTCACTATGTGGCAATGTCCGAGCCATCATCCACCTTTACCTTAGCTCCGCAGCAGCTCTTCCCATTATGCGCCTCCACCTCAAATTCTCTCATAGAAGATGCCTTACCCTCATCCCGTCTACCCTCTACAAGCCCCAATCTCCTTTCTAGGAACTCTGAATTTTCCTTCCAAATCTCTCCATTGGCATACACCTCTTTTTTCCATATTGGAACTGATGCCTTAACCTCATCAATCACAAACTTGCATGCTTCCAGTGCATCAGCCCTATGAACAGAGGAGATAGCTATGAATACACTTGTTTCCCCTACTGGAACTGCGCCAAGGCGGTGGGCAACTGCAATGGAGCTCAGATTCCATGACGATCGAGCAGACGAGCAGATGGATTTCATGCGGCGTATTGCCATAGGCACATAAGCTTCGTACCTTAGCTCCATGACAGTTTTGCCTTCAAATGTGTCGCGTGTTGTGCCAGAGAAAGTTGCAATTGCGCCACAATGTGGGGCATGGACAAAATTTATATACTTTGAGAGGTCTATGGGACAATGTTCTTCCAGTATTTCTACCAGATTTTTCTCCTCCCCCGCCATTGTTTTTTGGGACCCTTGGCAACTCAGTGAAGAAGTGCCTTCTGGCAGCTCAAGCAATTAAATGAGAGGGATGCTGCATTATCTGTGAAGAAAGACCAACAAAAATCAGGAAAATCGCAGATAAGCAACAAAAATTACAGCTCAGTGATGTACAGCAATCAAAAATAAGATCCCTTCACTCTTCAAAATTGGGAGAGGCAATTTCAAGGCTGATTTCCACAAAGAACACAATTACAGTGCGTTGAGTTCCCAATAGAATCTCACCTTACCCACTTCTAAAAATTGGGCAAGGAATTTAAAAGCCACTATCAGATTTATGTTCAGCAGTAAATAACAACACATAACGTACTTTTTCTTTATAAACATGTGAATTCTATCATACAAGCCAAACATCCAAAAGATTCAACTGCCAGTTGGTACTGGTTGAAACTAAACAGCATAAAAATTTTCTTTTAAATTTACTCATCTGTGGCCTCTGCTGAATTATACTCTAAGATGTGCCATCAACTGAAGTGTTAGCGTGGAATGACAGCATAATTGAACAGTTCAAACAAACAGAAAAAACCCAACGAGCAATAACTCAGTTATAGAAAGTAATGCATTTGTCAGTCTAATACTTGGTGGAATACAGTACCAAACTTATGATTCAAGTTAGGATCTTTGCTTTAACAATACCGGCTATAGTCAAATTAAATTCTAATTAAATCTGTAACCATAATTACAGTCTTAAGGTTAGCTAAATTAACTTCTCTGTGAGTGTTCTGTAATGATAGTTAAATTCTTAGCAAAAGAAAAATAGTCAAACAAAATTCTAGGACTTCATTGCATATCAGCCATGCTAACCATCCAAACCCATACATATATCTATTTGCCAAAGCTGCAAAGGTTAAATACTAAATATATTGCAAATAAAACACACAGTCCACTTCAATTTCCAAACATCCCAAACATTTCATCAGTACAAGGCCACAGAGCACAACGAAACAGTGGTCTTGGGGTTTAGATTTACTCATTTTACCATTCCGGAAGGTGATAAATAGATGAAGCCGGCAGGCCGTCAGAGGTTTACTGGCCGGGAGAGGCCGCTGGCCTGTGCCACCGATGGAGGAGTGAAGGTCGGCTGGTCGTGGGTGGAGAGTGGAGGAGGCTAGGAGCCAAGAGGAAGAAGAGTAGAGGACTGCGTGCGCATTAAGCGTGGAGCCTAGGGCTTCAGCCTTCACCATTTTTTTTTTTTTTTTTTTTTTTCTTTTCTCAAATTTTGTTTTTCGCTTTTACTATTTTACCCCCTGGTCGACTGGGTCCCCAGATTCCCTTCAGGTTGGTTATTCGACTTTAACTCAATTTTTTAAAAAAAAATAATAATAAAATAACTAAGACTTGATTTACATAAGAAAATGTTGTACAAATAAAATATAATAAAAATTAAAATAAAGAGCATAATTAAATTAAATGATAAATTTAATTTTATTTCATCTTCATATTTCAAACATATAGAATTTGACATGTATTGCTCATGGTCTTTCTTCCTCTCTTACCCAATTCTTTATAATAATTAATTATTAAAAAATAAAATTGTATTGATCAATATAAATAAAAAAAATTACCGAAAATTATCAAACAAAATATTAGATTATCACTCTATCTAAAAGGTTAAACTTTAACACTCCACCGCACATGCAGCCTTACGACACGAATAAATACGAGCAACAAGATAATGACATAAGACCTTCTGATAACTAGCTTGGATACTATGTTAGATTACCACTTTACCTAAAAATTTAAGCTTTAACATCATATTTTGAAATTGATATGGAGCTTTTATTGTGCCCATTAGTTAATAGAGAATCTATATGTTAATGCTAATCTAAACAATACAAAATTGCAGTATATTATTTCAAACTTTCAGCACGAAATTTAGATGCAAATGTGTTCGGTCAAAGATGTGTGCAAATGGGCATTTAAATAAAAAAATTTATATACATTATATTCATTAATAAAAGTGCTTTTAAAAATATGTAACACACTATATTTTTTAAAAAAGTTTCAATGTTTTTTTTAATGAATTGATCACTAACTAAATTATTTCAACAATAAATCATATCAACTGCTATGATCATATTTAATTTGTAGTTAATTTGAAAATATAATTAATATTTAATAAAAAGTTTATTGAGTTGTCACCTTCACCACTCATCTTTCTTAAAAAAGATTGAGTTACACGATCGAAAAACTCAAACAATTAAATTGAACTCTAAAATCGTCAAAAATCATTGAGAGAAAGAGTTGATGCCTCTTTTAAATTATCTTAACTAAAGGCCACTACTTTTTTGTGGTCACACTTCTCAACAAAATTAACATTAACAAATAAGAACTAAGGAATATGAAATAATGGACCATAAGAACAAAAAAACAAACAAATATAATGGCTTCACATAAAATACTAAAAACTTTTATTTATTCTTATCCCTCTTTCTTCTATACAAATTCTTACAAAATGGCTGAATATGTAAGTGTAATGACTTCAAAATTCATACCATTTTTTATATATATATTTATAATCTGAAAACTATATGCTGTAAATTAATATCACTCTGATACCAAACTATTAAGGACCTATTATAACATCTTGGTACGTAAATGGGTACCGAGGAATCCCTGTTCATGATAACACACCTATGCAGCGGAAAACATAAATTCATACATCCATAATTAGAATACCAGAAATTAGTATCTTCCCAAACCATATATACATATACATCTATCCAAAAATTCTCCACTAGACTTCTTAGATGCTATTAATAAACACACTCCCCAAAATACTTACCCTCCTAATAGGGTAGTATAAATATCCTCTCTATCTCCGAACTTGATCTGCTTATCTAACCGGTTCACCTGAATAATGTTAAATTACTGAGATGAGACACCGCCCAGTAAGACAAAATATGCTATTACCAGTGTGTGGCAGTTAAGTTTGCATGAATAATATACTGTTAAACAACTGAAACTGAGATAGCATGTAAAATAACATACAATATAACTCACACCTATGTGGCTTAAAATACAACTATAATTTCTGAACTTTCTATTTAATCATACTTTTAGTACTATAAATATGTCTACTGTTTTTCTGTAAATCTATATATATATATATATATATATATATATATGTGTGTGTGTGTGTGTGTGTGTGTGTGTGTGTGTGTGTGTGTGTGTGTGTGTGTGTAACTGTAAAAACTTCCCTAGATGGTTGTATGTCATGATTTAACCCTCTTATGACAGAGTTGTGCAGTTCGTAAGTTGGACTTAACACTAGTTGACCTACCAGGATAAGTCAACTGAATCTCCCTAGTCAGATCGGCCGCCTCAACCCGAACTACTAGGGAGTCTGCAGTACTTCCCAAGACACGATCGACTGCTGATAAATCCACACACTATCTGAGATATGTGGTTGCACTCTGATCTGAAACAGTTATGGTACCGTACTCTAAAAACTGATCTGATCCATCAAGGTCTGATGCTGTATAATACTATTCTATATATATCTTACTGTTTTACCATGGTTTTGTTCCAACTGTAATAACCATAACATTGAAATAACTAATTTAAATAATTGAAATATCTGAATGTTATGGTTCTGAAATTTGTATATCATATCATTATGTAAATGCTGAAAAATATATTTCTTTGTATTGACTGTAAATCATGATATTCTGAAATCTATATAAATTCTGTGCTGATCTAACATTAACTCATGCCACACAATTATATGATAAAGAAATCCTTATACTGTAATCTATATTTTCCTGATATTAAAATTAATTTATAATCTGTAAAATATTCCCTGCAAAAACATAATTTCATATAGAGTTCATATCCCAAAATACATACATTTTACTGATAAAATTTCTAGCATAACATATTTCCCTTACCTGGCTGACTAGAAGGCCTAACTCCAACTCTATCCTCACGCCTACAATGCATCAAGCACAAAATCTTGAAATAATATATATTCCCAAATTCAATCAATCCAAACATAGATAATAACTATATTTGGCTTTTCTCCATGCTCACATATTTCTTTATCCATAAAATTCTAAACTACTAATTATTTATCAATATTACCTGAGTTTTTGGGGAAACACCTGCCAAGATCTTCAACTCATGCTTGTGGTGTTTGGAAACCTAAACCCTAAAATTACAACACCCCAGTTTAATAAATTCAAACGCCAATATATTCCCATCTTATACAAAATCTGAGTTCAGAAAAGCCTGATAACTACAAAAACCCTAAAATAACCTACTTATCCTGATTTTGGGATGGTGCCTAAAGTTCTCAAACCAAAATTTTTCTTCATTTAAGTTATAGAGAATCTCCGCAGGATCATCATGGTAACCTCTGATCGTCGAACCGAGGAAAAACAGAGCTGGAATCTTAGAGAGAATTGAGAGAAACCGTAGGTAGAGAGAGAGTAGAGAGAGAAGTGATTTTCCTCGCTGAAAATGTGATTTTTGCGCTTATATAGACGGATGGCCATGTGGCTTTGTCGACGAGGCACGTCGACTCATCGAGGAACCGAAGAAGAGAGTTCGTTGATGAAGGTGATGAGCTCATTGACAAACCAAAGGTTCTGAATTTCCTCCTCTCAGTATCTTTTTGTCGATGAAACACTGAGACTCATCCACGAGCCATATAAGGGAGTTCATCGATGAAACCAGGGCGTTCGTCGACGAACCCCGCTTTGCCCCTTTTGAATTTCTTTTTTTTTTTAATTTTATTTTCTGGATCTCTACATAAGAGAGTTTATTCATTATTATTAATGGGTAATAATACATTAAGATAGTGTTTGAGACCATAGATCTTGGATAAAGAAATTATACTAGCTTCTAGATCCACCTTATATGAATATCTATATTTTCAAATAAAACCTAAAAGTAAGACTTATTTTGCAAGACTTTTTTGGTAGCTCCGAAATGTTTCTTAGATGTAGAACATTGTGGACATACTATATGGAATGAGTAATATCCTACTACACCTATTCATAATTGTACAACCATACGAGTTTGTATAATATGTGTAAATGTTATTCTATGTTGTGATAGTAAATATTAGTGGTAATTTTATTCTAGTACTGATACCTTGACTTATTAGTGAACGTTTTATATACATCATTAATAATAACTAGTAGTGATGATTTGTCATCGGTAACATTTTATACAATTAAAGATAAAGTCGCTTACAACTTATTTCACTTATGTGAAGAATGGTTTATAAACTCATGTTAACTTTCTTTAAGATAAGAGAAAATTTTTTCAAGATTTGAAACAATGTACAGTAGGGTGAGGATGAGGTGTCCTCAAAGAACAACGCTCAACGACCAAAAAGATTGTCGCAATGTCCTCGAGAAGGATCCGAAAATGGCGAGAAATAATAATGTTGATATTTTGATGGAGTCAAGTTTAAAAAAAAAAATCATTTCAAATTTGATGACAACTAAATCTCTCCATTTTTTAGGACAAACCAATTTTTTGAAATCCAATCATCTTTGAATTCATCGATTACAATTAATCAAACTTTTTCATCCATTTTCATCTTTCTCTATTTTTTTTTTCAAAACCTAGGGTTTTCTAAGGCCAAGCCTTTTTAAAAATAAGGGCAAATCAAGGTTTCTAATATTGTTGTTTGAGGTTCTTGTACAATGACATTATATCGGATGATCGAAAAAAAAAAAAAGAACTTTTCCTTCTTATTCTTTTTTTTTTCTTTTATTTAAGACGCATGCACACATACATTCTCAGCTGTACCATTCTTAGAACTGATGTCAATAGGGATGTTGGTTGACTGATCTCCCTTAGAACGGTTGGTTAACCACCTTCCCTATATAGAAGTGCACTCTCGAACCCTTTCCTCAAATTCGTAGTTCTTTTAGGATTTTTGCCTTCGCTTTTTTTTTTTAAAAAAAATGATGACTCCGCTTTTTCAATCAATCTTATCTTGTAAATAGAGTCTTTCCTTCTCCTTCAAGTTTTCTTGCTTGGGCCGGGGATTGCTTTGTTGTTGGGCCACACATGTGGTTGCAAGAAATGAGAAGATAGCATCTCCATAATCAAGGATTTGCAGCTTGCAAATCTTGGCTCAATAAATGCTACGCATACTCTCGGCTCAATAAATGCTATGCATGACTCTCAAACCCTTTCCTCAAATTCGTAGTTCTTTTAGGATTTTTTCCTTCGCTTTTAAAAAAAAAAAAATGACGACTCCGCTTTTTCAATCAATCTTATCTTGTAAATAGAGTCTTTCCTTCTCCTTCAAGTTTTCTTGCTTGGGCCGGGGATTGCTTTGTTGTTGGGCCACAATGTGGTTGCAAGAAATGAGAAGATAGCATCTCCATAATCAAGGATTTGTAGCTTGCAAATCTTGGCTCAATAAATGCTATGCATGCTCTTGGCTCAATAAATGCTACGCATGCTATGATATTTCCATGTCTCTTCATCCCCCCTATAAAATGGGTTGTGTGTTGTAGAGAATAGAAACAAGTGTAATCGGTGGTGTAAGCAAGTGAGCTATGTGTTGTAAACTATGATTGAGAGGCAGAGAGGTTGAGCTAAGAGTTGAGTTTGAGTGTGTTACTCCTATTCCACTTTATTTCCTATTAATATAGTGAAACTCCCTCTCTCCCATGGACATAGGTCGAGTTTGGTTTAACTACGTAACTCTGATGTTCCTTGTGATTGCTTGTTTGTGCTTGTGTTATGGACTATCCTCAATCCCTAACAACTGGTATCATAGCATTTGGAGAGGGTAAGGAGTATTTAGAGTGGTTTTTTTGTACAAAACCCCAACACTGCCAGTTGAGGTCCAAATTTTCAAAGTGCTCTGATTGTAAATATGATCATACCATTAGATCAGGGATGATAAGACAAAGCTGGGACAGCAAACTACATCGCAAAACTCATCTTGAGAAGTCTACATGTGCCTCGCAGAGGCTGAATGTTGCTGTCACATGCTGCCCTATTAATTCTTCTCACTTGCCAACTTGCTCTCACATACCCAAAGGTTGAAGAAATGCAAGTTTTTTTACATGTCTTTGATCCTTTCAAATCAAACATAAATTTGACTTTTCTGCACCAATAATTACATTAAACAAAACAAAATGTTTATATATAAAAAAAAGAGGCGGGGATGTAGAAGAGTGTAGAAGGAGGTGTCACATGTCTCCTTGTCTAATGTGCCACATCATTTAACATGTGGCGAGATCTGATTTGTCCACGTTGTCAGTGGGGCCCATCTGCCACATCATCAGTGGGGTCAACATTTGCCAAGTCAGCATTAACGACATGATAACGCTGCCATTCCGAAGGAGTACTCTATTACTGAGTTGACTCATTCCAGAACAGATTTTGTAGAGATCCGGAAAATAATAATAATAATAAATAAATAAAAGGAGAATTTGGTTTGGCACAGGACAAACCATCGACGATTTTGGATGAGCTTAGAAAATCATTGATGGTTTTGAATTGCCGCAGCCAGGTAAGGGTAAAATAGTAAAAATTGGTTTGGTTAAAAATCAAACCGTCAACGATTTCAGGAAACTATCGACGGTTTTGCTCTGAGATAGAACCCTATAAATAGGGCAGTAGCTCGTTTTATTTAGAAATTAAACACACACACACACACACACACTCTCTCTCTCTCTCTCTCTCTCTCTCTCTCTCTCTTTCTCTCTCTCTCTCTCTCTCTCTCTCTCTCTCTCTCTCTCTTCGATTTCTCATCCGGTTTAAGCCAAATCAAAGGAGAAACATCATTTCGAGATCCTGGCGATGTTTCTCTGTGGTTTAATTAGAGCATATTAGTTGTTTAGGGGTCCTAGGCACCACTCCAAGGTTGAGGTAAGGAAATGAATTATAACTGCTGTTTTTAGGATTTAATTGGTTAATGGGAGTGTGTGGGCCTAGGAATGTTAAATGGTATTTATCCTGGGGTTGACCTGATTAAATAAGGGTATATGGATACAGGGTGTTATGCGAACGCTGCAAGCATCGTTCAAGGATCCCTGTAGGCATATCTTTAGGAAATAGGCAAGTGGAATAAATTATGTTAGACATTTTGGGAATCAGTTCATTAATTTAAAGCATGAGAAAATGGTAATATTGTAAAGGATTTTTTAACATACTCGATGTTTGAAAATACTAGTTTTGGAATATCATATATTTATCTGAGCAATTACTAATTTATAAAATATTACTTAAAATTTGTGTGGCATGAGCATTGGTTTTGTTACTATATATTTAACATATGGGAATATTTTATGATGAAATGTGATTTATACTGGCAGATATTGTGAAATGATATAATATGATTTTATATTTAACATGTGTGTAAGGACCCAAAAATTATAATAATTAAATAAAAGAGAAGAACAAAATTTAAAGGGGTCAAACAAGGTTCGTCGACGAATGCCCTGATTTCGTCAACGAACTCCCTGAAGGATTCGTGGATGAATTTAAGTGTTCATCGATGAAGAGAAACCGAGAGGGGATGTTTTTAGACCCATTGGTTTGTCGACGAGATCCTTATCTTCATTGACAAACTCCCTTCTTTGCCTCATCAACGAAGCCACCTATAAATATGCAAAGATCCAGTTTTGGACGAAAATATCAGTTCCTCTTCTTTCTCTCTCTCTCTCTCTAGAATTCTAGAGCTCTAACTTCTCTCTAGATTTTCGACTCTGTTTCTCCCTAGTTCGAGAATCAGAAGTTACCACGGTGATTTTGCGAAGATTCTCTACAACTTAGCTAGAGCAGAATTTCAATTTGAGAAGTTTGGGCACCATCCCAAAATCAGGGTAAGTAGATTATTTAGGTATTTCCAATATTACTAGATTTATCTAAGCCTAGAATTTTGTGTTGTATGAGAATATACTGGTGTTTTGTGGAATAAAATTAGGATGTCATGATTTCAGAGTCAGGGTGTTTTTGAAACCTTGCAGGCATGGGTTGAGGACCCCAGCAGATATTTTTCCAGGAGTCCAGGTAAATTATAGTTTAGAAAATTACGAGTGGGCAAGT
The DNA here is from genome assembly GCF_029873635.1 of Malania oleifera. Lineage (NCBI taxonomy): Eukaryota > Viridiplantae > Streptophyta > Magnoliopsida > Santalales > Ximeniaceae > Malania > Malania oleifera. Next base: position 134,163,171 of record NC_080418.1, read on the forward strand.
TCAAGAAATATGAGTGTGATGATTTTCTGGGAAATTCAGTATTTTATTGGGAATTTTGTATATATGTAATTGCAGGATTTTGAGGTTGGTACGCCGAGGGCGTGAGGGTTGAATTGGAGGCAAGTCTCCCAGTCAGATAGGTAAGAGAAATATGCTATGCCAATTGATTTAGAAATACTTACCAGTAAAATATGATATATGATTATGAGTGTTTTTAGAGTAAGTAAATTATACAGTTCTACAAATTTCAGTACATGTGTTTTGTTCAATTAATTGTGTGGCATGAGAAATTATCAGTATAGTACAAAATTTATATAGGTTTCATGTTATCAGAATTCATGTAATTTTACATAGTTAAAATATTCAGTTTTCTCAGTACCATGATTATATAGTTTATACAGAAAGCACGATATGCAGTATTAGCCAAAATTATGATTTATACAGATTATGATTTTTACAACTTATACAGAAATATGAATTTCAGTTTTAGAAAACCATGATATTCAGATTATAGAACCATAACATTCAGATATATCAGTTATTTCAGTTAAACATAATTTGTATAAATTTTTAGAGTTGAGGTGGCCGATCTGACTATCGGAGTTCAGTTGACTTATCCTGGTCCGCTAACCAGTGTTAAGTCCCTCTTACGAGCTGCGCAACCCTATCATGAGAGGTTAATTCATGACTTTCAGTTATCCATCCAGGGAAATTTTTTTAGTTATTATTACTATATATCTAGACTTACAGAAACAACAGTTATACCTATAGATATTAAAAGTATGTTTGAATAGAATATTCAGAAATAGTTTATGTTAAGCAACATAGGTGTGAGTTATACAGTGTTTTATTTATATGTATTTTTTCAGACTCAGTTGTTTACCACATACAATACTTTAAATCAGATATTATAGTTATGCAAACTCATCTACCACACACTAGTAATAACATATTTCGTCTTACTGAGAGTTGTCTCATCCTAGTAATTTATCACTTTTCAAGTGAACCACATAGATAAGCAAATTAGGCTTGGAGGTAGGGGAACTGCAGTACTGCCCTGTTTGTAAGGTGAGTATTTTAGGAAAGATGCATTTTTGAATGGTCCCTAGGAGATCAGATAGAAGATTTTTGGGAATTTTCTTGTTGTATGTATATTTTGGGAATATTAAAACTTTGGTATTGTAAATGTGGATGTATGCCTTTTTGTTTACCGCTGCATAGGAAATTTTATGGATGTTCAGGCTCTCCGGTCCTCACTTGGATTGGGATGACGTTATAGATAGAATGTGGGAATATTTTATGACAGGATGTGATTTATACTGGCTTATGGGAATTATTGAAAATATAGACATAATATTTTGATGCTGAGAAATGTAATTTATACAGACAAGATATTTTTGATATTGAGATTACTGTGAAAATTGTGGAAATGAGAATCCTGATGGACTAGTGATGTAATTGAGAGTATGGTACCATTGCTAGGAAATGAGTCAGTGCAACCACACTTCTCGAGGAGAGTGTTGGTATTGGAAGTCGATTGGGCTTGCAGAGAAATGTTGACCACCCCTTAGTCCGAACTAGGCTGCGGTGGGCTAATCGTACTACAGAAGAGAATTGTTTTGACTTAGCGTGGTAGGCCAACCATGGCTAAGTCCTGCCCTCGGGCCGCACAACCCAGTCATGTGGGGTGATTACATAACGGTGGTATATGGATGTCCACTCAGGTTGGTTCCTCATTACATACATGATGAAACTACGTTTACAGACATGTTGGGTTTCGAACCCACGAACACGTATTGAGCACATACATATTTTTGAGAAAATATATGGTTACAAATGTTTATATATGGATATGAGTACATATTTCATGATTATTGAGTTAAATTATTTATTAAATGAACGTGTTTTGATTCATTTAAACTCATGTTGCCACACACTGACAATAATTTATTCCATCTTACTAGGAGGTGTCTCACTCCTTAATATTTTAACGTTTCAGGAAATCCAGAAAGACAAGCTTAGAGAGCTCCGGGCAGGATTAATGGTTATAGGGATTAAAGTTAGTGCCGGTGAGACACTGCTATTTTATCTGTGTATAGATATGTTTATGTACCTTGGGTTATATAGGACGTATTGGGAGAGAGATACTTATGTCTTATGATGGTATTAGTACTCTGGTATGTATTGTATAAGGGATGTATGTATATTTTTCTTCCGATGTATTGTAATATAGCTTATGGACAGTCGTACCCGGTAACCCAGTTGGGGGTTAGGCGGTTTATACATATGGTATCTGAAAACCAAGGTGTAGTCCTAAGAGGGGGGTGAATTGGTTTTAAAAGTTTCTTTTAATTCTTTTCAAGAATCCTTAACCTCTTTTAATTCTTTTTAATGAATTCTTGATTTCTTGTTAATTTATCAAATACACAATAAATACTTAAAACAATATTCAATCCACAACCACATACCAACAAAGTACTTAACCAATCAATCAACCAAACCAATCAATTTTCCAATCAACCACAATATCCAAATTAACTAAGATATACGATTCAGTTTTTGTTTGTTTGTAGCCATGTATATATGAAAGTTTGATTAAGCCTTGTGGTTAATGCAAGCCCTGTGATAATAAATTTGCTTTCTCAAAATGAAGTGCAATATAAAATCCAATACTCTTTCTAAAAGTTTAGACATTAAATAAACTTTCAGTTAAAGAGTCTTTGGGTGTTTCACCAATCAACGTACTCCCTTACGGTTTCCGTAAAGTATGGATCAACCAACGTACTCCCTTTCGGTTTCCGCAATCCCAAAAACAAATTAAGCTTAAGTTTATTTAATATCTAATCCATGTAGTGTATATGATTAAGGAATTTAAAACATCCACATAGTTTATATACACTAAAAATAAAGAGCAAGGGAAAGAGAGAGTGAGACCATGATTTTTACGAGATTTGGCTTATCCCCAGCTTACGTCCTCGCCTTTGGCAAACCACCAAAGGATTCCACTAAATCAATTCTTTTTCCGGGCAGAATAAAACTGTTTACACACTCCTTTAGTAGGCTAGAGCCCGCCTCTCCAAGTGATATCCCCTCACTCGGTCACTCCTTTAATTTGGCTAAAGCCCACCTCTCCAAGCCATGCCCCATGCTTGGGCAATGATCCAAACAATCCTTGAATCCTAAAATCTACAAGAACAAGATCAATAATCTGTGTACAAAGAATTATGCTCAGATAGGGTGGATTAGTACAATTTCAAATACTATATACTTCAATCAAAATATCAATATGAAATACAATTGAAGCTCAAAAGAGATTTCACCAAGTTTTCCTTCTAGATGAGAATCAACAATTCAAAAACATAGAGAAAGATTGATCAGTTGCTTCCAGAATAATCTGTGTACAAAGAATTATCCTCAGATAGGGTGGATTAGTACAATTTCAAATACTATATACTTCAATCAAAATATCAATATGAAATACAATTGAAGCTCAAAAGAGATTTCACCAAGTTTTCCTTCTAGATGAGAATCAACAATTCAAAAACATAGAGAAGGATTGATCAGTTGCTTCCAGAAAATCTGAGCAATTCATATGTGCAAAGATGAGAGCATGAGAGCTTTGAGAGTATGAGAGTTTCAGCTTTGAGAATTGATTTTCAAGTGCTTGGTATAATTTGATTTGCAAAACCATGTATTTATAGAGTGAGTTTCCTTGTATCCCAGGTTGCTTGGAGTGTCCCCCAAGTTTTATAATGTTTAGATTTTAAAAAACTAATTTTTAGAATTTTTCCTTTGAAGTTCAAAATTTAAATTTTCGTAGGGTCAGTTGACTGAACAGGCGACTGGGTAGGTATTTATACAGGGTCAGCTGGCTGGACAGGCGATTAAGACCTTTCTTTCTGCCAAAAATTGATTCCATTAGATGGTCAGTCAGCTGACTGAACACAGGTCAAAATGGTCAGTCAGCTGACCTATCAGTTGGCTGACAAAACCAGTTCATTCTGGTTAGTTGGCTGACTAGTCAGTTTCCTGAGGAGCTGACATCTTCGACCACCATTTAATATTTTGGTTATAACTTTTTCTATATAACCCTAAATTGAACATTCTTAGTATCAAAAGAAATATAAGAGAAAATCCCATAACTTTCATATTGAACACTTTTTAAGAAAATGATTTTTTGATAGAGAAAAATGCTCATCAATACATATATAGAAAAAAATAACAGAATTAAAAATATCCTATTTTGCTGCTTTTCATTCCAAAAATAATTTTACCCTTTTTAAAATAATTTTTGACCTTATAAAAATATTTTTCAGGTATTTTAAAAGGTATCTAGGTCCAAGTAGTTAATCTAAGAGTTTCATGTATCTATATTGAAATTGAATGAAATACTTACATAAAGACTTCTTAAGACTTTGACATTCCAATCACTTAAGTCTTCATGCTTGTCTTTCTTTGACTCCATCTTGTCTTCGAGCTTCAATATACTTTAAGCTTTCTCTTTAATATTCATGCTCTCATAATCTTCAAGCTTTATTAGATCATCTTTGAATTCATGCCTTTTAAGCTTCATTTGATCATCTTTCTTTGAAATATAAGCTTGCATTTTCATGCTTGATCCTTGTGAGTCCTGAAATATCATTACTCAACAAATATGTTAAGTTTCACTTATTTGTTAGTATCAAAATAGGATGTTAAGCCTTGTAAGGCCAACAATCTCCTCCTTTTTTATGATAACAAATAAGGAGCAAAAATTTGAGTAAGCCTTAAAAAACTCCCCCTTACAATAAGCAACATCTGAACAATATTTGTAATTTTCAAGATCAATATCAACACGAATTTCAATATCATACAATATCATGCTCATCACATCATGTTAAGTTTAAGATCATTCACTGTCAAATACTTCTCCCCCTTTTGTTACAAAAATTTCAAAATTTTACAATCAAAATTTTTCAATACCAAGCCAAATTTTCAATTTTTGAATTTTTGCTCAAAATTTCTCCCCCTTTTGATATTAATCAAAAAGAGTTGGATATCAAAAAATAAATCATATTTTGAATATGCATATCAAGCATATGATACCATTTGAGATTTTCATTAATTCTAATTCCAATTGAACTTTTGAATTTTGAATACCAATTGAAACATTAGGATTACAATTAAAAATAATAATTCATGATACCCACCTAAAAATTAGGGAAAAATCAAGCAATGAGTCATAATACTCCCCCTGAATTTAATACATTCAAATTTGATACCAATTATGCTTTCTAAATTTATCGTCAATGTTTCAAACATTTGATTCATATCATGTATATGCTCAAATATCTATATTATATCAATGTCACAATATACTCATAGATATCATTATACTTGACATGCTTAAATATCAATTTATATATTCATGGATACTAATGCACTTTATAGATACCAATGCTAATGTCACATTATGCACAACTCAATTTATCCATGTTGATCCATCATAAGCATTAATTTCACATTCATATATCAATATCACAATTCATGCTTCAAAATCATACTCAATAACTTCGTGCTCAGATTTTCAACATATAATGAGCCATAAATCATCAATATTTTTATTTTCTTTAAAGATTTCAAGATACCAAATTCAAGATATACACATGTAGCATATCATATAAGCATAGAGTATATTATTATCATGTGCAATTTATTATACTTTTAATTGATTTGTTCTTATGTTGCTTAAGTAGTCGGCTGACCTATCCTTTCTCTTTAAAGCTGTTGTTCAGTCAGTCGACTGATTTTATGGTTAGTTGGCTGACAATTTTCTTGCCAAGCTTTCTTCTTTATCAAAATACTTATGCAACAAGTTCTATTTGCTTTAGGTATTCTTTTCTTTTAATTTCATATAAACATCCATATATCTTAATACTTTCTAATTTAAGGCTTGTATGAATTATTCATTAATTGAGCCCAACAATTTTCATTTTTGTTTTTATTTGTTTTAATAAGATAAGCTCTTAAACTCTTCTTTGAGATTTTCCATACAAGGTTTTTTATCTAGGTACCCATACTTTCTTGGGTCTCAATGGTTTAATAAATGATGTTTCTTTAATTCTCAAAACTTGTTTTGTTTTCACACATTTTCTTTTTAATAGACATTCAAACTTTATATGTCCCTTCTTTTTACATAGGTAGCATGCGGTGTGAGTGTAAGCATTTGAAGAAGTGCTTGCATAGTCCTTGGAGGCTTTTGCAAAGTACCCTATATAGAGGTTCTTCTTCCTTGTATTTTCAACTCCATTGAACCCTATGCCTTCTTTATTTAGAGACATTCTTTGTGAGCCAATCATTTTATCAAAAAAAAAATTTCCTTTAGTAAAATTGTAAATGATTTTGGCTTGATCCTCAATTTTTTTCTTAAGATTATAAATTTCTGAATTTTCTATATTTTTACCCTTTTCTTGGTTTTTAGACATCTTAATAATTTTATCCTCTAATTCAGAAATATATAAGTCTTTCTTATTTTCCATAGAGGATTGGGATCTCAAGTCTTCTACTTTCTTCATCAATTTTTCATTCATGCTCTCTAATTTCTTGATTTTCAATTCTTTTTCTTTTTCAGCAAGATGTTTAGACTCTAATTCATTCATCATAGCTTCATATTGATTTTCTATTTTCTTGATTTTTGAATCTTTATCATTTTTAGCAAGCTTAATTGATTCTACCTCTTTCATCACTCCATCATTCTTGTTTTTCAATGATATGTTTTGTTTAGTCGCTTTGATTAGCATCTTATCCACTTTGAATAAATCATTTTGTAATTCTTCCTAAGATGACATGCTTTCATCATTGGATTCATCACTACTATAACCATTAACCGATTTGGATGAGGAGTTTCCCTCATCGTCCCAAGCCATAAAGCAAGTATAAGCAACCTCTTGGTCACTTGATTCATTATCGGAACTACTTGTACTCAAACTATACCAAGTACTGGCTTTCATGGCCTTTTTTTTCTTTTTTTCTTTTTCGAGTCTTTCTTAAGTAGTGGACATTCCGATTTTATATGTCCAACTTTGTTACAATTATAACATATAAGAATTTTATTCTTTGATTTCTTTATATTGGTTTCTTCTTCGTCTGATTCGGAGTTTTGGATTCTTCTTTTGAATTTATTCTTCCTTCTTAGTATTCTTGCAAGTTTCTTAGAGATGAAGGCTAATTCATCTTCATCCATTTCATATTTATCCTCATCACTAGAGTTTTTATTTGAAGTTTTAAAGGCTATAGATTTTTAGGCTTTAGCTTTTCCACTCCTTTCATTTAATGACATTGCATATGTGAGTAGAGAACCTAGTAATTCATTTAAGGAGGTGTTTTTCAAATTTCTTCCTTTGGTTATGGCAGTGGCTTTTAAGTCCCATATTGGTGGCAGCCCTCTAAGAATTTTTCTAATCATTTCATAAGTAGTGTATGTTTTTCCAAAGGCATTGAGTAAGTTAATTATATGGGAAAAACCTAGTATACATACCAATGATTGATTCATCAGGATTCATTTTGAAAGCTTCATGTTCACTAGTTAGCATGTCAATCCTATTGTCTCTAATATCGACTGCTCCTTCATAGGTTAGCTCTAACTTATCCCAAATTTCTTTGACTATTTTGCAGGCCATGACTTTATTGAATTCATTAATGAGTACAATACAAGGCATTGATAGCACTTGAATTAACTTGCAGCATTTTGTGATCTATTTCAGTCATGTCCTTTTTCTCCTTAGAGACTTGATTTCCATTTACTAGTTTGAGGGGAATTATGTCACCATCCGTGACAACCTCCCAAGTTTTCCAATTCATAGTTTGAAAATATATTCTCATCATTTGTTTTCAAAATGTATAATTTAAATCACAAAAGATAGGTGGCCTAGTTGAGGAATGTCCTTCTCCAAAGGGAGCTACGCCTAAGTGTGCCATTATGATCTTTGTATAGCTACTAATTAAGATTTGCTATAACCCCTTTCTAATACCAATTGAAAACCAAGGTGTAGTCCCAAAAGGAGGGGGGTGAATTGGTTTTAAAAATTTCTTTTAATTCTTTTGAAGAATCTTTTACCTTTTTTAATTCTTTTTAATGAATTCTTTATTTCTTGTTGATTTATCAAATACACAATAAATACTTAAAACAATATTCAATCCACAACCATATACCAACAAAGTACTTAACCAATCAATCAACCAAACCAATCAATTTTTCAATCAACCACAATATCCAAACTAAGATATATGATTCAGCTTTTGTTTGTTTGCAGCCCTGTATATATGAAAGTTTGATTTAAGCCTTATGGTTAATGCAAGCCCTCTGATAATAAATTTGCTTTCTCAAAATGAAGTGCAACATAAAATCCAATACTCTTTCCAAAAACTTAGACGTTAAATAAACTTTCAGTTAAAGAGTCTTTGGGTGTTTCACCAATCAATGTACTCCCTTACGATTTTCGCAAAGTATGGATCAACCAACGTACTCCCTTTCGATTTTCGCAATCCCAAAAACAAATTAAGCTTAAGTTTATTTAATATCTAATCTATGTAGTGTATACGATTAAGGAATTTAAAACATCCACGCAATTTATATACACTGAAAATAAAGAGCAAGGGAAAGAGAGGGTGAGACCATAATTTTTACAAGGTTTGGCTTATCCCCAGCCTATGTCCTCGCCTTTGGAAAACCACCAAAGGATTCCACTAAATCAGTTCCTTTTTCAGGAGGAACAACACTGTTTACACACTCCTTTCGTAGGCTAGAGCCCACCTCTCCAAGTGATATCCCCTTGTTAGACGTCCCAGCCCGAGAGTATATAGTCCAGAGGGGGGGGTGAATGGACTCTTTTGCGGAATTACAATCTTTCTCTAAAAAATAAAACACTTGACAAGATGCAAGCAATTATATCACAATATATGAAATTTAAATCATACACAAGACAAATAATAAAGAGTATAGGGAGAGAAAATCAATACCGGTATTTTTATCTGGTTCGGCACCAAGCCTACATCCACATCTTGAGACCAACTCAAGGATTCCACTATACGATCTCCTTCACCAGTGGAGAATCCTTATAACTCGGGAACAAGTCCGTACCTGCTCACCAAGAGCCTCTTCGGTTCACAAAGAACCTTCACCAAATGGTCCACAAAGAACCTTACAAGAAGATGATGGAAATACAATAAGATGCTCCTCAAATGAGTAAATATTAAATACAAAGCAAACCTCACACTATCTCTCAAGTAATGAATCAAACACAATTAAAGAGAAAAGGAGAATGAGCACTTGTGAATGAAGAACAACAATGCAAAGTGCTAGATGCTTAGGTTTTGGTGTAAAAAATATTTTTCACTAAGAATGATCAAAAGCCTTCAAAACCATGTTAATACAAGTCTAATAGCTTGTATTTATAGCCCAAGAGCCTTAGGAGTCATTAACTAGCTGTTGGGAGGAAGAAAAGATATTTTATTTGGTAAACTAACCGTTTTTTGCCCGTTAGTGTCATTCTACCCGGTGGACTTGTCGACTAGGCCCCTGCACTCGTCGACTAATCATATACTACACCTCGTCAACGAATCCCTTGTGTTCGTTGATGATGTCCCTGAATTAGAAAAAATCATCAACATGAAAGTTGTGGTATTTTGTCTTCGGTTTCTAGGGACACTAAGATCATCGCATTTGAACTTTTTTAGAAAAAGTTATACCCAAAATACCGAAATGTGTTCAAGACTCAAGGTTGCACTACTGTAGTGACAATTGCTTTGTTTTTCTTTATCAAAAAGCGTTTTAATGACTCAAAACATTCTTGGACAAAAGTATATGAAATGTATTAAGTCTAATGAAGATTAAAACTCATCCAAATGAGTTTTGTTTTGAATATAAGATATCTTGATTAATAAAACACGTTTGAAAACCCATTTTGATATCTTATATGCTTAGTATGTCTTTTTATAAATATACTTGACTTTCTTTAAACCTTTAGGACATAAAACTTGTTTTAACACAATCAAAAATAAGTATAAGCATGTTCTTAAAACAAGGATGTTAAAAAATTGTCTCTTTGAAAACATATTTGAGTTTTAGGATTCATTTGACAAACTCTTATTTTAACTTAGAAAACTATGAATTGTGAGTTTGTTACTTTTGTGCAGATCCTATATGCTCATATGTCCTAGTATGCTTATGCAATGACTCAACTCTTACTTAGAAATCATGCAAGACACACACCGCAAGAGTTACAATACGCACTCACTCACACAACCCTTATTACAATTAATTTATACACAATAAAAACTTCAGGATATGCTTTGGTGCTTCTGAGTCAGCGTCCTTCCGATCTTTCCTATTTGATATCTACTCGGTTTGATCTTTGCTTCTAATTTCGTACCTATGTGTATCTGACACTTTATACCTGTACTAGATAAGATCTGCAAGGATGAAAAATATTAGGAACAACAAATAGGTTAATATCATCAAAACATACAAACCAAGATAGTGTAGCTGTCAGGGCTAACATTCTCCCCCTTTTTGATGATGTCTAACCTATTAAGAATCTACTTAATCTTTACATTTGTGTTTGTTCTTACTAAGGCTTATTGTGCAAAGATAAGCTTACTTAGAACCACTACTGAGTTGTTATCATCAAAACAAGACAATTAAGCTTACGTAGCCTCTAAGGCTAACATTCTCTCCCTTTTTGATGATAGCAAACCATTGGTGTTCTCCTATTGGGTATATTTTTAAGCTCCCCCTCAATTTGTGCATATTCTTAGATAAGACTAACATTTGCTCCCCCTTACTATATGCATATAAGGTAAAAATATTTATATTTTTCATATCTATTAGAGCTTTAAACATGCATACCATAAAATAGTTCATTTAAGATAAAGCTACAAGCAAAATGAACTTATCATATCACCATATGCATTTTACCCCCACATGCATTTCACTTCAACCCCACACATAACATCAAATATCTTATTCCTAGCATATAGGACACCAAAAATCTTCTCCCCCTTTGATCATCATCAAAAAGAGAGATGCAATTCATTTTAACTAAAAATGATTTCTCCCCCTTATATTAATATAAGATTCCATGATGGTGAGGTGAGTATGTGCTACACACATAAGCCAATTGTTGGTGCTAAACTATAACATGTGAAATGCCCAGATTGGCTTCCTTACTTACTCATGAATGATGATTTCTAAGGTTTATTTCCACTTGATGTTGAATCAATCATTCAATGATCATTCAAAAATGGACATTTTCAAAATAAGCACAAAATATTTATGCTTGTAATTTAAGCATGGTAAATATGTCCTAACAACTTGGCAAAGAGCATGTAGATGTAAACTTGACTTTATTTGACAATGCTCTTTAGAAAATAGGAGACATGTTCTCCTAATGGGAAAGTATTCTTCAAACATAAGATATTACAAATAAATGCTTCATTTTATAATACCACTTGTTGTCAAGATTATTTTTACTAAAATTCAATTTTTAAGAATGTTATGTTTTAGATAACCAAACTAAAGCATATATCATCAAAACAATTCACATGAGAAAAACAAGGTTTTTCCATTTATCACCCATAAAATTTATTTCTAACTAACAAGCTTTGCATGTTATTTCATCCCATAAATAATAGCCAATAAAACGAAATAAACCAATTTTGAATATGAATACAATTCAAGAAATCATATTGGTTTTAGTATTTTCATTCATCAACATTGGCTTGATCATCAAGAATTCCCAATAAAGTAATTTAACAATTTAGAATGCATAAATTGGGATTTTATCCTTTAAGCACATCTTAGTCATCATATTCTTTTTGCCTAGGTAAAGTAAAGTCTACCTAAAACTAATTCCCAATCATAGGTTCTAAGAAAACAAGAATTCAAAGATCATGTGTTTCCTTTGGGTACCCATTCTTCCTTGGGTGCCAATGGGTTATTCTTCACTACCCATTCTAACTTCTTTTGTTTGCCTCTATTTTCTCTATAAGGGCAAAAATATCTTATGTGACCTTTTCTTTCACAATATAAACAAATTTTATTTTCATGTGAGGGTCTTGACTTATTTGTATTATTTTTGCTTGTTGAGGCATGACCATGTGGTTTAAAATTTTTTTTGCAAAAGTTATTTTTCTTAACTCCCAAAAATGCTTTGGATTTTTCTTTTCCTTTAATGGTTTTGCTATGATCTTCCTTTTTCTTTTTCAAGAGAGTCTTTTCTTTCATAATATTTCCAATTTGATTTTTCAAATTTTTAACTTGCTCTTGAAAAATTTTATGGTCTTTTTGAGCTTTTTCATTAAACTCCTCATTTTCTTTTCTAAGGGAAGCATTTTCATCTTTCAAGGAGGAACAAAGATAAGGTTCTTTTCCTTTGTATTTTGACAATTTTTCCTCCAAGTTTTCTATCTTTACTTGCTCCTTTTGAGAATTTAAAACAAGCTCCTCATTCTTCTTTTTAAAAGCTTCTATCAATGAGGATTCCCTATGTTTTGACAAAGCAAATTCTTTCTCCATATTTTTTTTCCTTCTTTTTACTAAAACTAATTCATCATATAATTTAACACAATTTTCTATTACTTCATCATAAGAAGGTGCATAATCCTCCTCATTCGAGCTTATATCATCTTCTTGTTCGTTAGCCAATAAGCATGGATGTGCTTTTTTTTTTTTCTCATTTTTTCTTATTTCTTCTTTCCTAAAGTGTTGTTTTTCTTCAAGGAATTTTCTAAAGTCTTTTATGAGTGATTCCATATCATCCTTATTATCCTCATCATCTTCTAGCATTTCTTTGAATTTTGGACTAGATGATTTAAGAGCAACACATTTATCCTTCCTAGGCTTTTGAGGATCCAAAGTCATATTTTTCTTAAGTTCATAAGTCATAAGTGATCCAATAAACTCATCAAGTGTGACTTTGGTTAAATCCTTTACCTCCTCTGCTAGCTTTGGTGTATTCCCAATAGGGGGGTGAATTGGAATTTAAAATTTATTCCTAGGTTTAGCTAGTTCAACAACAGTACATTCATAACCTAGGGTCAGTGTATGCAGTTCCAAATGCACAGATAAATATAACGTGCGAAAATTAAAATCATGTGTAGCATTCACCCACTATAACATACATATGCAAGAATGTAAATTGCAGAAAGATAAACAGTGCACACAAGAGATGTTATCGGGGTTCGGCCAACTGTGCCTACATCCCCGCCTCTAACTCACAAGCTCGAGGATTCCACTAATGGCTCACTTAACGGGTGGAGCGACACCTAATACAACCAGGTTAATTAGCCCAGGGCCGACCTCAACCTTTACAAACTCTCCTTGCAAGGTGGAGAAGGCCCTAATTCAAATTCACAGGGCTGACCCCAACCTGATCCTTTGGGCTAGATCAAACCCCCTCAGGCTACGCCTGGAAATACAACAGTATTTTTCACAAAGTAACCGGTACAGTGATTATGCTTTCATGTAAAGCAGATATGTACCCAATATGCGCAAATCGATAATGTAGGTAAATTTAAGCTCATTGATGTGTATCTTTGTGCAAGCAACACTCAACAAGATATGATAACAAGTATGCTCAAGAGTGCTCTAAGACAAGCTATATCTTTGAAACAATTTATATCAAATCTCAATAACAAACTAGGGTTTCAAAGATGCTAATTAGATAATCAAACTATCTTTAAAAGATTTCCTTCAATGAAATGAGCACAAGAATAGTTTGAAAAAGTATTATAGCTTGTAGAAAATATTTTGCACAACAAAATCAAAACTATAGGACATTTGCAATAACAATGCAAATATCCTAAGCTTACTAGTTTATTCCAACACAAGATTTATTGTATTCAAATCTGTGGGACAAACTTAAGCTAAAACTCCCCAAGAAAAGTATTACAATTAATCAATCAAACGGGAGTATTAGCAACCTAATATACACTAGCACGATCAATATACTCTCACAATACTAAGATGTATCAAGGGAATAGAAATTTAAGAGTATTTGGACAAAAGGAGTATTTTCAAGAGAGAGGATTTTTGGCTAATGAATTTTCTTAATCTCCTCTTAATCCACACAAATGAACCCATATTTATAAGTTGGAGTAAAATTATAACCGTTTGAGACTTGTTGGGAATTATTAGAAAAGATTCAAAATGTTTAAACACACTTAACCCAGTTTTACCACGGCTAAATCAATTTTAACCCGCCGAGGTTCGAGTGGATGAACCGAGGTTCGATCGTCCGAATAGACACAGTAATTGAAGATCCTTAAATGGGTTCGACAGCCCGAGTTTAAGTTCGGTGGCCCGAACAAAGTCAGAAGTTTGCTTCGTAACTTCGGGTGCTCGGTCCTTCAGTCGGTGGCTCAAACTCATGTGTTCGGTCGCCCGGGGCCAATTTGAACTAAAAGTTTGGTCGCCCGAGTTGGTGGAATGTCTCTTTCAAAGGGTTCGGGCGCCCATGGCCGGTACGCACAAAATAGTTTGATCGCCTGAGAGCCCAAGTCAACTGTTGACTTTTCAATAGTTCGGGCGCCCGAGGAGTTTTGAACTCTAAGGGTTCGGTCGCCCGACCTCTCATATATTTTTGCAATTTTGCCCAATTTTTACTTCAATTAATTCCCCAGATAAAATATGTGACTGTGGGGACAATATGCACTAAGTGTAGGGACCTAGGGTCTTTTTAAGTACGCCCAAAAATCTGGCTTGGTCGACCGAAGCCCTACGGTCATTCGGTCTTTATGGCATTTTTGAGCTTACAAATCCTACATGCATGACATGCAGAGATTATTACAGAACTTTGAAATGAAATTATTATCGACCGAAAATATAACATGAATTACAATATAAAATAGATCTTCTGGGTCTTTAGTCTTCAAGCTTTTACGTGCCATCAAATGATCAAGCTAATATGAACCTGCACACAAACTTGATAGACATCAAATACCTGAGTATTTGTCATTATCAAAACCGGGGGTGACCTATAAGGTTAACATCCTCAATGGCGGTAGATTTAGCATGCCATGACTCGGGTAAAGATCGTAAAACTTTTTGAACATTATCCTCCATAGAATAAGTTCTACCGAGTGCTTTTAATTCATTTATGATGTGTGTGAACCGAGTGAACATGGACGTGATGGATTCTCCCTCATCCATTTTAAACATTTCATATTCATTGACTAACATGTAAATTTTGGATTTCTTAACTTGTGAAGTACCTTCATATGTGACTTCAAGTTTTTCCCATATTTCTTTACTGGTATCACAACCACAAACACGATTGTATTCATTATCACTTAAAGCACAATAAAGAAATTTTTTGGTTTGAAAGTTAAGCTCAACTAACCTTATTTTGGTGTCCGACATCTCCTCAAGATTTTTTGGTTCACCCTTGGTATTTTTGAATTCATAATTTTCCTTTGAGATGACATGCCACATTTTGAGATTGTGTGCCTGGATGAAGATGGTCATTCGGTTTGTCCAAATCGGGTAGTTTGAACCATTGAACAATGGCGGTCTTGCCACGGATTGTCCTTAGGAGGAGGTACTCGCCAAATACTCCATTTGATCTTTACGCTATGGATTTTAATCCAAAAATACAAGCGCCTCGCTCTGATACCAACGTCCCATCCCGAGAGTATGTAGTCCAGAGGGGGGGTGAATGGACTCTTTTGTGGAATTACAAACTTTCTCTACAAAATAAAACACTTGGCAAGATGCAAGCAATTATATCACAATATATGAAATTTAAATCATACACAAGACAAATAATAAAGAGTATAGAGAGAGAAAATCAACACTGGTATTTTTACGTGGTTCGGCACCAAGCCTACATCCACGTCTTGAGACCAACTCAAGGATTCCACTATACGATCTCCTTCACCAGTGGAGAAGCCTTACAACTCAGGAACAAATCCCTACCTACTCACTAAGAGCCTCTTCGGTTCACAAAGAACCTTCACCAAATGGTCCACAAAAAACCTTACAAGAAGATGATTGAAATATAATATGATGCTCCTCAAATGAGCAAATATTAAATACAAAGCAAACCTCACACTATCTCTCAAGTAACGAATCAAACACAATTAAAGAGTAAGAGAGAATGAGTACTTGTGAATGAAGAACAACAATGCAAAGTGTTAGGTGCTTAGGTTTTGGTGTAAAAAGATATTTTTTACTAGGAATGATCAAAAGCCTTCAAAATCATGTTAATACAAGTCTAATAACTTGTATTTATAGCTCAAGAATCTTAGGAGCCGTTAACTAGTCATTGAGGGGAAGAAAAGATAATTTATTTGGTAAACTAGTCGTTTTCCGCCCGTTAGCGTCATTCTGCCCATTGGACTAGTCGACTAGGCCCCTACACTCATCGACTAATCATATACTGCACCTCATCGACAAATCCCCTATGTTTGTTAATGAGATCCCTGAATTAGAAAAAGTTATCAACATGAAAGTTGTGGCATTTTGTCTTAGATTTCCAAGGACACTAAAATCATCCCATTTGGACTTTTCTAGGAAAATTTATGGCTAAAATACCAAAAATTGTTTAGGACTCTAGGCTACACTACGGTAGTGATGATTGCTTTGCTTTTCTTTATCAAAAAGCGTTTTAATGACTCAAAATATTCTTGGACAAAAGTATATGAAATGTATTAAGTCTAATGAAGATTAAAACTTATCCAAATGAGTTTTATGTTGAATATAAGATATCTTGATCAATAAAACATGTTTGAAAACCCATTTTGATATCTTATATGCTTAGTATGTCCTTTTATAAATATACTTGACTTTCTTTAAACCTTTAGGACATAAAACTTGTTTTAACACAATCGGAACTAAGTATAAAAATGTTCTTAAAACTAGGATGTTAAAAACTTGTCCCTTTGAAAACATATTTGAGTTTTAGGATTCATTTGACAAACTCTTGTTCTAACTTAGAAAACTATAAATTGTGAGTTTGTTACTTTTGTGCATATCCTATATGCTTATGTGTCCTAGTATGCTTATGCAATGGCTCAACTCTTACTTAGAAATCATGCAAGACACACACCACAAGACTTACAATACGCACTCACTCACACAACCCTTATTACAATTAATTTATACATAATAAAAACTTCAGGATGTGCTTTGGTGCCTCCGAGTCAGCATCCTTTTGATCTTTCCTATTAGATGCCTACTCGGTCTGATCTTTGCTTCTAATTTCGTACCTCCGTGTATCCAACACTTTGTACCTGTACTAGATAAGATCTGCAAGGATGAAAAATACTAGGAACAACAAATAGGTTAATATCATCAAAACATATAAACCAAGATAGTGTAGCTGTCAGAGCTAACACCCCTCACTCGGTCACTCCTTCAATTAGGCTAGAGCCCGCCTCTCTAAGCAATGCCCCACGCTTGGGCAACGATCCAAACAATCTTTGAATCATCAAATTTACTAGAACAAGATCAATAATCTATGTACAAAGAATTTCCCTCAGATAGGGTGGATTAGTACAACTTCAAATACTATATACTTCAATCAAAATATCAATATGAAATACAATTGAAGCTCAAAAGAGATTTCACCAAGTTTTCCTTCTAGATGAGAATCAACAATTCAGAAACACAGAGAAGGATTGATCAGTTGCTTCTAGAAAATATGAACTGTTCAGATGTGCAAAGGTGAGAGCATGAGAGCTTTAAGAGTATGAGAGTTTCAGCTTTGAAAATTGATTTTCAAGTGCTTGGTATAATTTGATTTGCAAAACCATGTATTTATAGAGTGAGTTTCCTTGTCTCCCAAGTTTCTTGAAGTGTCCCCCAAGTTTTTATAAAGTTTAGATTTAAAAAAAAAAAACTAATTTTTAGAATTTTCTTGCTAAAGTTCAAAATTTAAATTCTCGTAGGGTCAGTTGGCTGGACAAGCGACTGGGTAGGTGTTTATACAAGGTCAGTTGGTTGGACAAGCAACTGAGACCTTTCTGTCTGCCAAAAATTGATTCAGTTTGATGATCAATTGGCTGACTGAAAACAGGTCAAAAGGGTCAGTTGGCTAACCTGTTAGTCGGCTGACAAAACCAATTCATTTTGGTCAATTGGCTGACTAGTCAGTTTGCTGAGGTGGTAATAGCTTCGACCACCATTCATTATTAATATTTTGGTTATAATTTTTTTCTATATAACTCCAAATTGGACGTTCTTAGTATCAAAAGAAAGTTAAGAGAAAATCTCATAACTTTTATGTTGAACACTTTTTAAGATGAGTTTTTGATAGAGAAAAAGGCTCATTAATATAGATATAGAAAAAAATAACCGAATTTGAAAAATCCTATTTTGGTGCTTTTCATTTCAAAAATAATTTTACCCTTTTTAAAATAATTTTTGATCTTATAAAAATATTTTCCAGGTATTTTAAAAGGTATTTAGGTCCAAGTAGTTAACCTAAGAGTTTCATGTATCCATATTGAAATCGAATGAAGTACTTACATAAAGACTTCTTAAGACTTCGACATTCTAAGTACTTAAGTCTTCATGCTTGTCTTTCTTTGACTCCATCTTGTCTTTGAGCTTCAATATACTTTGAGCTTTCTCTTTAATATTCATGCTCTCATAATCTTCAAGCTTTATTAGATCATCTTTGAATCCATGCCTCTTAAGCTTCATTTGATCATCTTTCTTTGAAGTATAAGCTTGCATTTTCATGCTTGATCCTTGTGAGTCTTGAAATATCATTACTCAACAAATATGTTAAGTTTCACTTGTTTGTTAGCATCAAAATAGGATGTTAAGCCTTATAAGGCCAACAGTATCAGAGTTTCACATAAAAATTTTGGGTCGTCACAAATTTTGATCGAGTTAGAGCCATTCCTAGCTATTTTGGCCATTCCAGATGCACTAGTGTGATCGATTTTTCCAAAATTAGTCTCCAAGTTGTTGTTTTATAATGGATAATAATTTATCCAAGTTTGGCGTGGAGAAATTTTACGGTTGAAATAATTTCAGTTTATGGAAAAGCATAGTCAATGATATCTTGATTCAGCGTGACTTGATCAAGCCGCTAATCAGAAAGAAGCCAACTAATATTGAAGATGGTGCTTGGAAAGAAATGAAAATGAAAATGGTTAGAACCCTTCGTTTATGCTTGTAAAATGAAGTTATATATTCTGTGTTAGATGAATCATCACTTGTTGAGTTATGGAAGAAACTAGAATAGAGTACATGCCAAAATCACTGACAAACAAGCTATTTCTGAAGAAAAAACTCTATTAGCTAAGAATGGAGGAAGGGGTCAATATAACATAAATAACTACTACAAGATCATGACCTAGTTAATAAGTCTTGGTGTAAAAGTTGAAGAAGAAGATAAAACGTTTCTTGTCCTAGCATCTCTACCACCTTCTTATGATAGTCTTGTCATGATGTTGCTTGTTGGGAAGGAACCTTAAAATTAGAAGAAGTGATGGCTTCACTACAGGATATTGACACCTTGAGAATCATTAACTCCCGAGGACGCGCCTTGGTCACACAAGGTAAGAAACAGACCAGGGGTGGAAACAAAAATAAAAATTTTCCTCACAACCGTGGAAGATCAAGAAGCAGAAAGTCCAAATCAAGAGCTCTAGGAAATTCCAACAAATCTCAGAGAAAAAGGTAGATCGAATGTTAGAATTGTGGCAAGACTGGATACTACAAAGATCAATGTCAATCCTAGAAAAAGAAGCTAACAAATAAGATTGAAACAAATGTCGTCTCTTCTTTAGGAGAAAGAGATGTATTGCTATGCTCTTTAGAAAGGAAGGGAGAGTCGTAGGTATTAGTGTGACAACCCAAATAATAATGGGATTTAAATAATGATTAAGAGGGTGGAAAATGGAAACAGTAACAGAAGGAGGAAGTCGACTTCGTCGACGACATTGGACTTTGGAAGGAATAAACGAGGGAAATTATCAGGGCCTCGTCGACGAACACAGGGGATTCGTTGACGAGGGTATAAGAGGACCTCATCGACGAAGACAGGATTCGTCGACGAGGAATTACAGAGAGAGGTTTTGAGCAGTCTGAATTTTTTCGACGAGGAGTGGGTTTCGTCGACGAAATTATTAAAGAACTCGTCGATGAGGTGACGTGTCTCATCAATGAATCCAGTCCTATAAATATCAAAAACCCGGATTTTAACTTCAAAATTAAGAAATCTCTCTCTCTCTCTCTCTCTCTCTCTCTCTCTCTCTCTCTCTCTCTCTCTCTCTCTCTCTCTCTCTCTCTCTCTCTCTCTCCATTCGGTTTCTCTCCATTCTCTCTTTGATTCAGGCTCCGTCATTCGCCAGATCGATGATCTAAAGCCACCACGACACTCCTAGGGAAGTTCTCTGCATATCTGCCGGAGCGGATTGTTGGTGGAACTCCGTTATCATCCCTAAATTGAGGTAAGGCTTTTTAAGCCAAATTTGGTCTTGCGGTAGTTATAGGAAATGATATACACGTGAAAATATTAAAGTTTAGTACTGAGAGTTTTAATTTTCAAGGTATTGATCAGGAAATCCTAAGGGTGTGAGTCCAGAATTTATAGGGGCTTTTCTCAGTAGCCAGTTAAGGGAATAAACTAAAACAGTTATTTTTCATGCAAATTATTATTATTTATAATAAAAGTTATTTTCAGGAAAGCACGTATTATATCTGTATATTACGAGGGAAATGCACATTTGAGAAAATATTGCTATTATGTTGAAATGCATATGTATGTATGAGATGTTAGAAATTATGATTTTAGAATACAATGTATGGTTTTATACAGCAAATGTGTGGCATGAATATTATTTTACGTGGAAAAATATCATGATATGACAATGATATGAATGAAGTATGTTTTGAGAAATTATGAAAGAATACAATACATTATGATGTTGAAAATACATGATAAATTAATTATTTTCAGAATGATATACATATATGAAATGATTTCGGCACGAGGTCGTATTTATATATGATTTCAGCGCGAGGCCGTATTTATGTATGATTTTGGCACGAGGCCATATTTATGAAATGTTCGGCTCGATGCCATATTTATGAAACAATCGGCACGAGACCGTATTTATGAAATGTTCAGCCCGAGACCGTATTTATGAAATTATAAAATATGTTATATTATCATGTATTATATGTTATCAAAATCCGGATGTTAGTTTAGTTCAGTTCAGGAGCACGGTACCGTAGCGTATAGATCAGATATCTATGATCAGAATGATGCTAACCACCCCACGAGGGGGTGGGAGATGGATAGTCGATGTGGTTTTCAGTAGAGTGTGGATGTCCACCTGGTAGTCCGGATCAGGGTGTTTCAGGCCCATCGTACTTATGGACATTTTTGACTTGGCAATGGTCTGCCAGCCATTGTCAGGTCCCACCTTCGGGTTGCACAATCCGTCATAGGGGGTAATATATGACATCAGTTAGTTATTCATCCTGGGTATGTTTTTAGTATTATCAGATATAACAAACAATTTATGAATGATATGAGTTACTTGAAAAATATAAAAGTATATGATGATTCAGTATGTTATGATGAATGTTTACAGATATATGAAATGTATTGTATATGTATAACTGGATTATATATTCATGTTACCACACAGCTGTATTTAGTTTATTTTCCCTTACTGAGAAGTGTCTCATCCCGAACTTTAAAATGATTTTCAAGAAACCCAGAGGGACCGGCGGGTCAAGGCTGTCGTTGAGTGAGTTGAGCTTCCTTACTAGAAGGGTAAGCGTTGATCTAGGATCAGGAAATTTTTGTTGTATGATCCTAAGGTTATTTTGATGTTTTGGAGATTGTATATAAATACAGTATTTTGGTGATGTAGTAAACTCTAGTATTATGTATATTACGGTTTTGAGAATATGATTTATATTTACTGCTGCTTAGGTTTTCGCTATGATTGACAGTTGTCCCTGATACCCACGGGTTCAAGTTGACTTTTCTATTTATTATGTTTCATTTTATATTAAGATTTTGAGGTCGTTACAGTTAGACTCTAGAGCCCCATTTCACGTGATAGGCAATAAAGAAATGCTTGGAAAGTATATACTCGGTAATCTTAGCAATGTTTATCTTGGTGATGACAAACCTTGTGAAATTGCAGGAAAAGGAGAAGCAAAAATAAATTTGACAGGTATCACTTGGAGTTTGACTAATGTCA
Source organism: Malania oleifera (assembly GCF_029873635.1). Taxonomy (NCBI): domain Eukaryota; kingdom Viridiplantae; phylum Streptophyta; class Magnoliopsida; order Santalales; family Ximeniaceae; genus Malania; species Malania oleifera. The sequence goes on from NC_080418.1 coordinate 134,185,383, forward strand.
GATATATCCCAAATCTCAAGAATAATTTAATCTCTATTAGACAGCTTGCAAGTGAAGGTTACACTAGAACCTTCTGTGGCGATAGTTGGAAAATTTCCAAAGGCACAATGACATACTTGCAAGGTAAGAAAATATGCACTATTTATATGACCACAGATACTTGCATGTCAATTTCAATTGTCGTAAGAAAAGAAGATTCAAACCTATGGCACTAAAGACTCGGTCACATGAGTGAAAAAGGCTTGAAAATCATGAACTCAAAGGGAAAGATACCAGATCTCCAGTAAGCTAATATCAACCAATGCAAAAGCTACATCCTTGGCAAACAAAAAAGAGTCAGCTTTCAGAAGAGGGGCAGAATCCCAAAGAAAGAAAAATTGGAGTTAGTGCAAACCAACATTTGGGGACCGAGCCTCATCTCATCCATTGGCTGAAAACCCTATTTCGTCACCATCATTGATGACCATTCCATGAAGGTATGAGTTTAATTTAGTTCTTAAGATATAAATCTGAAGTGAATGGTATTTTCAGGGAATGGAAGGTCATGGTGAAAAATGAAACAAGCTTGAAAATTTAAAAGTTGAGATCAGAAAATGGTGTTGAATATGAAGACAAAGAATTCAAGAAGTTTTGCTATGAGCATGGGATTAGACTAGAAAAAATTTTGTCAAGTACACCCCTGCACAATGGCATAGCAGAACGAATGAACAGAACCTTGATTGAGAGAGCCAGAAGCATGCAATTACATGCAAATTTACCAAAGTAGTTTTGGGCAAAAGCGGTCAGCACAAGTGCTTGTCTAATCAACTGAAGTCTATCAGTACCATTGTAGTTCGAGTTAATAGAGGAGGTATGGGGTAAAAAAGAGGTAAAACTTTCATATTTAAAAGTTTTCGGTTGTGTTTCTTATGTGCATATTAGTGAGTATGCTAGGGGCAAGCTTAACCGAAAATCTCAAAAACAGACACTCATTGGATATGGTGAAGATAAGTTTGGTTACCACATCTAGGATGACCAAAACAAGAAAATAATCAAAAGTTGAGATGTTGTATTTAATGAAAAGGTTATGTACAAAGATGCAACATCATCAAGTAATCTTGCGCAAATTGACCTCGATGTTGTAGAGTTGGATGATACCACTGATAGCAACATGACACAACAAACAGTTGATAATTCCTAAATAAAGGAGTTTATCACAAAGGAGTGCACTAAAGTACCACAGATCCCAACTCTGACCCTGACTCCGGTGCTGAGGAGGTCTTCCTGATTTCATACCGAATAGGAGATATTTGGATTACTTGTTACTAACTGATGCGGGTGAACTAGAGTGCTATGATGAAGCATGTCAGGTGGATGAGGCTAGCAAGTAGGAACTTGCCATGAAAGATGAGATGAAGTCTCTCATTGACAATAGGACTTGGGAGCTAGCTAGGTTACCCAAGGGAAAAGAAGCTATTCAAAACAAATGGCTATACCACATAAAAGAAAAGCATGATGGTTCGAGAAGATACAAAGCAATACTCGTGGTCAAAGGCTTCCAATAGATAAAAGACATTAACTACTTAGAAATCTTCTCATTGGTTGTGAAACACATAACCATTCAGTCGATTTTAAGCATTGTTGTAGCAGAGAATTTACATCTCAAGCAGTTAGATGTAAAAATTGCTTTCCTACATGGTGATCCAAAAGAGGAGATATACATGCACCAACGTGAAGGTTTTGTTGAGAAAGGAAAAGAAAAACTTGTTTGCAAGCTGAATAAAAGTTTGTATGATTTGAAACAAGCTCCAAGGTAATGTATAAGAAATTTGACGGCTTCATGCAAAAGAATGACTATCGCAAGTGCAATGCTGATCATTGTTGCTATTTTAAGAGGTATAAATCAAGTTACATAATTCTTTTGTTTTATATTGATGACATGTGATGACCCAAAATATATATATATATATATATATAATTAAAGTACAATAATAATAAAATAATAAAAATGGTCATTAAGTTAATATCAATACAGAAGTGTTTTTCTGTAGGATCCTTGATTCCATGTTTGATGCCTAAAAAAGACCTTGTCTTAGCGAGTGCTCAGAGGCCATTGCGACTCAGTCGCTCCCTGGAGGTCGGTCTGGTCAAAATGGAATTTCATAGGATAAACAGGATAGACACTGTTGTACACGTAAATAAGTATATATACATAAAATAGTGTTTTGACAGACATAATTTGTAGAAATACATAATAAGATGATAATAATATAGGTATCATATGTGGGGCCCACAAGACTATGTAGGGTCCACATGAGTCCCGGAACCACAAGACACTGTTTATATACGTAACTAAGTACATAAAATAATATTTTGACTAATATAATTTATAGAAATATATGATAAAATAATAATAATATAGGTATCCTATGCGGACCCACAAGACTGTGTGGGGCCCACATGAGTCCCGAAACTGTATGGAGATTTACACCAGTCTCAAAGCTATGTAGGATGCATAAAATCGTATAAGAGTTATTCGAGTTACGTAGGATCCATTCGGGTCTCGAAGTTGTGTGGGGCCCACATGAGTTTTCAAAATTCAAATTTAATTCTTGTTCAAAAATAAATAATAAAATAAATAAATACTAAAAATAGTTTAAAAGTAAAAACAATGATAATAATAATGATAATAATGATTAAGAAAAATAATAAAATAATTAATTGACTAATTGACTAATTAATTAGGTAAGTAATTAATTAAAAATTTATTTAATGGGAATGGTGGCAAGCACTCCCACATGACCTCCATCCCCATCCCATACTCAACCTATACCTTGCCCATCCCTTGCCCATTCTTTAATTTTTAAAAAAATTATAATTTCACCCATCTCCCCATACTTTTATAAATTTCATTTCTTCCCCAAAATTTTCTTATAAATAGGGAGCTCTCAACCTTCATTTTTCACAACAATTTTCCAAGGAAGAGAAGGATTAGTGAGTGAAAGAATTTGTGGTGGAGAGAGAATTTTTGAATAAGTTCTTAATCATCCACTCTTTCCGATCTCATTTCTTAAAGATAGTTACAGTGTTCGTAAGGAAGAAGGTAAGTAAATTTTGATTATGTTAGTTTTTTTTTTGTTTAAAATTTATACCCGAGTTTATTTTATAAGTAAATTTCAATTATGTTAATTAGTTCCACAAAATTTTCATGAGTTTATTTTTACGCATATTTAATTATACCAGTTCTATCTTTAATATACTTGCATCTATTTTTGGGTTAAGAAATGTTTTAATCCCCTCGGGTAAATTTTCAGCATTTCTTTCTATTCAAAAATAAAATTATATATATTTTTAACACAAAAATTGTGTGGCATGAGTTTATTTGTATGTTGTATTTTTTTATGAAAATATGAGTAAAGATGATATTTTTATGATATTATTTTAAATTGCATAAATTATAATAAGATGATTTTAAAACCCCTTATGGCAACGAAAGTTCAAACTTACAGATGCTCAGTACCGCAACTTAAAGTTTATACGGATCAGAGTGCACCCACACTGTTTATAGAGTGGTTATTTATGTTAGTGGATTTCTCCTGAGTGCACACCTGGTTCCGAACCAGGACATAATAAGGAAAATCTCACTTAAAGTTTACGTACATTGAATTAGCTTGGTCGGCCAGCCAGCTAAGTTCAGTCTTCGGACCGCACAACCCAGTCATGGGGGTAAACATGACTTACGACAAACAAGCCTAAGGGTGGTTTTTATAATATATGTTTATACATATTTAATTACGTGTACAAAGTTACTAATGATTTGAAGGAAAAGTGTAAGTTTACGTGAAAAAGATTATTCTGGTGCTTAAATGACGATATAAGGAAAACGTATAAGGAAAAGTATATGTATGTTTATCATTAAATATTTTTATAGTTTTAAAGTTAAAAGTTTAATTTAACAGTTATAGTATATGATTATAAAATTTTACTATTGAAATTGATGATAAAAGTTTTATGCAGAAATTTTTAAATTTATATTTATTCTAAAAGCAGTCTTGAAGTTATAGTATTAAATATTGTTTTACAAAATTTTTAAAAAGCTCATTTTGGCCACGCACTAATAATAATCTTATTTGCTTACTGAGCGTCGTCTCACCCCAATCATATTTTATTTCAGATAACTCTGAAGGACATGTCTGAAATCAGGCTTAGCAAGCATGCGGGTGGGGATTAGAAAAATAAAAATTGATTAGAAATATTAGTATGGTTTCAGATATTAATGTTTGTATAATTTTTCTTCTTTTGAAATAAATGATTGTAATATGGATCATTAACGCTCTGGTTTAAATAATAATAATTGAGTTTATTTATTTCCGCTGTAAATCAATAGTAAAAAGTTAATATCCCAGGCCCCTCGGGGTTGGGGTGTTACATGACATGCTAGTTGTAGTACCAGATATGGACAAGATCAGAAAATTGAAAAAAACAGTTGTCCACAAAATTTGAGATGAAAGACTTAGGTCTAGTAAAGTAGATGCTTACGATGAGAATCACTAAAGACTGAAAAAAGGGAACCATGCAGTTATCTTAGCCCAAGTACATTAGGTGGATTCTCAGAAGGTTCAACATGAGTGATGTGAAGGCAGTTAGCACACCATTAGCCGACCATTTAAAATTATCAAAGACTTAGTCTCCAAAGTCAGAGGAAGAGAAGAAAGAAATGGAAAATATCCCATACGCTTCAGCTGTAGAAGTTTGATATATGTCATGGTTTGCACGAGACTAGATCTCGATCATGTAGTGGAAACCGTCAGTAGATTCATGTCAAATCCTGGAAAAATCCATCTTTAAGTGGTCAAATGGACATTAAGATATCTCCGAAGTACAATTAACAAATGTTTGTGTTTTGACAAAAGTGATCTAACATTACAGGGATATGTAGATGCAGACTTTGCCTGCGAGATAGATCACTGAAGAAGCACTAATAGATATGTCTTCATAGTAGGTGCTACTGCCATTAGTTGGGTATCATAGATACATAAGATTGTTGCACTATCAACTACAGAGGTAGAGTATGTATCCATGACGCAAAGAGATGATTTGGTTACAGGGTTTGTTGACAAAGTTGGGTTTCAAACAGGCGAAGAGTATTTTGCATAGTGATAGTCAGAGTGCTATACACTTGGCTAACATTCCACTCAAAGATCAAGCACATTGGACTCCGCTCTCATTTCATCAGAACTCTTCTAGATGAAGGGTTGTTAGCAGTTAAGAAGATCCTTGGCAGAAACAACCTGGTAGACATGTTGACAAAGACAGTAACTACAAATAAATTGGAGCTATGCTCATATTCAATGGGTCTCCTAGATCGATTGAAACCATCTAGAAGATGATCACTGCACGAGCAACCCAACAAGGGGGTACGGGCACTCCCACAAGGGGGTGCGGTCGCTCGGAGACTAGGGTGAGGACACAGTGTTGCAACACCTAAGTAGCCGACACTTGGTTGCCTCCATATATTTGGAGGGGGTGATTTGTTGGGCCACACATGCAGTTGTATAATAAATGAGAAGATTGTATCTCCATAATTAAGGATTTGCAGCTTGCAAATCTTGAATTAATAAATGTTACGCATGCTCTTGGCTCAATAAATGTTATGCATGCTACGCTATCTCCATGTCTCTTCTTCCCCCCTATAAAATGAGTTGTGTGTTGTAGAGAATAGAAACAAGTGTAATTGGTGGTGTAAGCAAGTGAGTTGTGTGTTGTAAACTATGGTTGAGAGACAGAGAGGTTGAGTTGAGAGTTGAGTTTGAGTGTGTTATTCCTCCTCCACCACTATATTTCCTATTGATATAGTAAAACTTCTTGTCTCCCGTAAACATAGTTCGAGTTTGGCTGAACCATGTAACTCTAGTGTTCCTTGTGGTTACTTGTTTGTATTTGTGTTATGGATCATCCTCAATCCCTAAGATGTGCAACTCCTACTTTTTTGGCACCCTCAGACCAAAATCCAGTGTCAACCTTGTGCAAATAATAAGAAATTTTACAATATTAAAATTTCTCCAAAATGTAAGTGTATACACATTTTGATTTTTTTTTTTTTTTTTTAATGTTTTTGGGTCCTTATACGTGCATAAAAAATAATACATAATATTTAAAAGAAAAAAAAGAGGAAAATTTGCACCAATAAGCACTACTTTCAAGAAATTAAACTACAAGGTACTAGTCCAATGACCTCCTCCTAACTTTAGAAAAAAATTACACTACTTGACGTATCATTTCATCATATAAAACTCGAGCTATCGACATGTGGTAAGTCTACTATTTCTTTTTCTCCATTCTTTTTAAAAAGTAAATCAATATATGCATGCATGTGAATTTTTCAAACCTAATAAGATTCAATTTTCACGTTTCAATTCTACATTGAAGACTATTTTGTATACATAGGCTTAGAGGAGAACCTCTGATAGCTCTTGAACTGTGGAAAAAAAAAATAATTATTTAGTTCTAACACTTTGCAATAAATTTCCTTTTGTAACATATTTTTAAATTAAAATAATTTTTTGGTAAATTTAAGAGTTTTTTTAAACAAAAATTATGTGATGTACTCTGTTACATTGAGATTATATAAAATACGGTATTATAAATGTTTTATTAAATAAAACAAAATTTTTGTTCATGAAAGCCTTGAATAAGAGAAAAAAATGTATAATTACTATTATTAATTAAAAGAAAGATCATACATTACTATATTTCTTAAATATCTTTAATTTTCTTAATTATTGTATAATTAAAATATTTATAAGTGCATGTATAATTTATATAATAATTTTAATATTTAAAAGCTGAAAAATTTTATAACTTTCTACTACATTTTTAAAATTTTATTATTATTTAAAAATGTTTTTTTTATTTTTATTTTTTAAAAAATGCATAGGAAAGAAGCATTATGAGTTGGCAAAATTTTTGGGTACGTGTATTGAGCATACGTAGGCACGTGTCAGATTATATCATAGTAGGGTGTCAAATGTCAAGTGCCGGACAAAAAGAAATCTAAAGGAACCATACTCTGGATGGTTAGGGGTAGGGGTAGGGGTAGGGGTAGGGGTATGTCCCAAAATTACAGGCAACGTGGCGCACATCCAGGAGGCCTCAATCGATGGGGAGGAGATGTGTCAGGTGAGGCGGAATGGGCGGGCGCCACGTGGTCCAGTAAAACGTGAGTTTGAGGTGGCTTCACATTTGTCCAGCACGTGTAGGAAAGTTTTGGTGAGCATGGAGGATTCATCTCATCTCTCACCGCCAAGCGGTTCGGTGAGAGGCTTGAACTTGAAGCTGAGCGGGAGACGGAGTGGAGCTATATATAGATGCATGCATGTGTATAGTTCTTCCGTTCTCGGTCTTTATATTTGCATGCGGTGCGTGTTGATGATTTTTATAGTGATAGAAAATAAAGATGAAGAAGATGAAGAAGTGGAGATCGTCATGGGAAGCATCGGAAGCGGTGGTGGGCATGCTAATGGTGCAGCTGTTTACTACTGGGCTTCAACTGCTTTCTCGTGTCATACTGAGTCAAGGCTCCTTCGTCTTCGCCCTCTTAACCTATCGTCATCTTGTTGCTGCTCTCTGCGTCGCTCCCTTCGCTTTCCTCCTTGAAAAGTTGTACATGCCATATACCATATGCATGCAAGCATATTGTCATCCCTTCATCCCTTCATTCTTCATTCTTCATTCTTCTTCTTCTTCTTCTTCTTCTTCTTCTTTGGTGATTATTATAAAGATTTTGAATTAAAAATATATATATGTGCGCATTAATGTGTTGCAGAGACAATAGCAAGAAGCTCAGTTTGGTAGCCTTTTTTTGGCTTTTCCTTAACGCCTTAACTGGGTAAGTAGCTTCAAAGAATTCATCATGAATAATTCAACCATATTTTTTCTTCATTTTTTTCCTCCTCTCTTTTCTCCTTTCTTTCTTTCTTGGTTTTTTTTGGGGGAGGGGGAGGTTGGGGAACATAATCATCTCTTTGAATCTCAGTACACATCCCAAGGGGGTGTGCACAGAACACTACGTAGACAAATCCTTTACTCGCAACTAATTTAAAATTTTAATTTTAATGTTTGACTTGTAATGAGACATGTTAAGATGTAATGAGGTACACACAAATTAAGTTATGTTGGGATTATCTCACATCCCTTGTGAAAGGGATTAGTGATCTGTTATTAAGTATGAGAAAAAGTCTCACTTCATGAGTTAGGTTTTAGGATTGAGAAGGTACAAGACCATCTAATACTAGTATCAGAGCTCATGATTCAATATTTTTCTTAGGATGTCGGGTATGGGGCTGTCAATTTGGAATCCAAAGGGAGAGATTATTGGGTTATCCCACATCAATTGTGGAAGGGATTGGTGGTCTGTTATTAAGTGTGAGGGAAAGTCTCATCTTATGAGTTAGCTTTTAAGGTTGAAAAGGTCAAAGACCATCAAGTTAAGATGTACTGATATATATATATATATAATTTATTTTGTATTTTAGATGCAATACAATGAATAAAATTGTTGTTAGAGTAACATAAATGAGTTTAGGAATATCATAATGAAGTAAAATAATTAAAATTAATTATTGAACTAATGAAATTAATTGGCTAATTAAGAAAGTGGTTGTCTATGTGCGTGACAGGATATCACTAGCCATGGGACTATTCTATTATGGTTTACGAGACACTTCTGCAACATATGCTACTAATTTTCTCAACCTAATTCCAATTGTCACATTTGCGTTTGCAGTTATTTCCAGGTACCTAATTTAATTACATATATCATTGGCCATGACACTATAATTTATTATGGTTTATATACATATATAATTGCATGCATCTCCCTAAGCTTCTCTCTCTCTCTCTCTCTCTCTCTCTCTCTCTCAAATTAATTGAATTGAATGGATTAATGTGTAGAATAGAGAAGTTGGGACTAGGCATGAAAGCAGGCAAAGTCAAGACAGGGGGTGCAGTCTTGTGTGTTATAGGAGCCCTAATCATCATCCTTTATAAGGGAAAGACATTTCATATCTGTCATCAATTGATTCATACTAAGCACATTGCAGTGGTTACGAGTAAGACTCACATGACTCGCGGCACGATTATGCTTCTGTGTAGTTGCTTGTCCTACGCTACGTGGTTCATAGTGCAGGTACATTGTTATTATTATCAGGACTACCTATTAATTTGATCGAGTTTTAGGAGAGTTTGCATGTAAGTAAGAGTTCCCCTATATATAAGCCCGTTAAAATCAAATTAATCGAATAAATTCCATCGTTTTGATTTTTATTTTCTTTGAATTTCAGTTTTTGATTTTTGGGTTCAATTAATTCGGTTAACTGAATTAATTGAATAGTACAAATTAATAATAAATAATTATATATTATATATTAAATATTTTATATATACTAAAATTTTATTTATTTTATATTGATTAATCGAAATTTGGTTCAATCGGTTTTGTGTTTGGTTAAATATGAAATTTTGGTCAGCTGAGTAAAGAAGATTTTTTAACCGAATATTTTTTATTTATTTGGTTAATTAACCGAATTTATTAACCGATCGAATGCTTACCCCTTATATGCAATATGTATTTTCATTTTAATTTTTTTTATAAGTAATATTGTGTATTCCTTTTTCCATAGTGCAGGTGAAATTGCTAAAAGTATTTGCATCAAAGTATTGGGCAACGATGTTGACGTGCATCATTGCAGCATTGCAATCCATGGTCGTCGGCTTATGCTTAGACAGAAGTAAGGCTGCATGGAAGTTAGGGTGGGATCTGCAACTGGTGACGATCGTTTATTCGGTTAGTAGAATTTATATATTACTCATTAACTCACATGTTAAGAGTAACTCCATGTTTGAAGTTCGGACCATTCAAAAAATTATACACACTTCCTTCTAAATCTGCATGTGTGAATTTTGTAGGATATGTTTTGCATCCTTGTTGTTTCCTATTTTTGGTTTCTATTTTTTCGCGATAAAAATTATTTTTATTGTCAATTTTTTGTTTCTGTTGTCGATTTTCAGTTATTTGTTAAAAAATTAAAAATCAGATTTTATGATTTTCAGTTGTTTTGATAATTTATTGTCAGAAATTTTAATATTTAGAAATAATTTTTAAATTGAATTATTTATTTTATATTATTTTTTAATTAAAACAAAATTAAATGATCATATAAATTTAAATATAATTAAAATAAAAATATACATAAATTTTAAAAATAAAAATAAAGTCAATTACAAAATATTTTTACTATTTTTCAATTGTCATGCCCAATAAGATTTTTATCGTTAAATAAATTTTGAAAGTAGTACAATTAAGTAAAATAATTATAATAAATTTTTTTTATGATAATAATTTCTTAATATGTATTATTTATTATTTTAAACGTGTGAAAATGAATTTTTTTTTTTTAGTTAAGTTTTTAATTTATATTAGTTTTATGAATATTAATCAAATAGATTTCTGGTTTCTACTTTTTAGTTTTTATTTCCGATTTTTATTTTTCGTATTTTGTAATTTTTGGTAAGCAGGGAGCATTGGCGACAGCGGCATCATTTTGCTTAATTTCGCGAGTGGTGGCAAACCGAGGCCCAACCTTCCCAGCTATGTTCAATCCATTGGCCCTCATATTTGTAACCATCTTCGAAGCTCTCCTTCTTGGGGAACCCATTACTGTTGGAAGGTAGATAATTAATTAATATTAATTGGGAAAATTAATAAATAATTGAACTGCATTATAATGTACGGGTGCAGCTTGGTGGGCATGGTCACGATTATACTTGGATTGTATAGCTTTTTATGGGGAAGAAAAAGGGAGTTAACAATGAAGAGCAGCTGGCTTCCGCCAAATGTATCGACCGGAGAAGGAGCAACCGCCGTGCCAGATTCTGCGACGGCCACCGTAAATCCAGCCCCGCCGCCGTCTTCTTCGTCATCCAGTGCCATTGATATCGAAGCAAGCAGCTAGCATGAGCATAGCATAGCTTAATTAGCTAGCTAGGTTAATCTAGCTCCTCACATATATATATATGACCAATTAATGTACACCATAGGTTTATAGAATCTTATGGGAAGGAAGAAATTTGCTTCTTGGTTTTTTGTTTTTTTCTTAATTATTATTTGTTTTGTAATTTCTTGCACAAGTTCTCACACTTGCGCGGTTGCTTTATTGCTTTTACTTGTTTTTGGAGGGATTTATTCAATTCAAACTCTTCCGCATTTCCTTTCAATCACAATTAGTGTTGTTTATGGTGTGACTCTTATACTTGAGATTTCATAAACAAATGAAGGAAGAAAAACATAATGGTGCAACACAGCAAGGACTCGTCGACGAGTGTCCTGTGCTCATCGACGAGTAAATCTCAAGAGTAAGGAAAACTCAGAGGTTCTGAGATACCGAGAGCAAAAAAATGGGCTCGTTGACAAGTTATCTGACTAGTCGATGAGTGTTCTTCTCTGTCTCGTGGACGAGTGCCCTGTTCTCGTCAATGAGTGTGCCTGAGCTGTAAAAAATAATTTGAATTTTGAATTGGAACGTTGAGGTGGTTAGGAATTTGGAGGAAAACTTTCGAGGAAGAATTATTTATGTACTTCTGAGCATTCATTGATAGAAGAGAGAGATCATTGTGAAGTGTATTGTGTACTTTGACATTTCTTAGTGAAGTTTGTTTCTTAATCTTTTGGCTGTGTTTCATTTGCTTGTTGTTGATTTACTTATTCCATTATGCATCCTATATCCGATCATTATACACAAAATTGGTATCAAAGCGATTGTTATCATTGCATCGAAATCATCTTCTACAAGATTTGACATTGTCAAATTTGATGGAATCGGAAATTTCAGTCTATGGCATAAGAGAGTTAAGGATATACTTGTGCAACGAGGAATGAGAAAGACTTTACTTGGCGTTCAACTGGATGGAATGGATAAGGCAGCATGGGGAGAATTGCAAGCAAATGTCACTTCTACAATACACTTATGTTTGACCTGTAACGACCCAAACATTCTGCTATATTTTTTTTTTCTGCATATTGTTGACCTTATCGATCATACCCAATTTTGATTATGATAAATACTCTTTATATCTAATGGGTGTTTGAGGTTTTGTACAGGAATTAAGATTGTTAAGTTCAAGATGAGCACAAAGCAAGTAAAGTCTAAAGACCGATTATCGATCTTAATTGTAATATAATTCATTTGTAAAAATCGGTCTGTAATAGTAAGTAGAGCTTTAGTTTGTAATAAGCTCACACACATCATATGCATGATAAATATGTAAGTTCAAACAAACCGTAAGTGAGAAATGACCTTAGAAAGACCTTAAGGTTCGGTCGACCGACACCGAACTTTTTCGGTGTCTTCAAATTGGACCTTAAATGACCCTAGGATACTCACATTTGCACATATATTTTTGTTAGGCACATGAATAGAGTTTGTATGTTTCAAAAATGGACTGAAATACTCACATGGTGCACTTTCGATCGACTAGCCAAATCAGTTCATTTTGGCTTGGTCGACCAAACTAGACCTGGGTCAACTATTGACCAAGGTCCTGGTCGACCGAACCTATGCAATTCAAAACCCCTCAGTCAATTGAAACCTCCCTAGGTCAATATTTTGACCATCTAGTCGACCGACCCCTTTTTGTACTCCAACTACCTGGTCGACTGAGGGTCCTCGGAAGAAATCTCAGTGGTCTGGTCGACCGAACCAGCCAATTCAAAATGGACTGGTCGACCGAACCTCGAAAAATTGAAAAATCACCCTCTCCTGGTCGCCCAAGCCCTTAGTTCAAAATTCCCTTCGTCAACTGAACCATATAAGACTTGGTCGACCGAAACATTTCTGGTCAACCGGACCTCTCGGGTTGCCCTGATTTTTACCGTAGTTAAATATTTTTTAAACATGGTTAAAATGCTAAAAACATCATTAAACTTTCTTAATAATATCCAATAGGTCCCCAACAGTCATATTTTCTCCTATACCTATATATATGAGATCATTTGTGAAAATGAAGCATGGATTAGCTACCTTGATTAAAGGAGAATTCTCTGAAAACCAAAAGCCTCTACTACTCATTTTTTAGCCTCATTCACTCATGCTTACCTTCTATTTGTGTCTACATCATTAGTAAGTGGATTAAGTGTTTGTTTGGAAAGGTTTGCTTTCTATTGTTCTATTTGATTGACAAGATTTTATTTGAGAGTAAAACCAAAAGATTCTTAGGGGACTTTGGTTGATAAGTCTATCCTAAGAATACTTTGATGGATCTTCTAAGTTTGCACCTTCATTGCAAGATCTTGAGAAGATTGTATTTGTTTTTGGTTGCAAAATACTTTCAAAATACCTTCAAATATCTAGTGTGCTTTATCTTGATAAATATTTGAAAGAGATATTTGTTTGTGTGAGAAAAATCTTTGTTGCAATATTCATTGATTCATATCTCTAGTTGAATACAAAGGTTGAACTCTTTTTGCAATCCAAGCATATACTTCAAGTGATACTTACATGCTTGAGATACCCTGCTGATTGAAATACTTGAGACTCGATATCTTTGTGTGAGCTTATTGGCTGAATATATTGTGAAACAAAGATTGCTTGTTTGACACTCTCACGTTCGCATTACACTAATAGAAAATACCTTTGAGAGTTGAACTATCTAAACCACACTGAGCTTATATAGTGAATCATATTGTGGTGTATGTTATTGCTTGTATTTGGGTACATATCTGCCTTACACGAAAGTACAATCACTGTATCATTTGATTGTAATACATATTTGTTGTATTTCCAGGCACGGGCCTGAAGAGGGAGACTAGCCTTGGAATAATCCCGAATTGGCTTAGACCCGATTAGGAAAGCTAGGTGCGTCGTCCTGTTAAGGCGTGTAGGTTGAGGTCAGCCCTGCTAATTGATCTGTTTAAGGTTGAGGTCAGCCCTGTGTTAATTTGACCTGGTTGTAATCGGTGTCGCTCCACCCTTAAGTGAGCTATTAGTGGAATCCTCTAGCTTGCGAACTAAAGGCGAGGACGTAAGCACAGTTGGCCGAACCCCGATAACATATCGTGTATCTATTTACATTTCAGTACTTTATATTTACCGCACATATATGTAATAGTATGAATGATGTGCTTGATTTAAATTTCACATATCTTATTTATCAGCACATTTGGAATTGTGTAAAAAGACCCTAGGTTACCAAATCATATTAACTTCTGACTTAACCTAGGAGAAAAGTTTAAAATTTCCAATTCACCCCCCCCCCCTCTTGGGAATATACCTTTTCTAACACAAATTAAACTCTGATACCACAAAATATCAACAAAGTCAACTCGGACCCAAAGTGGTACTTGTCCATAAGTACATACTATCTATGCAACAGAAAACATAATATACCTGAACATTATATACAATACCCGAGTTCTACTATCTCCATAATTATATATGTACATTCCCAAAATCCATAAAAACATCGTAGGGATTACACAAAACATATTCCCCAGCTCACACTGTTACGCTGAAACTAGGACAGTACCACAACCTCCTTTAGCTCAGAGCTCGCTCTGCTCGTCTATCTGGATTTCCTAAAATGTTTAAATTGTAGGGTGAGACACCTCTTAGTAAGTGGAAATAGATTATTAATTGACAGTGTGTGACAATATGAGTTTTAGTATTTCAAATATGCAACCATAATTTACCTTTCATTTCACTCTGAAATCATGTAAAACTGTATACATGTATATATAAGTGTATCTCAAAATAAATACTTTCCTTTCACATCATACTCTATATAAGATAATATCTCTATACAAGTAACTATGCATATATGCATAGAAGAACTGCCCTAAATGGATAAACAATAATGCCATGTATTAACCTCGCATGATCTGGCGGGTTGTGCAGCCTATAGGTTAGACCTAACCAGACTAAGTCAACTGTATCAGTATCTATATCTGTAATTATGAGTATGACTTGCCTACCCAACTGGTCCAGACTCCAGGGGGTAACTCTACACTTCAATGGCACTTGACTGTATACCACCAACACTCTATCTGAGAAGTGTGGTTGCACTGGTATCTGTGAAGTTATGGTACCGTGCTTAGTGTCACGGTCCAACTATTTTCACACCCTTGTGAAGGGCCGTGTGGCGCTAGCTAAAGCACTCTTGCTTAACTAGCCATCCTATCGTTTACCAACATTCATCCACGAAGCACTTTCATTAACATTTATTCAGATAGCAGCGGAAATAGTAATCAATTCATGAAAGTCGTGGCAAGCAAGCAATAAACATTGAAGCAAACTTAATTCATTAACAAATCCTCCATTGACATGTTGTACTTAGCGAGGGAGGCAAGTAGGCTAAGCACGTTGACAATTGCTAGTGAGTTTTACAATGACTGATGAACACTCACCCTCCCCTAAAGAGGTTTTTATGTAATTATCATCCTGGCACTAGGAAACATCAAAGTGACCGAGGAGTCATACTGCCTTATTTGGCTTACAAAGACTCTACTAGCAGAAAATAACCCTACACTAGTATTTACATGATGGAAACTCATCCCAAGCACATGAGATAAGCGGTCACAGGCAAGCATAATGTCCTGAACAAGCTTAGCTCATGACATTCTCCCCACTTTTGCGGTCGATGTCCTCGTAGACTTTTGGTGGTAGGTACACTTCGAATTTGTCCATGAACGGTTAAATATCTTCCGCAGAAATCTAGCTGATTTCTTTGTCATCAAGGCATTTCCACTTCACTTGGAACTTTTGCCGCTTCTTCCTTGAGGATATGAACTTTTTGTCTGCAAGGATCTCTTCAACATCATGTCTGTCAAGTTGCACTATCTTCAACTTTGTTCTGTTGAATTGACTTCTACTCAGGTCATTGGTGTTGGCGTTGAACGGCTTAAGGCAGCTGACATGAAACCGCGGTCTTCTCCCTTTATTTGCCCACTTCGTCATCTGCTCGGAGGCTTTCTCCAAATAGGCTTGGGCAAGCTATGCATTTTGTCTCCCTTCACTGGTGAACATGTACGCCCTGGGACTCTTTCTTCTGTACGGCTCACCCACTATGTGAGGTAACAACGGCAGCTGGCCTGTAACAAGCTTAAAAGGGCTCTTGTTGGTTATTAAGCGCCATTGGGCGTTGCCACAGAACGGAGCCACATCAAGTATGTTAGAAAAGGTGTATTCCCAAGAGGGGGGGTGAATTGGAAATTTAAACTTTCTTCCTAGGTTCAACTAATCCTACAATCAGTATTACACAAACCTAGGGTCTTTCTATGCAATTCCAAATGCGTATATAAAAATGATGTGCAAATTAAATCAAATGCATCATTCACACCATAACATATATGTGCCGTAAATATAAAGTACAGAAATATAAACAAGGCACACGATATGTTATCGAGGTTCGGCCAACTGTGCCTACGTCCCCGCCTCTAGCTCGCAAGCCTGAGGATTCCACTAATAGCTCACTTAAGGGTGGAGCAGCACCATTTATAACCAGGTCAAATTAACACAGGGCTGACCTCAACCTTAACTAGGTCAATTAGCGGGGCTGACCTCAACCTACACGCCTTAACAGGACGACACACCTAACTTTCCTAACCAGGTCTAAGCCAATCCGGGACTATTCCAGGGCTAGTCACCCTCTTTAGGCCCGTGCCTGGATATACAATAAATGTGTATATAATCAGATGGTACAGTGATTGTGCTTTCGTGTAAAGCAGATATGTACCCAAATGCGCGCAATAACATACACCACAAATATGATTCAATATGTAAGCTCAATGTGGTCTAGATGATTCAACTCTCAAAGGAATTTTCTATATGTGTAATGCATACGTGAGAGTGACAAACAAGCAATCTTTGTATCACAAGATATTCAGCCAATAACTTCACACAAAGATGTTAAGTCTTCAGTATTTCAATCAGCAAGATATCTCAAGCATGTAAGTATTAAATGATGTATATGCTTGGTTTGCAAAAGATGTGTAATCTTTGTATTCAGAAAATAATATATCAGTGAAAGAATATTGCAACAAAGATCATTATCACACAAACAAATATGTCTTCAAATATTTTACAAGATAAAAACGCAATAGATATTTGGAAGTGTTTGAAAAGTTTTTGCAACCAAAAACAAATACAATCTTCTTAAGATCTTGCAATGAAGGTGCAAGCTCGGAAGTTCAAATCAAAGTCTTCTTAGGAGAGACTTATTAACAAAGTCCCCTAAGAATACTAGGGTTTAGCACTCGTAATAATAAAATAAATCTTACATAAAATGGGAGAGCAAACCTTTCTTAATTAAGCACTCAATCAACTTACAGAGAGTTTGAGCAATCAGAGAAGGTAAGTATAATTGTTTGGAGCTTAGATATGAGTAGTATAGGATTTTAGGTTTTCAGAAAATTCTCCCTAATCAGCGTGGTTAATCTATACTAATTTTCTCAAATGATCTCATATATATAGGCGTGGGAAAAAATATGACCGTTGGGGACCTATTGAGTATTCTTAGGGAAGTTTAATGATGTTTAAAGCATTTTAACCATGTTTAAAAAATATTTAACTGCGGTAAAAATCAGGGCAACCTGAGAGGTCTGGTCAACTAGAACAAGTTCGATCGACCAAGTCTCATATGATTTGGTCGACTAGGGGACTTTTGAATTAAAGGCTCGGTCAACCAAGAGTAGGCGATTCCTCAATTTTTTGAGGTTCGGTCGACCAGGCCCTTTTAAACTGGCTAGTTCGGTCGATCAGACCACTAGGATTTCTCCCGAGGACCCTCCGGTCGACTAGGTAGTTGGAGAACAAAAGTGCCCGGTCGACCAGATGGTCAGAATGTTGACCAGGAAGGATTTTGGTCGACCAGATCTCTTTGAACTACCTAGTTCGGTCGACCAGGTGGTCAAACTTTTGACCTAGGGAGGTTTCGATCAACCAAGCCAAAATGAACTGACTTGGCTGGTTGATCGAAAGTGCACCATGTGTGCATTTCGGTCCTGTTTCAAACCATACAAGTCCTATTCAAGTGCATAACAGACATATGCGTAAATGTGTGTATCCTAGGGTCACTTGGGGTCCAATTTAAAGACATCGAAAAAGTCTGGTGTCGGTCGAAACCCTAAGATCTTTCTAAGGTCCTTTCTCATTCACGGTTTGTTTGAAATTTACGTAATAAATCATACATGTGATGTGTGTGAGCTTATTACAAACCAAATACCTACTTACTATTACAGACCAATTAAATATATTACAATGCTGAATTATAAATTGATCTTCAGGCTTTGTTTGCTTTGTGCACATCTTGATTTTAACAGTTTTAGTTCTTGCACAAAACCTCAAACACTCATTAGATACAATGAGTATTTGTCATAATCAAAACTGGGTGTAACCAAAGAGGTCAAAAATCTCTACCTTTTTTATGATGACAAATACGACATGCAAAAATATAGGGTTAAGCCTAAGAAGGCTCCCCCTTACAATATGCATCTAATGTATTTAAACAAACCTATTATTTTTGCCCCCTTCCTTCTCCCCCTTTTGGCAACAGCAAAAAAGGTCATTTGAAATAAAATCCTAGGCTATGGGTAAATAGTACAGTTATACAGGAAAAATTTTGGAAAAATTTAGAAAAATTTCGGCAAAGTGCCGTTTGTAAATTGGACTTTCCAAAAATAAATCCTATATAATATGTAACATGTTTGAGTTTATATATCCTAACAATTTATCCACGACTACTTAAACAGTTCAATATAGTGAACGCATAGATTAGAGGTATAATCTTTCAATCATTCAAAAATATAATAGTCATACTTATGCACAAAGAATGACAAAGATAACCTCAACAGTTAAGCATACAAACAACATAACTGGTTATTACGAGGTTCAAATGACATATCAAACATGATTAGACCAGAAATATACACAAACCATTTGAAGTTGAAACATATCATAAGACCCGTGGAAGATTTGAGTTAAAGACACACGGCATATGATACCAAAAAGGAGGTTTGAGCATAAATATAGTCTAACTAGTTCACATGCATTTTCACATATTATTAACGAACCAGTTATGTAATGCAACACCCTTAAGAGATTTCATGACATAAAATTTTAATACAGAGAAAGCACACGTCATGAAGGCATGTAAGCACACAAATAAGACATAAAATATATTCTTTATGAGTTCAGTTCTTGCTTTCATAAATAGATATAGATATCTATAAATATATATATATATATATATATATATATATATATATATATATATTCCCCTTTGATATGTGCAAAAGGTACTGGGGGGGTGCTTGATGAAGAAGAAAACTTTAATTTTAAGACAATCAAGCAACATTTTTCTGGATTGTCAATTATGCACATATAAAATTATAACCAGAAAAATCATAACCATAATGATCCCTAAAAAAAATTAAGATTCACATGCAAAATCATATAGCAAATCAAGTAACTGTGGCAACAAGAGCATATTTCAAATTTATGATTAAAGTATTTCATTTAAGCACATGCCACACTTGATTTAATAGCAGATCTAATCCAAACATATTTTGTGAGCAAAACAAAATAAACATTTATTTTTAGATGCTCCTTCTAAATGCATGCAAATTATTAAACAATTACTTTACATGTATATATACATTTGGCACACACAAGAAGTAATGTTTCAATTATTTGGGCAAATGTCTACAGAAAATTCGGCAGCATGCCAGCTGTAAATAGGACATTTCCCAAATTTTACCTGCACAAAAACCGTTCTTAAACAAACAGTATCATAGAAGTAAGGCATGCGAGAACCTATCATTTACTAGCAGGCAATTCTCAACAACTGCATCCGCCATGCAGTAGGCATTCTATACTACTCATGCATTTCAATACAATACACATTTAACC
Organism: Malania oleifera; assembly: GCF_029873635.1. Classification (NCBI taxonomy): domain Eukaryota; kingdom Viridiplantae; phylum Streptophyta; class Magnoliopsida; order Santalales; family Ximeniaceae; genus Malania; species Malania oleifera. The sequence goes on from NC_080418.1 coordinate 134,205,320, forward strand.
ACTAGAACATACAAGTCAAGAAACTGCAGATATGTATATCATAAATAACTAGAGTAGTATATCATAGTATCATGAGAATACAAAATAAAAGGAAGGAGCTGTTTTTATTTAGTACAGACCAGATGGTATAAGATAAAAATAAAAAGAATCAAAGCCACGCAATCTGATCTGTAGACAACCTCGGAGACTAGAACTCCCCTCCATCGTCTCCTCCATCCTCTCCTCCATCACCACCATCACCGGCATCGAAATCAAAGTCCATGGTCATCCTATCCCTTTCATCCTGCATCTCCTGAATGCAGTCACTTAGCTCACTAAAGCCAGTTGTCATGGACTGCTCAAGTCTGTAAGACGGTTGTCAGTGGAGATGGAGTGCTGCTCGAACTCTTGTCGAAGTGCAGCTGATGATGATGCCAAGTCCTGCAAGTCTGACTGGACTGATCCTTGAAACCGTGTGAACATGTTAGACAAGCTAGTGATAGCAGCCATGAGATCCACGTTCGATGGCTATGGAGGCTGTGGTGGCTCCTGTGGGGCCTCTACCTGTGCTGCTGTTGCTCTAGAGGGCGCCCCAATGTTCCTTACGAGCTCGTGCCCCATCAGTCTAAGGGTCACGCCAGAGAAAGTGTCCGCCGGTCGTCTCCTCTTTAGTGAAGCCACATTCGTCCTCGTGACTCCGATGTTCCTAAACAACTTGTTCAGAATGCCCCCATATGGCATTATCACTCGGTGGCCAATCGTCTTAGCCATCATCCAACGGATAACCAAACTAGGTAGGTCCAACTTCTTCCAAGAAAAAAGGCACCACATAATGAAGCAGTCTAAAAATGATACGTGCACTCTAGATGCCGCCTTGGACAGGACATTGTAGTGATCAGATGGTGCACTATCTTAGCCTCTAGGGTGAACTTCCTATAATGTGGCGGGTGGATTTGGCTAGCAGTGCTAGGGTCAGCCAAGGTCAGGTTCACGAATGTGGCTACAGTAAATTCCTACTCATAGATCTAGGAGTTAACCACATCGGGACACTCAAAGTCGCCACGGCCAATGTCGAGGACGTCAGAGATATATTGTGTGTCAAAACGTGCATCTGTCCTCAGAACACGAGAGAAGTACCCATTTTCGTCATTGCCTAGGTTGGCATAGAACATCCTAATAAAAGTTGGGTAATGTCCCCTAGGCTGGTAAGAGATAAAGGATCTCCACCCTTGATACTCAAACATGTCCAGAATATTTCGAAAGTACTGGTTCATGAAATCTAAGTTGAGTATCTTACCTAGTATCGCCACCTTGGGATGGAACTCCCGTATATACCATACTTTGCACCTTTCTGAGAGAAAATACTCATCTTCCTCGTGTGCAAGATCATAAGCTTCAATGTGAGCCATGGCAAATAGGATGTGTGGCTAGGATAATCGGAATTGTAGTGAAGAAAAGGGAATTTGTAACATCCCTCAATTTCTTAATATAAAATGTCACATAATAGACAAATGGTCAACCTGAACCCGTGGGTAGCGGGGACACCTGTCAAACACAACAGAAAATCTAGTAGCAGTAAACATAAATCTCAAACATCCAATCATAAAACCTAATACCAGAGCTTTCTATAACATCAAAATACTGTTATTATATACAACCTCCAAAAGTCAAAATAACATTAGGATCAACTAACAAAAACCCCCGATCCTAGTTCAATGCTTACCCTTCTAGTAGGGAAGTTCCAATCACTCAATGGCGGCTCTGGCCCACCGGTCTCACTGGATTTCCTGAAAAATCATTTAATGTTCGGGGGTAAGACACTTCTCAATAAAGGAAAATAAACTAAATACAATTGTGTAGCAACATGAATATTTAAGGTACATATACGTATACATATACAGTACATTTCATAATTCTGTAAACATCCATCATATCGTACTGGATAAACATATATTTTCACATCTATTAATAAATCATAACATACATAAAATCATCTGTTATAACTGTAGTACTGAAAACAAACTCAGGATGAATAACTAGCTGGTGTCATGTATTACCCCCCATGACGGGTTGTGCAGCCTGAAGGCGGGACCCGATAATGGCTGGTCGACCACTGCCGAATCAAATATGTCTGTAAGTACGATAAACCCGCCACACCCTGGTCCGGACTGCCAGGTGGACGTTCACACTCTACTGAAAGCCACATCGACTATCCATCTCCCATCCCCTCGTGGGATGGTTAGCACTAATCTGTCGTAGATACCTGATCTACACATATAGCTACGGTACCGAGCCCCTGAATTGAACTAAACTAACATCCTGGTAGTGATAACATATAATACATGATCATATATATAACATCATTACGGCCTCGTGCCGAAAATATTGTAATTATGGCCTCGTGCCAAAAATATAAATACATGTCTCGCGCCAGTAACATAAATACGGTCTCGTGCAGATAACATAAATACGGTTTCGTGCCGATAACATAAATATAGCCTCGTGCTGATAACATAAATATATATACTGAAAATAAATCATTTATCATATATTCGTCAAATTCATCACAACATAACTCATCTTTTCATAATACCTGATATCATGCTTTGTTCGTAAAATCTTTCACATAAAATAATATTCATGCCACACATATGCTGTTAAAAGTCATACTTCATATTCTAAAATCATGATTTTCCGGCATCTCATACATACATATATATTTTAATCATTATAGCAGTATTTTCCCAATCGCACATTTCATTCATAATAAACAAAATAGCATATGCTTTTCTGAAAATAAATTTACTCATAATTAATAATAATTTGCATGGAAAATAACTTTTTTAGTTTATTCCCTTACCTGGCTACTGAGAAATTCGTTAGGACCCAAATCCTACGCCATTGGGGTTCAACTCCTAAAATTTACATTTTTTCCAAATTAATTAATCTATTTCTCCAAAATAATACTCATCCAGCCTTCCCTAGGCTCCATATACCTCAAATTAATATTTAAACTATTATTTAACATCCCCACTTAATTTTTCAAATTTTGCCTACGGGTCCCAAAATTACACCCGCGGCACTCACCCAGATCCTAAATTCCAGAAATCCTACTTCAATCCTAGATGCTGAATATTTTAGCATTTCTAAATTAATACTAATTAATTAAAAATAAGCCCCTTAATAACCCCCGTACCCCAAATTTAGTGTTTTAGCCCGACACCCCCATGAGAATTCCGTCCTACTAGACTTGTAAAGAGTCATCCCTAGATTCTCATGGTGGTGTCCGTTTGTCGATTGGGCTTATATTTTGCAAGAAATTAAATAAAAAAGAAAAAATGGCTTACCCCAGGGAATATGTCTACGTCGCTCCTACCACCAATCCGGTCCGGTAGAAATAACGGCGGCGGCGAATGGAGTCCAGTGGTATCTTCGGATTTTTGATCGAGTGAAAATTCATCACGAAATCGAGGAGAGAGGGAGAGAGAACGTGAGGAGAGAGAGAGAACTGCGTTGCAGCAAATAAAGAAAAGAAAAGAAAAGTACAGAAGAAGAAGAAGAAGAAGAATAAATGAATCCTTTTTTATAAAAATGTCTCCTGAAGCTTCTTTAAGCTTCAAGAGATAATAATAATAATAATAATAATATATTTAATTAATATTAATAATAATATATTTTATTAATAAAATAAAAATAAATGTTAATTAATTATTTTTTTTCTTTTAAATCCAATTAATTAATTAATTTATTTATTTTATTTTATTTTATTTTATTTTTTTGGAAATCAATCCACTAATTTTTTATATCTCTTTTTGGGGTTTTTACATTCTCCCTCTCCTTATAAAAATTTTGTCCTCGAAATTTGTCATTCTCCTGTTTCCCTTCCTTAGCGAAACACTTCCAATTTTTATTGATTACCCTCACTTATGGCGGAGGAACACTGTGGTTACAACGAGGGCTCTGGGAGATCACAACTATTCAAAATTCTCCCAAAACCATTCACATTTCAAAACTAAAAACTCAATCTATCTTACGTTACACTATACAAATAAAAACTACAATACTATTCCATTCACTTGACTGGTTCAGCTCTAAACTCCACTGAATAAGTGCGGATATCTCTGGCGCATTTGATCATCTAATTCCCAGGAAGCCTCCTCAATGGCATGGTTGCGCCACAGAACTTTTACCAGTGGAATCTTCTTCGTGCGTAGCTCCTGTTCCTTCCAATCAAGAATCTGCACTAACATTTCCTCATAAGCTAAAATATCGCCCAACTCCAGTGCTTCATATCTAATCACATGGGAGGGGTCTGGGACGTATTTCCTCAGCATAGAAACTTGGAATACGTCATGGATCTTAGATAGGACCAGTGGTAATGCCAAATGATAGGCAACTGGACCCACTCTCTCAAGAATCTCGAATGGTCTAATATACCTAGGGCTCAGCTTACCCTTTCTCCCGAACCTCATAACACCCTTCAGTGGTGCCACCTTCAGGAACACATGATCTCCTATGTCAAACTCCAATTCTCGTCGACGAGTATCAGCATAACTCATCTACCGGCTCTGCGCTATCCTGATCCTGTCTTTGATGAGTCTGACTTTATCCTAAGTCTGCTGTATCAGCTCTGGCTCCAATACCTGTCTCTCACCAACCTTATCCCAATACAACGGGGATCGGCACCTCCTGCTATACAGTGCCTTATACGGTGCCATCTCAAAGTTGGCTTGGTAATGTTATTATACGCAAACTCAACTAGTGGCAAATACTGCATCCAACGACCTCCAAAGTCCAACACACATGCTCGCAGCATATCCTCCAGAATCTGTATCATCCTCTCTATCTGTCCATCTGTCTGAGGATGAAAAGTTGTGCTGAACGACAACTGAGAACCCATGGCCCCTTGCAGACTCTTCAAAAAACGAGATGTGAACTGTGGTTCTTTATCTGAAATTATGGACCCTGGGACGTCGTGGAGTCTAACTATCTCCTAGATGTATAACTCAACCAATCTATCCAAGGAGTAGCTAACTCTGATCGGTAAAAAGTGGGCAGTCTTCGTCAATCGATCCACCACTACCCAAATAGCGTCATGTCCATACAATGCTAGTGGTAATCCTGAGACGAAATCCATCGCTATATGCTCCCACTTCCACTTAGGAATGTGGAGTGGCTGCAACGATCCTGCCGGCCTCTGATGCTCAGCCTTCACTTGCTGGCACGTCAAACACTGACCCACAAACTGAGCTATCTCCCTCTTCATGTTGCTTCACTAGAAGGACTCTCGGAGATCCCTGTACATTTTAGTGCTACCTGGATGTACAGTATATAGGGACCGATGCGCTTCCTCTAGAATGACCCTTTTGATATCAGGATCGACAGGAACGCATAACCTGGTACGGAACCTCAAGGCTCCATCATCTGAAATGCTGAACTCTAGTTCCTGACCATCTTGTACCTTTCCCATAAGCTCTACTATTTCTGCATCATTCCTCTAAGCTGTTTTAATCCTCTCCTGTAGAGTCGGCTGCAAAACCAAATCAGCAATGAACGCCTGGGGATCACCCTCTACCAGCTCCACGCCAAGCCTCTCCAGATCCATCTGAATCGGATGTTGAATCTTTACTGCAAATACAGATGAATCCATTGATTTCCGACTCAAAGCATCAGCAACCACATTAGCCTTTCCCGGATGGTAGCTGATAGTGCAGTCGTAATCCTTTATTAGCTCCAGCCATCTCCTCTGCCTCATATTCAATTTTTTCTGCGTGAAGAAATACTTTAAACTCTTATGGTCAGTAAATATCTCACACCTACCCCCATATAGATAATGCCTCCAAATCTTCAACGTGTAAACAACCGCCGCCAACTCTAGATCGTGGGTAGGGTAGTTCTTCTCATATTCTTTCAACTGTCTTAAAGCATAAGCTATTACTCTCCCCCACTGCATCAATACACATCCGAGCCCTTTATGGGACACATCACTATAAATTACGAACCCCTCTTCTCCTGAAGGTATCGTCAACACAGATGCAGTGATGAGTCACTGCTTCAACTCCTGGAAGCTTTGTTCACATTCATCAGACCACTCAAACTTCACTCCCTTCTTGGTCAATCGAGTAAGTGGACCTGAAAATCTAGAGAAACCCTCAACAAACCTGCGGTAGTACCCAGCCAATCCCAGGAAACTCCTGATCTTGTGCACATTCTTTGGTCGTACCCAGTCTACTACCGCCTCAATCTTACTCGGATCAATAGAAATACCACCCTTAGATATAACATGTCCAAGGAAAGTAACCTATTCCAGCCAAAACTCACACTTCTTAAGCTTCGCATATAGCTTCTTCTCTCACAAACACCTGCAACACTATACTCAAATGCTCCTCATGCTCCTCTGGACTCTTCGAATACACCAGTATATCATCAATAAATACTACCACAAACTTATCCAAGTACTGGTGAAAAACCCTGTTCATAAAATCTATAAACACTGCAGGAGCATTCGTTAATCCAAACGGCATAACTAGAAATTCATAGTGACCATACCGTGTTTTGAATGCCGTCTTCAGAATATCTTCCGCCCTGACTTTCACCTGATGGTACCCGGAGCCTAAATCTATCTTCGAAAAGATCTGTGTCCCCTGTAACTAGTCAAACAAATCATCAATACGCGGGAGCAGTTATTTATTCTTGATAGTTACTTTATTTATTTCTCGATAGTTAATGCACAATCTCATCGAGCCATCCTTCTTCCTCACAAACAAAACCGGTGCTCCCCAGGGTGACACACTAGGCCGAATGAACCCCTTATCTAACAGCTCATGCAACTGTTCTTTCAATTCTTTCAGCTCTGTCGGTGTCATTCTATACGGCGCCTTCAAAATCGGTGTTGTCCCTGAAACCAAATCAATAACGAACTTTACCTCACGATCAGGAGGTAGTCTTAGCAAATCCTCAGGAAATATATCAGGAAAATCTCTCACCACTGGGATATCCTCCACCCTCAGTTCCCCTTCTGATATAGCCTTCACATAGGCTAAATATCCCTGATAGCCTTCTGATAGCCATCTATGCGCCTAAATAGCAGATAATAACTGAGGTGGGGTGCGCACACGTGATCCCACGAATCTGTACTCCTGTCCCTCTAGAGGTCTGAACACTACCACTCTCTAATGGCAATCAATGCTAGCACAATGGGAAGCTAGCCAATCCATGCCCAAGATTACCTTAAACCCATGTATGTTTAAAACCACCAGATTAGCTAACAAAGACCTCCCCTGAATATCCACTAGACAGTCCCTGAGTACCTTTCTACATATCCCTATGGTCCCAGTTGGCGTAGCAACAAACAAACTAATTTCTAATTGCTGAGGCTCAAACCCACACAATTTAACATAATCCCGGGCGATAAATGAATGCGACGCCCCAAAATCAAACAAAACAGTAGCTTCAAATGACAGTATTGAAACAGTACCTGTCACCACATCTCCTGCCGCCTCAGCATCTCCTAGCATCAAAGTAAAAACTCTGGCTGGGGCCATATTCCTCTACTGGAATCCTCGTGGCACTTGATAACCTCCTCGGGCAGGTCTAGGAGCAGTACCAATCTGTGTCGAACACTCCCTCATCATATGTCCTGGCTCCCCACACCTGTAGCAAACACCTTACCCAGCACGGCACTCTCCCAGGTGTCTCTTCCCACAAGATGGGCAAACTGGAGATGGTTGCAGACCTTGGAAATCACGATTCCCGGTTCTCTGTCTCTGGTCCCTATAATAGCCACCTCTCTTCCACACGGCACGGCCGACTCTTTGCTGAAAACCAGAAGGTGTAAACCTCTTCTTCTGCCTCTGCTCGTTAGCCTCCAACCGATCACCAATTTCTGCTATAGTGGCTTGGTCAACCAGCTCGGTGAAGTCTTGCAACTTCAAAAATTGATACATGCTTATAAATTTCTCTCCTTAAGCCTCTTTCAAACTGTCGTACCTTCTTCGCCTCATCTGGAATAATGTACAGGGCGAAACGAGATAGCTCGATGAACCTCGCCGCATACTGCTGCACTGATAACTGTCCCTACTTCAGATTCAGGAACTCTTCAATCTTAGCCTCCCTAGAAAAGGCTGGAAAATACCTATCGAAGAATGTTTCTTTAAACCGTTCCCACGTCATCTCTACAGGTACAATCCTCTACTGCTCTAATACTCTCACCGCCGACCACCACCTCTCGGCCTCTCCAGTCAATTTATATGTGGCAAATAGTACCCTCTGTTCTTCAGAACACTCTAGCACTACAAATATTTTCTCTATCTCCTATACCCAATTCTTAGCGACTGCAGGATCCATTCCCCCTGAGAAAGCTGGAGGATTCATCTTTATGAACTTCTCTATCGAGCTACCGTGGCCTGTCGATGGACCACCCTGTTCCTTTGAACTTCTCGCAATCTCTGCCATCACTTGCTGTGTTATGTTGTGTAAAACGGTATCTGAATCACTACCCTCAATGCTCGAGGGTCCAGCACCCTCACTCCCACTGGTGTGGGCACTATTGCCACCAAGGTCCATCTTGAAAAACATGTAACTTAACTCAAACCTCATTCTCTGTACATATCACTCAACTCATATGGTATATTTTCCTAATTAACTCATCACTCTTGATCTTAATTCAAGGTTCAATCCTGTAACCTAGATACCCGACCCGACGATAGTTTACAATGAATTTCCTAAAGTCGTCACCTCAGGAAAATCACACAAACCACCATGGAAGTCTTGCATCAAGACTACAAAACTAGACCTCGAATTCCCTTATCCTATATTCTGGTATTATTACTGCTACACTCTAGAGTCCACAGAACCTAGTATCTTACGCTCTGATACCAAATGTAACATCCCTCAATTTCTTAATATAAAATGTCACATAATAGATCAAATGGTCAACCCGAACCCGTTGGTAGCGGGGACACCTATCAAACACAGCGAAAAAACTAACAGCAGTAAACATAAAATCTCAAACATCCAATCATAAAACATAATACCAGAGCTTTCTATAACATCAAAATATTGTTATTATATACAACCTCCAAAAGTCAAAATAACACTAGGATCAAATAACAAAAACTCGTGATCCTAGTTCAATGCTTACCCTTCTAGTAGGGAAACTCCAATCACTCAATGGCGGCTCTGGCTCGCCGATCTCACTGAATTTCCTGAAAATCATTTAATGTTCAAGGGTGAGACACTTCTCAGTAAGGGAAAATAAACTAAATACAGTTATGTGGCAACATGAATATTTAAGGTACATATACATATACATATACAGTACATTTCATAATTCTGTAAACATCCATCATATCGTACTAGATAAACATATATTTTCACATCTGTTAATAAATCATAACATACATAAAATCATCTGTTAAACTATAGTACTGAAAACAAACCCAGGATGAATAGCTACCTGTTGTCATGTATTACCCCCTATGACGGGTTGTGCAGCCCGAAGGCAGGACCCGACAATGGCTAGTCGACCGCTACCAAATCAAATATGTCTGTAAGTACGATGAGCCCGCCACACCCTGGTCCGGACTGCTAGGTGGATGTCCGCACTCTACTAAAAGCCATATCGACTATCCATCTCCCATCCCCTCGTGGGATGGTTAGCACTAATCTGTCGTAGATATCTGATTAACACATATAGCTATGGTACCGAAACCCTGAACTGAACTAAACTAACATCCTGGTGGTGATAACATATAATACATGATCATATATATAACATCATTACGGCCTCATGCCGAAAATATAGTAATTATAGCCTCGTGCCAAAAACATAAATACATGGCCTCACGCCAATAACATAAATACGGCCTCGTGCCGATAACATAAATACGGCCTCGTGCCGATAACATAAATATATATACTGAAAATAAATCATTTATCATATATTCGTCAAATTCATCACAACATAACTCATCTTTTCATAATACCTGAAATCATGCTTTGTTCGTAAAATCTTTCACATAAAATAATATTTATGCCACACATTTGCTGTTAAAAGTCATACTTCATATTCTAAAATCGTGATTTTCCGGCATCTCATACATACATATATAATTTAATCATCATAGCAGTATTTTCCCAATCGCACATTTCATTCATAATAAACAATATAGCATATGCTTTTCTGAAAATAAATTTACTCATAATTAATAATAATTTGCATGAAAAATAACTGTTTTATTTTATTCCCTTACCTGGCTACTGAGAAATTCATTAGGACCCAAATCCTACGCCCTTGGTGTTTAACTCTTAAAATTTACATTTTTTCCAGATTAATTAATCTATTTCTCCAAAATAATACTCATCGAGCCTTCCCTAGGCTCCATATACCTCAAATTAATATTTAAACTATTATTTAACATCCCCACTTAATTTTTCAAATTTTGCCTACGGGTCCCAAAATTACACCTGCGGCGCTCACCCATACCCTAAATTCCAGAAATCCTACTTCAATCCCAGATGCTGAATATTTTAACATTTTTAAATTAATACTAATTAATTAAAAATAAGCCCCTTAACAATCCCCCGTACCCCAAATTTGGGGTTTTGGTCTGACACCCCCATGAGAATTTCGTCCCGCTAAACTTATAGAGAATCATCTCTAGATTCTCGTGGTGGTGTCCATTCATCGATTGGGCTTGTATTTTGTAAGAAATTAAATAAAAAGGAAAAAATGGCTTACCCCAGGGAATATGCCTACGTCGCTCCTACCACCGATCTGCTCCAACAGAAATGATGGCAACGGCGAATGGAGTCCAATGGTATCTTCGGATTTTCGATCGAGCGAAAATTTGTCACGAAATCGAGGAGAGAGGGAGAGAGAACGTGAGGAGAGAGAAAGCTGCGTTGCAGCAAATAAAGAAAAGAAAAGAAAAGAAAAGAAAAGTACAGAAGAAGAAGAAGAAGAAGAAGAAGAAGAAGAATGAATGAATCCTTTTTTATAAAAAGGTCTCCTAAAGCTTCTTTAAGCTTCAGGAGATAATAATAATAATAATAATAATAATAATAATAATAATAATAATATATTTAATTAATATTAATAATAATATATTTTATTAATAAAATAAAAATAAATTTTAATTAATTATTTTTTTTCTTTTTCTTTTAAATCCGACTAATTAATTAATCAATTAATTTTTTTTTCTTTTTTTTATTTTTTTTGAAAATCAATCCACTAATCTTTTATATCTCTTTTTGGGGTTTTTATAGAATTCTTTCAAGATTTCTCACACAAATGAGCTGAAAACAAAGAAAACCAATATATATATATATCGCAGCTTGGTCGACCGACGCTTGAGATTTCCTAGGCACCGACACAGTTCGGTCAACCGAGGCAAAAATGAACTGGGAGGGTCGATTGACCGAGAGGGTGTACTGTGCCATGTTTTGGTCGACCAAGGGGAAACCAAAAGCGGTCGATCGGGGAAAATGTGTTCACTAGTGTTCGGTCGATCGAGGGGTCAAAGTCAACATGTCATGGTCGACCGGGGCACTTTATAACTGCAATGCTCGGTCGACTGAGCATAGTGGATTTTCCTGATTTTGCCTGATTTTGATCCAAAGTTCTCTCTAAGGTCCAGATTTGATATATTACAGCATAAACATGATTCTTAGGGATTCTTGGTGAAGGGATATTGCCAAAATCAAGGATATACCAAGAATTGGCTTATTGACCTATTTTGGGTACCGAGCACTAAGTAGTATAATGATTTTTCTTAAACTATGCTCTTTGGTGACTAGAGAGTATCCTATAGAAATGATGACATAGAGGAGTAAGGATACAAACCAAGGAATGGGTGAAACCTCATGGAGTATGATCATGGTTTGGTGAGGACTTCCTATAGATGCAATAGACCAGAGTTAAAGGATTTGCAATTTTAAACTTGAAGGGTTTCCTAGAGGATACCTCTAATCTGGTTAGAACTATGAGAAGCACACAATGTACATTGGTCATTTATGATTAGTGGTGCTTTAAGCCTAGAGTGACCAATGTACTTAATTTCGATTTCGGCTTTTCATGTTCAAAAGAGAGTTTAGGGTATGATGATATAGGATATAAGATGGAACCCTAATACTCAATTTTGTGCAATGGACAACTACTGCTCAACTTTGTGATTTTCATGTTGGCATGGATTGAGCATTTAGAACTAAATACCGAGCATACATGCCATGTCTATTTGGAAGTGGATAAAAGTTCTTAGTATAACAAGATAGCTTAGTGAGTGTGTATACTAAGAATTTTGTTTTAATCATCAATCACTTCCTAATCCTACAGCCTTACAAACCCTAATCCTAGGAGCAAAGGAAGGATAATCAAGAATGCATTTTCAGTTTGAATTTGTTTTTCCCTAAGTCCTACGGGGTTCGCTTTCATGATAATCCACATCATTTTTTTGTCTAAGCCTCTAGCACATCTAAGTAGACAATTAAACCAAACGTGCCCTTTTCTCATACAATAGAAGCAAACTTTATATATGCATGAAGGATTATGCTTATAAATTCTAGTTTTACTCATTAAGGCAGTACTGTGGGTATGATAAACAAAACATGAAGCCTTTATGAAAATATTTTTCTTTTTAACTTCCAAGGGTTTTTCATTGTTATCCTTTTCATGAGTGGGTTTGAAAATTATTTTAGGATAGTCTTTGGATTTTCTTTCTAAGGATACAATTTTCAAAACCTTCTCAATTTTTCTTCTTTCTAGAGTGGCCAGATAATTTTTTAAATCATTTATGTGCTTTGCCACATTTTTATTTTCATTTTTCAAAAATGTTTTCTTCTTTGATATCTCAACTAGAACTCTATGCATTTTAAATGAGGCCCTTTCTAGTTTCATATGTGAGAGCATGCTTTCATTGTAAAATTCAATACATGATTCATCACAAAGTTTATCACTATGACATTCATATGAATCAATGCATGCATGATCAACAGGACTATCACAAAATGCAAGGGATGATTCATTCCATACTATACTGCAACATTCAATATATGAATCATCACATACATCATTATTGAAATTATTATGATATTCAACAGATGATCCAGCATTTGATACATCACATGAGCAAACCGATGATTCATCACAAGATTTTTCATAGTAAACATCGCACAAACCATTTACAGCATTATCAACAAATGATTCAGTATATGACTCAACACAACATTCATCACAAAAACCATCAAATGAGCTAGAGTGACAATCATATACCTCGTCGTTGATTTCTAGCTCATGAATTACCTCCTTCTAATCATTTAAGCTTGGAGCATCCGGAGGAGTTACCATCCCCATTTCCTGGGATTTTCCATATTTCTTTTCTAGTTCATTCCAGATTTCCTGTGCAGTCTGACATGCCACCAACTCAACAAAGATATCAGAATCTAATGCAAGATATAACATGTCCATGGCATTAGAACTAATCATAATAAAATCATTTTCATTTATTTGTGCACATCTTCCTTTGGCAGTCACAAGCCAAACCCTCCAATCCATAGATTTCAAGAATATGGTCATTCTAACTTTCCACATGGTGTAGTCGACACCACAAAATACTGGAGGACTGGAAAGTGATTGTCCCTCAACGAATGGGGATACACCAATGTGAGTCATTGCTATCTTTTTGCAAAAACATTTAGGTCAAGTGCAACGAGGCTCTGATACCAATTGTTAGAAAATGTGTATTCCCAAGAGGAGGGTGAATTGGAAATTTAAACTTTCTTCCTAGGTTCAACTAATCCTACAATCAATATTACACAAACCTAGGGTCTTTCTATGTAATTCCAAATGCGTATATAAAAATGATGTGGAAATTAAATCAAATGCATCATTCACACCATAACATACATGTGTGGTAAATATAAAGTATAGAAATATAAACAAGGCACATGATATGTTATCGGGGTTCGGCCAACTGTGCCTACGTCCCCGCCTCTAGCTCGCAAGCCCGAGAATTCCACTAATAGTTCACTTAAGGGTGGAGCGGCACCATTTACAACCAGGTCAAATTAACACAAGGCTGACCTTAACCTTAACCAGGTCAATTAGTGGGGCTGACCTCAACCTACACACCTTAACAGGATGACACACCTAGCTTTCCTAACTGGGTCTAAGCCAATCCGGGACTATTCCAAGGCTAGTCTCCCTCTTCAGACCCGTGCCTTAATATATAACAAATGTGTATATAATCAGATGGTACAGTGATTGTGCTTTCGTGTAAAGCAAATATGTACTCAAATGCACGCAATAACATACACCACAAATATTATACAATATGTAAGCTCAATGTGGTCTAGATGGTTCAACTCTCAAAGGTATTTTCTATATGTGTAATGCGTACGTGAGAGTAACAAACAAGCAATCTTTGTATCACAAGATATTCAGCCAATAAGTTCACACAAAGATGTCAAGTCTCCAGTATTTCAATCAGTAAGATATCTCAAGCATGTAAGTATTAAATGATGTATATGCTTGGTTTGCAAAAGGTGTGTAATCTTTGTATTCAACAAATAATATATGAGTGAAAAAATATTGCAACAAAGATCACTATCGCACAAACAAATATCTCTTCAAATATTTTACAAGATAAAAGCGCAATAGATATTTGGAAGTGTTTGAAAATTTTTTGCAACCAAAAACAAATACAATCTTCTCAAGATCTTGCAATGAAGGTGCAAGCTCGGAAGATCAAATCAAAGTCTTCTTGGGAGAGACTTATTAACAAAGTCCCCTAAGAATACTAGGGTTTAGTTCTCATAAAAATAAAATCAATCTTAACAAGCTTTATAGCCACTTGCTTGGCTACTCCTAGAGTAGGCTGGGCTACAGAGTTAACTGCTTTCATGTGTTCTATATCCTTCTTTAAGGATAAGTTGAGTCTCCATGCTTCCAACTGCAAAACAAAATTATGAGTAGCCGCCGTATCCACCATAGCGTGAGTACTCTTCCCATTTATCCTTAAGTCCACAAACATTAACCCTTTTGCTCGTGTAACTTTTGGTGTTTTTGCCTACTTTTCCAATGTGTTCACCAATCGCACTAAACCCACCCTCGGGGCATCATCCTCTTCCTCATTGTATTCCATTGCCTGTTCTGTAATGGAAGCCTGTAAAGCATTAAGTGATGCTTTGTGAGGGCACTCAAAAACTCTATGAGGACCTTGACACAAGAAACACTCAAGTTTACCCTTTCCCTTGGGTGTGTTGAACCCTTGAGACGACGAAGCTTCCTTTGAGGTTGATGATTTAGAGTCGGCTCCCCCACTCTTGGGTTTGCCATTCTTGAAAGACTTTCCACTGTTTCCCTCTTCGCCAAACCATTTGGACGAAGTGGTATCATCACCAGCGTAGTCAGTCAAGCGTTTTGTAGTCGCTTGTGCAATTGACAAGTCTTGAACCCTTTGCCTATGAAGTTCAATTCTTGCCCACGGTTTCATCCCCTCTAGAAAATAGAACAACTTGTCCTTCTCCGACATATCCCGCATATGCAACATTAAAGCAGAAAATTGTTTCACATATTCGTTGATTGACCCCGTATGCTTGAGGTCTCTCAATTTTCTCCTCGCATTATACTCAACATTTTCAGGAAAGAATTGTGTCTCGAGCTCTCTCTTCAAGTCTGCCCAACTATCAATTACACAACGTCCATTTTTAATTTCTCTGTACTTGGTACGCCACCACAATTTGGCATCACCAATCAAGTACATGGTCACAGTATCCACCTTTGCCTGTTTTAAGGCCATCCTCACAATGGGAAAGTACTGCTCCACATCAAACAAGAAGTTCTCTAACTCCTTGGCATCTCGGGCACCCCCATATGTTCTGGGTTCTGGCACCTTGGTCTTGCTAACTCCCAAAGTGTTGGAGTTCCCCATAGCAAGAACCATCAGATCCACCTTTGCATCCAGATCAGCCATTCGCGACTGCAAAGTTTCAACTGTGTGGCGAAAGTCCTCTGACATGTCACCTATCAAACCTGTTTGATGTTTTTGTGATCCCATCACCTCATCAACAAGTTCTCTCATCTGGGCCACCTCCGCGACCATAGTGTTGGTTGTTGTCTCAACCTGTGCTTCCAATAAGCTGATCCTCTCAGCAATGTTTGGTGCCATGGTCACTTACCAAAGCTTCCCAAATCCAACAACGAAGGCAATCGAATTCACGTAGTAACTTAACCTTGGGCTCTCACCAAGTGTCACCGACTTGGCTCTGATACCAAATGTCACGGTCCGACTATTTTCAAACCCTTGTGAAGGGTCGTGTAGCGCTAGCTAAAGCACTCTTGCTTAACTAGCCAACCTATCGTTTACCAACATTCATCCACGAAATACTTTCATTAACATTCATTCAGATAGCAGCAGAAACAGTAATCCATTCATGAAAGTCGTGGCAAGCAAGCAGTAAACATTGAAGCAAACGTAATTCATTAACAAATCCTCCGTTGACATGTTGTACTTAGTGAGGGAGGCAAGTAGGCTAAGCATGTTGACAATTGCTAGTTTACAATGATTGATGAACACTCACCCTCCCCTAAAGAGGTTTTTATGTAATTATCATCCTAACATTAGGAAACATCAAAGTGATAGATGAGTCATACTGTCTTGTTTGACTTACAAACTCTACTAGCATAAAATAACCCTACACTAGTATTCACATTATGGAAACTCATCCCAAGCACACAAGATAAGCAGTCACAGGCAAGCATAATGCCCTGAACAAGTTTAGCTCATGACACTTAGCTATGCTCCATCAGGGTTCTTAAATCATATAATGCGATTTATAAAACAATATAATATCATGATTTCATTTCACAAATCAGTATAAACTATTATACTATAAATCTATATATAAAAAATTGAAATACTGTAACTTTGCATAAAATACCATCATACTATAGTTCTATATAAAACGCTATCATTTTGTAATTTTGTATCAAATGTTGTACTATAGTTCTATGTAGAACGCTGCAACTTTGTATAAAATTTGTACTATAGTCCTATAGAGGACGCTGTAATACTATATAAAATCTATACTGTAGTCCTACAGAGAATGTTGTAATACTGTATAAAATATGTATTGTAGTCCTATAGAGGACGTTGTAATACTGTATAAAATCTGTATAAAACTCTATCATACTGTAGCTTTGTATAAAGCACTCTTTTACTATAATACTGTAGAAAACCGTGCTTCGGCCTATATATGTTTTACCATAAAAAACTGACAAGTTTAATTATACATAACTTTCAAACTCATGCCACACAGACTGAGTGATAACTTATACTATAATATTCTACTGAAAATACTGGTATAATTATCTTTAGGGTTTTACTCAACTCAATAATCTAATTTTCTCAAACATACATATAACATTTCAAGTTTCCCATTCTCACAAATCCGTATACTCAAGAAAACATATATATTACTCAAAAATCACATATTATAATTTAATCAATAAAATTTCTGAAAACGCCTAATGTAATCAACCCAGAATATTTACCATTTAAATACTCCTAAGCCCATACTCTTCCAATAACTAATTAAACTTGAAAAAAATATTTATTGGAATTGATGATCCCAAGAGGGGGGTGAATTGGGTTTTAAAACTTTTTGACTAATTTAAATGTTTCACTGATTCACCACATATCATATCCCATTTTAATTATGGTTGTATATATAAAATGAGTAAGCTATAAGTATGAACATACATGTGCAACATATCTTATTTAAATTAAATATGTGCATGCAAATAATTATAATTGTAAATAAATAGACATACACATATGAAAATTAAAGTGCGAAAATTAAATGAGATAAGGAGAGAGAAACACACGATATTTGTTATCAAGGTTCGGCCAAACTAGCCTACGTCCCTGCCTTGGACATACCCCCCAAGGATTCCACTAACATTGCTCACTTAAACGGGCGGAGCAGAAACCGTTACAACCTCTCCTTACGGAGCGAGGTAAACCCCAGCTCAATTATAAGGCTGAACCCAATTTGTCACTTACGGGGCTGAGACTCCCCAGTTCAATTTCTGAACTGAACCTAACCGGTCTCACTTACGGGGCTGAGACTCCCCAATTCAATTAATGGGATGAACCCAACCGGTCTATTAAAAATATTTTTGTACAATGAGATGCTTCTACAAACAAGCAAATTTGTACACATTGAAGAACTATATGCACTCTCATATGATTGAGAGTAGAAACCTAAGCAGCAGCAGCAGCAAGCGTAAAACCTCAATCATCCATCCATAATAAATAATACCAGAGTTTATTACAACATCATAAAACTGTATTTATATACATCCTCATAAACATCAAAATAACTCTAGGATCAAACACAAAATAATTCTGACCCTAGTACAAAATCTTACTCTCCTAACAGGGTAATATCACTAACTCAACAGTGGCTACGACCCGCCGGTCACTCAAGGTCCCTTGAAAAATTAATGTAGTTCAGGAGTGAGACACTTTTCAGTAAGGAAAAATAAACTAAATACAGCTATGTGACAATATGAACATTTAAGGCAATTATACATATACAGTACATTTCATATATCGATAAACATTCATCATAATTGAAATTAGGAATAGCTTCCCAAAAGGGGGGTGAATTGGCTTTTAAAAATTTCTTTTAACTTCTTTTAAGAATCCTTAACTTCTTTAAACACTTAACCAATTTTTTAACTTGTTTGTTTAATTTCACCAATCACACAAGAACTTAGTTCTTTTATCCAATCAATAACACAATTAAACAACCAATCAATTAAACATAATCTTCAAACCAAACAATCAATTTATTTGCCAAGTACAAGTTAAACATCAAACGGCCAAACCAAGATATAAAGTATTCAGCACTTTGGTAATATAAGATCTTGAGATTGTTTGTTTGTTTATATAAGCCCCGTGATTATGAATTTGAAAACCTTGTGAAAAATGTAATTTAATATTTAACAATCCTTTCACAAACACAATAAAGCTTTTGTAGTCAGCCCTAGATATAAATTTTAATCAAGCCCTGTATATATGGATTTGCTTAATATGATGTTCAATACAACATTCAATCACTCTTTCCAAATATTCAAAACTCAAATAAACTTTCAGTTAATTTATCTTTGAGTGTTTAACCAAGAAATGTACTCCTGTATGGTTTCCGCAAGATATGGTTTCACTAACGTACTCCCTTTTGGTTTCCGCAACCTAAATCAAAATTAATCTTTAAGTTTACTTGATTTCCAAATATGTGTGGTATATTTGATTTTCAATTTAAATCATCCACGCAATTTAAATATGTACTGAAAATAAAGAATAGGGAAAGAAAGAGTGAGATGGAGATTTTTACGAGGTTCGGCTTATACCGAGCCTACGTCCTCGCCTTTGGCAAACCACCAAAGGATTCACTAAGCTTGTTCCGTTGATGGGTGGAACAAAATCGATTACAACATTCCTTAGTTAAGGCTAAAGCCTACCTTCTCCAAACGATATTCCCTCGTTCGGTCACTCCTTACATAGGCTAGAGTCCGCCTCTCTAAGCAATATCCCCTTGCTTAGCCAACGATTCAAATACCTTGGAACATCAATGAACTACAAGAAACATAAGAAAAAATCTGCGTACGAGTATACTCTCTCAAAGAGCAAGTTAGTACAATTTCAGCACTATATACTTAAATGTAAAATATCAATAGGAAATAGAATGAAACTCAAGTGTAGAATTCACCAATATCCTTCTTAGAAGAGGATTAGCAGTAGGAATTCAAAGGAAGAAGGATCAGCACTTCAGAATTCTCAGCAAAAGAATTTTTCAATGAGTGAGCAAGAGAACTTAGGAAGAACAAGAGTACTTTCAGCTTCTCAAAACAGATTTTTCAATTCTTAGCATTTTTTTTTTTTTGTTTTGCAAAACCATGTATTTATAGGCTTTCAAACTTGAAAAATTTTCCTTAAAGAATATCCCTATTTATTAGAATATTTAAGGTTCAAACGGCTATAATTTAAAACATTAGAATTTTAAAAATTCGCCCGTTGAACAGTTTTTAAATGTCTGATAATAGCGACCCCATTTTAGTGTTTTAGCCATAACTTTTTCTGTATAACTCTAAATTAGGTGTTCTTGGTTTCAAAAGAAATATAAGAGAAAATCCTACAACTTTCATGTTTACCTCTTTTTAAAATAATGAGTGTTTGATAGATAAAAATTCACCTCAATGCGACTATATAAAAACTGACAGCATTTAGGAAAAAAAAAAACTCTTTTTGGTGCTCTTTATTCCAAAAATGATTCTAACATTTTTAAAATAATTTTTGACCTTATAAAAATATTATTCAGGTATTTTAAAAAGTATCTAGGTCTAAGAAGTTAACCTAAGAGCTTCAAAATATTTCAAACGATATTTTAAATATTAAAGCACTTACATGAGACTTCTAAAATATTAACATTCTAAGTTCTTGAGTCTTCAAACTTTGGATTGAATCCATATTTTCTTCAAGTTTCCATATTCTTTAAGCTTTCTTACTTTACCTTTCTTTGGATCTTTTGACTTTAATATGCCTTGGCTTTCAACAACTTATTCATGTCCTCATGTTTTTCAACAAGTAATTCATGTCTTGGCTCATTTAAGCTTCATTTGATCCTTGTGAGCACTTTGACCTTGCTTCCATCATATTTGATCCTTGTGGGCACTTTGACCTTACTTTCACATATATGAACCCTGAAATATCATTACTCACACAAATACATTAAATTTCACTTGTTTGTTAGCATCAAAACAAGATAACAAGATTTTAAGCCTTGTAAGGCCAACAATAACATACTAAATTTTCATATAATTTCATATTTATTAATAAATCATAACATACATAAAACATCTGTTATAACTGATAATACTAAAAACATACTCAAGATGAATAGCTAGCTAATGTCATGTATTACCCCCTATGACGGGTTGTGCAACCCAAAGGCGGGACTCGATAATGGCTAGTCGACCACTGTCGAATCAAATATGTCTGTAAGTACGATGGGCCCGCCACACCCTGGTCCGGACTGCCAGGTGGACGTCCACACTCTACTGAAAGTCACATCGACTATCCATCTCCCACCCCCTCGTGAGTTGGTTAGCACTAATCTAAACATAGATATCTTATCTATATAGCTACAGTACTGAGCTCCTAAATTGAACTAAACTAACATCCGGGTTCTGATGACATATAGTACATGATTATATAGCATCTTTCATAATTTCATAAATACAGCCTCACGCCGAACATTTCGTAAATACGGCCTCGTGCCATTCATCTCATAAATACGGCCTCGCGCCGAAATCATACATAAATACGACCTCGTGCCGAAATCATACATAAATATGTCATTCTAAAAATAATCATTTTATCATGCATTTATCAGCATCATAGTGTACTGTATACTTCCATAACTTCTCAAATCATACTGCATTCATATCATTGTCATATCATAATATTTTTAAATGTAAAATAATATTCATGCCACACATTTGCTGTATAAAACCATACATTGCATTTTAAAATCATACTTTCTGGCATCTCATACATATATATACATTTCAACATATCAGTAGTATTTTTCTCAAACGTACATTTCCTTCGTAATTTATAGCTATAATACATGCTTTTCAGAAAATAACTTTTCTTATAAATAATAATAATTTACATGAAAATGACCGCTTTAGTTTATTCCATTACCTGACTACTAAGAAAGCCCCTAAAATATCCTAGCCTAATACCCGTAGGATTTCTTGATCAAGACCCTGAAAATGAAAACTCACAATGCTAAATTTCAGTATTTCTATGTGTACATCATTTCCTATAACTACCGTAAGGTCAAATTTGGCTTAAAAAGCCTTACCTCAACTCAGGGATGGTTTCCAACTTGCTTTCACCAACGATCTGCTCCGACAGATTTGGAGAGAACTTCCCTAGAAGCGTCGTGATGGTTTCAAATTGTTGATCCGGCGCAAATTTGGCCCGAGAAGAAAGAGAGAGATAGAGAGAGAGAGAGAGAGAGAGAGAGAGAGAGAGAGAGAGAGGGAGAGAGTTTGCTTAACCATGAAGATAAAATCCAGATTTTTAGTATTTATAGGACTAGATTCGTCGACGAGCCACCTCATTTCGTCGATGAGTCCTTTAATAATTTCATCGACGAAACCCACTCCTTGTTGACGAAATTCAGTCGGCTCAAAAACTTCTCTCAGTATTTTCTTGTCAACGAATCCTGTCTTCATTGACAAATTTTCTTATACCCTCATCGACGAATCCCCTGTATTCGTTGACGAAGCCCTGATGATTCCCCTAGGTTATTCCTTCCAAAGTGCAATGTTGTCAACGAATGCGAAACGTTCATCAACGAAGTCGACTTCCTCCTTCTGTTACTGTTTCCATTTCCCTTCCTCTTTATTATTCAAATTCCATTTTTATTCGGGTTGTCACATTCTCCTCTCCTTATAAAATTTCGTTCTCGAAATTTACTATTTATATAGTTTATCATCCTTTAGGCAAAATGGTCTACCTACTTTATTACTTACCCTCACTTGTGGCGGAGGAATACCATGGTTACAACTCAAGTTCTAAGAGATTACATATACCAAAAGAAATTTCCCCCGAAACTAAAAGATCACATACTATCTCAAGTATTACATGTACCTACAAAAGAAATATTACATATTTACTTACATTTCTAATTACATTTAAACTTCTTGGAATAGTTGCGGAT
Source organism: Malania oleifera (assembly GCF_029873635.1). Classification (NCBI taxonomy): domain Eukaryota; kingdom Viridiplantae; phylum Streptophyta; class Magnoliopsida; order Santalales; family Ximeniaceae; genus Malania; species Malania oleifera. Next base: position 134,228,096 of record NC_080418.1, read on the forward strand.
ATTTCTGTCAGATCTGTTCCTCGAGCTCCCATGAAGCCTCTTCTATCACATGATTCCTCCATAGAACTTTTACTAGAGGAATTTTCTTATTACGTAGTTCATGTTTTCTTTTGTCCAGAATTTGCACTAGTACCTCCTCATAGACTAGTGAGTCACTGAACTCTAACTCACCATAGCTGATAATATGAGAAGGATCTAGGACGTATTTCCTCAACATAGATATGCGGAATACGTCGTGTATTCTGGATAGTGTAGGTGGCAAAACTAGCTTGTAGGCCACCGACCCCACTTTCTCTAAAATCTCAAATGGACCGATAAACTTAGGTCTAAGTTTACCCTTCCTACCAAACCTCATAACTTCTTTTAACGGAGCTATCTTCAAAAATACGTGATCACCCACATCAAACTCCAAATTCCTGCGGCGATTATCAGCATAACTCTTCTGTCAGCTCTGAGCTACACTGATTCTTTCCCCGATGAGTCGAACCTTATCGTACGCCTATTGTACCATATCTGGATCCACAATTCACCGCTCACCCATCTCATCCCAATACAAAGGAGATCGACATCTCCTATTGTACAAGGCCTCAAACGGTGCCATGCCAATACTGGACTAGTAACTGTTATTATACGCGAACTCCACCAGTGGCATGAACTGAGTCCAGATACCCCCAAAATCTAGTACACATGCACGAAACATATCTTCTAGTGTTTGTATCGTCCTCTTAGTATGTCTGTCTAACTGAGGATGGAATGTTGTGCTAAACAATAACTTAAAGCTTCTTAGGATCCGAAGTCAAGTTTTTCTTAATTTTATAGGTCATAAGTGACTCAATCAACTCATCAAGTGTTACTTGTGTTAGATCCTTTACTTCCTTAATGGTGGTTGATTTAGCATGCCATGACTCTGGTAAAGATCGTAGAACTTTTTGAACATTATCCTCCATAGAATAAGTTCTACCGAGTGATTTTAATTCATTTGTGATCTGTGTGAACTGAGTGAACATGGATGTGATAGATTCGCCCTCATCCATTTTAAACATTTTTACTCATTAGTATGTAAATTTTAGACTTCTTAACTTAATATGTCCCTCATAAGTGATTTCAAGCTTATCTCAAATTTATTTACTGGTATTACAATCACAAACACGATTGTATTCATTGTCACTCAAAGGACAATAAAGAAAATTTTGGTTTGAAAGTTAAACTCAACTAACCTTATTTCGGTGTCCGACATCTCCTCAAGTTGTTTTGGTTCACCTTTGGCTTTTTGAATTCATAATCTCCTTTGGTGATGACTTGCCACATTTTGAGATTGTGTGTTTGAATGAAGATGGTCATTTGATTTTTCCAAGCCGGATAATTGGAGCCATTGAACAATGGTGGCTTGGTCACGGATTGTATTTTGGAAGTGGTGCCCACCAAATACTCCATTTGATCTTATACACTCTGGATTTTACTCTGAAAAATGCAAGCGCCTCACTCTGATACCACTTGTTAAACGTCCCACCCAAGAGTATATAGAGTCAGAGGGGGGTGGATGGACTCTTTTCGCATATTTTTTATTTTGTTTACAAAATAAAATACTTGACAAGATTCAATCAATTATATCACAATATAGGTAAAGTAAATCAAGCACAAAACAAATAAAATAAGGAGAATGGTAGAGAAAGATACACATAGGGATTTTACGTGGTTCAACATTAAGCCTACGTCTACGCCTTAGC